>NC_059339.1:93847263-94447263 GCF_018350155.1 Leopardus geoffroyi
TGTTAGAAGCAGAGAGTATTTTAACTGGTGCACGAGCTCGGTCGACACCGGGTGATCTTTAGCCAACTGCACGCTTTGCTGCTTGAGAGGCTGTCTTGTCATGTGGGAATTTTCCACGTCTGTTGCTGCTCCGTTCTTTGCTTTCTCCTTGTTTGTGACCTGCTTTATGATTCATGGTTCTCTCCTAATGGATAGCGCCTGTCAGAGTTAAGGAGGAGAAAATGAAATTGTTGGCAGCTTTTCAGAAATCCCTGATGAGGAATTTGAATTGTGGGGTCATTCTGCTTTTCATTTCTTGGGATCAGTGCTATTTTTTTTTTTTTTTTTTTTAACCTCTTGCTCCAGAGAGGTGTATAAATTGCATCCTGGGCTGTAATCATTCTGCTGGCTGGTTCACGATTCAGTTCCAGATACTTAGTACTCACTATGGTCGGCACTGTGATCCCCTCCGGGGATTCAAACACGAGTGAGTCCTGGACTGTGGTTTTTTTTATTTTATTTTATTTTTTTTCAACGTTTATTTATTTTTGGGACAGAGAGAGACAGAGCATGAACGGGGGAGGGGCAGAGAGAGAGGGAGACACAGAATCGGAAACAGGCTCCGGGCTCTGAGCCATCAGCCCAGAGCCCGATGCGGGGCTCGAACTCACGGACCGCGAGATCGTGACCTGGCTGAAGTCGGACGCTTAACCGACTGCGCCACCCAGGCGCCCCATGGACTGTGGTTTTGAAAGAGCTCCTGTAGTATTCTAGCAGATAGGATAAACTCAGAGGTTTTTGTTTACTTGCTTTTGTTTTAATCAACCATCACATCTCAGTAGGACTGTATCATGTCACCCACTATTAATGTGTATTCCAGATGCACACCTAAAGCTAATGTGGAGCTTCAGAAACGATCGGGAATTAATTCTGGGCTGTGGCTTCTCTTTACACTTGGTGATGACTGATTTCCAGTGGCTCTTACCTGTTTCTTGTAATGGTTATGGCATTCTGTTGTTCAACGTGTTAGACATATGAAAGAGAGAAGAAAGTCTGTTGTCTTTGAACTTGTGTACATTGTGTGCGTGTGTAGTTGTCAGAGAGAACGCTCACATATTTAGGTGTTTCTTGTGTTCCAGTTTCCTTGCCAGAAAGGAACTTGACCCGCTGAGACAGTGTTCTTTCTTCCTGTGTATTTTAGCATCTTTGATTCTTTCTGTCAACACTGTTGTCACATACTTGTTAAAATTCTTACTGTTATTTTTACATAAAAATCATGAAATACCTATTAAAATTTTATCATCTTTTAGTGAAACTTACTGTTTGTGAGGACTGTTTTCTTGAAAGATCTCTGTTTAAAACTCCCTCTTTAGTGCATTTTACACACTGTCTGTGGGCCGTGCACACTTCCCCAGCACGTCCGAACATGTAACTGGCTTCTTGGGTTACTGCATCTTCCGCTTGGCAAGAAGGAGTCCTTTTTGTGACAGTCATGTCTTCAGATAGTTGGGTTTCTTTTAAATAGTATTCTCAAATGTTGGCTAAGTTTTCCCATCAGAAATTGCTTACGAGCTGATGAACTCAGAAGTCATCGGAGTGGGTTTCTGCAGCTGCTGCTCAGAGAGGCATCGGTGACCTTCCTTCTCATTCACGTGCCATCCCTCGTTCGTCCACTTCCGTGATGGTGCAGGTCAAGTCGAACGGTACGTCCTTTCTCACGAGGTCAGAGCCTGCTCGGTGCTTCCCGTTCATCTTGGGTGGTCTTCAGCATCTGGGGGCTGAGCAGCGTTTGGGAAGTATCCGTTCAAGAATGTTCTGGAGACATTACTACAGGTGTGCCGTCTAGGAGCGGCTCTCCATCTGTCAGGTCTGTATGGTAGGTCTCCATCGGTCGGTCGTCGTAGGTTGTCGTAGGTTGTTGTAGGTCGGACACCGATCAGCAGCTGACATTCATGATCTTACCTGCTCCGTCCTCTGTGGCTGCACGTGGTGGACGCGGATCCGCCCGGGGGTGGGGGGGACAGACACACAGGAGCAGATCCATAGCTTCGGGACCGGCGGTGCGTGCCCCGTCGTGCTTTCTCAGCTCATCCTGGGAGGATCTGTGTGAACTCATTTCTTTGTGGCCTTGGTGCGCCGCGTGTCTTTTATCACGTTGTTTGGAGATTGGGGCCCGGAATACGTGCAAGTAACAAGAAACGCCGGCTGACACGACGTACCTTGGCACAGGCGGAGTCGTGTGGCGGTGTGTGTGTCGCCAGCACCCCGCCCCCTCCCTCTGGTAGCGGCTGTTACTGTGCTGGTCGCTGTGCTGCTGGGTCCTCTGCTCTGTGTTCGTGCGGCTGTTTTCCCTGAAGGTTCCGAGGTTGTTGGCACCTGGCAGGATCTGAGACGATGGATGACTTAAGTAAATGAGGGGTTTCCGGATCAAATATGACAGCCCTAGGCCTGTTCGCACTCCAGCGTGCCCGCTCGCGCCTCCCCCAGCATCCTTGCTCGCGTCAGGTACAGCATTGGGTTTAACTTGCTGCCTCGACTGGTGAAAAGTACTCTCCTTGTGATTTGCTTGCTGCTTACCTTTTCACATTTCCTTGCTTATTGGGATCTTTTATATGAGTTTACTCGTCTTTCTTCATACGTCCATTTCTACCTTTTCAGAATTTCTCTAAGAGAAGCTTATCACATGACAAATATTTTTATCTTGTTTGACTCATTTTTTATCTTTTTCTTTAAAATTTGGTTTTTACTGTTTATTTATTTTTGAGAGAGAGAGAGAGAGAGTGGGAGACAGAGCGTGAGCAGGGGAGGGGCAGAGAGAGAGGGAGACACAGAATCCGAAGCAGGCTCCAGGCTCTGAGCTGTCAGCACAGAGCCTGAAACAGGGCTCGAACCCACAAACCGTGAGATCACAACCTGAGCTGAAGTCGGATGCTTACCCGACTGAGCCACCCAGGCGCCCCTATCTTTTTCTTTTAGATGTAGATAAGTTTATAATTTTTACGTATGCAAACCTACTGTTTTCCTTTGTGGTTTTTACTTTAATCCTAGAAAGGCTGTTCAACCCTAGTGTGAATATCTTAATGTCCCTACAGTAATATCTCTGTGTTTTCATTTTTCATAGCTGACGTTTCCCTCCATTTGCAATTTCACATTTCAGGTGTCTATTCCATGGAGAAGGGACCTGTCTTCTTTTTTTTACCGCAAATGGTTAGTTGGTTCCTTTAAAACCAGTTTTTAATGTTACTAAAGTTCTTTTTCCAGAGGCACCTGGGTTGCTCAGTTGGTTAAACTTAGTCTGACCCTTGATTTCAGGTCAGGTCATGATCTCAGGGTTCATGAGTTCAGGGTGACATCATGGAGCCTGTTTGGGATTTTCTCTTCCCTCTCTCTGTGCCCCCCCCACCCCCCACCCCGATCAGTATGCTTTCAAAATAAACTTGAAAAAAAAACCCTAAAAAATAAAAAAGACTAAAAGGGCACCTGGGTTATTCAGTCAGTTGAGCATCCAACCTCAGCTCAGGTTGTGATCTCATGGTTTGTGGGGTCGAGCCCCACGTCAGGCTCTGTGCTGGCAATGTGATGTGGAGCCTGCTTGGAATTCTCTCTCTCCCTTACTCTGCCCCTCCCCTTTTCTCTCTCTCAAAATAAATAACTAAATAAACTTAAAAACAAATAAAGTTCCTTTCTCAGACCTTTGAGAAATGTGTCAGATTTCTTTGGACCCCATTCTTTGCCTTGAGTTCTCTGGATTCATCCAGATCTCCGTGCCAGCTCCATTCCAGTTTTAAATAATGTTCCTTTTCGGCATGTTCCAGCGTCTTAGAATCTTTCCCTCCCTTCCTCAGTTATTTTTCTTTTTTCGTTATTTGGAGATTTTCTTCTCGTGAATTAGACCAGTGGCATCGAACCCTCATGAACAGGCTCGTGGTTGCTCACTATCCTCACCTGTGGTTTCTTCTCTCTTGTTCCAAGGGCCCGATGTTAGTCTCCACGCTGGGAGTGTTTGTGCAGCAAGAAATTGCCGTGGGATGAGCGAAAATCTAGAGGAAATGAGAGACTAGGGACGATTTTGAGCCATATTTAGTTCATCTCCCTTTTAGCGGTAACATAACCATACAGAATCGCGGGGCATTGGGACTTTTGTACATTTGCAGGCGCCTGCTTTCTCGTCAGGTTTCTGGTTTTCGTGATTAAGAGTCTTAGAACGTGTTAATTATGAGCCGTTCGTGTTAACAGTACTTTGTATTTTAACATTTGGTAGAGGTGTAAAGTCTTTCTAACCACAGAAAACAGAGGTTGGAGATTTCTCTTAGGCAGACACCAGCAGGCTTAACCAAGACTTTGAACTATCTTGTCTATAGTAAGACCACATAATTTTCATTTGTGTTTGTTGTTTGATAAAATATTTAAGAGTGAGATACTTAGTAAGTTTTTTAAACCCGTGTACTTTCCTACAAAATCTTTATTTCGTGAAGGTAGTCATTTGCTATTGGTGCTTATTTCTGCATTTGCTGCAGCAAAACGTGTACGTTGGTTGGCTGCAAGTCTGTCTGCATGGTTTCTTCTGGCAACTTTGGGCTCTTCGTTGCTATTTGGATGGTAGACTGTTTCAGATAGTGAGACCACGTTAGAAGGGAAGGGGTCCAGTGAATAACATTCAGTGTCTCATCTCTGTTTCTTACCACGGTATTTCATTATTTCCGTATTCTTTCTAAAGCTATCTCATACTTTGTTTCCTGATAGAATAAGAAAAAAAATTTGTGTTTAACTTGAGCATCTTACTTTTTTTTTGATTCCGCCACTCTTTCTCTTTTCTCTCCAGCTGCTTTCGGGGGGTGGGGGTTTCCAGTACCCTCCCCCCCCCCCCCCCCCCCCCGTCCTCTCTTCGCGAGCTCTCTGCCCTCCACGGCTCCTCTCTCCCCCAGTTCCTCTCTCCGCACCACGTACCTGCCGAGTTCTGTGGTTCAGGTTGTGCAAATTGTGTTAATCTTCAGATCAGTTTTCTAGGCGTGCGGGATGGCTTGGTGTTGATCTGGCTGCATTTCAGGGACGAGAGATGCACAAAAGAACTTCCATGGTGCTGCGCCATCTTGGCCCCTCCCCCGTTTTGTTTTTTTTTAATTGCTAAAGAATGTTTTTTAAATTTTTTTTTTTTTTTTTTCAACGTTTATTTATTTTCGGGACAGAGAGAGACAGAGCATGAACGGGGGAGGGTCAGAGAGAGAGGGAAGCACAGAATCGGAAACAGGCTCCAGGCTCTGAGCCATCAGCCCAGAGCCTGACGCGGGGCTCGAACTCACGAACCGCGAGATCGTGACCTGGCTGAAGTCGGACGCTTAACCGACTGCGCCACCCAGGCGCCCCAAGAATGTTTTTTAAAACTACTTTGATTATTGCTGGTGAAAGTTCAAGAGTAAAAATTGGTTACCTTCCACAAGATGCTCTCTAACCCTTACCTCCAAACAGCAGGATTTCCTTTTTTTTCTTTAATTTCCTAGGCTGTAGTCAATACAGTTCCTATGTGGATGTATTTTATCTCCTGGGCTTTAGGTAAGGTTCCTGCGGGTAGGGCGTGGCCCATTTTGTTCCCACGTTTGTCCCCAGCCTGTGTCGCGGGAAGGATAGCTCCTGCCCTTGCACATCCGGGTCCTCCGTGCCCGTGCCCCACCCACCTTCAGCGGGAGTCCCCGGGGCCTCCCAGCCTGAGCAGAGCCCTGGCTTGTGTGCTCTGGGACTGGCCTCACGGGGCCTTCGTCCGCGTTTCCCTCACTGACCTAGGACAGCCTCCGATGGCGCCGTCGCCCTTCGTCACCTTGGGACTCTGTACATCGGTGCCTCAGGCTTCCACCTGCCGATGCCCCCAGCTGAGCCTTCTTGATTCGCCTGAGAAGAGCCCGGCTCGTCCCCGGGACGCCTCTCCCTCTGCAGTCCCTGTCACGTGGTGGTGGTTTTTCAACCGGGGCCTGGAGGCCACTTGTCCTGGAGCGAGCCGGGCACCCTTTCTGTCTTTCTAGCTTCCTCCCTTTTACCCCTGAGTCCAGCTGTTTGTCAGCTGCCGATTCCGTGGCCTTAACGCTTTTGCACTGTTTGTGGCCCCTGTAATGTTCTAGTTGATGAAGTCGGATTCACCAGTTTTTTCTTTTATGGTTGTGCTTTTGGTGCCCTAAGAACTCGTGGCCTAACTCAAGTTCACAGAGATTTTCTGTTAAGTTTCTCCTGTGTTTCTTCTTCTAGAGGGATTTGCACTATGTGTACCTATTTTGAGTAAACCTTTGTACTGGTACCAGTAAGGGCTGTTTTTGTATGTGGATCTCCAAATGTTTCCCGCACCGTTGATTGAAAAGGTGATCTTTGTCTCCCTGCAGTGCCGTATACTTTGGTCAGAAATCAGTTGTCTTTTATGTGTGGCTTTATTTCTGGACTCTCTCTTCCACTCCACCCATCTGTTGGTCTGTTCTTATGCTAACATCATTCTTTTTTGATTACGGTTTCTTGAGAATAATTCTCGAAGTCAGGTAGTGTTTTCCTTTCAACTTTGTTTTTTTGTTTTCAGAGTTGTTTGTCTAGTGTAGGTCCCGTGGATTTCGATATGACTTTTAGAATCAGCTTGTCAATTTCTGTAAAATATTCAAATCAAAAATCCCTGCTGGGATTTTGATTGGGATTGCAGTGAGTCTAAAGATAAATTTAAGGGAGAATTAATATCTTATTAATACTAAAGCTCCAGCCGTTCTTGACGAAAGGGAACACAAGGCTGGGAGTTCATGGGGCTGAGGCTGTGCAGGAAGTGCAGACAGCCCCCTGCACACAGATGGAAATTCCTAGAGAACCAAGGGCTACTGAACAGTTTGGCCGATTCTGTACGTTTAGAAATGTGCACTTGGAGGCAGATCGCTGTGCCGATTTGACACGATAGCCTTGTCGTGTGTTTGTTCATATTGTCGTATTATTAACACGAGAATTTCTGCACTGCATTTTACCATCACCTGTTTTCTTTAAACATGTACTTGCAAGGAAGCTCCATAGAAATGAATGAAAATCACTGCACAATACCTAAAAATTAAAGGCTATGAAACATAAACTGTGTCTGTGATGTCACAGAATGGTACCTCTTCCTCAGAAATGTAAGACCATGATCGCGGAGTCAGAAAAGGATATATTTTCTGTTTCAAAATATTTAAAAATTATTTACTACATTTATTCCATCTTATGATTATGGCTGTTTCTTTCTCTGCTTTCTAAGTGGGTCTGTTACAGAGAATATAGAAAAGCAGAAGGAACAGTGGAATGGATAGTAGGAGAGAAAATAAAATTAAGTGATAAGACAGGAATTCTTTTGAATCATACTCAGTAATAATGAGATCAGTATGGTACGTTTACTGCCTGGTGCTTAGCTGTAGAAAACATAACAGTGGGAGTACAGACAAGAAGCTTGAAGGGGCCAAATGAAAAAGTAACTAAAATAGACATTCTTCTGTAAGTATACTTTCTGACTATTAGTAGATGTACTTACCAGTTATGAAGGTATCTGAAGATTTGTTTCACAGTAACGCTAAAGAACATTGCTACTCTATTTTATTTTTTTAATAAAAGATGCCAGAATCGTCTTTTGTTTTTTAATGTTTATTTAGTTTTGAGAGACCACATGTGCAAGTGGGGGATGGACAGAGAGAGAGAGAATCCCAAACAGGCTCCACGCTGTCGGCACAGAGCTCGACACAGGGCTTGAGTTCACGAACCGTGAGATCATGACCTGAACTGAAATCGGATACTCAACCATCTGAGCCGCCCAGGCACCCCCAAACATCGCTGTTTTATAATATGAATAAAACATAGCTTCCCCCAATAGTTCCATTCCTTATGTGCTTACTGTATAATTGAGGAATGTAGAAAAATAAAATACAAAACTTCCGGATATCCTCAAAACCTATCTTTAGGAACAGTGGTGGTACTCTTGAAACTGAGCTGCTTTAAGAAGTAATTAGAAAATAAGTTTGTACTAAGTTGAACGTGGTCGAAAAGTCAGTAGTATGACTGGTAACGTTAGTTTTTGGTAATGTGATGTGGGCTTACCTCCTGTCCCGTTAGCTTTCAGAATGAATTGAATGTACAGACAGGCCTTTCCCCATGTTAAAAACGGTGGTCACGAAAAGGTAAAAATAGATCCACAAGGCTGTTGCTAGTTCTAAAAGGGAGATTGACAGAGGGAGGGGGAGGTGGAGGAGGGAGGGCAGGAGGGAAGGGGAAGGGTTCGGAGTCCCAGGGAGAGAGAGAACTTGAGTAAGTTTCGTTACTTATGTAGAAGGGTGTCTCAAATTGTGTATTCAACATTTCATCTACTCTGCGTGATGTTAACTTTGTCTTAGAGGCTTATATGTTAAGTTTTATAGGTGCTTATTGCAGACTGGATATGATACAAATAATCTGAGAATTTACACACTGTATCACGTGGATGAATCACTGTTTGTAATAAAGCTGTCGACCGTATTGGTATCAGTTATCAGTTCCGAAATGTCGGTGATTTTATACATCGTTTTCTTTACTTCTGTTGTCAGTTCTGTGTCCATCACTGCCATTTACAATGTTAATACAAGGATACATCTTCCTGTTATTCACTCATTAAGTCATCTTGAGTGCTATTCTGATGGTCAGTACTGGACCCAGACCTGAAATAATGGTGGATTTGGGAAGAACATTCCGGTTGGAGCCCTCTCCCGTACCCCACGTCTTTTACTGGGGACAGTTACCTGTTCGTATTTGGGAGCTAAGAGAAGTTCATTTTTGGTGACTGTGTAATCAATTTATTTTGAAAGTATAAGTACAGATAAATTTCTAGTGTTTTTCCACCCCAAAAGTTATTTCTGGAGTATTATTTGCTAATTGACATTTTAACTTGGTGTGCTGTTGTTTCCTTGAGTTGATTATACTTCTTCTTTTCTTTAAGGTAAAGTGCAAGTTAAGAGTTCAGACATACAAGTTGGAGACCTCATCATAGTGGAAAAGGTTGATGCATTTTTAATATATTTTAGACGTGTGTATGCCGGTGATTAACATTTAGCCTGATTGCAGTAACTTTGAATCTAAAGGAAATTGTATGAGACAGTTATTTTAAGTCTTAACATCTTTTATAAGATAGGATATATATGAAGAAAAATCTAGTTTGTTTTTGCTTTAGTACATTTCATTGTGTGCAGGCGAAATCATATTTTGTCTAAAAATAAGACCTGTGTTAACTGCTTAATATTGTATTACTAGAATTATTTCATTTGATGAAAAAACTGTATTAGTTAGAACCTATTTATAATAGAATATGTTTCATTTTCTAAAACTTCCAGTTATAGATAGATATATTACACATAAGAATTGGATATTCTTATGGTTTAGAATTTACCTTAAAGAAGGGAGGGTCAATGGAAGTCAGAGAATATTGGGAAGAAACGGCTCAGGTCTGTGGAGGCGGAAGCCGCTCAGAAAGCCTGTCAGTGTCAGTGGTGGAAGCTGCCAGCGGCCTGGGGTGAGCAGGCTGACTGCCTGTGGGGGGGGGGGTGCTTCTGCCCACATCCCTGAGTAATGGCCGCTGAGCAGGTAGCCTCTTTGTTTTTTTCAAAGGCCCTAGGACAACTTTTATTTTATTTTATTTTTAAAAAAATTTTTAATGATTTTTGAGAGAGAGACAGAGACAGAGTATGAACAGGGGAGGGGCAGAGAGGAGACAGAATCCGAAGCGGGCTCCAGGCTCCGAGCTGTCAACACAGAGCCCGACGCGGGGCTCGAACTCACGAACGGCGAGATCATGACCTGAGCCGAAGTCAGAAGCTCAACTGGTTGAGCCACCTGGGCGCCCTTAGAACAACTTCTAAAAAGTGTCGCAGGAAAAGTTGTAATAAGGCCTCTTACAAGAGTAGTCTGAGCCCTCGGTGCCAGCTGGCACCCAGGCCACGCACCCAGCCCGAGCCATGTTGTGGAGGGGTTTAGTACCGGAAGGCCTTTCTCCTCAAGACCAGCGTGGGCTTTCTCTTGCTGCTTTCATCTCTACATCGGCCATGTTTTTAGGTATGCTTGTTTGATTTTACAAAAAGGATTAAAATTGAACATACTGATGTGCAACTCGTGTGTGTAGCGTTTGGTCATATGGACGTTGTAAGTCACTAGCTTTGATCCGCGGTTAGATTTTCAGATGGTGTCTTTGTTCTCCTCTTACAAAGCGCTGTGTGAATATCCTTATACACACACCTCTTCGCGCTTCTGTAGGGTAAATGCTGATGACAGATGACTGAGCCAAATGAGAGTCAGATGCCAGTGTCCAATACCTCACCCTTTCTGTGGTCAGGCACCTGGGTCCTTGCCCCGGGTCCCTCTCATGGCTGTAGTCAGCCAGGTGGCCATCGCCTCCAGCTCGTGGGGGCTTGTTGGCAGGTTCAGGGCCTTGGTTCCATGAGCTTTTGGCTGGAAGGAGGCCGCCTTCGTTCCCGGCCACAAGGTGGGAAGGCTGGGGGTCCTCCACAGGGCAGCTCCTGGTCGCCCGTCAGGACAAAAGTGGGTAGCCAGCAGCATGGATTGCGGGCTGGGACCTGTGCCAGCAGTGACACCCATCACGTCTTGTTTCCTTCTCAAGAGGCTGCGTGGTGTTGATGGTGGTGTTTAAGGAGCAGAGAGAGTCTCTGTGGGTCGGGGAGCACTGCTTGGCCTTGTCGTTGTTCCATCTCTCATTTCCTTTGCTCTCTTGTTATTCACGTTCTCCTTCCCTCTCCTGCCAGAGTTGACGGACTGTTGTGCTCTTCAGTGCTCCCATTTTTACTGAGTAGCGTGAGTCCTTCTTGGCCACAGTGTGTGTACTCATCTCTTCTGTCCTGTAGATGGATGTGAAGGTAGACGTCGAGATCAATGTGGGGGCGTTCCCCTTGGGCCTCTCTCTGGCCTCCCAGGTGTATTCTCCATCTGTGAGAGATGGATGAGGGACATGGGCCTTTGTCGACATCCAGGAAGAGGTTTTACGGTAATGGCGTGGCTGCCCATCTTCTGTTTTGTCACTGCAGTGTTCCACGGGTAGCGCAGTGTGGGTGTCCCTGCAGTGTTCCACGGGTAGCGCAGTGTGGGTGGCACTCCCAACACTAGATTGGTATTATTACACAAGCATGTGTACGGCCCCTTCTCTACCCTGATGTTGAGAGATTCGGTAGCAGAGCTACAGGAAGAACTTCTAAAATATTTTCACTAATCTTCAGGAAACGTTATACACTAAAAAATAGGGGTGACACCTGTACCTGATTTAGTTTTTTTACATTGCCAATTTTACACCTACTTTCACATAAAAATTTTCCACATAGTTTAGTTACTTAAAAAACTTGAATACTTAGAATCTTGAGACATAATTTCTGGTAATTGCTGTGAAGTGATAAGTTTTTAGTAGTGAATTTATATTTGTTAAACCAACTTTGTGGCTTTTTTAGGGATAAAAGTTTTTGTCTTACTGACTGACTAACCGTCATAAGGAAATGGCAATGATATGGTAGCAAATGGCTTTGTCTTTTTACTTTTTATTTAAGGATTCTGGAAATACTTGTCACTAACCAGAAAGTTACTTCTCTGTTATTTGACCATATTGCTACTTAGAAATCAATCCTTGGATACTTCCTTGGTGGATGTCATGTTGGAGGGTAGCTCTTCTAATTCTGTATCCTGATGTGGAATTACAATTCGTATATGAATAGTCATTGTGTAGATATTTGAGGTACGCTGATCGAGTTTGGCCCAGTGCTGCAGATGCTGGGAGTCGTGCAACTCACGGGAGAGCAGCAGCTGGGCACAGTGGGCAAGGGGAGATGTGGGCTTCAATGCCAGATGGATCTGGGTGTAAACTCCCAGTTCTCCAGCCTCAACCCCTCCCAGGAGCAGCATCTCTTTGATGCGCACTTGGAAAGTGGTAGGCTAGATCCATTCAGAGTCAGGGTCGGGTTATGCACGGAGGGCAGAGAAAGAAAATCCGAAGGTTGTCTCCTGGCTGAACAAGGAACCAACCCTCCTAAGAAGTATCTAAAATTTTAGACAGACATGTCAATTTAAATATTAATACTTGAGGAATGTGTCAGGCAGGTAACTGTTTGTAACAAGAGACTTTTAAAAGTTGAAGGTTGTCCAGGTCATTGTCCAGGTCCTAACACCCGACTCTGAAGTCCAAGTGTTTGAGAAGGATCCAGAGGACACAAGCAGGATTGAAGTTGACACTGTTGTTGAGTCCTTCTTCTACTCAACCAAAATGAGCAAGAAAAGAATATCTTCTTTTTTTTAACAGCTGAATTGAAAGACAGTTTCTTTATCCTATTTTTTTAAGGTAATGCAATTTAATAAATATTTTCAACAATTTTACCAAGTATTACAATGTATATTTTAATACCCAGAACAAAAACTATGCAGAGAGAGACAGTCTGAGATGCTGTAAATAAACTAAGATGGGCTCCTGAACAGGTTTCAGGTAACACACCAGAAGGCAAGAAATTAGAAACGGAGGAGTCAATACCAGGGGAAACCTGACAACAGAAAACAGATCATAAAATGCAGACTTCTGTAATGTGTCAGTAATTTATGTTCATTGTGAACCGTCTAAATATACCAATCCAGAGACAGGCAGAGTGGATGAAGAAAGGAGGCCCAGGCATGCGCCTCTCACAAGGAATTCAAATCCAGTGACGCGGGTAGGATAAAAGGAGGTAAAAGAGTGGAAAAGGTACACATCGCATAAAATTAATCGGAAGTAGGAGGGGCTGAGTTAATATCCAGTGAAGGATAGCTCAGAGCAAAGAAAATTATTAGAGATGGAGAGACCTCACATAATATTAACAGAGTTATCCACCAGGAAGACGAGACGGTCCTGAAGTTGTACTCACCAGACAACAGAACCACAGAATACACAAATCAAAAATTGTGAACAATTCTGAACAAAGGAAAAAGATCCACGGTTCTGAGTGAGAACTTCAGCCCCACTCCCTGAGCATCAGACAGAAGTGGCGGGCCAAGCATCGGCACTGACAGAGAAGATCCCCACGGAGTCCGCCAGCGAGATCTAACTGACAAATGCAGGCCGCTCTACCCAACAGTAGGAAGACACACATTTATTTCAAGTCGCACCAAGTTTCAACATGCACCAGTTAAAGCAGATCCATAAAGGAAACCTCAAGAAAATGAAAAGAATTAGAAATCATACAGCGTGTTGTTTCATCATGGGAGAGTCAAATTAGAAGTTAACAACAGAAAGACAACAGGAGAACTCTAAAATAGGTGAAAAGTAAACAGTGTACTTTAAGTATGGAATCTAGGAAACAAAATGCAACTGTGTGAAAGTGGAATTTCAACATTCAAAATACATGGTACGCACGTGCGGCGGTGCTGAGTGGGAATTTTGTAGTCGTCAACACCTACGTTAGAAGGACGTCAAAGTCTCAAGTTAATGGTCTAAGTCCCTGGCTCGGGAGACTAGAAGAGCAGAATTAAAGCAATGTATGCGGAAGAAAGTAAATATAAGAGCAGGTCAGTGAAACAAGATAGTAAATCAGTGAAAGCAAAAGCTGGTTCTTCTAGACAAATTAATAAAACCTATAAACCTCTCCCAGGAGTGATAAAAATGAGCAGTGACACAAGTCACCAGTTTCCGTAGTGACACAGGGGACATTACTGCTGATCCCAGGCCATCGAAAGGAGAATCACGGATTCCCACCGAGAGCTGTACGCTCCCTAGCACACCAGCTTCGACGAAAGGGACCACTTCTTCCAAAACCACAAACCGTCAAAACAGTCAAAATGGAACAGGTAATGTGATGGTTCTACAAACAGTAAGGAAGTGGAGTTAGTAATTTCAAATCTCTGAGAAAGGGGCGCCTGGCTGGTCCAGTCGGAAGTGTGTGTGACTCTTGATCTTGGGGGTGTAAAGATTATATAAATAAAATTAAAACAAATAAAAATGACGTTACCATCGGCATTTCAGTGACTGCGATGGGGACTGCGATGGGGATGAGAGGAAATTGCTTTGAGGCTGGCACCGATGAATAAAAAGTGCATGTCATACCTGTGATAAACCGCAGTTGTTAAAAAACAAATAAAATCTCTGAGAAGGAAGTGTCTAAGTCCAGATGTTTCCACTGAAGAACTCCTTGAAACCTTTAAAGAAGACTTCACATCATTTTTGCACGGTAGTTTCCAGAAAATAGTGGAGCATGGATGGAGCATTACGCAGCTCATTTTAGGAGTCCAGTGTTACGCTCATACCAACACAAGACAGTACAGAAAAGAAAACTACAAATAATGTGCATATACACACAGACATCCTTAGGAAAACAATTGCCGATGGATATCAGCAGTATAGAGAAAAACGGCACATCAGGACAGAGTGGACGTTATTCCGGGTATCTAAGGCTGGTTCAGCGTTCTAAAAGCACCAGATGTAGTCTACCCTGTTAACAAACTGAAAAATAAAAAAAATAAAAAATTATATCAGTTGATGTAGGAAAAACATTTGGGTAAATCCAACACACACTCGTAATAAAAACTCTCCACAGCCTGGATTAAACAGTTAATTAAAAAGCACCTATAAATATGTACAGCCAAGATCACACTTAATGGTGAAAGTCTGAATGCCTCTCCTTTCAGATTGGGAGTAAGTCCAGGATGTTTGCTCTTACCACTGTTTTTTTTTTTTTAATTTTTTTTAATTTTTTTTTTTTTTTTTAATTTCTTGAGAGAGAGACAGAGACAGAGACAGAGACAGAGACAGTGTGAGTCGGGGAGGGGCAGAGAGAGAGGGAGACACAGAATCCGGAGCAGGCTCCAGGCTCCGAGCTGTCAGCATAGAACCCAATGCGGGGCTTGAACTCACAAACTGCAAGACCATGACCTGAGCCAAAGTCAGACACTTAACTGACTGAGCCACCCAGGCACCCATGCTCCTACCAGTCTTAACTCGACTAACATTTCTAGCCACGTAGAATAAGGCAGGTAAAGCAAATGAAAGGAATTCAGGTTGGAGAGGAAGAAATAAAAATGTCCCTATTTGCAGATGACATGATTGTGTGTGTGGACAATCCCAACGAATCTATGAAAACCTCCTGGAACTAATGATAATGAGTAGATTTAGCAAAGTGGCTAATTATAAGATCACCACTCAAATACCAATCCCATTTCCAACATGTGGAAACAAATTAAAAATAAAGTCGCTTTATAATAAATCACTACTATGAAAACTAAATCTTAGGTATTACTGAAAATGACAATGTGTTCATGAAAGTAATCAAAGATACTGTGGATTTGGATTGGAATATTCCAGTTTTCCTCAAATTGAATATAGGTTTAATATAATTCCCATTAAAATCTCAGCAAGATTTTGTTTTTTTGTGTTCATTTTTTACATAGAAAATAAGCTTATTGTAAAAGCCATTTGTGAAGGCTGAGGTAGCAAAGCAGTGCTGGTGAGGAGAATAACGCGAGAAGGGTGACTTCCTGGTGTTGAGGTGCGTGACCGAGCCCAGCGTGTAAGAAGGGGAGAAATCGAGATCGGTGGAACATTCTGGAGAACCCAGAAATAGATACACCCAAAATGCTCAAGTGAGTTTTGACAAAGTGCAAAAGCCATTAAAATGGAGAAAGGTTGGCCTTTCAACCCATGAGCCTGGAACTAGTGGGCGTCCATGGTTTAAAAAAACGAGCCCAATCTGAATGTTACACATTATAGAGGTATTAAATCAAAATGGATCATGACTTTAAGTGAAAAATGTGTAAGTGTGAAACTTGGGAAGAAAAACATTGGAGAGAATACTCCAAATCTAGGCTAGGACACTGGTGTTTAGACTTGATGCCAAAAGCATGATGCGGAGAAGAAAAATAATGATAAGTTGCATCTCATTAAGATAAAGCGTTTGTGCTTGTGAAAGAACACGTGACTACGATGAAAACAGGCTAAAAGGCCCAGAAGGAGACGTCTGTAAACCACATGGCTGATAGATTTGTGTATCTAGAGTATGTGAAAACCCAACAGTACGAAGAATCAGAAAGCGAACTGAAGACGGAGGAGACGTGTCTCCAAGAAGATTATAGCTGGAGAGTGAGCAGGAGAGGGTACCCAGCGTCATCAGTAATCTGTGAATGCGAGTGACAGCACCGTGACGTCTCCGTGCACACACAGCACAGCGGCTACAATGAAAACTGGTAACAACACCAGGTGCTAGCAACGATGTGAAGAAAGGCCACTCATACATTTCTAGTGGGAACATCAAATGTTACACTTACCCTAGAAAATCAATAGACAGTCTCTTAAAAAATTTAATATGCAACTGTGGTATGGCCCAGCAATTGAACTCTTGGACCTCTTATCACAGAGAAATGTTAATTTGAATTGGCACAAAAGGCCATCCGTGAATGTTTATGCCTGTATTATTCATAATTGCCAAAAATCACAAACCAGATGTCCTGAATGGGTGATGGTCTGAGGAACAGTTGTACATCGTACCAGGGTCTATGATGTTAAGAAAACACGGGTCTCTGCTCCTGTGTTGCTCATAGTCTTGAAGGGAGGGAAAAATAAAAAGTATCCATGACTGTTTAACACTCTATTTATTTATTTATGAGTGCTTCACAGCAAATAAAACAGGGTAAGGGACTAAAGAGTAATGGCCTGAAGTGAAATTAAGGGAAAAAATTCCATTACAATGGCATTAAAAAGAATAAAATACTTACAAATAAAATCATTGTTAAGAATAAACTTAGCAGGGGCACCTGGTGGAGTGGGTGGGGGATGTATTCGGGTGGGTGCTTTTTTGGCCCGGTACTGCCTGTGAGATTCTTCCATTTTGTTGTGTGTCCATGGTTTGCTCTTCTCGTTGTTACGCAGTGTGCCCTTTGTCCGTCCTACCGTTGGTGCATATCTGGGCAGCTTTTAGTTTTGCCTGTTAGAAGTGATAATTGTGCACACAGTGCTACTGTAAATATGCCTAAGGAGTGGGATTGCAGGGCGTGGGGGATACATATACTCCACTTCAGCGGATACTGCAAGTGACTTGCAAGGCAGTGTACCACGTTCTCCTCTAGTGGGCAGTGCAGTGCATGAGAGTTCCGGATGCTTCACGTGTTTGTCAACACTTGGCATTGTCAACCCTGTGCATTTTGCATTTCCAGTATGTGTGTGGTAGTGGTGGTTTTAACATGCATTTCCGTGAAGAGTAACAAAATTGTGCACCTTTTCATATGCCTTTGGATACCTTTCTTGTTTGGGAAGAGCCTATTGAAATCATTTGCTATTTTTCTTCTAAGTTATCTCTTCTTTTCTTATCAGGTTTTAGGCCTTTAGGTATTCCGGTTGGGGGGTCTCTTATTAGTGATAATGTTGCAAATAATATTTTCCTCCCTGGTGTGCTTTGTTAAACAGATATTCTTAATTTTGATGAAGTCTATTTTATTAATCTTCTCATTTATAGTTAATTGGGTTTTTGTTTGGTTGGTTGGTTTTTAAAATTTTTGATTGTGAGGAGGAGTCTTGTTAGGTTTGGTAGGGACCCTACCAAAAAATTGTCAAAATATTCTGTATTTTAGGAGCTTTATCGCTTTGACTTTGACATTTAGAAATTCATTCAGGATAGATTCAAATTCACTCGGGATAGATTTTTGTGTTTTGACTGTTACAGAAATTTGGTATTCTTTCCCGTCCTCTTCTGTAGATACCTGTTTCTCAACACTTTTCCTTATTGGTCTGCAGTGGCATCTTTCTCGTTAACCTGGTGTTCATGAACATGTGGGCCAGCCTTCTGTTGTCTCTGCTTGTACGTCAGTAGAACTGTCTGTCGAGGTGGAAAACCGTTTTGTCGTAATTGCTCTAGTCTGATATTTTAGTTTTATTATACTGTAGACTCAGCCTCCTTGTTTCTCACATTTGTCTTGTTCATTCTCGGCCTTTGCATTTCCCGGTAAATACTGGGAATACCTGTCAGTTCCTCCCAAAAAACGTGTTAAGATTTTCATTGGGTTTGTGTTAGATCGGTTGACGGGCACCTGACATCTTTGTGTTCTGATTTTGGTACAGGATGTGTTCTGTGTTACTTAGGTTTTGTTTAACTTCTCTCAGTAATGTTTGATAGTTTTTTCGTTTACAGAACTTGACTTGCTCTGCATCTTTTGTTAGTTATAGTCTAACGTTCACTTTTCTTTTTACTGAAATGGACATATTTAAAAAAACTTTCTTGCTGATCATTACATACATATATATGTATGTATATATATATATACACACACTTGTTTTCTGTGTCATCAATTTTTGCTTTGTATTTGCTTACATCCTTGTACCTCGTTTGGGGCTCATTGGCTTTTGTCACCCTGCTTTCAAGTGGATATTTAGATTCTATTTTTAGCTTCCCTTCTCCATTGTGTGCATTTAACTGTATACATTTTCCTCTTAACGTTTCCCTTTGGCATTGGGAGCACGGTTCCATACGCTCTGCTGTGTTGCGCTGCTGTGTTGCGCTTTTATCGTTCAGCTAAAAATATCTTCTGACTTCCATCGTGATTTCCTTTTTGACCTAAGACTTCTTTAGATTTCAGTACTTGACAGCTTTATCCCACAGCGCGGTGTTCTCAGCCTAACAACTTCTGTTTGTTTGTATTGCTTGCTTCCTCTACTTTATCATGTGTGGGTAGATCTTTACTTAGGTCTCAAAAAATAGAAGTACTTTAGGATGTTACGTGAAATGTTCTTTACTATATATTTTTCTTAGTTTGATACAGCTTTCCCAATTGATAGAATGATTAGCAATGATTAAATAAATGTATTAATAGCGAATTCTTGTAAAAGTTTTTATATGCTATACAGTACTTTTGAGATTTTGTCCTTTTCTGCTTTATAAAGAATCTCTCTCAAATTTGTGGGGGTTTCGTTTGTTTGCTCAGTAGTACATTTATTCATTTATAATAGGTAGTAAATAGTTTATTTATGGTATTTTCTGTTTTGTGTTAGGCCTTGGAACCCTACCCTCCCTTCCCAGGGTTTTTTAGTCTAATAGGGAGGACATAACTTTTTCTAGGGCAGAAACTTCTGTCATGTACAAGTTCAGATAAGAAAGAGGCCAAAGAAAAGGCAATATGTAACACTTTTCAGAAATGGAGTAGGTTTCAGGTCGTCACAAATGCTATTTTCATGGTTTGTTAACAGGGAAAAATGGTAAAAAGTCTAACTAAAAAATGAATTTGAATATCAATTATACAAATTGTTATACAAATCATTAATGTTAATTGCTTCAGTATAAATTTTATTATAACATTTTTTTAGATAGTTTCTGCTAGCTATTTCTACTTTGTAATGGAATGGTGTTACTTTATAAACTTGCATATGTATAATTAGTATTTTATATTACTCTCTGCAGAATCAAAGAATTCCATCGGACATGGTATTTCTGAGGACGTCAGAAAAAGCAGGTATTTCTATGTGTATTTAAATTGCTGATCATTTAGTATTTTAGGAGTTTGATTTTCATTTTGAAAGATAAAAATTTATTCTTACAGAAAAGTTTTCTTTGAATGGTAATACATTAAATTCATTAATTCTAAATCACATTTAACTGCTGATATTTCAAATGATCTTTACTATTTATGTTTATTAACAAAAGATAATCCTATCACAACCTTTATATCAAATGAGTGTTTTCATTCACACTTGTATTGATATGTAAGTAATTAAATAATGTTGCTTGAAATTTGATTGCCGTTCCGTATTTGCAGTGTTGTTAATTCAGCAAACACGTATTGACCACTTCCCGTGTGCCAGGCAGTACTTGTCACGTAGGATCCAAAGGGAGCAAGACTGTTTTGTTCCCTTCTAAGCAGTCGTGTGGATGGACATACCTTGCCAGTAGTACTGTGATTATATAGATAATATGGTTAGAAGATGTGTGGGGGGAACCTGAGAGGAAGCAGACTGTTGCTTAGGTCTGAAGCTTAGTGGAAGGCGCTTCCCAGGGTAAATGATTATTTCTGTGACTGAGCTTTCACCAGTCGGAAGCAGGTGGAAAAGGGCTAAGGAGATGGCAGCCTCATGCGGTCGAGGGGGAAACCTACATGCCGGGAATCAGGAGACCTGAAGCCTGGTCTGCTCCGGCCAGTTCTGAATCACGTGCGCCAGCCACGTGGTCACACACAGTTTCATCGTATCTAAAACGATGGGAGGCCTCTCAAGTAATACCCAAGTTCCTTCTGTCTCACATTTCTGACTTTGTTGAATAAATGAACAGTATTTTTATAGGAAGCTCAGCATATGTATTATTTGTAGTGTGAAACCTAGAAAGGACAAAGTTAAATTTTAGAGTTGTTAATTTAGTTGTTCTTTTTCTTTTCTTTTTTTTTCCTTTTCTTTCTAAGTAATCTCTATATCAAACGGGGGGCTCGAACTTACATTCCCGAGATGGAGTTGGCATGCTCCACCCACTGAGCCATGCCCCAACAACTTTCTTTTAAGTTTATTTACTTAAGTAATTTCTGCAGCCAGCGTGGGGCTTGAACTCAACGACCCTGAGATCAAGAGTCGCACGCTGAGCCAGCCAGGTGCTAGAGTTGTTAGCTTAGGGTTTTCTTCATATGTAAACAGCATTTTTTTAAAGGGACATTTTAAGTCCTGAGAAAGAAAATGTTTTCTCACCCACTGTAGTTATGGTTATTTACGTTGTAACGCGAGGCTGCCGTTGACGCCAGAGTGCGGCTGCTTCTCCTGGGCACGTACACTTGATACGTTTACCTTATTGTGTGTTCCTTCCTGCGGTCTGGTTCTTCCCGCCAGCGGACCGGGGAGCGGCTCTTCGGTCCGTTTCCCTGTCTTCGCAGAAATACAGCCAGGCCCCTTTCCTGCCCAGTCCGATGGGGCTGTGCCCTGATGTCTGGCCGAAGGAGGACGGCTGGCAGCCACGTGTGCTGCTTCCAGGCCTGGTCTCAACCTCCTTTGTAGCCTTGGACCCTTGTCTTCCCAGTGCCGGCTCCGTCGCCGTGGCCGGGGTCGTCTCGGGAGCTGCGTGTTGAAGCCGCCAGCCGGGGTTCACGGAGGCCTGCGGGATTGAGCCCTCTCCCCTCCCCTGACCAAGTGACTCGGAGAGAGCAAGCTGTTTGAGTGCCCCAGCTGCAAGGTTTACCTTTTACGGTAGCCTGTGTCCCCTTAAGTCCTGCAGCCGGGGCAGGCGGGTGACGGCTCTGCCCATGCCTTTGCTTCTTGATCGTGTCACCGGGCGTGAGGTTACGGCCTTTCAGGGTTTCCTGGGCGCGTGTGCAGCTCCGCACGGACCGCTGGCTTCTAGACTCCCAGGAATGTGATGGGAATTTTCAGAGCCTCCTTCAGGTCATCTGATTTTCCCAGTTTTCTTTCAATTTTCTGGTTAGCTTAGTGTTTACCTGCTTTGTCACCACCCAAGGGAGCCGTGACGTCAGACACCTACCCCTGACGGGTTTTGACCCACAGCCCAAGGAAAGTGCTGTCGTCAGTGAATGGGCTCCGGGTCGGGTCACATCCAGGCGAGCCCTGCTTGTCAGGTGATGACAGTTTGCAGGGCATGGGTTCGAAGGGCCCCAGCTGTGATTGGCCCCCGTCAGGGGCTGCCCGTTTTCTCAGCTACTGTGGAGCCGTGGGGTGGAGGGGGGAGGGTTTGGAAATGGGAGAAATCACGACACTCCCCAGCTTACTCTCGGCTCGATTTAGCCGTGTTTCTGAAACAGATGCACCTGGGACTGTCGCAAGTCTTTGATCATTCCCCAGAGTTGTGGAAGGGTTGCCTTTGACAGTTTTTACTGATGTTCTCATTGTAGTTATGGAGAAATGGATTTTCGGACATTCTTACACTGCCATCCCTGTTTACATCATCTACTTACTTATGGTTTGTCTTTGTTTCTAAATGTATTTAATATAATGAATAGCAGAAATATTTGTGCCTGAGAGATGCTTTTTTTTTTTCTTCAATTTTTTCTTTTAACGTTTATTCAAGTCTGAGAGATGTTTGAGCTGTCAGCACAGAGCCCGACCTGGGGTTCGAACCCACAAACTGCAAGATCGTGACCTGAGCCGAAGTTGGACGCTTAACCGACTGAGCCACCCAGGCGACCCTGAGAGATGCTTTTATACTAATTACCCTTTGAATGTTTGTGGTGGAAATAATATATGAGAGTAAGAATGTTAACCTAGGGGCTCCTGGGTGGCTCAGTTGGGTCGGGGTCCGACTCTTGGTTTCGGTTCAGGTTGTGGTCTCATGGTCGTGGGATCAAGCCCTGCCTCTGGGCTCTGTGCTGACAGTGTGGAGCCTGCTTGGGGTTCTGTGTCTCCCTCTCTCTCTGCTCCTCCCCTGTTAGCGCACGCGCTCTTGTGGTCTCTCTCTCAAAATAAATAAACAAAACAATGCTGTCCTAAATATGGAAATGGTGTTTAGATAAATAAGAGAAATAGATTATACAGTTTGTGTTGGGAGATAAAAGGTGAAGAAAAGCCAGTACTTTGAAGCTGGAAGATAATGAGAAACGTTCATTTTTCAGAGGAGGAATCTGAGGGCCTTGTTGATGATCACACAACTAACAGCATTTTTAGAAGTGCTTCAGCCTCTGAATGGTGTTTTCACTGTATCATTGTTTAGGCAGCAGAACATAGGTAGAATATTAAGCATTAGGCAAAATGAGATACTCTTTATTAGCTTTGGATGAAGAACATTCTATCTAGATTGATGATGTTTTAAATTTTTTTTTTTTAACGTTTATTCGTTTTTGAAAGAGAGAGAGCATGAGCAGGGGAGGGCTAGAAAGAGAGGGAGACCCAGAATCCGAAGCAGGTTCCAGGCTCCGAGCCGTCAGCACAGAGCCTGACGTGGGGCGCGAACCCATGAACCGTGAGATCGTGACCTGAGCTGAAGTCGGACGCCGACTGAACCACCCGGGTGCCCCAGGATTGATGATGTTTTAAAAACATTTTCTTTGCCTCTACTTTTCCGTTGCATTTCGTGTTGTAGGGACAATTGCCCACTGTGGTGTAATGGTACTTCATATTGTGGAGGTCCTGGATGTCTTTGAGAATCTTAGGAATTAATCAACTTGTTCCCCAGAAAAATGGACACAATTAATATGCATTATGCTAAATTCTTTATTGTTTTACATATTCCTGGAAGGTTATTAATGGATCTGAGTTAGGACCTTACTGTAGTCTGTTTAAGCCTACAGTTCTGTTATGTTCCTTAGTTTTATTATTTTTCCTATCACACAAATTGTTAAAACCATCGCTAACTATAGATAATGCAGATATTAAAATGTCAGATTGTTATTTCTTGCTATTTTTCTTCTTTTTGTAAAATGGACCCAGGAGCTTCCCAGCTGGATAAAATGTGTGTCGTAATATTGCTTTAAATCAAGAATTCTCAGGAATTCTTAGAATTTCTTTGGAAGCTCTGTTTCTATGACTTTAAGTAATTACTTTAAGTTTTTGTAATCATCTCATTTTTGAAAGTACACCTATTCAGAATTTTTTGTGTATCTACTGACGCCATCGATACTATTTTATTACTTTGCAGTGTCAGTTCAGAAGAATCTAATAGTAGGTTGTCTGTTATAATAAAAACCTTCCAGCCCTAGCCCGTGGACAAGTCTTCGGTCTCCATGGTGTGTCCGGGCTTGATCAGGTAAAGCTTGTGTTTGTCAGCACAGCTCAGGGGGCCTGTCTATGGTGTAGTGACCAGGGACCAACACTGGACGGTCCCTGGGCTGCCGGCTTGATTGTTTAGAATGCAGATGAAGCTGTTGATGGATCTGGGGACTGATGGCTTAAATCCCAATTAATCAATTGCTTCATCACTTTCTTAATTCCGATCAAATATCTCCTGAATGCACACAATTCTTTTAGTGGTATTAAGAGAAATTAATGCTTTGGAACTAATTTTCATCAATCTCTTATAAATGCCAATATCTTTTTCACTTGTCTCCTAAGTGATGACATTATAGTTTAAGTGTTTGGGACATATTTCAATAGCTCAGCTGTCACCTGTTAGTGGGCCAGGGGTAGGTAAATGACACTGCTCGTCCACATTCTCTCTTGGTGCTATTCATCTTCCCACTGGCTTAAAAATTTCATGCAGAGTCATTAAGTCCCATAAATGATTTAGAAATTAAGTTTAATGGCAAACGATCTGGTATTACATATGCAAAGTCAATATCTATTTTTCTTTTGTTGGGCATATACTGTACCCGTCTCTGAGAGCTATTGGATTCGCGAGCTGTTGCAGGCAATCTACTAATATTACAGGATAACTTATCACGGTCTATGACAGACTCCTGTGCTCTGTCTCCTCGTGTCCCAGCAGTTACTTTATCACTACTTGATGCAGCTCTCCTGTGTGACACATGGCCCAGTTGATCTTCATTTGATTGTCATTAAACCTGTCCTTTCCTGTCAGCTCTTGTCAATTAATACAAAATAAAATCAAGTATTCATAAGAAGTCTGTAACAGGATATGAGCAGGCCAATTTAATAATTCATTTTTGCCGCGCGTTCACTGGCATCCATCGTAGCTGCTGCTTGCTGTTAAACATGATTAGATAGAGTTCGTGTAAGACACGTCAAGTTGGCCGTACTTCTGATTTTGCTACAGTTCGGTCTTTCTTTTTAAATCATCTCCGTTACCGCAAGGTTAGTAATGTTAACTGTACTCGAAGGTTAGTAAGATGTCTATTGTCTCTAAATTTTTAAAGCAGGGTATAATTATTTAATATGAAGCATATCCCTTTTTCTTTAAAGAAAGGCAGCTCTATTTCTTCCGGTGTTTAGTAAGTTCATAGAGATCTAGGTGTTGGTCTCGCTATTTTAGAACCACAGAATATTTGAACTTTAAGACACTAGTGAGTTTCCCTTCTTACTATTTTATATGTTAGAAGTCACACCTAGAGCAGGGCTGTTGGCACGGACGTCTCATGGCACGTGTCAGACAGAACCTAGAGTCCGGTCCCTGCACAGCTAAATTTATAGCAGGACACACGCATGCACCTGCACGTATATAATCGCACGTACATTTAAGTTTTGGGAAACTGTCTAACTGTCAAATAAGACCCACTGCAAATTTCCTTGTACTCCTTTTTAGTTGAAATCAGTTCGTACAAAATACTCTCCTTGTGGTAGGTCGTGTGACAGGTAACGCGTAACAATTTGTTTATGTAAAGTGCACGCGATCAGACAAAGGTCTCTTCCAGGAGTCCTCACTTGATACAGTGGGTGACTCGGGGAGCGTCTCGCAGCTGTCAGTCTTACCGGGCCTCGGGAGAGTGACTCCGCCTCTGGGGACCCCCTCTGGTTCCGTGGGCAGCACTGATGCCCGTGGCGGAGAGTAGCTAAAAGGACTGCAGGTGTCACTGGTGAAGGGTTTCCGTGGGGCACACCGCAGACACCGAACGGACTCGTCGGGAGTGCCCCGGCTGGCGGAGGAGAGCAGTGAGAGGGCAGGGAGGTGCTCGTGGTGGCAGAGTGCATCTCCTCCCGGGGCCCGCGGGGCGGTGGGGCTGGCGCACGTCCTGCGGGAGACGTCCCGGGTCGAGCTCTGTGAAGACACACTCTTACCTTTCTGCCTCAACCAGTACCCCAAACTTGAGGCGTAGTTAGCTAAATCTGGAGTTCCTGCCGTCTGCCACTCACCGACAGGCTTTCCTAGACTTGCCCCTAAGTTTTACGAGATGGCCGTAAGGAACATGTGACTTCTCCCACCGTGCAGGAGAAAGCCTTCGTGAGATGGGGTCGCCGCACGGGGAGCGTTGGTGAGTGAGACGCAGAGCTGGCGCTCAGCCCAAGGCCTGCTCTTCCGGCTGAGGTGAGCCCGGCCCGGGATCGGGAGCCTGCTGGGGCGCTGCCGCCGTCTGGGGCCACATCTGTCTTCATACAGGCTGCTGAGCCCATTCCTGCCTCAGGTCACTGTGCCCGTGGCATCCCCCTTCCCCGCCCGGTTTTGAAAACAAGCAGCGTCTCCAGAAGTTCCCAGGTATCCTCAGGGGGCAGAGTCACCCCTGGTCGAAAGGACTAGAGACTTTTATTTTTCACCGAAGAGAATGCCTGAGATAATCTCAGTGTTCAGTTATGTGTCTTTCGAGAGCAGTCGTTCTCCCGTTCCTCAGAGACCTTTCTCAGGAAGAACAGATTGATTCTGTGGAATCTGGCTCCATGGGGAAGCGGCTTCTACTCCACGCCAGCGCAGCCTGGAATCCGGGGACTGGCTCTGTCTCCCCGCCACCGCCAGCCTAAGGCCAGGGCACCGCCCTGCGAGGGGGCTCCACTAATGGCTCACTTCCCCTGGCCCTATGGATGGGCCCTCCCTCTGCTGGCCAGCTCCCACTCCGAGGCAAGAGCTCTGCTCGCTTTTGACGAGCTGGGAGTAACAGGGCCCCAGCTATTACCCCCACCGGCTAGCTTGTGGGGCAGAAAGTAACGTGCCCGGAGAAGATACCACAACCCCTCCAACCCCAGCACCCACGTACAAGCTGCTGTCCCATTGGCATTTCCCGTGCCTGGGGCGAGAGATCTCTGCAGCTTTCCCTGTGGTGCTGATTAGGAACAGACCTTCTGGGAGTTCGTGCCGAAGGGTCGTGTTGACAACAATGGAGAGCTTGGTGGCCAGTTTTCAGAGGGAGGGTTCCTGATATGCACCACCAAGGGACACAGAGCCCAGTGAGAAATTTCACCGCCGGAACCAGGGAAAGAGCCAGGAAGAGTCCCACGGGGTCGCACTCGTCACTGCATGCGTGTGCTGGGCTGCTCTGCTCGGGAGTGGTCAGAGTGGGGCATTCTGGAAAAGCTTCTGCAGGACGCACACCCATCAGCAGTCAGAGCCTTGCCTGGTTCAGGGGCCCTAAGCACAGTCTTCTGGGTGTGCTGCTCACTCCGGTGTGGCTCCTGCGAAGCCAAGCTTAGAAGCACAATCCCACGCCTCCCCGTTAGTCTAGAAGAACGTCTGTATGCCAAACCCATGGCTGTGGCCCCAGGAGTGGACGGAGAGAACCTCAAGCTGCTGGTCTGTCCCTGACAGAACATGGGGCAGAATCACGAACGAACTTCTGAACTGGGGGAGTGGCCTCCCAACCACATGCATCCGGTGGTAAAGGGTAAAAATCCGACTGTGAATTCGGGTACCACCTTTGAGCCAACAGGAAGTTTATGTGGGGCCAGGAGTAGCCCTCAGAAAGCCAGGAATAAAAATCTGGTCAGGGGCATCGGGAGTGTCCCTGCTACAGGGGAAGTGGACTTCACGGAATTAGGTCAGCCAAGTTGCTAAAAATACACAACGTGCCTAACCAACCACCAGCACCCAAATACAACGTTTGATGTTTGCATAACACGGTTCAGACTGCTGACTGATCAGCCGTGGTGAGTTTTATGTGCTAGTACGACACAGGGTTAGAGTCGGATGACCTCGTGGTGGCATTGTGCCCTTCCCACGCCGACCTCGGGGCGCTGCAACTCAAGGCTTGCGGCAGCGGCACGTTACCTGCCTCCTGTCTGATGGGAGCTCACATATCAGGCACTTCGTAGACGGCCAGTAATATGAATGACCTCCTTTTTCGAGGAGAAAGAAGTGAGTGACTTGGTGTTATGCATACATGCCTCCATATATTTTTTGAGGGGCGGGTGCGGAACAGTTGCTAATCAGGAGAGCGGACGCCATATTTCCTTCTTCCTTAATTTGGAGTATTCTGTTAGTGCCTCCCCATAACCATCTTTAGAAGGTGTTTTCTAAATGAGCCAGGCCCTGAAGAAGTGTACTTGCATTACATTTTTTTTTAGAGTTTATTTATTTTGTGGGGCGCCTGGGTCGCTCAGTCGGTTGAGCGTCCGACTTCAGCTCAGGTCATGATCTCACACTCCATGAGTTCGAGCCCCTCATCGGGCTCTGTGCTGACAGCTCAGAGCCTGGAGCCCGCTTCAGATTCTGTCTCTTCCCCTCTCTCTGCCCCTCCCCTGCTCATTTTCTGTCTCTCTCTGTCTCGAAAATAAATAAAAACATTAAAAAAAAAATTTTTTTTTAAAGTTTATTTATTTTGAGAGACGGGGGCGGGGGGGTAGAGAGTGAGGGGGAGAGAGAGAATCCCAAGCAGGCTCCATGCTGTCAGCACAGAGCCTGACAAGGGGGTCGATGTCAGATCTCACAAACCACAAGATCATGACCCGAGCTGAAACCAAGAGTGGGACGCTTAACCGACTGAGCCACCCAGACGCCCTGTAGTGTACTTGTATTAAATTCTATGTCCCCAGGTTCGTCTCCTTGGCACTTTATCCAGTCTGTATCCCTCCTTCTCCCCACCCCCCAGTGGTCTCTTTTATTGCGGTCCTTTGGCCCCCGAGGTTCAGGAGGATCCCAGTCATGGCAGAAAAGACCGTTACACTCCGCGAGTGAGTATACCTGCTTTGTTAAGCTGACTGTTCTGGGTGCGTGAAGCGTGTTGTGACGGGTCTTCTTTCCGGTAACTGTATATCGTAGCCACTTGGCATGCCCGCCGGATCCCTCTCCCTCGGTGACTTTCGCAGAAGCCCTTCCATCTGATTTCTAGAATAGGACGTTGGGTTGCTCCAGATGACGAAGTGTGGGTTTTGTGTTAAGGACTTTGAGTCTGGCTTCCTTATCAACCTGGACCGTGTGTGTCTCCCAGAACTTCTTTTATTCCTTCTGATTTGGCTTATTGCTTCTCTAATTCCTCGTCTGTAAACCTGCTAAGGTCAGTAGGAGCACTGCTTTCTGTTCAGGGAGTACTGAATACACCTGTAGGGGCAGCATCGCGTGGAAACCTGTGTTGAGGAAAAGCACAGCTGTACCTGTGACTTACGGTACAAGTTGGTGGCGCTGCTTTGTCACCCTATCAGCAGTTCTTAGTGAATAGTTCCAGACGTTTCCTGTAAAATCATCATCAGGTCTTTATTTGCATTTTATCAGTTAATCTGTTCTTCTTCACATTATTCACAACCTTCCACCACTATTCAGTTTTATTTTTGTTTTAATTATAAGCATCTATAAAATGTATTTTAACCATTTTAAATTATTTTAACAACTTAACTGTTAAATAGCCATGTCATTTGAGCTGCTTTATGGATAAGTGATCTTTAACGGGTCTGTTAGATGTCAGAAAACTCAGCTGTTGTCATCTGGTTCTGCCGTCTGAGTCTAAGCAGCTTCGGGACGCTTAAAGTTATGCCATCCGTACTAGTAAAGTAGTTCAAGACACCGTGGAAACCTTTTATTTAATGTTTCTGTTTTGCCGTGGTCTCTCCTGGATAAAAGGGGAAAGGCGGTGAGACGGGTTATTGATGAAGTTGGCTGCTGAGGTGGAGAGGAAGTGCCCTGGCCAGCACCCACCGCAGCGAGCTCTGGAGGCAGTGTGCATGCAGCCAGCCGCTCACCGGAGCACGCGGGTGCCGGGCCGCATCCGTCCGTAGTGCCGTCGGTGAAGTCTGTGGGTGCGGGCAGCCCTGAGAGTCAGGGGAACGGGGCCCTGAACCTACGTATGAGGGAGGTGTAACTGGAAGGAGTCTCCCTCTGTAGGTGCCCGAACGTAAACTTAAATGTGGCTTCTGCAGTTCTGGTTACTTGCTGTTCTGGTTACTCGCAGGGTTTCTTTACTGCAAAGATCGAATGTTTGTACGGTCAGGGCCACTGTAGGGTCAGGGCCACTTTCTACCACCTACCCCGCCTCGCCCCTGTGCAGTTGAAAACCCGTGTATAACTTTGGACTCCCCCACACTTAATTACCAATAGCCCGCTGTTGGCGGGAACCCTTACCAATAACATAAAGTGCACACATTTTGCATGTATTGTATACTGTGTTCTTAAAGTAAAGCAGGCTGGAGGAAAAACGTTATTAAGAAAATCGTAAGGAGGGGCGCCTGGGTGGCTCAGTCGGTTAAGCGTCTGACTTTGGCTCAGGTCATGATCTTGCGGTTCATGGGTTCGAGCCTCACGTCAGGCTCTGTGCCGACAGCTCGGAGCCCGGAGCCTGCTTGGGATTCTGTGGCTCCCTCTCTGTCTCTCTTCCCCTCCCAACTCGTGCTCTGCCTCTCCCTCTCTCTCAAAAAACAAATAAACATTAAAAAAATTTTCTGTAAGTAAAAAGAAAGAAAATCATAAGGAAAAGAAAATGCACTTCTAGTGCTATATTGTACTGTACTTCTTTTCAAACAATCCTTGTATAAGTGTAAGGATCAACGGTACAAGGTGTTGGTTGATATGTTCTGTACTAATCTGAATGCATTTTAAAATATATTTTCAGACTTTTTTTTTTTTAAGTAGGCTTCGTGCCCAGCATGGGGCCCGGTGAGGGGTTTGAACTCACAGCCTTGAGGTCCAGACTTGAGCTGAGATCAAGAGTTGGATGCTGAACCCACTGAGCCACCCAGGCGCCCCTAGACCTTATTGTCTTAGAGCGGTTTTAGGTTTACAAACGAGGGAGGGACAGAGGTTTTCCGTGTGTGCCCTGCCTTCACACATGTATGGCTTCTCCCTGTCGTCAGCACACCCCAGCAGAGTGGCGCACTGGTTACCGTAGATGCACCTGCACCAGCCAAAGCCCCGGGTTTACGTGAGGCTCCACTCTTGGTGGTTCGTGTTCTGTCGACTTGCACAAACGGATAAAGACATGTGTTGTTATGGCATCGTACAGAGTATTTTCCTTAGTGATGCTGTATGTAAAAATCCTTCGTGCTCCGTCCGTTCATCCCTCAGCAACCACCGATCGTTCTGTGGTCTCCTTAGTTTTGCCTTTTCCAGAACGCCGTATCAGATTTTCTTTCATCGAGTGACGTGCGTGAAAATTTCCTCTGTGTCTTTCACGGCCTGATGGCTCATTTCTTTTTAGTGCTGACTAATTCTTCGTTGTCTGGATGGACCACAGTTTATTCGTGTACTTACTGAAGGACACCCTAGTTGCTTCCGAGTGTTGGCAGTTATGGAAGCAGCTGGTGTAAGACGCACGTGCAGGTTTTTGTGTTGACTTACGTTCACACCTCCTTTGGGTAAATGCCAAGCAGTCCTGCTGGATTATACAGTAAGGTTGTGGTTAGCTTTGCAAGAAGCCAGCAAGCTGTCTTCTGCGGTGGCTGCACGATGTTGCGTTCGCACCATCAGTGAGCGCGAGCTCCTGGGGCTCCACAGCCCGTCAGCACTCGGCCTGGTCAGTGCCCCGGGCATGGGCCGTTCTAATAGGGGTGGGTTGCTGTCTCCCTGTGGTTGTGACTTGTATCCCTGATGACATGGGATGACGTGGAGACTTTCATGTGCTTACTTGTCGTCCGTATATCTTCTTTGTTGAGGGCTTCAGCCCATTTTTTAATCAGGTTGTTTCCTTACTGTTGAGTTTGAAGAGTTCTTTGTATATGTTGAATAACGATCCTGTATCAGATGTATATTTTGCAAACATTCGCCCTCCCAGTCTGTGGCGTGTTTTCTAATTCTCTTGATAATGTCTTGCAGAACAGAAGTTTTAAATTTTACCAAAGTCTGGCTAATCACATATTTCTCTCTTGGATCGTTTCTTTGGTGCGGTATCTAAAAAGCCCTCACCACACCTGGGGTCACCTAGGTTTTCTCCTATATTGTCTTACAGGACTTTTATAGTTTTGTATTTTGTATTTAGGTCCCATTTGGAGTTGATTTTCCTGAGGGATGTAAGGTCTGCGTCTAGATTCAGTTTTTCGGCGGGAGGTGGGGGGGGGCGTTGGTTGGTTTTCCCAGCGCCATTTCCCGATGACACGGTGTTTGCTCCTTTCTTGAAGCTGTGTTTATGGGGCTTAATTCTGGGCTCTGTTCTGCTCCATTGACCTGTGTGCACTCTCTCACCACACCCCACCACCTTATTGTTGTTTTCCAGTAAGCCTTCTTTTTACAAGGCTGGTGAATGCTTTTAATTTTTAAATGTATCTTTTTTGTTATTGTGTTAAAATACACATAACATAAAATTTATTATCTCTTTTAGAGTTCTTGGACCCGGTTCCAAAGTTGGGGTAGGGAGGGTCCCACACACACAAGCTCAGGCAGTTCTCGGGACACCTGCAGGGTGCCTGCGGATTCTGACACTGTCCACCCGGAGGCAGCATCAGATCCTGCGCAGTAAGGGCTCAGTCCTGTAAGATGCCCCCACCCCGACTTCGGACACCGGCCGGAAGTCCCAGGCTGTTTGTTACTCGTGCTTCTGACCAACTGGCAATTTGCTGCCGCGGCTCACAGAACTCAGGGGAACACTGCCGCTCACCTGGTGGCTCAAGGAGGTGACAAAGGCTAAAAATCAACCGCCAGAGGAAGAGATCATAGGGACAGGTCTGGGGAAAGGCTGTGGGGCTTCCATCCCTCCCCGCACAGCACTCTTCCCAATCTCCAGAAGCTTCTGAACCCGGTCCTTTGGCATTTTTACCGAGGCTTCTTTGTATAGCCACAGTTGATTAGATCTTTGGCCATTGGCCGATTCAGCCTCCAGCCCCTCCCCTCTCCACAGAGGTCGGGGGTGGGGCCGGAAGTTCCAACCCTCTGATCACACATGGTTGGTCGTCCTGGCAACATCCCCGCCCTTGAGTGGGGTCTCCTTCATTAACAAAAGACACCTTTATCCCTCTCAACAGGTAGGATATTTAGGAGCAGAGAGTGAGAAATTGTGGACTAACACCAAATATAGATTTCTCATAAATCACAGCGTCACTCCGTCTTAACCATTTGTAAGTGCAAGCTTTCATGATGTTAAATACATTCACACTGTTGTGCAACTACACCAGTCCTCTGCCCCTGTAACTTTTCACCTTGTAGGGCAGGAACTCTGTATCCATTAAAACATAACTCCTCGTTCTCCCCTCCTCTCATACGGCATTCTGCTTTCTGTCTTTATGATTTGACTCCTCTAAGAACCTTATGTGAGTGGAATCCTGCCGTATGTGTCTTTTTGTGTGTGGCTGGTTTCATTTAGCGTAATGTCCTCAAGGTTCGTCCATGTTGCATCGTATTGCGCAATTTCCTTCCTTAAGGCTCGATGTCTTACACTGTATGTACAGAGCACATTTTCCGTATCCACGCCTCCATCAGTGGACGCTTGGGTTTTTCTCGTGTTTTGGCTCCTGTGAATAATGCTGTGACCATGTAAAACACAGTGTACGCTTCTCTTCTGGAGACCCTGCTTTCGGTTCTTAAGGGTTTATCCCCAGGAGTGGAGCTGCTGCCTCATTTGCTAATTCTGTGTTTAATCTTGTGACAAATTGCCATACTCTTTCCCACGGAACATCTCTCACCGTCCTTCCTCTTTCAACCTCTGTGTGTCTTTGGAGCTCAAGGGAGTCTCCTCCAGACCGCATGTGGTTGGATTGTGCGTTTTCACTGATTCTCCCCGTCTCTCTTTTTGGAGTTTCACCCACTTACATCTTAACATAATGATGGAAAAGGACTTTTTCACTGCAGTTGGTTTCCCATGTGCCTTAGAGCTCTTTTTGATCCCTGACTTTCTGTATTACTTTCTGTTTTGGTGAGTGTTTTGTAGTGAAGTGTTTAAATTGCTTTCTCACTGCCTGTTGTTTCCATTCTAGAACTTTTTTCGCTACGGTTACCATGGGGATGACATTCAGAATCCTGAAGATACAATTGTGGAATTTCAGTTTGTACCGACTTAAGTTCAATAATGTACAAGAATCTGCTCACTTACAACTCCATCCCCCCACCCCTTTGTGGATGTCACAGAATTACATCTTTATTCATTGTGTGTCCAAAAACATAAACTAAAAATTATTTTGAGTGCATTCATAGTGTTTCAAAGTATGTACAAAACAAGATGTGGAATTATAAACCAAAGTTACATAATTTCAACTTTTAGAGGAACGATTGCTTTTCTTCAGATTTATGAATCTCTGAAATCATGTAGAAAGCCAAGTGCAGTTATAGACTGTTGTGGCCATACTCCTCGTGTTATAACCTGCCGTGGGCTGGCCTGCCCCGAGACCTTAGTTCTCGCACGGCCTCTAGTGACTGTCTCCTGTCCTGTCCTTGCGTCTGCCCTACTCCCGGGAACAAGCAGCTCTTGCAGAAAAGGTCGGTGGTCCCCACCTCCCACGGCGTTTGTCTGTCTGGGAACGTCTTGATCTCCCTCTCACTTTGCAGCACAGTCTTGCTGGGTATAGGAGTCACACGTGACGGGCCTGTCTTCGTACACTGTTTTGAATGTGTTGTGCACTTTCTCTGAAACCCAAAGTTTCTGGTGAAAAATCTGCACATAAGCTTACTGAGGGCCCCTTGGGTGTGATGATTCCCCTCTCTCTTGGTGCTTTCAAGATTCTTGGTCTTTTGAAAGTTTGGTTACAACTTGTCTCAGAGTGGGTCTGAGTTCATCTTACTTGGCTTTCTTTGGGCTTCATAGGTGTTCACATCTGTGTCTTGTATTACATATGAGATGTTTTCAGTAATTACTTCTCCAGATAGTCTCTTGGCCCCTTTCTCTCTTCTTCTTCTGGGACTCCCACTGTGTGTATGCTGGGCTGAGTGGTGGGTCCCATAGGCCTCTCAGTCTCCGTTCATGGTTTTTCAGCTCATTTTCTTTCTGTCCCTCATTTTGGGCCATTTCTATTGCCCTGTCTTCAGGTTCACCGATTCTTTCTTTTGCCTGTTCAAGTCTGCCTTGGACTCTACCCAGGGAATTTTTCACTGACATTATTATATGTGTTGAATTGTCAGCTGTTGAATTTTTTTTTTCCTTTTTCTCTTTATGTTTTCTCTCTTTTTATTGATTCCATCTTGTTCATAATTATTTTCTTGACTTTGAGCATCTTTTAGACTAGTCCTTGTCTAGTAGATCTGACGTCGGGTCTTCTTCGGGGACAGTATCTGTTGTTTGGCAGCCCCCCCCCCCCCTTAAATTGGCCATACTCTGCTGTTACTTTGTGTGCCTTGGGATTTTTGTTGAACACTGGACATTTTGATCTTCATAATGTGGTAATTCTGAAAATCAGATGTCTCCCCCGCTCCAACAATGGATCAGCCTGAGACTCTGTAATGAGCGGAACGGCATTGGAGGTCACCCGGCACACACACGCACGCGCACGCGCACACGCACACACATGTGTGCCTAACCGGTCGTCTCGTGAAGGTGGCAGGCGGCCAACTCATCGTCTTGAAATGCGGATAAATTGCAACAAGGAATCAGTACTTTCTCACAGGAACTGTGTCACCAGGTGACAAGACCGAATCCAAAGAGCGGATGCCTCTCTTTCTACATTTTATTCTAGCTCTTTATTCTGAGAAGGAAGGAAAGACTTCTGTTTTCTTCGACCTGTAGTGCAGGCGTGGGTATGGGCGTTGAGCACAAAGGGCCTGTTGGCATCAAAGCAGAGCAGAGCCTGGACACGGTGCCTCTGGATGGAAGTCGGGCAACAGTTCTGATGGTCCCTGGAGTGTGAGCTGGGCTCCGGGTGCAGGAGCTGGGGTCACGGGACCCCCAGGTGGAGGGGAGATGGTTGGCCTGGATCACGAGCGTTCGGTCAGTGAGATGCAAACGGGGCCTTTCAGTAGACAATTTAGAGGGAGAGCAGGGAGGGCCTGTAGATGAAATGTGACTTGGAAGACGTGCCCAGAACGGACAAGGCTCGGCTGTAGTGGCTTGAGGGGGGTTTGGGGGGTAGACTCTCAATCAAAGCAAGAAGTGCGAGTGGCGGTAGTGTTACAAGGAGGGAGGGCTGTGTGGGACGGGGCACGTGCAGGGTCTTCTTGGGAGGTTGCAGTTGTCTACCAGGTCCTGTCGTGAGTCACCAAGGTACACGCATGCTGGTGTGGGTTTCTACGACCAGCGTATTTTGTAAGTGGGCTTTTGAAAAACCTGAAGTCACTGGAATTCATCTGGTAATGAAACTGCTAATGTATCGTTTTATGTGCTTGTTTTTAGGGGTTGCTTTTTAGGAGTTTGGTGTAATTTGCTTTTATAATCATGTAAAACACATACGGTTTCAGAGCGAGCAGTGTAAAATGGGGGGCACTCGGGTGTGGCAGACGTCACCCCCATGTCCCCACCTGCACGTCCCCTCCCTGCCCCACCTGGCCTGTCAGGGGAAGGTGCCGTTCCACGCCCAGCGTCTGCATCCCGCTTCCTTCACCTGGCGGTGTGCACCCAAGGGATCGTTCCCAGTGAAAATGGAGGTCTCTCGCATTCCCTCGCATTCCCTCGCATTCTCTCTCATTCTCTCGCATTCCCTCTCATTCCCTCGCATTCCCTCTCTCCCTCCCTTTCCTTTGTCCCCTCCCTCCATGCCTGCCACCTGGGCCCTGTGTTTTCCTGCTGCTCGTGCTCCTGTGATTCACCGATTCCCAGCCTTTCATTACCATAAATAACGTTACAGGGTCATCTGGCACATCGGTCAGTTTTTGTTTATCTGTCTTAGGACAGGTTCTGAGAAATGGTGTGAGAGTGGTCAAGGGTAAATCGAATTTTGTAATTTAATATTTTCTCATGTTAAAATTTGAGAGGGTCGTATGACGATAGACCTTACCTGGGTTTTGACATTTTAGCTGTGCTTTTGTTACTGAACCTGTTTTATGGTGGCACATCAGATAATTTATTAGCAACGTTATGGCGCACGTTCTTGGGATATTTTTGTGTATTTGCATATTCTGTTATCATCAGAACCTGAATTGAGGGTGGGAATGGTCAATGCAGGTTTTCTAAAATAAAGCACTAATTAATACTAAGCCTTAATAGGCCAGAACAGCACGTAAGTAATCAGTAAGTGATCAGTTAATGACCTGGATCTTCTCTGCACACTCGTTTGTGAATCAAATAAATGAAGCCTCGTAAGGAGTTTTGTTTCCGTGAATCTCTAGAGGCATCATTTCTGTATCCCACTGTGCTGGCGAATTGTGCTCTTAAAGTACCTGTAACTCTGGAACTTTCTTCTTTCATTCCAAGGTTCGTGTTTTATTCGCACTGACCAGCTCGATGGTGAAACTGACTGGAAGCTGAAGGTGGCGGTGAGCTGCACGCAGAGGCTGCCAGCCTTGGGGGTGAGTGTCCTTGCGCTTCCGGTGCCATTCACGTGTCGTGCTCGCTGCCGGGCAGTAAACAGTTTCTGTGTACCAGCTAGCTTATTGAATGCCCTGACAGTTGTTCAAAATAATTTTATTATTACTAACGAAGGATTGTTGAAAATTACACCAAAATTATTTCTGTGGTGTCTTAGCACATGCCCTGCTCGCTTTTCTCTCCTTTTCTCTCACTTTCCCTTTCCTTTTGGTCTTTTACTTGTAAACCCTCTCAGTTGGGTAATCGTTAAGATTGAGAACTTCTGGCGGGTTAAGTGAGTCCATTATTGCTCACTGGCTCCCTGGTGGTCTGGTTGCCATAGTTTTGGCAGACCTCGGAGCCCAGATGAAGTTCGCCTCCTTGTGGAGCCTGGTTCGTGTGGCGCCGTTCTTGTGATGGCGGAGAAGCTTCTTCCCTCCGGAGGAAGGGGCGTGTTGCGGGGTCTCTTGGCTCAGAGAGGAGGAGGAGCGCACCCTCAGCACCTCGCGTGGTCTCCGCCCAGTGGCCCTCTGTTCCCGGGAGTAGGCAGGGCCGGGATTGGAGGAAACCGTGCCTCTGGATTTCAGCATTTTCAGCCAGGTCTCACAAGTGCTGAGGCTCTCCTAAGCCTGCACACATCTTTTTGTAACAAAACCACAGTTGAGGCCGCTTGGTGCTTGTGTGAGATGTAGTATATATCTGAATGAGAGGAGCTTCGTTCTTCTGACATGATTTTCTCCTAACCGGCGTAGACTAAAGAAAACTTGCGATGGTCCAAGAAAGACCTTTGACTCAGGCAGTTGTCGGTCAACGGAAGGGGATTGGGTAGTATAGATTTGGTCACTTTCCTTAGCTTGGTCGGGTCTGGATAGGAATAGCTGTTGGTACTGCGTGCGGTTTCCGGTTACTGACCTTCCCCATCCCGTGCACACTGGACCTTTTGGGAACTAAGTGTGTGTGGCGTGTGTAAAACTTGGAAGTATTTGGTTCTTTAGGTATTTTCGGTTGCCTATATGTTTGGTGCTCCCTAGGTTGAAATTCATTCTTTTATATGTTTTATCTGTGTCTTCCAAAACCTGTTGTCACGAATGGGCATTTGCTTATTTGTTCTGTCCATTCATTGTCACGTGATAATGCAGGTCATATAATATGTCTGTCATACTTAACCTCTCCTCCTGACTTTCCCTCTCTCTCTCTCTCTCTCTTTTTTTTTTTTTTTTTGGCAGTCCTTTAACACAAACACACACACACAACCATTCTTACCCCAAGGGTGACACAGGAGAGGGTGCGGGTTGCCAGGTTGGCGCTCCACATCTTGGTTTCCTGACTGCTGACTTGGAGAAGGATCCCTCTCATTTCATCAGCTAACATCGTGCACCTCTGTCATGGGTGGGCCAAGTAGGCAGCCCCCAGTAGGTGTATTTTTTAAATATATGAACGTGAAGGGGAGGCATGTAAGTAGCAAGTTTTCCTTTCTCAGAGAAATTGTGAAAGGTAGAAGAGGGGTGTGGGTGAAGGAGTGCCTAGGCTTCCGCTCTAGTAGGTCATAGGTCATAGGTCATCGCAGAAGAGCCGTGCCCATATTCCTGTAACCAGAGTGTAATTACTGGTGACCGTGCTTCAAAACACTTAAATAGTGAAGAAAAAAATCCCAGTTTCTTAGAGAAAATTTGGACAGTTCATTGTTTTAATTTGTACGTCTTTGGATACTAATTCAGTTGGAAATTTGCACCACGTGTTCACTAGAAATTTGTCTTTATTTCGTTGTTGGCCCTTCTCTCCTGCCCATTTTTGTGTTGGTGTTTGCCAGTCAGATTTTATATGCACTCATGTGCGTGTAGTACTGAATTGATGAAACCAGATGTATGCAAAGTGTGTCCTGTTTTTAATTCTTCCCTGTTTAGACACGGAAATATTCTTAGATCTCTGGTATCATCTCAGTACATCTTGTGGTCTCCATCATTCCCCGGGTCAGAAATTGTGTTGGAAAGTTGTCGAGACTACTGTTCTGGATCAGTTTCTCAGTCAGTGCCAGGTGGCACACCACTTGGATGATTTGTTTCCAGTCTGTTAATTCTCAATGTTCTGGGGTGGTTTATTTAAATTCCGTAGGATGTGGAGTGAGCTTTGCCCACTCCACAGGGGGCAGGCACAAATGGGAAGCTAGGAAGTCATTAAGTCACAAGTCAGGGATGTGTGGGAAAGTGTGCATGCAGAACCCGCCAGCCTGCTTTTCAGTGGCTGTGCCATCAAACACCCCCACTGGCCGTGCATGATTGCTGCAGTTTCTCCACAGCCTTGCTAATATTTGGTGGGGTGGTTTATTTTTCTTATTTTTTTACTTTAGTCATTTCCGTAAGTGTGTAGTGACACCTCATTGTAGTTTGCATTTCCGTAACGGCTAGTAACCTGGAACATTGTTTCATGTGCTCGTTTTCCATCTCCGTATCCTCTTTGGTGAAATGTCTGTGCGTGCCTTTTTAGTGACTTTTGTGTCATCCCCTAGAATGTTCTTTCTACCTGATCACGCCATGTGCAAAGAAGACACTATAGCTCTTTTATGCAAGTGTGCGTGTACGGCCTTCTCTTTCTTTTACTCGCAGTATCACACTGGCTGCGGTCGCTAATTGCATTGTTGAACGGAAGTGATGAAACCGTTCTTTCCGTTCTTGGGGAACACGTAGCTTCTTAACATCCTTTGTGATGGTAGTTGTATGCTTTTTTAAGATTCCCCTTACCGGGCTGTGGAAATTCTTTCTATTCCTAGAACGTCCTGAGACGTTTTATTATGAATGGGTATTGGATTTTTCAGAAGCTTTTCTGTCCGTTGACATGATCATATGGTTTTTCTTTGTTATCTGTTAACACGATGATTGACATGGACTGGAAAAATTTGTATTTTGTTTTGCTTTTGTTGTAATGCCTTTGGTTTGTTACCTAGGGGTGAGCTGGCCTCATAAGTTGAGTTGGGAAGTCTTTCTGCCTCCTGTATTTGTTGAAGTAGTTGGTGTAAGATTGGTGTCATTCATTTTTACTATTGGACATATTCAGCCTTGAAACTATCTGAGCTACAAGTTTACTTGGTGGGGAGGTAATTATGAATTGAATTTCTAAAGTAGATAGTAGAGTTAATCAGATTTATTATTCATTGGAAATTTATGTTTGTCGAAGAATTATCTGTTCCATATAAGTGGCCAAATTTAATGGTATAAAATTCATAATCTGTTACTATTTTTTATTTTTAAAATTTTTATTATTTTTAAAAATACAATTTATTGTCAAGTTGGCTTACATACAACACTCAGTGCTCATCCCAACAAGTGTCCTCCTCAATGCCCATCACCCATTTTTCCCTTCTGTTACACTATTTTTTAGTGGTTGTAGGATCCCCCTTGCATCGTCAGTAGTGGTAATTTATATCTTTTCTTCCTAGTCAGTCCGGTCTCATCAGAGGCTCATCAATTTTAGTCATATTTCAAAGAACTTGCTTTTGGTGTCTTTGATCATCTTTATTGTTGGTTTATTTTCTGTATTATTTCTTTCTGATATTTATTCCCTTCATTCTCACTTGGTTTGTGTTCAGTTTTTTATTCTTTGTTACCTTCTTAAAGTGGAAGTAAACTTGATTTTTATGTTGCCGTTTTCTGTTATAAGCCTTTAGCTGTAACACGCCTAAGTGTTACTTAACCTGTATCACACAAATTTTACATACTATATTTTTATTATGTTTTTGTTAAATGTTTTCTAGGTCCTTTGGGATTTCTTCTCATCCTCTGTTTACTTGGAAACATTGTTTACTTACCTTGCAGTCGGGGATTTTCCTGATGTCCTTTGTAATTTAGTTATTTAACCATGTTATGTTCGTCGAAAGCGTTATGTTTTATCTCAGTCCTTTGGTGCAAGTTGGGACTCGTGCCATGACCTGGCACGTGCTGTCTCCGGGTACAGACTGTGTTCTGCTGCTCTGTGGATATCCTGTAAGTGCTCGTTGGGTCAAGTTGATGGAAACTGTTGTTTAAGGGTTGTATATTTTTACTTATTTTCTGCCATTTGTTCTCTTAATTAATGAAACAAGAATTTTAAGATACACTCTTTCTCCTTTGAATTCCATCAGTTGTCTGATGTACTCTGCAGCATCGCTGTTAGGTACACACTCAGAATTATTTCATCTTGTTGGTGAATTGACCTTTTTTCATCATGTGTGACAGTATGCTGTGTTGTGACATCTGCTCTGTGTGATGTTAATATGGTGATTCTCGTGTTCTTTTGATTGGTGTTTGCATGGCATATCTTTGTCCATGCTTTTATGTTTGCAGTGTCTATTTCTTTATATATGGAGTGGGTTTCTTATTAACATAATAGAAGTAGATATTGCTTTTTTACTTACTGACAGTTGTTGCCTTCTTAATGCGTACATTTACCCTAATAATAATGGTTGAGGTAAAGGCAATTATCTTGCTGTTTATTTTCTACTTATCTCTGTGTTCCTTTTTTGCATCTTTAGGTATTATTTTAGATTTTCGTTTGCTTACTATTATTGACTTATCAGCTGTAACAGTTGGTTCTCTTTGTAGTGGTTGTTCTGTGGTTTCCAGCATGTTCCTCACCCACCAGCGTCTCTCTCCACTGGTGTTATACCAGTTCATCTGTAATTTAAGAAACTTGCACAGTAGACTTCCACTTCCTTCCTCTTGTCTTTTGTGTTACCATGTCACGTGTTTTACTTCTGCGTGTTACAAACCACACAATAAAATGGATGTCTTTCTGCTTAAAGTAGTCAAGCATGTTAAGAAGGTATTAAAAAATAAAACCCATCTTTTCCACTTTCCTGCACGTTCACCAGCTCCACAGCCCTCTTTCCTGTGTGTGGGTCCAACTTACCGTTCAGTGTCATTTTCCTGCAACTCAAAAAACTTTTCAGTACGTCATGGAGAAGTCTGCTTGATTAACTGTGAGAATTTTTGCTTGAAAAATGTTTTTATTTTACCTTCATTTTTGGGAGACGTTTTTCAAGTTTTGGTTTGACAGTTTTTCTGGTCTCTGCTGTCATCTCGGAGCTGTCTCTGCTCGGCCTCATGGCATACGTCGTCGTTCTGAAACGCTCTGCAACCCTTCTGTCTCCTCTTTGTCTTTTCTTCCTCAGGGCGTTCTTTCAGGAATTCATGAATGATGTGCCTGATTGGTCTTGCTTCGGGTTTGCTGTTTGTGGTTTTTTTCCCCCAATTTCAAAAACTTTTACTCTTTATTTTTCATGCCTTTCTGCCCAACCCCTCTATCTGGGGCCTGAACGACCTGTGTGGGAGACCACTCGTTATTCCCACAGTCCATTGGCCCTCTCGTGCTCTTTTCTGTGGCTCGGTTTTGATAGTTTCTGTTGCTCTGTCTTCAGATTCACTGATCTGATCTTCTGCAGTATCGAGTCTTCTGTTAAGGCTGTCCAGCGAATTATTTATTCCAAATATTCTATTTTTAATATCTGGAAGTTCCAGGTGGTTCTCTTCTTTTTGTTATTAAGTAGCTTTTTTTCCCTCTCTCCCGATGTGTTTATAGTTTCATTTAAATCACTCAGCAGTTTCTAATACTTACTCTTTATCCATTGTCTCTGTTGTTTCCTGGTATGTTTCTAGTTTTCATTTTTACTCCTTGTTACAGGTCACAATTTCCTGCCTCTTTGCATGTCTGATAATTTTGTAACGGATGCTGGATATAATAAATGTCGTATTTTTTTTCTTTTTTCAAAACCATTGATTTTATTTTCTTAGTTTAGCAGCCTATGAATAAACTTGATCTTTTCAAAGCTTGTTAAACTTTCCTGGGGTGGGCCTCGAGTCCCCTAATCCTACTACAAAGGCCTGGTCTTTCTGGGATAACCATGAAAATTCTTGGTTGTTCACAGATGCCTCTGAGTGGCTGGCTGGTCAGACTTGGTCTCTCCCCCAGTCTGTGTCATCTCTGGGGCTGGTTCTGGCTAGGGCTCTCTGGGTGCGCTCTGCCTGGCCAGAGCTCCCTCCCCCCAGCCAGGCGAGCAGTGGCACCAGCGGTGCACTCGTGAGCTCAGCGCAGGGGCCTCTGGTCCTTTCCACCTCGTCTCCTTCTCGGGGTTTTGCAAATGCTAACTGCCCTGCACCCCTGAGCTCCGGTCTCTGTCCCTAAATTTAAGAAGACTACCTTTGTGGGCTTGGCTTCCCCTTCACTTTGTGGGGGTGGAAAAATCCACTTATGCAGGAAGCTGGCCACCCAGGGGTGCTTCCGGAAGCATTGCGTCCCATGTCTGAAAACGGCTGTTTCTCATATTTTGTTCATTTCCCCGATGTTTTTGGTGGGAGGGCAAGTCTCATACCAGTTACAGCAACATAGCTTATAGAAGTCCTTGATTAATTTTTAATGAGAGATATAAATGCCTTGTGGACTAACTGATCTATGTGACATGAGATTATAGTCAGGGGCTCCTGGGCGGCTCAGTAGGTTAAGCATCCAGCTTGAGCGCAGGTCATGATCTCACGGTTCATGAGTTTGAGCCCCACGTTGGGCTCTGTGCTGACAGCTCGGAGCCTGGAGCCTGCTTCGAATTCTGTGTCTCCCTCTCCCTCTCCGCCCCTAACCCACTTGTGCTGGCTCTTTCTCTCAAAAATAAATGAACCTAAAACATTTTTTTTTAAAAAGAATACAAATTATAATTAAAAGATGGGTCATCAAGCATAAAATTTTAAAACACCGAAGTAATGGGTCTTTGTTTTTGGTGGATTTCCTCGTTGTAGGGACAGACATGCTTAGGAGGACGGGCCCTGGAGCGCACGTGCATGGGGCCACCCTCCTGCCTCACGGCTTCCAGGCCAACCAGCCCTTTCTCTTAGCACTCGTTGTGGAAAAGAAGTGGAGATTAATCTTTGCTGCTTATGACAGTAATGCCATTGAAAATAATATATAAATCATAAAAAGGATGGAAAACTACCATAATTTTACTCGTTAACGTTGGCTGCCGTTCACATTTGGGTAAAAGTTACTCCCGACAGCTCCCCTCGTGTCCCTTCTCCTCACCACGCACTTGGGTGGTTGGCTAGCTCTGCACATACTTGCTTCTGTTAGGATATTTATTCCACGGTATGTTTTGTGTCTCCTTTTTATGTTAGAAAACGTGTGTCTCTGCAAGTGCTCATGGCTGCGTGGTGCTTGACACGTTCTAACTTCAGTGACCAGCCTGGTGTTTATTGGTGAATACGAAAGTTAACACGTGGACGTTTTATAAACAGTGTTAGAAATCAAAAGACAGACATATCTGAAGGATTTTGGTTCTTTTGCCAAGACGTCCCCGAAGACGGCAGCAGCGTGTGCATTTCCTGTGTATCAGTCCGTCGGTTGACCTGTCTTCTCCCACCTGATGACTGGAAATGGCATTCTGTTCAAATTTACGTTTCTCTTTTATAAGTTTGTGCTGTGGTATCTGCCTCTTTTTCTGTTGTATGTTTTTAGAGGTCTTTGTGTGCAGCTTGTGAAGCATTTGCATCAGTTTCCACTCTCCTTCGGTCTCGTCCACGTGTTTCATTTACGGTTTCTTTTGTCCCTTTGAAAGTCTACTGTATCTGGAGGGTGGCCTGCTGGTAATGCAAAAGCGATTCTTTTCTTTTTTTTTTTTTTTAAAGTGGTTCTTTTTTAAAATGGCTACTTATCCAGCGGGCTTTGGTGCTGATCACCACACGTGACGTGGTCACGGTGCTCGTTATCACACGTGACATGGCCGTGGTGCTGGTTATCATGTGTGACATGGCTGCCATGCTGATTATCGCACGTGACACGGCCACAGTGCTGATCATCACGTGACACAGCCGCGGTGCTGGTCATCACACGTGACATGGCCACGGTGCTCGTTATCGCATGTGACCCGGCCACGGTGCTGATCGTGACATGGCCATGGTGCTGATCATCACACGTGACGTGGCCACGGTGCTCATTATCACATGTGACACGGCTGTTGTGCTCGTTATTACACGTGACATGGCCGCCACGGCTGCCATTCCCATTATCGCACGTGACACGGCTGTGGTCATCACTCTTGTTACAGTGACAGTCTTAATTGCGGCGGTGAATGTGTCCAGTCGGCATGTTGTATACCTTGACTTTGGACGATGTTATATGTTAGTTATGTTTCAATAAAAACAGTTTTTAAAAATAAAATGGTTACTGAGGCACCTGATGGCGCAGTCGGTTAAGCGTCCGACTTTGGCTCAGGTCATGATCTCACCGTTTGTGAGTTCGAGCCCCGCGTCGGGCTCTGTGCTGACGGCTTGGAGCCTGGAGCTGCTTCTGATTCTGTGTCTCCCTTTCTCTCTGCCCCTCCCCTGCTCACGCTCTGTCTCTCTCTGTCTCTCAAAAATGAATAAACGTGAAAAAAAAATAAATTGGTTACTGCCTTCGGTTTTATGCTTTGAATGTTTCTACTCCATGATTCTGTTTTCAGTTTAAAAACGATTCCCGCTTTACACATCAAATCTCCTATCCTTCTAGCATTTATTTTGAGTCAAGCTGTGAGTGGGAAATCAGACTTAAGGAAACAACTTGTTGACCAACGGCAGCAGTGCCATGTACTGAATAGCTCGCTAGTTTTGCAGACATGTAAAATTGCCCTCACTCCGTCTCCGAGCTTTCCATCCCCGCGTCAGCATAGCAGCGCGCCCGTCGCTCCCTACCTTGGCCAGGTGCGTTGTTGCCAACGTCGCCTTCCAGTCTGCTTCTCGAGTTCTCGCTTTACAGTGTCTTTTGCCACGTAAACGTTTTAAGCTTCCCATGGTAAATACGGAAACATGTTTTCCTCTATGCTTGTGGAGGCTCGGTTGTGATCAGAAGGCTGTCTTCCCGACTCGGTGCCTGTGAGCGGGCAGCGATGCTTGTCGTTAGCACTGGCGGTGTCATACCTCTTCAGGCGTTCCCTGCACGTAGCCTCACAGAGAAGGGAGTTGGATCCCATCCCGAAATCTGCGTGGCTGCAGGATTGTCGTTAGAGGGAGTGTCAGACGCGTTGCTTGGTGTGACGCGCTGTGAAAAGGCCCGGTCGTGCTGGGCCGGGGCCTGGAAATTCGCCCTGCGGTCTCCTCCTCTCTCAGCTTTTTCCCAGGCTCGCTCAGACTCCCGTTTTCTGTCTGCTTTGCTGTGCTTTTCTTCAATGTGGCAAAAGACAGCTGGGCCGTCACCTTATTACTTAGGGCATCTAGCTCACGCTTCTCATACTGTTTGCTAAAATGGATTCGTTTCTGTCACGAGATGTTCTTGCGGCTTGTTGACTTTCTGATGCGATTCGAGCCGATTGCTTGGCGGGTGCCACTATTTCTCCGTCGCGTGTTCCTCTTGATTTGTAGCCTGCGTCCTCCGTAAACTCTCCAGGGTTAAGCGGGGGAGAAGCAGATCGCGAACGCCAACCGACCGGGAGGGATTTCTGTTTGCTGCCTGGCCCACGTGGGGGCGCCACCCCGAGTCTTGCCCGCTGAGTCTCCTTCGCAAGAATTCTCGAGTCACCCGCGTGGACGGTTGGGAACGCCTGCGCGCTAAATACTCATTTGTAGCGGCCTTAATTTTGCTAAGAGAGGTAGAAAGAAAACTGTGAAGTTAGAACCCGTATTAGACAGAACGTGCCTGAAAGCAAAGCCAAACGTAAGGCAGACAAACGAGGGTACCTGGGGTACTGGTGTTGACGCAGAATTCTAGGAAAGCGGGTGAGCCGTGACGGAGGCCAGGGGCGGAATTGCCAGCCCTGCAGAGGGTGTGACGGGGCGATGGCACGGGCGTGTGTGCGGTTAAAGGGCACACGGGTGAAAGTGAGCTTCCCCAGGTTCAGCAGACTCTCACGAGAATTTGCCGGGCAGGTGAGGAGGGGCTCTCCTTCTGCGCCGTTGGCAGTTCCGTGTGTAAGTCGTGTGTCGGGAGAGGAGTTAAAATCCTGTTGTGTCCTCATCTGTACCTTTGCCTGTCCCGTGTGCCGTGATCCACAGGAGGTGACATTTTGTTACGCTCAAGATCACAAGGATGTGCTCCTCATTTTTATCAGTGACACACGTGTATACATTTCAAGGGCAGTTACGGAGTTGTAGCATGCGGTTCAGATAATGCTAATTTTAAAATTTTATGGTTGATGCACTTTGATAGAGAGTGTGATTAAGCATTTAAGTAAAGTAACGGTCTAGTAAAATGAAAGCATTTGAAGTTCTGTGATGACCGTAAAACCAAAAAGCAGTATATCCTAGAAAAAAGGAAAGCTTAACCGAATTTCTGGTATATTAATCAGTTTAAATTTGTAGCTTCATATAATTTGGCATATTTGTATAGATTTTTTTTACATAGGGAAAAAGCTCTAGTTTCATTATGGATTCAGGCAAGACAGCTTGGTTTTTCCATTAATAGCTTCCCCATTAATACACTTCCCCTGACTGCCACTCACTTTGACTTTTCTGTGTCTGACGTGATGGATTTGGGGTATGTGATGTCATCACAGTTTGTGACACCGTCAGTTGAGCATCCTGACACTAAGAAGAAGTGACCCTGCAAACCTTACAGCTTTTCTTGCAGAACTGAGGACACCGCCAAGAATAACCTGTCCGGTTCTGTCGTATCCCCTGGTCACCTGATGTGATCAGACAATTACGGTTTGAACAGGCCGTTTCGCCCTGGCCGTGCTGCCGACCCTGCACAGGCAGGCTCTCTTCTCGTGGCCGCATCTAGAAGGCGTGCTTCAGGCGCCCATACACATTCGGGAAACATGTTTCTGGCTTTTGCGATCAGGCGGATTTATTAACAGCAACGAGGTCACAATAAATCATGACTTGCTGATTTATTCCAAAAGATCTATGTAGCAGTAAACAACACCATTTACATTTAATTAGTTTTATTGAACGGAAGGCAATTTTATTTGTAATGAACCACATGTTATGATTAAGGATGTATTTTAATGACCTTTAAGTAATGCGAACAAATGTTGCCCTTGACCTAATAGCAGAGGCTTTCCTACATTATTGAAAACTTCAGAATGATTTTTAAATTATCGTGAAAAGCTTCGAATGGCATTCTCATTATTGTGCCATTATTCAGTCATTTGATGTCTAATATACTAGATGAAAGGCATTCCTCTGAATGTTCGTGTGCGTGTAGAAGTGACGATTGTTGCTGGGGTTGCTCTCGATCTCCGTGTATCAGAAGGTAGTCTGTTGTACGCGAGCTTCATGTTTTGAAAAATACTTCCACGGCGTAATGCTGAAATGATGAAGGATTCCCAGACGCGCCTTCTCCCAGGAGCCGCTTGGCTGCTTGCTAGGCATTCTTGTCGTATCTCCCTAAGTCTACAGTTGTGACACGATGTGTTTTTTCTTGTGCAAACCAGCTGGACTTAATTAACTTGAAACTAACTTTCTGTGAGTTGACATATACTCTAAGCTGCAGTAGCCGACCCGCTGTGGTGAGCTGCTGTGCTCACCCTTCATCCAGCAGAGCATCTCTGTTCTCTAGAAACGTGAAACTTCATCGGTGCGTGTTTTCCAGGCCCTGATGAAGGTGTGTGAGTGAGCTTTCCGAGGTTCGGCAGACTCTCAGAAGAAGTTACAGGGCAGGAGAGGAAGGGGTCTCCTTCTGCCCCGTTGGCCGTTCTGCACCGGCAGGGGCCGCCCTCGGTGTCACGGGCAGAAGTGGCAGCTGTGGTGTCCCCCTCACCCTGGGGTCCGGCTCCGGGGTGTCTCTTGAACTCTGCAGTTGCAAGGGTATTTTCCGCGGAGGACCGTTTTGGTAACATGCTCAGAGGCATTTTGGGAGGTTCAGTCATGAGTCTCATCCCTCCGGGTGAGTTTGGAAGTGTCTCATTCCATCTAGCAAGCAAATCCCTTTTTGCCCCTGAGATCTAGAGTGGTTTCTGCTTTCCGAACTGATACGACACAAATTAGAAGAGAGAGGTTTTTCCCCCTCACTCACCAGCCCAGACAGAGGTGGGTGGTCCAAGGCTGAGAGGGCAGCTCTGTCGTCATTGACATGTGACCCTCACCTGTGTCCCACGTGACTGCTCCTCTCCAGCCTCGCCAGCAGGACGGGAGGGCAGGGGCGGGGAGAGGGCCTGTGGGCCTTACGGCGCACCCCCCTCCCCCCCCCCCCCCCCCCCGGCTCCTCGTGCTCCGCCCCACGTGATGAGAGCTGGAAAAAGGGGGGAGGGAGGGAGGGTCTTCAGTGGAGCCATGTGCCCAGCGAAAGCCTGAAAGTCCTGTCTTTAACAGGAGTCTCCGCCACACCGTCTCTTCCTTCCGTTTTCTGGCGAGTTTCTCTGATTCGCCGTCGGACTTCCTACTGGGCCGTGTGCACCGACACCTCACAGTTGGCTCTCTCGGAGGATTTTGCTGCCCTTAGAACAGGATGCTCCCTCTGGAGTTGTTATGGTTGCCACTTGTATTAGAATCAGTTCTTTCACACTTGTTGTTCAAGTAACTCTAGGCTGCTTGAAGATTTGTGTGCTCTCCACTCACCTGGATTACAATTAAAGTAGGAAATAAATGTAAGCAGCAAAATAATGTGTTTTCTAGAAATGAAAGAAGTCATAACATTTTAGACTGTTGCTTGTTTTTTGCTAAAGAATATTTTCTTTCTTTTCTGTTCTTTTTGTTTTGTTTTGTTTTGTTTTTTTTTTACATTTATTTATTTTTGAGAGACAGAGAGACAGAGCACTAGTCGGGGAGGGATAGAGAGAGAGGGAGACACAGAATCCGAAGCAGGCTCCAGGCTCTGAGCCATCAGCACAGAGCCCGACGCGGGGCGCAAACACACCAACTGTGAGATCGTGACCTGAGCTGAAGTCAGACGCTTAACTGACTGAGCCACCTAGATGCCCCAAGAATATTTTCTTTAAGCCCGCCGGTTGGGGCTCCTACTGGGAGAGGAGAGCTGACAAGCCTAGCTTAACTAGGTCTTCCGGGAAGAGAAGAGAGTAAATACGAATCTCTAATATATTTTAAGAAATCTGAGAGGATACCACAGTCTGAACAGAAGCTGCCAAAAAAGACCAAGTGGAAAGTGAGACCACTTAGAATGACATGATTGCTGAAGTAGAAGCAGGCAGACAGGACTGGAAGGTGAATTGTTCTGTGTCTCTGAGCGCGAAGGCCAGAGATGAGAAACACCCCTCGGTGACTGTCGTTTCCACCTTGGTCCTTATGCTGCCTGCGGTCATCTTGCGTGTGTGTTTTCTGTGACGTTGAGGCCAAGTCAGCAGGCAGTAAATCGCACATAATGAAACTGCACACACTTGCACCTGTGAGGCCATCGCCACAGGCCAGAAAGCAAGTCCATAGCCCTCGTGACTGCCGCCCTCGTCCGCGTCCATGCTTTCAGTCTGGTCCGCCTTCTCGCAGCTTCTCGTCGGCCCGCCTCTGTCTGCAAACAGTCTGTCCTTCCATCAAGTGGAAATTCCTTCTATTTTCCACCAATAAATGAACAGTGTTACCCGTCTCGGTATTTATGTCCCCTCCCTCTGATCGGTTATGATGTTCAAGAATTGTTTCTTCTCCTGCGGAAGGATGATTCTTCCACCACTTCGGCCACCACTGCTCTTCGGAGACCTTGGCTGGCAGTCCCCCCTCCCTCTCCTCTCCTGACCCTCCCTCAGGGGCCGGGCAGCCGTGTCTCAGTTTTAGTTTAGGTGAATGTATTTAGAATTGTTTTATTTTATCTATTGGATTTTCATTCAGCTCTTTCTCTTTTCCTACTCGCTGGAGATTGCAATACACACGTAACTAAAAGTGTCTTGTAAAAAGGTAAAATTGTGTCACCTGACATAAAGTGTGAGAACTCACCCTGTCCTTTCTTCTGAGAGTGTATTGTGCCTTTTCTGCACGCATCTACGTTCATACGCGTTCATGTACTTTTTATATGCATTATATCTGCATGCAAGCTGTTCCAGTGTTTCACTTGTATTTTAAAGAAATAAGTGGAAAAACAGCATTTTTGTTTTCCTTTTGCTGTTTATCATTTCTGTTCTTCACCGTTCCTTCCAAAAGGCTGAGTTTCTACTGCATAACATTTCCCTGCCGCCTGAACAGTTCCCTGCTGTTAATATTTCTTGTAGTGTGTGTCCGCTAATAGTGAAGTCTCATTTTCATTGATCTGAAAATCTCTTTATTTCAGCTGTTTCGGTAAAAGATATTTTTGCTGAATGTGGAATTCTGGGTTGACCTGTGTTTTTCCTTGTAGCACTTTAAATATTTTGTTCCACTGTCTCCTGCTTCCATTATTTCTAATGAGAAATCAGCATTCCTTTGATCGTTGTTCCTGTGTGTAATATGTCATTTTTCTGTACGGATTTGTGAGACTTTCCTTTCTTTGTTTTTTTTTGGCAGTGTGTCTTTGCTTTTTGATGTTGTTGTTATTGTTTTTTTTCTTTTGTTTTTAAATCTGTGTAGGGTTTTTCTCGGCTTCTTTAATCTGTCTGGGCTGTTAACATATTTAGCATGTTTTTAGTCATTACTTCTTTGTAGGTTTCCTTCGTTCTTTCTCCACTCCTCCCAGGATCCCAGGCATAAGCATGTTAGACCTCTTGATATTCTGCCAGTGGTGCTGTGACCATATTCTTTTCTAGATCTTTTTCCTTTGTGTCTTCAGAGTCATTACCCTTGATCTCTCCCTGAATTCACGGATTCTATTCTGTCATCCCCAATCTGCTAAGCCCATCTAATAAACTTATTTCAGGTGTCGTATTTTTTTAATTCTAGAATTTCCATTTGGTTCTTTTTCCTTAAATGTAATTTTTGTGTGTGTGCTTTGGTTTCACATTGATTATTCTTTAGGAGAATATTTTTCTTTAAGTCTTTGAGATGTTATAATTGCTTTGAAATTCTCATCTCTTAATTCTGATCTGGTCATCTCAGAATTAATCCTTTTTTTTTTTTTTTTTTTAAGTTATTTATTTTGAGAGAGAGAGAGGGTGCTAGTGGGGGAGGGGCAGAGAGAGAGGGAAAGAGAATCCCAAGCATGCTCTGTGCTTCTCACGAACTGTGAGATCGTGACCTGAGCTGAAGTCAAGAGCTGGATGCTTAACTGACTGAGCCACCCAGGTGCCCCAGAATTAGTCTGTTGATTGAATTCTTTGCTGAATACAGACCTTGTGTTCTTTTTTTTTTTTTTTTTTAATGTTTTTATTTATTTTTGAGACAGAGAGAGACAGAACATGAGCAGAGAAGGGGCAGAGAGAGAGGGAGACACAGAATCTGAAGCAGGCTCCAGGCTCGGAGCTGTCAGCACAGGGCCCGACGCGGGGCTTGAACTCACAGACTGCGAGAACATGACCTGAGCCGAATTCGGACGCTCAACCGACTGAGCCACCCAGGCGCCCCCAGACCTTGTGTTCTTGTGTCTTCATAGGTCTAGAAATCTGGATTCTTTTCTCAGCATTTCTAATGACAGGTTGTAGAGCTTCTGGATGGCCTTATGTCCTTCTGAAGAGTGCTGTGTTTTGTGTTTGGTTTTGTTTTAAGTGGTAGCTAACTTGGTTGAGGTCGAACTCTGAACTCTATCTTTCCTGAAGTTGGGGGCTGCTGGAAACCCACCCCGAGTGTGGGTTGTGTGGGGTCAGGATGAGACGATGCCAGAAGTTAGGGCCCCTCTGAGGCACTCTTCTGTCTCAGGTCCCTGTCTTCACCATCACTCTTCAGCTGCTGTGGTTGCCCCAGTCTTTGACCTCTGTCTCTTTTGGCTAGTCTGTGTTTTTCTGTCTAGATACGGCAGCCACGCTAAAACATTGGTTCTGACACAAACCCAAAATAAAACAGGTAACAAAAGATGAATACCAGAACTCAAACAATGGTAAACTCTCTGTGTTGGGGGGCCTTCAAGACCACCCCCAATTTTCTTACGGTTATTTATTTATTTTGAGAGTGAGTGAACACGACTGGTGAAAGGGTAGCAGGGGAGGGAGAGAGAGAACACCACGCAGGCTCCCGCTGTCAGCACAGAGCCCAGCATGGGGCCCGCCCTCACGAACTGTGAGATTAGGACCTGAGCTGAAATCAAGAGTCAGATGCTTAACCGAGTGAGCCACCCAGGTGCCTCAAGACCACCCCCAGTTGTTGGGTTTTTTTATGGTATTTTTTTTTCACTTTTAATTTTATTTTTTATTTTTTAAAATGTATATCCACATTAGTTAGCATATAGTGCAACAGTGATTTCAGGAGTAGATTCCTTAATGCCCTTCCCCCACTTAGCCCATCCCCCCTCCCCCAACCCCTCCTGTAACCCTCAGTTTGTTCTCCATATTTATGAGTCTCTTCTGTTTTGTTCCCCTCCCTGTTTTTATATTATTTTTGTTTCCCTTCCCTTATGTTCATCTGTTTTGTCTCTTAAAGTCCTTATATGAGCGAAGCCCTATGATTTTTGTCTTTCTCTAATTTCACTTAGCATAATACCCTCCAGTTCCATCCACGTAGTTGCAAATGGCAAGATTTCATTCTTTTTGATTGCCGAGTAATACTCCACTGTATATGTGTGTATATGTGTATATCCATTCATCCATCGGTGGACATTTGGGCTCTTTCCACACTTTGGCTATTGTCAATGGTGCTGCTGTAAACATGGGAAGACCACCCCCAGTTTTAATGATTCCCTAGGAGGACCCCCAGGACTCAGCACACAGTCCTCCTCATGACCACGATTTATTCCAGTGAAAGGCCATGGGCGCAGACAGCCCGCTGAAGGACTCGTGGGGCGAATCTGGAGGAAGCACCATGCGGGTTCCAGAGCCCCTCCCAGTGGCCTCACGCGGGGTGGGCTGCACACCCCAGCAGCACGTTGGGAGAACACGTGTGAAACGGCCCTGTCAGGCGAGCACAGTGGGGACTCACGGAGGCATGTGCCCAGATGCCAGACTGCCGGAGGGAAGCAGGTGTTCGGCATGAACCGGGTTTCCTGAACTCGGGAGGTTCTCATCTGGGAGTGGTGGGGACCCGCCTGAAAGGCACGTTTCGAGACCCCACCCAGCCTTGCGTGCGAGCAGGCCTTTCCCACGTCGGCTGTATTCCTGTCTCAGCTCAGCCCACCCCCTCGGCCGTGGTGTCCTTCCGGGAGGAGCGCCAGCCATATCGCCCTTGGACCTCACGCAGCGGGGGGAGAGCAGCCGGCTCCCTCCAGAGGCCTGGCCGCGGCCTCTAGAGCCACGCGGCCCACCGTTCGCACCGCGTCTGAGTGGGAGACCCCAGCAGCCCCTTTGAATCTCAAATGCCAGTCTCTGGCAGCGGGAGGGGAGGGCCTGCCAGCAGCTGTGAGCGGCAGCCGTGACCTTACCCTCCCCCGTGCTCCTGCCTGGTGTCAGGGCCTCTGCTGGGCCACCTGCAGGCCTCATGTCGCCTGCCCAGACTTTGAGCCGGAAGGGTTTTATGCAGGAGGCACAAAGCATTTTTTACAGGAAATTTTTTTTTTTTTTTTTACATTTATTTATATTTGAGAGACAGAGCGTAAGCAGGGGAGGGGCAGAGAGAGAGGGAGACACAGAATCAGAAGCAGGCTCCAGACTCCAAGCCGTCAGCACAGAGCCTGACGCGGGGCTCCAACCCACGAACCGCGAGGTCATGACCTGAGCCGAAGTCGGACGCTTAACCGACTGAGCCACCCAGGCGCCCCAGGAAAATATTTTCATGTAGCTTAATCCTGAAGACACGTTGTGTTTAGGAATTGGTCAAGAGGAAATCTGAATCTTCAAACCTTTTCACAGGGCCTTTACATGCCCCCCGCTCCCCCTTCTGTCCCCATCTTTTACTGGGGAGTGGCCCAGAAGAGACCATTCCCTTTCTGGGACAGTGACACTTAGTAATCAGACCGCCTTACTCTAATGTGCACATGCAGGGGGGTGAGGGAAGTGGGGCCAGGCTCATGGTCCTCTGTTGCAGACCATGGCTGATCTGGAACGCCAACCACAAGTCAGCAGCGGTGAGATGTTCCCGAGACAGATGGGGCCGTGGAGGGGTCACCAGGAGGGGTGGGCCGTCCTCTTGGAGCTTTGGGCAGGGGTCACATGTTGGTACCAGAAGCATCTTGATTTCACGTGGCCCATCAGAGCACCGGCCCTTGATCGTGGGCAGCTCAGGCGACCCCGGCCCAGCCCACGCCCAGGTGGTTTCTGTGGTTAACATCCCTCCCGAGGGTCTGAATTCTTGCACCGGCTGCAGCTCCAGGCTGTGTTTGCGAGCCTCTGCCTGCATTCGGCGTGGCACTGCTCGTGCCATGGTCGGAACAGCCCTGGCGGACAGCGTCACATCCAGCTCGGAGGCCGGTGCAGGCACGTGGGGTCTGTGAGTCCAGGCTTCAGATGATGCGACTTCCCGGCCGGGCCGTGAGAGCTGTGCTGCAGACCCGGCATCGGCCCTGCTCCGGGGACAGTTTGAGGGCAAGGTGGGGGTGCGCAGCAGGGGTGCCTCCGGCCTCCCTCCGTGGGGTCCCATCGGGAAGCCCACCCTGGTCAAAGGCCCACCGTCCACAGCTTTTACCTTCCCGTGCAGTGAGCTTGAGCCTGACGTGTTCCTGTGCGAGCGGCTAGTTTTCTCTTTTTCCACCAATTGTTTCCGTATTCACTGGGTGTTGTATCCAACCCGCGTTTCCACTACGGAATTCACCCTAAACTCAGAAGTGCGTTCGACTGTGCTTGAGGGTTTTCACTTATCCTCAGGCGCCTGTGCCGTCCGCTGCTGCTGAGGAGATGGCTCACGGAACCGAAAGGGAAGCCAGCCTGCCTTCAGAGGGCGGCAGGGAGACTAGGTCTGGGGGGATGCAGAGGTGAGGGCACTGCCGAGGAGTGTGGGGCACAGCGGGCTGGGGCTCTGGGCCTCCTCGTTGCCGTGTCCTTGACATTTCAGGCCCGTCGTAAGGACAGATTTCTTAAGTTTCTGTGTAGTGTTGTACTTGTCCAGCTTTTTGATAGCCAATTAAGATTGTATTTTTATTTATTTTTTTCTTTTTTTTTTTCAACGTTTATTTATTTTTGGGACAGAGAGAGACAGAGCATGAACGGGGGAGGGGCAGAGAGAGAGGGAGACACAGAATCGGAAACAGGCTCCAGGCTCTGAGCCATCAGCCCAGAGCCCGACGCGGGGCTAGAACTCACGGACCGCGAGATCGTGACCTGGCTGAAGTCGGCGCTTAACCGACTGTGCCACCCAGGCGCCCCAAGATTGTATTTTTAAACACAAGTGAAATATCAAGAACTAAAAGACCTTTATTAGTTTACTCTGAGGAACTCGGCTATACATAATCTACATTTGTGGGTATAACTCACCCACGTACAATATTATTTGTGTTCTTGTGATTCGGTGTGAGAAATAGACTAGCACATTTAGATGGTAACAAACTTAAGATGTGTGCTTTGGGGTTTTGTCTTATGTGTCGGTTATATGTGGGCACTTGAGGGCATGTGGAGTCACCACACAGAACAAAAACGAGGTCCCTCTCCCCTGGGCCGTCTAGTGCCCAGTGCAGTCAGAGTCCCGTGTGGGTTTTGGTTTTGGCAAAGTCCAAACAGACGAGGAACTTTCCAGTGTTGTAAACTCTCTGTGATCTCCCAGTAAAAACTATCATGCACCATTAAAAACGTGAAATTTGTTTTCAACACATTTCACTTATTATAACATTAATAAAATTATATATAGGGAGAGTTTTAAAAACTAAACTTTCTAAGTCAGCAGACATACCTTTATAATTGTCTTAAAATGAGGTGCTTAAGATGTTGTCTCTGGAGACTCAGCTATTTAAACTTCCGTGTTGCCAGTGAATGGAATATCCTAAACCATTTCTTTCCTACTTCAACCCCAGTTCTGGGAAAGTCGCTATGAGGTGTGGATAGCTGAAGCCTTCCCGTACAGTCTTACAAATACAGATCATGGGGGTGTGGTTCAGGCCTGTGGGAGAAATGCAACACGCTCGTGGCTGTAAGGAAAGCGGTTGCGTATAGCAAATGCAGTAGCTGCTGAAGAAAAGCATGTAAACAAATCTAGGGTTTGCTAGGTTGTTTTCTAAAACTTCTGTGGAATTGTGAGCTTTACTTAAATCTCACTAAATTCTTTGGTACCCACTAACTCCTAAATACTCACACACGGTCTGACAAAACTTCACAGCATACAGATGGGAAGTATACCTTCGCCTTTAAACTTGGGCCCGTGGGACAGCCGCAGGCGGTAGGTGTCGTGTACGTATCGCCCACGTGCTTTTGACACACACCTGTCATTAAGCAGCAGCGGTGTGTTAGAATCAAGAGAAATTGCCACACCTCTGTTGAGCTCATGAATGATTTCTCTTAGTTGCCCTTCCATCCTGACCCGTAGAGTTGGCGCACGAAATACAGGAAGTTGGCCGTCGCTTTTGATAACAACACATGACAAATGTTAGTTGGTGATTGAAAATTTTCCATGTAACTTTACTTAATTATAGTGTAATTAATTCGGATATTCTGTATTCCAGGACCTTTTTTCAATCAGTGCTTATGTTTATGCTCAGAAGCCACAACTGGATATTCACAGTTTTGAAGGCACCTTTACCAGGGTAAGTTAAGTCTTTTGTTAAATACAAATACATTCATTGTGCATACAAGTTAAAAATAGCAAACCTTACATTTGAAAGAGTACTTAGAGAATTAAAACAGAAGTTCTGAACTGAAGCGGGAAAGCCTAGAGAACGTTTCCAGTTCTCAAATCTCCATGTATCCAGTCTCCGTGTGGGATGCGCTCACGACCGTGTTTCTGTTTAGCATATTTACTCTGGAAGAGGTCTTCACCCTGAAAATACTAGGAGTCAGTAAGATGAAGTCTGAAATTGCTATTTCAGCTTTGACTCTGTGTTATAGTTAATACACTAGAATAGCCACATCGTCGCCTGATTTTAGCAAGTGGGTGCGTGGATGGGCGTGTGCGTGTGCATTTGCTCACATAGACGCGTGCGTTTCATTGGACTCCCTTTTCAGTATTGAGGTGTTTTACTCTATCTTGAAGTCCCTTCTCCCCAGTTATTTGATAGGATTTGGAGGACTCAGTAACTTTGGATTTAGCAGCTTACACTGATACTATAAATGCCTTATAAAAATTAAGGGGTTTTAGTACATGACTGGAGTTTACTTTTAATTGGTGCAATTGTTGTACAGAGATTTCTGTTGGTGCAGTCAGCTTTGTTTCATTCTTGGTCACACACCAGGTGAGCAGGTGTCCTTGTTGAGAAAGCACTTACTACGTGTCAGACGATGGGCAAATTATGGGAATGCAAACAGGCGTGCCTGTGGGAGAGATGGTCATTGTTCTGTAACTTTGTTATTGCATGTGCTTCAGTGAGAAAAGAATGTTCGAAATGTTGGTGGAGACACATGAGGAAGTGTATAATGAGATCTGGAGAAAACCAAGATCTTTCTGTGTTTTTGCAAAAATATTTATGGAAAAAAGCACTTCTAGTTAAAGACGAGTTGGCACATGTGAGAAAAAGCCTGATGAAAGGGCTTCATTAGCACAATAAATTAAGAGTTATTAGCTTAGCCACTGTTAATATTTTGGAAAATGGTTTGCTGTCTTCCTTCCTGGTTCCCAGCTTTGTCTTGCTTACCGTTTGCTAAGGAATCACACCGAGTTCCGTGCGAGTGTGCAAGAGTGTGGCCGAACACAACCAGGCTGCAAAGCGCAGTTCACGCGGTGCGTGGCGGAGTGTGTGCCTGAGCGTGTGTGTGCGCGAGTGAGCGTGCGGGGTGGGGGAAAGAAGGATGGGGAAGGGCAGCCAGGTTCCATCCCGAAGGTCTGGTCAAAAGAAGGAAGAGGCCGTTTCAGGATTTCCAGCTTGGAGAGGATGACATTGGTGTTTGTAAAAGATCCCAGGCAGTCACGTGCATTTATGTCCCCCCGGCCTCCCCGGACCGAACAGGCTGCACGCTTGGGAGAAGGAAAAGACTGCAGACTGCAGTTTTCTGTAAGGAGAGGTGTCCAGAATGGCAGGGTCTGCCCCAGAGCCAGGGCGCCACCCGGGGGGTTGGTCTCGGGGTTTTGACTTCATCAAGGCCACGGTTCACCCAAGTTACATGTACTTCGTGTGAATTCTGGCACATTCTTGATACGCGTGGTTCAACCACCTGCCTTCCGCTGTCTCCTTTGGGTGTTTCCAACAAGATTTTGTTTCACTCCGTTCAGATACGTCGTCACGTTCTGGGTTGTTTAAGGAGAAAAATTGTCATTCTTGTGTGCGTCTTTCCAAAAGGAGGAAAGAAAGAAACCGTGTTGAGTAACTGGTTTCACCACCAGAAAATGGAATTCATCAGTTTAATTACTGAAGTATAAAGTCAACATTTGAAGAAGTGATACCTGCTTAGATTCCTTTTTCAGAGCGTGATACACAGAGGAAAAAATACACGCGTTGTGTCAGCCTAAGTAATTAAATAAGAATCACAGCAAATTAATTCACGTGCCCTGTGGCAGTGCACGTATTACGTGCTTTGCTGCCTACGCGGAGTCTGGTCGTCGCATCGTGAGTAATGTCAGGATGACCCCAGCTGCTCACTGTGTGACATTCTGAGTTACAGAAATGATTCGTGTCATTATTAGTGGCACAACTGATTTGCTTATTGCTCAGGACCAAGCAATTCTCTCTGAAGTTTAGAGTTTAAAACTAGCCAGTTTTGAAATAGTAGCAATGTTTGTGGGCCATTAACACCATTCAAGCTTCTTTATAAATACGTTTTCTGCTGTAATTTCTTAGAACCAGAGCACACGTCCTTGTTCAGGTCTCTTCCAGTCAAAATACTCCCCTTCTAAAAAGCAAATTTCTATTGTTTGCTAAATGCGGAAAAAACAGCCTCAAATGGTATCCTTTTGCTTTCTCCCTCCCCAAAGCAAATTTCATCTTGGCAAACTGTAACATTAAGGAGGCGGAAACCCGGGGAGAAAATTCCTCGGAGATCGTTTCTTTCCCATCCTCCCAGTGTTTATTTTGTCCTGTGTGAGATTGGTAAAGAGCTATGTCTTACAGTAGTTTTCTTGATATTAGAAAAAGTTTAAAGGCCCTCCTCGTTATCCAGAATTGAAACTGCATAGATACCGTGCTGTTCACGCACACAATTGTGAGAGAAAGAGACTGGTGCGTTCACATGATTAGATAGTTGTGGAAACGTAGAGGGAGAGCCGGCTTAAGCTTCCGAAACGGAATGGCGCAGAACCTTTCTCTGCAGTTTAGGTAGATGGCCTGTGGTCCGTACGGAGTTTTTAATGCCCTTACTCCTCTCGGGTCTGACGCAGCGGGGGACACCGTACCAGGCGACCAGCAGCGGCACGCATGCTTAAACCTACCTCCGTCGTTGTCAGGGAGCCGGAAGAGTGGCAGACCGCTGCGGTCACGCTGTGGTCCTTGCGCGGTCGCGGTCGCGGGCGGACTGGCAGCTGCAGGCAGGCGGCCTGGAGGAGGAGGAGCGGAGCCGCGCAGCAGAGGCCGGACGGCCGCGGGTCCTCACGGGCGCGCCTGGGGGAGGGGCTACGCGGTCCTTTGCTGTCTGACTTACTCACTTACTGGACCCACGGGGACGCCTGCTCCGTGCTCGGAAGGTCAGGGTCACCACCGTGGTTGCCTAGATAAGCATAGCAGTTGCCACGAGGCAGTGGAAATGAGCCAGAGTTCATATTAAAAAGTGTTTGTTCGTTTCACACCTTAAATGATAAGCGTGCGAGGCAGCACTTGGCAGGATTTACCCAGGTTGTATGCTCAGTTTGCTAGGTTGTGGCTGAAATGCCTAGATGAACAGATCATTAAAAGATGTGCTACGTGGACCATATTTGGGAAGCAGGAATGAGACTAACAGTTTTCTGTCTGACGGTGCCTGTCAGAGTCGGATTCTGAGACCCTCTCTGAATGAGTCGGAAGTCAGTCCTTTCTTTTCTTTTTTTTTTTTTTTAATTTTTTTTTTTCAACGTTTATTTATTTTTGGGACAGAGAGAGACAGAGCATGAATGGGGGAGGTGCAGAGAGAGAGGGAGACACAGAATCGGAAACAGGCTCCAGGCTCCGAGCCATCAGCCCAGAGCCCGACGCGGGGCTCGAACTCACGGACCGCGAGATCGTGACCTGGCTGAAGTCGGACGCTTAACCGACTGCGCCACCCAGGCGCCCCATGAAGTCAGTCCTTTCAGTTCAGTTACAAGTTCAAGTACGAAACAGTTGATGCATAGACGCCACCTACTTCTCTTGAAAGTTGATGCTCTTTCTGTAAAATCATGAGGGCCAAAGGGAAAACTCCGTCTTCTTGGGCTGTTCATTTCTCAGGCAATTGTCATCTCTACTTTGAGCGGGTACTCTGCTTATAAAAACGGGCCCACATGGCAGCCTGGCATTTTCCTGTGGAAGAAACAAGCAGTGGCATTGGGGTACCCGAGGCACAGGGCTGGAATATGCTCACGGGTCGTAAGAACCCCAGGCTGCGGTGTCTCACCCGAGCGTGGGCTCTGCTTAGACACCCCACGTGTTTGAACGAGTCGAATCGAACGAACTCTCCTCTTCACACGGGGTGTCACTGAGGCAGCAGTAAATGCCCACCCACCTCGGCTCTTGAAACGAGTGGGTTGTTAGGAAACGGCAGCCACCTGTGTTCTGAACCCTGCACGGCACCCGGGTCTGGAGGCTGAGAAAACTTCTGTGTCCGGGGGTAGCTTTCTTCTTAGGCTGACGTAAAGCAGTGAGGGGAGACATGGAACATAGTGCTCGGATCGAGGAGGCCGACCGGCTGCTGACACGGGTTGCTGTCGCGTGCCTGCGAGGCACCTGTGGGTGGAGCCCGTCCCTGGACTAAACTTAAGTCCCGGTATGTCACCTGACAAATATTTGCAGTACTAGGGGACATATTCTGGAAACTGTTAGGTTGGTTTAGATTTTGTGCTTCACAAATAAATCAGAGAATCAGTTATATTAGAGAACCAAATATCTAGAAAGTATATTCCATGTAATTAGCAAAATGGCCAGAATGTATATCACTTCAAAATGGTTTGATGAGTGAATAGAAGGAAAACACCAGTAGCATAAACCTCTGTTTCTTACATTCATTTTGTTTGTTTGTTTATTTTTTGAGAGAGAGAGAGAGAGAGAGAGAGAGAGAGACGGAGTGTGAGTGGGGGAGGGGCAGAGAGAGGGACACTCGGAATCCGAAAAAGGCTCCAGGCTCTGAGCTGTCAGCACAGAGACCGACCTGGGGCTCAAACTCACCAACTGCGAGATCATGACCTGAGTCGAAGTCGGATGCTTAACCGACTGAGCCACCCAGGCGCCCCTTTGAAAATTTCAATTTCTTTCCTCCTTCCCAAATAATTTTGATTTCTTTGTGATCTTAAGGTATATCCCTACAGCAGATTATCAATTTTTAATAGAAAGCACTTCTACAGAGAGTGGCATCATGTAAGGGAGACACACAGCGCTCAGGATGGCGGAGGACCTGTCACTTCTTGGAGACATACAGGCAGTTGGCCACCACACTGGACATCTTCCCTGTGTAACTTCTGGGTGCGGGGCTGTGGACTTCTGTAACTCCCTATTCTGGAATGTTCCATAGCCAAAGTTACAAGAATACTTTATAGACAGGGACTTCAGATTAAGGGGAAAAGATCCCAGATTTTAGACAGTTATTTTAGGTTTTGAACGTAAACGCGAAAATATAAAGGTAACTGGAGCGTGCATTACTGCTGCCGTGACTGTGGCGCGCGGCTGTGCTTGACAGCCACGCGTGGTCATTGCTAACGTGCAGCTTCAACTTGAGATTTGGTTCGATGGAAAGTCTCTGGTGTGATAATAATATTAAGGAGAAATTAAACACAACTGTTGCCTTTACAGAGAGACACATACATGTTTTAGTTTTAAAATAAACCACAGATACACTTTTTCTCCCCTGAGTATACATACATTTGAAAAGCATAACCCGTGTCCTTAGCGCCAGGCAAGGAGAGTTTATTTGGCCACACCTACTAAATCAATGTTGATGCGTTGATTTATAATATATCTGTGATAATATTTTACACTTTTCCAGGAGTGCTGTGGTGTTAGTAAGTTACGTATTAGAAGATATAATTTTAGTTTGCTCTCTGGAGAAATGAGAACATATAGTAGTTTAGTGAAAATTTTATATTACTTTATATTGAAGTTAAATATCCGAAAAATGAATTCATTAAAGTAATTCTTTCCACTTGTAATTTCGTTTTTAAATTTCCATTACTTTTTGTGATTTTTTTTTTCATTTTCTTAAGGTAAGATACACATAACATAAAGTTTACCATCTGATGCACTTTTTAAATTGTTTTGAGAGAGAGAGCGCACACTCAAGAGAGCATACACTCAAGAGAGCACACAAGCGGGGGAGGGGCAGAGGGAGAGAGAATCCCAAGCAGGCTCCGCGCTGACAGCGCAGAGCCCGGTGTGGGGCTCGAACTCACAAACCACGAGATCACGACCTGCACCCGAATCAAGAGTTGGACGCTTAACCGACTGAGCCACCCAGGCGTCCCCGCATCTTAAGCGTTTCTAAGTGTACAATGCAGTGACGTTAGGTAGGTTCCTAGTGTTGTGCAGCATCCACCATCCGTGCAGCATCCACCATCCACCTCCGTGTTGTTTTCATCTCGTAAAACTGAAAGTCTGTCCCCACTGAACACTAACTCCCACTTCCCTCTCCCTGCAGCCCTTGGCGACCACCATTCTCTTTTCTGTCTCTGAGATGGTTTTGGCTAAGTGCCTCGTGTAACTAGAATCCCACGGTATTTGTCTTACTGCGACGGGCTTATTTCACTCAGCATCATGTCCTCATGGATCGAGTGTCGGACACTTTTGTCCTATGTTTTCTTCTAAGACTTTTGTTGTTGTAAGTCTTACGTTCAGGTCTTTGATTCGTGTTGTTACTTTTATATGTGGTATTAGGGAAGGGTGGCTCTACTGTTTGGCAAGTGGATATCCAGTTTTCCCAGCATCATTTGTTGGAAGACTCTTTCCCCAGTGTAAGGTTTTGGTACCCTCACCAAGAATTATTTATCCGTATATGCAAGGGTTCATTGTATTCCATTGGTCTTCGTGTTTGTCTTTATGGCAGCACCACAGCGTTATGATTACTGTAGCTTTGTAGTAAGTTTCAAAATCAGGAAGTGTGATTCCTCCAGTTTTGTTCTTTTTTTTTTTTCCTCCAAGATTGTTTTTGGATATTGGGGTCCCTTGGGGTTCCATATGAATTTTAGGAGGGTTTTTTCTATTTCTGCAAAAAAAATGTCATTGGGATTTTGATGAGGGATTGCATTGAATTTATAGATCACTTTGGGTGGTATTGACATTTTCACAATATTAAGTCTTCCAATCCATGGACATGGGATGTGTTTCCATTTATTTATGTCTTGTTTACATTGTTTCAGCCATTTTGTAATTTTTATTTTATAGGTCTTTCGAGTTAATTTCTTTTTTTTTTTTTTTAATGTTTTATTTATTTTTGAGACAGAGAGAGACAGAGCATGAACGGGGGAGGGTCAGAGAGAGAGGGAGACACAGAATCCGAAGCAGGCTCCAGGCTCTGAGCTGTCAGCACAGAGCCCGACGTGGGGCTCGAACCCACGGACTGTGAGATCATGACCTGAGCCGAAGTCGGACGCTCAACTGACCGAGCCACCCAGGCGCCCCTCGAGTTAATTTCTAAATATTTTATTATTTTTGCTGCTAGGAGGAATCGTTTTTATAATTTACTTTACAGATTGTTCACTGTTAGTGTATATAAATGCAAGTCATTTTTGTGTGTTGACTGTGTATCCTGCTACTTTGGTGAATTCGTTTGTTCAGTCAAAGAGTTTTCTTGTGGAATCTTTAGTGTTTTCTACTTTTAAGGTCATATTATCTGTAGACAAGTAATTTTACATATTCTTACCCATATGGCTTTTCTTTCTTTTTCTTGCATAATTGCTGTAGCTTGAACTTCGAGTACTATGTTCCAAAGTGAATGATACAGTGAAAGTAGGCATCCTGATGAAAAGGTTTCAGTCTTTTACCACCTGGGATGATAGTCTCTGTGGCCTTTTCATGTATGGCTTTTATTTTTACTTTTTAAATTTGTTTATGTAAATTCAAGTATAATTAATTAACATACAGTGTAGTATTGGTTTCAGGAGTTGGACCCAGTGATTCAGCACCTACATGTAACACCCATGCTCATCCCAACAAATGCCCTTAATATGGCTTTTATTTATGTTGAGGTAGTTCCCTTCTCTTCCTAGTTTGTTGAATTCATTTTTTTTTTTTTAATTATAAAAGGGTATTGAATAGGTGCTTTTTCTTCATCAGTTGGGATGTTCATGGGGATTTTTTTCCTTCATTCTGTTAATGTAAGGTATGACATTGATTGGCTTATATTTTGAACCAACCTTGCATTCTGCTTGGTCATACTGTATAATCCTTTTAATATTTTGCTAAATTCTATTTGCTAGTGTTACAAGATTATTGCATTAGTGACCATAAAGGATATTGATCTCTAGTTTATTATTCTTGTCATGTCTCTGTCTGGCTTTGGTACCAAGGTTGCACTGGGTTTATAGAGTGAGTTAGGAGATGTCCCTCTTCATTAATGTTTTGGAATAGTTGGAGAAGGATGGAAATTAGTTTTTCTTTAAATTTTTGGTATATTTCACCAGTGAAGTCATTGGATCCAGGGTGTTTCTGTATCAGATTTTTTATTATTGATTCAGTCTTTTAACTAGATATAGGTCTCTTCTCATTTTCTATTCATGATTAGTGTTGGGAGGTTTTGTGTTTCTAGAAATTCACACATTTCATCAAATTTCTTGGCACACAGGTGTTAATGTATTCTCTTATAATCATTTTATTAATGTAGAATTGTAGCGGTGTCCCCACCTTGGTTTCTGATTTCAGTAATTTGAGTAGTCTTCTTTTTTTCTTAGTCCACCTAGCTAAGGGTTTGCCAATTTTGTTGATGTTTTCGAAGAACCAACTTGTAGTTTCATTTTTTTTGAATTTTTGTTTTTGAATTTTTTTTTTCAACGTTTATTTATTTTTGGGACAGAGAGAGACAGAGCATGAACAGGGGAGGGGCAGAGAGAGAGGGAGACACAGAATCGGAAACAGGCTCCAGGCTCCGAGCCATCAGCCCAGAGCCCGACGCGGGGCTCGAACTCCCGGACCGCGAGATCGTGACCTGGCTGAAGTCGGACGCTTAACCGACTGCGCCACCCAGGCGCCCCTGAATTTTTTATTTAAAACAAAATTTTTTAACGTTTATTTATTTTTGAGAGAGAGAGAGCACAGAGGAGGGGCAGATAGAGAGGGAGACACAGAATCCGAAGCAGGTTCCAGGCTCCGAGCTATTAGCACAAAACCCGATGTGGGGCTTGAACTCATGAACCAAGAGATCATGACCTGAGGCCAAAGTCAGACACTTAACTGACTGAGCCGCTCAGGCGCCCCAGCTTTCATTCATTTTTTAATTTTTTTTTTCAACGTTTATTTTATTATTTTTGGGACAGAGAGAGACAGAGCATGAACGGGGGAGGGGCAGAGAGAGAGGGAGACACAGAATCGGAAGCAGGCTCCAGGCTCTGAGCCATCAGCCCAGAGCCTGACGCGGGGCTCGAACTCGCGGACCGCGAGATCGTGACCTGGCTGAAGTCGGACGCTTCACCGACTGCGCCACCCAGGCGCCCCTTCATTCATTTTTTAAATTGTTTTTCTATTATTTATTTCATTTGTCTCTGTTCTCATCTTTATTTTTTCCTTCCTTCAGCTAGCTTTGGGATTAGTTTATTCTTTTCCAGTCCCATAATTGTAAAGTTAGGTCATCGATTTGAGAGCTTCCTCTTTTTTAATATAAGCGCTTCTTGCGGTCAGTTTCCCCCTTAGCACCACTTACCTTGCACTTCGTAAGTTTTTGCAAGTTGTACTTTCAGTATCATTTGTGTCCAAGCATCTCTTAATTTCCTTTGTGATTTCTTCTTAATTCATTCGTTGTTTAAAAGTGTCTAATTTCCACAATTTTGTGAATTTTCTGTTACTGATTTCTAACTTTATCTCATCATGGTTGGAGTAGATACTTCGTATGATGATCTGTTGAGACTTCATTTGTAACATAAGGTCTGTCCTGGGAAATGTCCCGTGTCCACTTGAGAAGAATGTGTTTGCTATTCTGGGTGGAGTGTTCTGTATGTCTGTTAGATCTAGTTGGTTTATTGTGCTGAGTTTTCTATTTACTTACCTGTGTCTGGTGGTTCCAGCCATAATTGTGAGTGGGATACTGGGGCTATAATTGTGAGTGGGTACTGGGGCCACGATTGTGAGTGGGATACTGGGGCCACGATTGTGAGTGGGATACTGGGGCCATAATTGTGAGTGGGATACTGGGGCCACGATTGTGAGTGGGATACTGGGGCTATAATTGTGAGTGGGTACTGGGGCCATGATTGTGAGTGGGATACTGGGGCCATGATTGTGAGTGGGTACTGGGGCCACGATTGTGAGTGGGATACTGGGGCCATAATTGTGAGTGGGTACTGGGGTCTCTAACTATTACTGCTGAGCTGTCTGTTTCAATACTCATAAATTCTGTCAGTTTTTGCTTCATATATTTTTATAGTTTTTGTTAGATGCACAGTTTATAATTTTCCTGCCCTATTGAACATTTAATAATATAAAATGTCTCTTGTAACCTTTTTTGATTTAATATTTATTTTGTCTGATATTCCTGTGGCCGCATCTGCTTACTTTGCTTACTATTTGCATAGAATATGTTTCTCATACTTTTCACTTGCAACCTCTTTGTGTCTTTGGATGTAAAGTGACTCCGCATGTAGACAGCATATAGTTGGATCATGTGTTTTTATCCATTGTGCCAATCTCTGTCTTTTGATTGTTGAGTTTAATCCATTGATATTTGAAGTAATTACTGAAAAGAAGGGACTTCCTTCTGTCATTGTTCATTTTTTTCCCACATGCCTTGTAGGTTTTTTGTCCCTCATTTCCTACATTACTGTCTTCTATTGTATTTAGTTGGTTTTTGTAGTGAAACGTTTGAATTTCTCATTTCCTTTTGTGTATATTCTATAGCTGTTTTCTTTGCGGTTACCATGGGGATTACATTTAGCATCCTAAAAGATATAATACTCCAATTTGAATTTGTACCAACTTACGCTCAATAGCATACCGAGGCTCTGCTTCTGTATGGCTCCTTCCCCTCCCTTGTGTTTGCTGATGTCACACAATTACCTCTTTATGTGTTCTGTGCCTAAAAACATAAGCTAATAATTCTCCTAACACCAGCCTCTCAAGTAATGTAGAAAACAAGATTTGGAAGTACAGACCAAAGTGACAATACTAGCTTTTGTGTATGAGTTTCCTCAATTGCATAGAGAACAAAAAGGGCAGCTACCAACCACGTTATGATAATACTTGCTTTTATAATCGCCTATTTGTCCTTATTGGGGTGTTACTTCTCCGTGTATGTTCCAGTCACGGCGTCCCGTCCCTTCCCTGCAGGGCCGCCCGGCACAGGTCTCGCGGGAGAGGTCCAGCGCTCACACGCTGTCTTAGCTTTTGTTTGTCTGGGAAGGTGTTGATGTTGCCCTCACGTTTGAAGGACAGATTTGCTGGATCTAGGATTCTTGGCTGACGTGTGCGTGAGTGTGCGTGCGTGTGGCTGTGTCTGTTTTCGAGCACTTTGGTTTTTTTTTTAAATTTTTTTTAACGTTTTTTTTTTTTTTTTTTTTTTTTTTTTTTGAGACAGAGACAGAACATGAATGGGGGAGGGACAGAGAGAGAGGGAGACACAGAATCGGAAGCAGGCTCCAGGCTCTGAGCCATCAGCCCAGAGCCTGACGCGGGGCTCGAACTCACGGACCACGAGATCGTGACCTGAGCTGAAGTCGGACGCTTAACCGACCGAGCCACCCAGGCGCCCCTGTTTTCGAGCACTTTGAATCAGTCAGCACACTGCCTTCCGGCCCCCCAAATTTCTAATGAAAAATCTGCACATAACCTTATCGGGGGCCCCTTGTGTGTGATGGTCTGCTGCTGCTGCCGCTTTGTTTTTAAACTGCTTGCAAGATTCTCTCTTTGTGTTTGTCTTTTAGAAGTTTTGTTCCAATGTGTCTCTGTGGGTTTCTTTGAGTTCATCTTGCTTGGATGTGGTTGAACTTCTGCAGTGTTTACATTCCCGTCTTCCAGCAGATTCGGGGTGTTTTCACCCATTGTTTCTTCACATGTGTTCTCTGCCCTTTTCACTGCGTCCTCCCCTTTCAGGATCCCACGATCCGTTTATGGGTTTGGTCCCTGGGGCCCCACAGTCCGTCAGGCCTGTTAATTTTCCTCAACGTGTTTTCATTCTGTTTCTCAAACTCGGTCCTTTCTGTTGCTGTGTTTTCGGGTTTGCTGACCCCCCTGCCTCATCACATCTGCCGTGAGTCTTCAGGGAAACTGTCATTTCAGTCATTGGACTTTTCAGCTCTTAGGTGTCTTTTGGTTTCTTTTGGGGTTTCCTATCTCTGTCGATAATTTACATTTTGTTCACACACTGTTTTCTTGCCTTTCTCCGCATCTTCATTTCTTGGAACCTATTCAGTACTTTTCTTTTAAAGTCTTTGTCTAGTGTATCTGACATCAGGTCTTTCTCAGGGATAGTTTCTCTTGATTTGTAATTTTTCCTTTTAATCAGCTGTCATTTTCTGAGTTGTTTTATTTATATTTTTTAATGCCTTGCTATTGTTGAAACTTTTTTTTTTAGTATAGTAATGTGGTAACTCTAGAAGGCAAAATCTCTCCCTTCCTCAGGTTTTGCTGGGTTTTTAGTCATTATATTTATTGGTTTATTTTCATTATTACAGACTGTCTCTGTGCCGGGGGTCAGCCTACATTTAATGTCTTCTCAGGTCTTTTCCGAGCCTTTCCCTGGGCCTGCACGGTCACTTGCTGGTTTTTTCCCCCCATGTGTGCAGTTGTTCTGGAATGTCCTAGTCTGTAACGTGTGGCTCCCCAAAGGGGAAAAGGGGAAAACAAAAGGGGGATAAGAGGGCACTTACCCCTTGAAGTCACTCGAGCTGGAGCTGGAGGGGTGACAGCAATGGCCGCCAGCCTCTGAGTCCGCACCTGTGTGGTCAGGGCATGGCCTCCTGCCGTTTGGGGGACAGGGTCCTTTTCGTCCACCTGGCTTCTGCGGGCTGCTCCAGAAACACGTGCCCGGCTGCCTGCCACACGGCTGGGGCGCGGGACGGGTAGGTGCTGCTGTGCTACGAGCTGGAATGGACCAAAATCGACTACTTCTCCCGGACACGTGGCAGGCCTCGGGCAGAGCCCAGAGTTCCAAAGCAGTCCCGTCACACAGGTTCTGCCCCTGCTGTTGTCATCTGGGGGGAGAGATGCCCGGGGCCCCTGCTCTGCCCTCTTCCCAGAATCCCCTGTCTAAAGTCCCTCGTGGTTCACTTTATTTTGCACTGCGTCCCAGCGCTCTGTAAGCGCGCCGGCTTGTGCTGTCGGGTTTATCACTGTGGATGTCTAACGTAAAAAAGTCGCTAACTTGCCGTTTTCTTCCTTTTCTGTCTGAACAGGAAGACAGTGACCCGCCCATTCACGAAAGTCTCAGCATAGAAAATACACTGTGGGCGAACACCATTGTGGCGTCAGGTAAGAAGTAAGCTCTTACGTTAGTGTGGACGCTCACACACGGGAGATTCTGCACAGTGTCTCTGGAAGTGCCTGTCCCACACGGGGACCTTAACAACATGCCCTGGGGGCCGGGGGCAGGCCCTGGGGCTGTGCGTCCCAGGCCAGCGCTGGCTGTGGCCCGTGTGCCACCTGGCACGTTCACTCTGAGGGGCAGGGCCCAGAGCCGCCTCGAGCAGTGTGCCTGCCCTCTGTGCCTCGGGGCAGGGGCACTCTCCTGGCCGTGACGGCTCTCTTCGGCAAGCCTGTCGGTGCCCCCGGGGCCCGTGGTCCTTACCGGGAGGCGGCGGGGCAGGGCCCGGGGCGCGTGGTGGCCTTTGAGGGATCTTCCAACTCCTCCTCAGTCGTCCGCAGAATTCGTAGGAGGCCACTGTGGTGGGTTGTCTGTCGGGGAGGAACGTATTAGATGAGGCAGGGGGGACCTTGGGATGTAGCTCATGTTGGGCCTTTGGGGGCCAGGGTAAAGGTCCTTCACTTTTTTTGAGTGAAAGTGGAGGATGTTGGAGTATTCCTAGTGGCTGAACAGGAAGGTCGCCTAAATTTACGTTTCGGAAAGTGAAGATCTCTGGAGTATTGAAATGTAAATGATGATCAGCTTTCCAGAAAAGTAGTCGACTTGCCAGTGGTAAGTGGGACTGAATCTGAGAAGCAGGAAGCCTGAAGGATGCTGGTAGGGGTGGGGAGGCCAGGACGCGATCAGGGGAGGGCTGTGTGTCTTACCTGTGGCCCGACGCTGGCCACCCTCCTGTCTGGGAGCTCAGTCGCTCTTCTGGTGGTTTTGTAAGAATCCCTCTCAGGGCCCGGCGCTGGTGATGCAGCGTGGGGCGGAGTGCTTACGGCTCCTGGCCTCGGGCGCTCACGGGCAAGGAAGAGAGACTCTGCTAAAGTGAGGCCGCCACGTCAAGCTGTGTGAAGTACCAGGGGGAAGGAGAGGGTGCCCCGAAATCATAGACGCCTCAGTCCTTACCTGGTGAGAGCAGCGCGGGGGTTAGACTGAGGAATAGACAGGTGCAGCGGGCGAGGGGGCGGAAAGGTGTGGGAGGATTCTTGTCGCACCCGCAGCCGCTTGAGGGCCTGGTGCCCCGTGGGCCGAAGAGGGTGATGTCCGCGTGCCTGGCGCACGGAGAAGAGACGGCCACACACGCGGGGCGGTTCTGTGCGCGTGTGCGCGAGGGCCTGTGTGGGCACGTGTTCACCTTTTAGGGAATGGAGGGTCAACGGGGACTTCGCTATACACATGTCCCAGAAAAAGGGTGACGGCATACAGGACAGTTTTCATAGAAATTCCGTGAGCTGTTTCAGGATTTTCATACTGATGGATTTTAAAAATCTTCTCAGAATAAAGAGAAAGAGGAAGTAAGGATAGCACGCGCAGGAGAGACTCAGGGGGCGCAGGCCAGGTCTCGGGCCGTGTAGGCCTCAGGGAGGGGAGACTCACGGCGCCCCTGGAGTCACCGTGGAGGGGGCACCGTCACCAGGAGAGATCTCCGAATCCTGTGCTCACGCTCCCTCCGCGTGGCTGTTTCCTGTTCACCTCACTGACCCCCGAGGATCACCGAGCCTCACCTTGTTCGTCTCACTGCACGGGCCACGGACTGTGGCTCGGAGAGGCCCACGTTAGCGTGGTCACGTGGCCAGGCTGTCGCAGGGTCCGGATTTGAATCCAGGTGGCTGTCCCCCACAGCGGTCACCCTTCAGCCCGTAGCATTTTATAGTTTGTAGACAGATATTTACAACATACCACACGTTAGCTAAGGCTGGTCACAGATCTTATATTTTCTCTGTCTAGAGTTAGGTTCTGTTTTGTTCCCGTCATATTGAAGACACTCTTTTTAAACCATTCATTTTATTTGATCCTGTGTTCCCTGCGTTTTGGACTGTGGCCTGTCTCCCCACAGACAGAGAAGCACCCAACCGGAAGGCTCGTTCCCTGTACCCGCCTTCCTGCCCTCTCTCCAGGTGACCTTTCACCGGTGGCCCCTGCTTGTGCACCCTGGCGGTGCACGCATTAGGCATCAGATCCGCTTGCCGTCCTGAGAACCGTTTCTTGCCCCATGATGTGCAGGCTTCAGTTTGCCCGGGGTTATTTTGTCTCCCAAGAAAGTATTTCTGTCGCTCTAAAACCATCCATTCAGAAAAACTTAAATAAGACACATCTAATTTTAATTTGTGTTTGGACATTTATAAAATGCAAACTGTTTTCATTAATTTGAAATATTTTAAGGCATCCTTACCTTAGTTAAAAACCTTAATAATGTGAGCAGTTAAGGGCTCGTGTCTTCTTTATACTTGATTACAAGTTGAGAAGGAAAGATTGGAATTTTTTTCATCTTATTTTTTTATTTTTATTTTATTTTATTTTATTTTTTATTTTTTTTTTTTTTAATTTTTTTTTTTTTTCAACGTTTATTTTTTTGGGGGACAGAGAGAGACAGAGCATGAATGGGGGAGGAGCAGAGAGAGAGGGAGACACAGAATCGGAAACAGGCTCCAGGCTCTGAGCCATCAGCCCAGAGCCCGACGCGGGGCTCGAACTCACGGACCGCGAGATCGTGACCTGGCTGAAGTCGGACGCTTAACCGACTGTGCCACCCAGGCGCCCCTCATCTTATTTTTTTAAATGTTATGTGTCAACGGGATTCAGGTTGCCTCCTGTGCGAAGTGAACACAGACCTTCCTCCCCGGCCCTGGGGTTCGGATGCGTGGGGTCCTGATGCGTGGGGTCGAGGACTGGACTTAACAACACAGAGGACCCGAGGACTGAGGGTCCCACAAGAGGGGCAAACACAGATGCTCATGGTGCCGCCCTCTTCTTCCCCTGGTAGGATTCGTAAACGTCATTTCTCCAGAGCAGAGTCATGTCCCAGAGAGCAGCCGTGGTAGCCAGGGTTGAGCGCACTTAACTGCCAAGAGCCTGGAAGCAGAGATGTGCGTCTGGGGCAGGGCTGCTGGGCGTGTGTGCAGACGGGGGTCTAAGGTGATCCCCCCGCCCCCCCCCCCGGGGCAGGGCTGCTGGGCGTGTGCGCACATGGGGTCCTGGATGACCGACCCCACCCCCCAGGGCAGGGCTGCTGGGCGTGTGCGCAGATGGGGTCCTGGATGACCGACCCCCCCCCACCCCCACCCAGGGCAGGGCTGCTGGGCGTGTGTGCAGACGGGGGTCCAGGGTGACCCCCCCCCGCCAGGGCAGGGCTGCAGAGCGTGTGCTTAGACAGAGGTCCAGGGTGACACCCCCCCCCCCAGGACAGGGCTGCTGGGCGTGTGTGCAGACGGGGGCCCTGGGTGACCCCCCCCCCCCGCCAGGGCAGGGCTGCAGAGCGTGTGCTTAGACAGGGGTCCAGGGTGACACCCCCCCCCCCCAGGACAGGGCTGCTGGGCGTGTGTGCAGACGGGGGCCCTGGGTGACCCCCCCCAGGGCAGGGCTGAGGAGCGTGTGCTTAGACAGGGGTGCAGGGTGACCCCCCCCCCCCAGGACAGGGCTGATGGTTGTGTGTGTGCAGACGGGGGTCCAGGGTGACCCCTTTGGATATGAAGTAATTCAGTGTCAAAAGAATTTGGACATATATATTGTTTTTGGTTTTTGGTTGTTTCATTTTTCTTGGTAATTTTGGGCACGGCATTTTCTAAAACTAGTCCTCATGACAGATTAGAAATTTGAAAATCAAACCTGTCCCTTTAGCATGCATAGCTTGTGAGGCTCCTGCTGCAGAGAGGTTGGTGGATTAGAACTGGGGTGGCAGGAGAAGCTGTCCCCCTAGGGTCCACTGGAGGGACCCGACCCGGAGAGCTCTGGTGTAGGTGCACACAACAGCGTGATGGTGAAGCACTGCTACAGCGGGGGGGACCGCAGGGACACGCCAGCATGCAGTTCATCGCTCCCAACGAGGGCTGGGAGTTGCTGCTTCTCAAGCCTTGCGTGTCATGGGGCAGGTGGTCTTGGCAGCTCGGAGGTGGGGGAGGCAACTCTGCCCTCCCTTCCGGCCCATCCGATCCCCACCCCCCGACTGTGTGCACAGCTGGTGGAGCCCAGACCTGGTGCGGGACACGGCAGCAGCCGCGTCCCTGGCCTTGGTCTCTCCGTGTGCATCCGGGTGGGGTCTGGCACCTGGGTCACCAGCACCCTCAGCCGCTGGCTGGAGTCTTTGCCGTCCCCACCATCCTGGGCACGCGGAATCGCTGTAGCGGATGGGCAGCCCGTGCTTGGGGGTTTGTGGAGACGGGTGCCGGAAAGGTGGCTTTCACACTGACGCGGCAGGTTCCTAACTGATAGTGCACGATGGCTCTCTGGGTCCGTCTGTCTCTACGACCTGGGATCCTTGTCAGACTTTCTGCTGCCTGTGCTCTGTTGTGTCCCCTCCCTGGCCTCATGATATCCCCTTCCCCACATGCACACTGTTGCCACGTATGCAGGGCGTATGCGACCTCTTAGCCTATACCAGTCCGTAACTAGGTGCCATTTGTCAACGAGAGTGGAGAGTCTTCCGAATACTTCGTGCTGATTTGAGTAACGTTAGCAGTCAGAGCGCATGACAGGCTCAGAAGAAAATGCACTCCACACGGAGGACTCATTTCTGTTGAGCATGAAATGAGGTAACACACATGAGAGCCTTCACCAGACTTGAGTAGATTATGCAAGTAAGATTACACGAGGACTCTGGTAAATACGCACCACATGTGGGGGGTGTGGCCCGCAGACTCCGATTCTGTGCGATGGCTGTGTGTGTCTGATTTTGTGCGATGCCTGTGTGTGTCCGATCCTGTATGGTATCTGTGTAAATCTGAGTGAGTTGTTCCTTGTTAGCTTTCACTATTTCTCATATTTTGATGCTTTTAACTGTGATGCCAGCCTAGAGTCAACATTGCTAATAATTTGTCTGGATTTTAGGACAGGTTTTGTAGCCTGATTAATTTTTTTGTCCTGAGACTTGTTTCTTCTGCTAATATTAAAAATAATTTTGTAGTTTGTCTTGTTTTTTTGTTTTGCTTTTTTAACATTAGCTTATTTAACGGTAGACACTTTCATTTTTTTAATTTTTTTCTTAAAAAAATTTTTTTTTAATGTTTATTTATTTTTGAGAGAGACAGAGACAGAACACGAGCAGGGAAGGGGTAGAGAGAAAGGGAGACAAAGAATCCGAAGCAGGTTCCAGGCTCTGATCTGTCAGCACAGAGCCCAACCCGGGACTTGAACCCACCAAATGTGAGAGCCTGACTTGAGCTGGAGTCGGACACTTAACCGACTGAGCCACCCAGGTGCCCTGTGACATTAGACACTTTCATATTTTGGTTAAGTTAAACTGGATGGGCGAAAAAGGGAGAAAATCCTGATCTGGTTAGATTGAGCCTTTGGTTCACTGACTAAAGAACGTCTGATGTGTTGGTTTTGAAAGTCCCTTCCGGTCCGGTCGCACTGAGTATGTGCTGTGTCCCCACGCGCTGCGTACAGGGCTGCTGTCCGAAGCGTGTCTGGGTGATACTGCGGGAAGGTAGCCTGTGTGCAGTTTGGGCCAGCCTTCATGCTGCACGGGGGTCACTGTTTTCGGGACACGGTAGATTCAAGCCTCACAGCTTTCTGGATGGCACACAGTTAAGAGCGGGAGCGGGGGCGGGGGGATGCGTATTTCCAAATAAAAATGTGTAACCTCTGCAAATACGACCGCTGAGCTCCTGTGCCATCTCCCGCCTCCCTGAGCCTCAGCTCTGCGGAGGAGACCGGTCGCAGGGTCGCGCGAGTAACTTGCAGCTTTCTGTTCGCGTGCACCCAGGGGCTCCCTAAGATCACGTGCGCTCTGTGGGTCCTAATGACTCGCGACATTTCACACGTTACAGTAGCGTGACGTCACAGAGTTTTTGAATCACCGTCGTCTCCGTGAGTCCTGCTCGGCAGCTGCAGACGTGACCGTCCCCCACCTTAATCGCTTCTCACCGCCAGAACGTACGGAAACCAGAAAACCGGGAATGTAAATGATGCCCGGCTGCAGTTTAGAAACAGACTTGAAAGGGCTTTCGTTTGACGTTGCGGAGGCGAGTGCCTCTGAGCCTTTCGGGGGCTGTTCCAGGGGTGTTTCTTCATTCTTCTGCCTCACGCTTGACAGGCCACAAAATGATCGCGTGCGCTTAGGAAACCACACCTCCAGGGGACGTGAATAAAAAAGACTGACGATATCCGCGTTCAAAATCAAATAATTTGTGCGTAATTGTCTCTCACTGCTTTAATTGTATCTGTGCTGGAGCGTCAGCAGAGGCTCCGACTCGCGGTCCCGCCCGAGCCCCTCGTGCGGGGAAGGTGGCTCAGCCGGTGCCGTCCGGGGGCGCGGGTCCCGGGACGCAGCCTCTCCTCACGTACCTCCGGCACCGGCAGACGGGAACGGATGAGGGGCCACCCTTTCCCTGGACGGCAAAAAGCCTAGTCGTACATTTTCTAATGTGCGTAGGCGTTGCTTGAGGAATCGTTTGAGTTGTATGTTGAATGGAGTTTATTTTGAAGTTGAGACTAGACTTTCCTGAACTAGCCCAGTCAAATATGCTGTTGGATAAGTTTATATAAAATTAAGTAGCGAATAATATTTTCCATCAAGACCGTTGATTAGAAAGTGTTCTCTGTGCTCACTCTGAGGCCTCTCGGTAAGGACCGCTCTCGTGTTTTTGCAGGTACTGTAATAGGTGTTGTCATTTATACGGGAAAAGAGACTCGAAGTGTAATGAACACATCCAATCCAAAAAATAAGGTAGGCTAGATTAAGGAGCGGCTGCTTTAATGACTTGATTTTCCCTTTCAGTGAGAGAGTGCTGCGCTTCTGAAGAGCTGGTTTGCTTGGGCTTAATATATCCCGTAAAAACAGACTTCCAGAGATGGTGGTGATTTCAGATGTGAACTCTCTGTACTTGTGTCACAGCATATGCTCAAACTGAACAGCTTCCGACAGTGTCTTTTCTTGCTTACTCAGAGTCGTTTATGTCTCTTAAGTTTTCTCTGTTGGACATATAATTTGCCTGTAATTTGATGGTTAATTGTGGGTCTCTTCAATTTATTTATTTTATAATTTGTTTTAATTTTTTGTCTCGCTGGTTCATTTTTAAAATAAAAGAATCTATATTAACATGTTATAGTATTTAATTTGATAGTATGGCATGGTTAAACTTGTTTTATTTAAGTTACTTTCATCGCATAAGAAGCATATTGAAAATCAGATTTTAGTTTTAAAGACTGCTTGATTATATTTCTAAATTGATTGTATTTGTTATATTCCTAAAATTATTATTTGTGTAGTCAGCATGTGTGTGTAAGTTAGATTGTAACAAAAAGTTTGAATTGTTAGCTGTTATTTGGATAATACATGTTGTATGTGCTGATGCCTACTTTATGAGAAGTTCATGCTAACTGTGCATTTTACTCATTTTTATTTGAAATATAATTGGAGGTGTGTCTAAGAACAAAAAAAAACCACTCTTCGTGGATTCATACCTTGCTTTGTGAGTAATAGAAAAAGTTAACTTTTGTTGGAATTTTTAGTACAAAGCAACAGAAGTGAAATAATTCTTTGAGGAGATATTTTAAAGGATAAGATGTGTTTCTTCTTTTCTTTTTTCTTTTTTTAGCTGAATACTGTTTTAAAAAAATAGTTAACCCTTCTGGAGCACCTGGGTGGGGCTCAGTCAGTTGAGCATCAGACTCCTGATTTCGGCTCAGGTCATGATCTCACAGTTTGTGGGCTCGAGCCCTGCGTAGGGCTCTGTGCTGATAGCGTGGAGCCTGCTTGGGATTCTCCCTCTCAAAATAAAGAAATAAATGTAAATCAATAAAGTAAAATAGTTAACCCTTCCAACATTAGAAAGGCATCCGTGACCCCTCTGAATGTCTCCCCGTCTGCCGTGCAGCAGAGCGGCACTGACGGCTTCAGGTCTGGAGTGCCCTGGACTCCGCCAGGGTCACACGAGTCATCCTGGTGAGCTTGACGAACACTGTGTCTGTCAGGACTCCCAGATGGCTCTGTGTGTGACACATTGACTAAAGCGAAAGAGAAATGTCGTACTACTAGCATTTTAGTATAAATTCTGATTGTGATCACCGGGAGAATTATGCTTGTCGATTATATTACAGCTTTGCACTAATTTGAAGAAATCAGAGTCCTCAATTTCTCAGTAGAGTTAAATTTATTTGAGAATAAACTATTAAATTATCGACAGAATCGCATGCATACATGCCTGTTTTCTGGGAAGTACGGTGATTTTTTTTCTTCAGTAAGCAAAACTAGAATGTTCTAATAATGCATGTGTGGGTCATAGGGTGTGTTTTTTTCCTTAATCGTTTTACTTTTAGGATGAATATTGAGGGTAAATTCAATTTTAAATATTAAGTTTTAAAATCTTAGAAGTTGTCCTGTCATTTGATGTGACTCCTGTCTCCGGGCACCTTATTCCTTGGCGCGGCTTACATTCTGTCCCCTCTCACCGTCCCCGTGCGCAGCTCGCTGTCCACGCGCCTGTGGTTCTGGCTCACGTGCTCTTTTCCGTGGGTGTTGATGTGGGGGCGGTCAGGCGACCTTTCCCGTTGCTGCCTGCGGTGAGGAGCTGGCCCAGGGTTTACTGGTCAGAGTCGATGCTGCCACCAACCAGCTCTGTGGCCCTGGGCAAGTGGCTTGATTCTGTGTCTTGCTAAGTAAACGTCCCCCGACATCACTGTCTTCCTGTCAAGTGAAGTGTGCGGTGTGAACCAGTGCCAGCTTCTTCAGCCCAGCCCTCGTCGTCAGACCCGAGATGCTCACTGTGCAAGCAGCCGTGGGGCGCTCTCCCCCACGCCGCCGCGCCAGGCAGCCCGGGGACCCCTGAGTGCCCGTGTGCACAGCCTTCTGCCGCTGCTCCCGTCCCTCCTCCTCCTCCCCCCTCCTCCACCTCCTCTTCCTCCTCCCCACTCCCTCCTTCTTAAAAAAATAGCCTTCTAAGTTTCCTTGGTGCTAATGCAAAGTATCTATAAAACGAAGGGTGGCTTTGGCGTTTTGCAGAATGGGTCTCAAAACGCTGCCCTGCCACTTGTCAGCCCCACGTGTGGAGCAAACGTGCTGTCATCAGCTGGCGCCTTTCTGGTGCTTAAGTCAGCCTTCAGGGCTCCCCTTCCGGTGGAAATCAGCGTAACCGTGATAGCCGAGGCCGAGGTGCAGAGCCGACACGCGGCAGGCGCTGTGGACGTGACGTCATGAGTCCGCACAGCCCTCAGAGGGAACGGTGTCATCTGGTTTTAGAGCAGGGACATCGCCGTGCGGAAGGCTGCGCCTGTCAGCGTGGGGCTCGCTTCTCCGTGAGGGCGCTGAGGGTCACAGAGCTCCCATGTGCTGTGAAAACACTTCTGTAAATCAAGGCGTAAGAAGAAGAAAATCTCTACGTTTGCGTATGTTATTAAGTCTTTCGAAGCGTTAAGTGCCAGGTTTATAAGAGAAAACTTCAGGAAACGTTATAAGCGTGCTACAGTGGGCAAAGAGGAGCAGCTGTAGTTTCTCCAGGGGAAGCACTGACCCATGCTGGAGGAAAGGGTTCGGTGACGCTCAGATGCCTGAAGAAAGGAGGACAGAAAGTATCGTTCGCTCTAAGACACTGTGTGGAGAACGTCCCCGTGTTCCTGGACATCTGAGATGGCTACTGGAAACAAGGAACCCCTTCAGAGGCAAGTCGGATCGTGTACCCGAGTGTCCCTGTCTAGGGAGGCACACTGCTCGTCATCCTCAGTCCCGGGGCCACCCTGGGCGCAGCGAGCATGCGGGGCGCCGACCCACGCGGTGGTCGGCGGAACTTGACCGTGCCGCTCGTGACGGCAGAGTCGCCGCAGCTGGAAGTGCGTCTTGTGAGCCCCGTCTCTGCGTCGTGCCGCCACTCAGACCGCCCTGAAGCCACGGCGGCCTCCTGCGACCGAGACCTTTCTCCTCGGGGCGCGTGACCGACACGACAGCCGGCGGTCCTCCCGGCCCCTCGAGGAGCCTCCTGGACACGGGCTTCCGTGGCACCGGGGTGGAGGCCCCGGCCACGGCGGGTTACCTGCTGACTCCTGTGGCTTCCTCCGGGGAGGGGTGGCCCCGGGAGGGTATGGGCCCTCTTCTCGGGGAGAAGCGGGGCGTCTCGATGGCCTGGTACCGCTGGCTGCCCCGGCGTGGCTGCGGATGAGAGTGTCCGGGCCTCGTGCGTACAGGGCAGACCAGACGAGCCTCCTGAGACCCCGCACAGTGTGGGCGGGGAAGGGCTGACGGAGGAGGGGTGCCAGGAGGGCAGGGCGGAAGCGGCGGGGGGGGGCGGCCGAGAGCCACGGAAAGGGACTAGCGCGTGCCCTGCCGGGAGAGTCCCGTGGACGTGGGCGTCGTCGTGTGCCCCGCGTTCCCGTGGGGCCAGACGCTCGGGCCGGGGCACGGGGCCAGGATGTCATCCATTGCGTTTCTCTGCGGTGAGAAAATGCAGAGCTACCGGTGCCTTCCGTGGAAGGAGAGCGGCGCTCGGTTGACGCAGGAGAAAATGCAGCGTGTGGGCCGACGGTTGTCAGGGGCAGTGACTCCAGTCTCGGCTCCCTGGGTTCGGAGGGGCGCGGTTCCCCTCTCGCTCGGGGATGCGCTTGCCCGCCGCCCTCACGAGCGAGCGGAGACAGGCGCGTGCTCGCTTGTGGAGCTGCTTCCAGCTTCCCGGGTGGAAAGCCCTGCGTGAACGCCGTGCTGGCGGAGGGAAGGCCAAAGCCAGCGGTCACCACAACGGAGACGGTGGAGAGCGGGACGCGGGACGCAACGGGAAGCCCCGGAGGACCCGCGCCTGACGGTGAAGGCTCGTCAACTCCAGAGCGACGGTAAGGAGCCCCTTGCTGGGAGTCAGGTTAGTGACGGAACCAGTAAGGAGGGTGTGGCCTTCTCAGGCCTAGGGTCAGGAGCCCCGGTGGCCGCTCTGAAGTGCCGGATCGTGGGCGGGAGGGTCGGGGGGTACAGGGCTGACGGCAGCCTCCCGACGAGGCGGACGGGCGGCCAGCGTGCCGCAGGCCGTGATCCATGACGTCACAACCCTTCGTCCCCACGGCCCGTGGCCCTGCCCCACGCCCCGCAGTGTCCCGCTGGCGCCGGGGACGTGAGTGTGACTTCCCCACGGAGGTCAGACGTGCCTGTTCACCGGCATCTGTGCTCCTGGAGCCACGTGTAGGGACGTCGGCTGTGTAACCACCGTGACGAGCTGCTTCGTAAAACCTGTTGTTAACCTTGTCCTTCTTTCTACCCGTCTCCTGTTCCGAGCCTTAAGTGGGCCACTTCTTTTTGTCTTCATTGTGTCTATTCTTTCCTCTCTAGCTGCTTCTTAAAAAGAAAAGCTCAAGCAGAAAAGGAAGGGGAGCCCTCCCTGCGCTTCTCCTGGGGTCCCAGAGGCTGCCACTCTGTCCCAAGTATGCGTTTTGAGAAACAGGAATTCAGGCAGTTTCTCTAGCTGCTGCCTCAGCCACCTGTCTTATTCTGTGACCCCTCTGTGTCCACACAGCCTTCTTTCGTGGCCCAGCTGAGCGGCGCAGGGTTGGAGACTTGGGCGTCACCTGTGCCTGCACTGAGGCCACCCCGGGGATCTCCTAGATCTCCTGAGTCAGAAGCAGGGAGATGCAGCCTCGTCTGGGGGCCGTGACACAGGCCGCCTTTTCCTTAGTGGTCGTGACAGGAAAGAGAATTTGTAGGCAAGTTAAGCTACAACCAAACCCACTTGCTGACAAGTGGCCCACTTTAATGAATCCTTTTAAAGTGATCCTTGAAATCTAAGTTGATAATTTTATGTAATCAGAACATACAGCTTTAGGAATATTACGAGGGTTTACCAGAATGCTTTTTAAGAAAACGTAGCACGTTTTATCCAGACATGGGGATTGACAATAAATCCTACCAGATTGTCAGATGGAGGAAACATCTGAGGCAGAGAGAAGTTCTCCTGGCTCCTTTTCAGGGTTAGCACGCTTCCTCTCCTGCACTCACTGACGGCAGGTGCAGAGCAGGGAGGTGGGGTCTACTCAGTCTGAAATTTTTTTTTATGTTTACTTATTTCTGAGAGAGAGACAGAGTGTGATTGGGGGAGGGGCAGAGAGAGAGGGAGACACAGGATCGGAAGCAGGCTCCAGGCTTCCAAGCTGTCAGCACCGATCCTGAGGCAGGACTCAAACTCATGAACCGTGAGATCACGACCTGAGCCGAAGTCAGATGCTCAACCGACTGAGCCACCCAGGCGCCCCTCAGTTTGAAATTTTTATCTTAAAACTTTGGACGAATCAAAAGTTTTGATTACTAAGTACTTTAATAATATTTGGTGAAAGTTTAAATTACAAGGAATGCAACTTGAGTAATGGACTGTTCTATTAAACCTAGCTTGAGACATATTTAATAAGAGGATACTTGATTACATTTAAGACAGAAAAATTCTTCCAGGAGGTTAAGAAAAATCAATTGTGACAGGTTGCCATTTTCATGCCATTCATAATAATAAGTTGCTCAGAGCAAAAGCATCCAGGATGAGGCGATAATACAGATTGCTTCAAGCAGTTATTGTAGTCCCTCGGGCATATTGATTCGCGTTTCTAATAAAAAGATGCTCTCCGACGTCTCACTGACAGACAGGTGATATGTGCCATTATGTGAATTAGAGCCTCTTCCCTGCATTGTTGTCGGGTGTTTGCAGAGAACAGAACAAAACAGAACCGGCCAGGCTGCACTTTGCAGGGTGCGATACCAAGGCTGTTCTGGAGAACAATTCTCTTACTTCAAAAAGGACAGTTTATTAATATTTTAAAAGTTGCTTTGACCTACATTAAGACGTTACGACAGAATAACTTATTTTTTTCTTTTCTCATGGTTGCGTGCGATCAGTGCACCCCTTAATTTGTTTCATAGTTGCCCTCTTGAGGAATAAAACATCTTTGGGTTTAAATACATGCTAGCAATGCGATCACGTGCCTCACGAAGGCGCTGCGTGTTGTCGAGCACGGCATCGTGGTGGATCTCCGTCGAGCTCCGGGAATGCTGTTTTGGATAGCTGTTGTTAACATTAACAAGCCGTGGTGTTTGAAAGCCTCCTCGGGAAGAGATTAACTAGAGGAACCAGTAGCTCAGCGGCGTGCAGACGGGACCCCGGGTGGCTCTCGGCGCTCGGGCAGTGCGCTACACCGCGTTCGCCACACTTGTGTGACTGCACACGTTAATATTACAGCTGCTCACAATTAAAAGTTGTGTTTCTTCATCAGCAGTGTGAATGTAAATAAACTTATAATTTCAGGAAAGCAATAAAGAGGCAAAATGCTAAATGCTTCGAAAGCAGTCCTAATGATAACATCTGGGACATAATGCTCTATCAGAGTATGCAGCAAATATCTACACCAGAAAACCTGGAGTTAGTCCCTAAGTTCCTCTTAAATATGAATCTGATTATCAAGCAGGTGTTCTAAATAGGAACACAAGCCTATTTATCATTTAAAATAAAATACATACTTGGTCTCACTGAAGAGACTTAGTTGGACACGGAGTTCTCAACGAGGAGGGCTTCCTCTCGTTTGTTATGTGTTCAGTGAAAATACTTGACTGTATTTTGTCATTTCCAAGCCGTATTGGTTAAATTCTTCGTAATCAAAATCTTAACAAAGAAGTAGAATTCATTCAAGAAGCAAGTAAGCGTTTTCATAATTGTTTTTGTTTTTTGAAACCTGGAAACCTTATTCCGAGGCCATAAAAATGGTTAGAAGCTTCTGGAAGGTGTGGAGCCTTGTATATCACGCCGTCTCCATCTCACTTTGTGTGAGCTCGCAAAACGGAGCCCTTCCCCCGGGCCATCCTGAGGGGGGCTCTGAGGGGCCGGTGAGGGGCAGGCCCAAGAGTACAGGGCCGTCGTCGAACTGGAGGAAGGTGGGGTGCTGGGGGGCAGCGCGATGTCCCGTTGCTCCGAGAAGTTGTGCCTTCTTCCCAGGAGGGCTGTGTCACCATGCGCGCAGTGGGGTGTCGGCGTGGCCATCCTGGGTCGGGAACAGGTCACGTGCGTGGACCGTGGCCAGAAGCAGTTTCCTGGGCGGGGAGTCCCAGCTGGCTCAGCTAGGAGGGAAGGTCGTTTGGTTTCCTCTCTGTGCCCTGGGAAGGCCGACTGTGCAGGGTCCTTGGCCCCACCTGGCTCCTCAGAGTGAGAAGCCCATCTGGGGCCGGGGGGTGGGGGGGGCACCAAACGGCCAGCACTCGGCAGGTCGTGTGACATGCTTGTCCTCGGGGCTGGCCCCTTGCGTGGGGCGCCTCCAGCTCGCTGCCGGCGACCGAGGCCCTCCCAGACAGCCGGCCCCGTGTGGGAACACCCCCCCTCCCGGTGCTCCGCTGGCCCCATGTGGGAACACAACCCCCGCCCCCCCGCCCTGCCAGTCCTGTGCCGGGATACCCCCCCCCGCCCCCATCCTGTGCCAGCCCCACGTGGGGACCCCTGTCCTGTGCTGGCCACCCTTGCGGTTTCGAGCCTCTGGCACAGCTCCCGCCACACTTTCTGAGCGATTGCACAGCTTTCCGAAGGAGCTGTTCATTTCTTCTCCCTCCATAGTTAATTTTTTCTAAGCGATGATTTTTTTAAAAATACTCCTCAGAAGCAAATCTTAAAACATCTGGTTTCAACTTAATTGTCTTTTCACGCATCTGAAAACGTATTTGGATGCTACTGTTTTTTAAAAATTTGAGTTGTTGACGTTAGAGTAGCAACTGTACCAAAGTTTCTTTTTTTAAAACCGCGTTAACTAAAACGTGTGTATGATAAATTTAACATGAAATTAAATGGCTTCTTTTCTCCTCTGTAATTAGCAGTGTCAGCTAATAATTACCTTTTGTAAAACTTTAAAATATATCGTGTGTGAGTGAGTGTGAGAGCTTTCCCACTGTGATCACACCAGACGTCTCTGAAAGGCTTGTTTTTAAACTGCGTAAGACCATCAAAATGAAAACTTTTTTGAGGCCTTGAGTCAGAATGACATTTTCAACTCTTGTCATTTGAACACAGGACACAGAAACTTGTGGGGGATAAATTACACGTCAGACGTTCCCTTCTTACCTCCGGTATAGATTGAAACTGGTGTGCCAGCGTATGTCCTTGTGGTGCCTCCAGGAGGCAACAGGAAAAGTTTTAAGCGAGCCCAAAACATACAAGTTGCGGGTTAATTAGTCTCTCCCCACAGTGAGCGGAGCCTTCCCGGGGCGAATATTTAGGGCGTGTTAGTTGAGATTCTTACTGTTGGGTGGCGGTAAGTCATGGTTCGAGGCGGCGTCCTGGGAGAGCCTGTCGGACACTTCCCGTGGCGTCAGCGACCCGTCCACTGACCGCGGGACCGTGTGGGCCTGGTCCCGGCGCGGACTCAGAACCGCCTGCGCCCATCCTGAGCCTTAGGACAGACGTGACCCGTTGTCTGTCTGCCGGTTCCTCTAGTCCGCGAGCTTCCTGCCCGCAGGGACTGTGCGGGTCTGCGTGTCTGTGTGTCCCTGGCACGGGGTTCGTGCTCAGCAAACGGGGGAACACCCGTGTCACCTGGGGTAACGCTTGTGTCCTTGTCTGTGTCACCTTGCTTCCTGCCCTCCGAGCTCCTCAGACGCAATAGATGTTGGACGGTTTACACTGGGAGCGAGAAAGAGTGTATAGAGGTGGCTCTCTCGAAGGTTCTGTGGAGCATTGCGGGGGGGGGGGGGGGCGTGTGCACACGTGTGATAGAGAGCGGGGCTGCCCAGCTGGGTAGCAGAAGCGCTGTGGCAGGTGCCCGGGCAGGGGAGCGGCTGCAGGTGAGTGCACGGCCCTGATGGCGCTGGGCCCCAGACCCTGCCCTTCGTACCCGACTCTGTCTTTCGTGCCCGTTCCGGGATCGTTATCTCTTCTGTCCCTGAGTGGCGCATATACCCGAGCGCCTTCAGCCCCGTGTCTGCCCCGTTACCGTAAAGCTGTCGTTTGAGATACACTGTTTGTGTTCTCTGCCGCAAAGAGACATTCCAGATTCATCTTGTAGCTTCTTTGCCCCGTCCTGGGCGCAGTCAGCAGAGAATGGTGGTTGGAAGTCAGGGTCCGGAGCTGGGTGCGCTCGTGGCTGTCGAGATGCGCCGTACCCAGGCCCAGGCATCGGGCAGAGTAAGGAGATGGGCGGACAGATGGACGGACAGGCGGATGGACGCATGGATAGGAAGATGGGTGGATGGCTGGATAGATGGACAGATGTGGGCACATCCACACACCACGAAGCCTGTTTTTATGTACGTATATTGATTACCCTGAGTTCAGACACACTTCCTGCTTCAGTTCAGGTCCATAGGGTGTCTTCTAGTTTTCTCCTTCCGTGTCGGAACTCCTTTCCCTGAGAGTGAGAATGTGGTTCTGGCTACCTCGATGCAGTTACTTACGTGACCAGTGCCCACACTTGCCGGCTGCACCCTTTCCTCCTGTTGAACTCCAGCATATCTGGGCCAGCCCATCCTTGCCTGTGTCCTTCCTCCATGGGCTTGGCCCCAGCCCCCCCCCTGGGCCTGTGCCCTCGTGGGGGACTGGGCCACTCTGCTCAGGCACATTCATGTGTGTTGTGTTTCGAAAGGGCGGGGACACATTCATTATTCTCCAGTGTTTTTTTTCACTTTTATTTCATTTCTTGGGGGCTAAAGCCATTGCTTATTCGTTTTCTAGACCTCAGCCCAAGCGTATAGCGTGTTCGATGTTCAATGCATCCTGATGGAGCAAACAGATGAGTCAGTTGTTGAGAGAACCGGTAGAAGATGTAGTAAACACTTAGAGCCTGTAGGTGCGTCTTTGATCGACGTAAGAGGGAGTGCTCACTCTTGGAGACTGACTGCAGCGTTTCTCTGGTGAGCAGTGTTTTTACTTTTGGCATCTCCGTGGTCCCAGTCTCCGCCTAACAGGTGTTCTTGCTGTGGGGCCTCCCTCTATCCACGGAAAGCCCCGGGCAGGCACGGGCGCGAGGCCTGATTGTTCGTGTGGACCCCGACCCCCACCCCCGCCCCTGCCGAACAGCGGTCCCCGGACCCTGGGCAGAGACGCTGCCGAAACCACGTCCTGCCCCTTTCTCCGTCCGCCACTCCAGAATCCAGTAAACCGGACTGAATGCGAATCGCCTTTTGCCGCTGTTACTGCTTGGGATTCGAAATGATAACGGTGTCCTGAAAGAGATTACAGTCGAAAGAGGGAATGCGTTGTGGATACGTTTACCTTCTCTTCCCCTATATTTTATAAATAGTAAACCCTCGATAAGTAATGACTTATTTGAGGAAGGAGTTGCTGTGTTGACATTAAGGATAGTTTTGTTTTTTTGTTTTTGTTTTTTAATATTCCAAATTAAGTGACTTCAGAGTTAATGAACAGATTCGGGAAACTAGGCCTGGAGCCCCAAGTTAGGTCTTCAAGCCACAGAGAGGATTCCTGTTGACCTGGCTGTTGGTGCGGGTGCAGCCGCACGCCCGCAACTTGTCTTCCCCGCGGGAGTGCTTGCGGCTGGGCCGCGTGGCTGCGGGACACAAACCACGTGCCGTTGAGAAGCAGAGAAGGAGACGAAGGTCACATTGCTACATAAAGTCCATTAACCTGTGGGGACGAGCGGGCTGCACGTGACACGATTTAGAGAGGGATTTATTGTGTTTGGGTTGGGTATTTAGTCATGCGAGCGACAATTTTCCTAAGTTAAAGTCAATAATTTGTGTTTTTATTACAATTCATAGCCTTAAGACACAGACATGGTCTGAAACCCACAACACAGAAAACAGAATTTTCATAATGGACCCTTTTAATATGTTTTTAATTCCAAACAATATAAAGAAAAATGACTACTTCCAAGTTGTAATTTCAGGCTGAGATGATGCATTGGTTCTGTCCTTCAGATAAATGCAGATGGCTTTGCAGCAGCTTGACTCCGGGAGAGCGCGCTCTCAGCCTCGTTGGCAGTCAGGTCAGGTTACCAAAGAGTGCACTCTGGATTCTAGAAGAATATCAGATTGAAAAGTTCCCTCACGTTCCTTAATTAGTCCCGAATTCTTACTCAAGATCTGTCCTTAAAGCTTGGCTGTCTGCATGAAGAACCGTAACGATTGCAACGATATTTAGGGTTGCTAATTAACACCAGTCAATAAGTAAACGGGTTCTTGCACATCTTAAAGTATCTGTGTCATCGCACAGTTTCATTTAATACACGTTTCGAATCGTTTTAAGGACGTGTAACGTGCCAGGTGGTGAGTGTTCCGTCTCTGTTTTGACGCTGACTCAATATGTTGGACGGAGGGTACGCAGGGCCTGGGTCTGTTTTCCAAGTGCCACTCACCGTGCTCTGGAGGGACAGTCCGCATGCAGGTTTTAAGAGTGAATGAAGAGCAACTCCATCATTTCCCCTTAAAGAGAATCTCAGTAGTTCAAGAAGTCTAAAAGTGTTGTTTTGCTAGTGCTGCAGTACTGGCTTCTGTGGTGAGGTGGGAGGCCTTCGGCTCCTGTCACCCTGGCGTGTGGGGAGGGGGGGCCCGGCCCACGCCTGCTCGTTGTCGGCTCTGAATCTCCGTTAGTTTGGTCGTTGGATGCAGGTCGAGCTGTTGGCTGCTGTTATTGATTAATACGAAGTTGCTTCTGCTTATAACTGTTTGCTACCAATTCACCTTACACGTTTCATACTGAGAAAGTGAGCATAAATGCTCAGTCTGTATTTAGTGCCTCCCGGCTCTGCTGAGAACTGCCTGGAGTGCTGGTAACTTGCTCCTTCGTCATTGGCGAACACTTGTTTTGTACAACAGGTGCTTCTGGAGGGAGGGAAGTACATGGGGACACAGACCCCCTTCCCTCAAGGAGCGTGTCGCCCGCCCAGTGGGACACACGTTAACAGACCTGGCCGTTACAGTCTTGCCCGTCGTCGGGTGTGTGGGGAGCACCGAAGACAGACCCTAACCGACCCGGGGTTGTGAGGGAGGTGGGGCCCGGAGGGGTCGGACCCGAGGAGGGGGCTACAAGGTCGGGGACGGGCCCCGGTCCCGGACCAGGAGCGACGGGGTGCTGTTGGTGTGTGTGTAAGGAAGGGGCGGCAAGAGTTGTCCTTGAAGACACGCTCAAGGGCTGGGTCACCCAGGGCCCTCTGTGCCGCCGAGGAGGGCTTGACCCACACCCCCGACCCAGGGCGGAACGAGCTGAGGGGAGGAGGTGTGTGTGGTGCGGTGGGTTGTTGTGCAGCTGTGTGCAAGGCTGTGCCGGAGCGAGGGGAGACGCACGCCAGACATCTGGACGCAGCCGGCTGGACGGCACGAGAGTGAGGAGGTGACGTCGTGCACTTTATGTACAGCACGTCGTCCGACGCTTCATAACTGCTCAAAGTAGGTCCACGAACAGAATAGAGGACCCAGAAACGGACCCCCACGCGTGTGGCCAACGCATCTCCAACAGAGCGGGAAAGAACATCCAGTGGAAAAAAGACGGTCGCGTCGGCAAGTGGTGCTGGGAAAACTGGACAGCGACGTGCAGGAGAAGGAACCCGGGCCACTTTCTGACACCAGACACACGAGAACTAGAATTTGTAAAATATCAACGTGAAGCAAAAAATACGTAGCCTAGTGCTCAGCTTTTGAGTTTCTAAGTAGATTGAAAACAAACAAACGTAATGGTCTTGAGAACTGAGACTTTGATTTGAAAGAACTGTGTGCTTTGAGATTTAAGAAGTCGGGTCTTCAGGGAACCCAGGTAGAGTTTATTCGTGGGCGGTACAAAAGAGAGATGACACAAGCAAACCGTCCAGCGTGGGCATCCCCGCGATGTCTTAGCCTGCCCTGGACGGGACAGGACACGAAAGACAGGTGTGGATGTGGCGTTGCTGCCTCCCAGACCCGCCCCCGCCCCCGCCAGCGGAGCTGTGCAAGCCGGAGACAGCCTGGTCCCTGGTCCTCTGCATGTGAGCCCCTCCCACGAGTACTGCGGGCTTCACAGTCACACAGGACAGTGCCGGAGGTTTCCATGCCCCCAGGAGGGTGCGTACTGGGGAGAAGACCGGGAGAACGGCTGCCATGGTGCCGACCACCGGCCCCGGGATCCAGCACCCAGGGCCGCTACCTTGCGGATAGTGGGCGGAGGGTGGCCTCCCCGTCCTCAGCTGCTACTGAGCCCCCTCAGTCCATCCTGGAACTTAGAGGTAGGTAGGGGCGCGGAAACAGAATGGCCAAGGCCAGAATGAAATTTAATTTAAATCTGAAATACTAATTGCTAATTGTAGGATGTGACCAGATTATATTCTGCTAGATTGAATATCTAGGAACTTGTTTTAGGAAAATACAGGTATGCTTTGCACATCCCTGCCTACCTCCTATAAAAATGGCACCTACTACTCTAAACTTCCCGAATGTTGGCATACTCGGAGGTCGAGAATTCTAGGTGCGATTAGATATGGTCCTGTATCTCCTGGTCATGGTAGAGATATCGTGGGGACAGATACTATACTCACGGAAACTGAGTAGGCTTGGGCCAAGGACGTGATCTGTGCTCCTCTAAGAGTTTAGAGTATAGGTCAGAGGAATAGAAGCCACAAAAAGGGGCGGAGCTATGAGTTGAATCAGAGAAGAGTTTCGAGCCAGAGGGGATGATCACCAGTATCAAATGCAGCTAACTAGAAAATAGACACGCATCTGACTGTTGGGACGACTTTGGAGACTTCTAGAAGGTGAAGGTGGAAGTCAGATGGAGGGAGGTAAGGAGAGGGCGGGGAGCGGGTGGCCTGACGGGTTTTCTGGGACTGGCTGTTGTTTCTAGGGCAGAAAAAGTGTGGCCACGTTTCCATGGAAGCATGTTTCCAGCCACGCCAGTAGCAGGGAAGAGGTGGACGATTCCAGAGAGACCAGGTCGGCAGAAGCACATCCGAAAGGAAGCGGGAAGGCCTTCGGCAAAGCGGCGGGTGTGCTTGAACCGGATGGGGGGACCTCCCGTTTCACGAGGCAGGAGAGAGAACAGGAGGAAGTCTGGTGGGTGCAGATTCGTCCAGCGGGGTGGAGAAGCCACTCAGCTCCGTGTTCTGGATGAAGCAGGAAATGTGCTTGTCTGTCACAGTGCGGCCAGCCGGGCGGCTCGGTCCGTTGAGTGTCAGACTTGATGTCCGCTCAGGTCATGACCTCGTGACCCGTGGGATTGAGCCCCGCGTCGGTCTCTGTGCTGATGCGTGCTTTTTCTCAAATAAACGTAACAGGAAAGGAAGTTAAGTCAGGGGAGAGGCCTCTGGCCTTGAGAGAAACCTCGGGGATTTGGAGTGGAGAAGGCTGGAGAGCAAGCCGTACAGGGCATCGGAGAGATGGATCCGTGTTGCTGAGGCCCTAGTAGAGGCTGGAGCCTGCGTTTCTAGAAGGATTATCTTAAATTGCTGTGTGACTTTCTCCAGCAAGGAGTCCCCAGAAGCAGGGATCCGGATGTTGGGGTTTGCTGACAGGTGACTCAGAGCGAGCTAATGTGTAGGAACAGTCCCCAACGTGTCCAGTGGCTCGGAAACAGCTTGTTCCTGCCTGGAGACTGCTCTTCTTGGGGTGACCGGAAATTTGGGTTTCTCCCAGCTTGTGGTTCCGGCATCCCTGGGGCCTCGTCTCTGCCCCTCCATCCTGCTGGAAGCGGGGAGCACACTGTGCCCTCCAGCATCAGCCCGGGAAACCCACACTCCTGGCCCTTGAGCGGAAAGGAGCTGAGCCCACAAAACCGGTGACTGTCCCCCGAAATCTGGAGACACAGGCTGAGATGTGCTGAGCTGGAACTGGAAACTGGGTGGAACAAGTAAGTGCTCATTGTGACAGATTCTGGACGACGGCTGCGCACCTAGGCTGGGGCCTGGGTGCTGCCGTCTTGGGGGCTCACTTCTGTGGGCTTTCACGTGCAGAACACCACCTGCCCTGCAAAGCAGGGAGGGGACAATGGCAAGTGTCTTACTCCTAGACCGTGAAAAGCCTGTCTGGCCTTGTGCCACCCGGGGAGGGCATCTCTCCCACTTAGCCCCCCACTTGTGAAGGTGGCAGATCCCTTAAAAACCTGAGTTAGTTACGGAATTCTAGAACACTCTTCCTGTCTCACGCTGTACGTGCACGCCAGCGGGTGGCTGGTGCAGCCGTAGTGGGTCCCCAGCGAGAAAGCCGCACTCAGGAAGCCCAGGTCGGCGGGAGACGGAGAGGTGGACGCCGGAGGTCCTGCCCGGATTCATAGGAAACCTCATGCTAAAAGCTGTTTACGTCAGTTCCTATTACGTGGTGTGTCATGTCCGGCTTGAAACAAACCTCGTAAGACACGCTGCCAGGTAGGGAAAAAGGCTGACGAAACGAAGCAAGCCGCAGGGCCGGGCCCCTGTGTGACCCCGTGTTTGGAGTTAGACCGGGAACGTGAAGGGTCCATGGTCAACACGTTAAGCGCTCTAATAGGAAAAGTAGACGTTGTGTGAGAGTTAACTAACTTTGAATTTAAGTTTTTAAAGAAGTAAATTAAGTCAATAAATAAACTCGACATCTAAGGAAAAAAAAAAGTTACGGGTCCACTGAATGTCCACATGGGAAAACTGCAAACTGTCCCGTCCCCACCCACATCAAAAGGAAAACCCAGATTCCCAGGTCAAGAGATGCGACCGAGGTCAGCGGATGTGGACGCTGCCTTCAGGGAGGTGGACACTCAGGACCAAGAGGAGGTGGTGGAAATGAAAATCACTGTAACAGAAACGAAGATCGTCAGTGGTGAGCTTCTCGGTGGGCTGGACACGGCCCAGGGGAGACTCTGCCCAAAGACACGCGCAGAGAGACCTCCCGAATGAGAAGCAGAAAGGAAAAGGAACGGGAAGGGGGACCCAGAAGCCTGGAGCGGAGCCCCCGAGGAGTGAGGACACTCTCAGCAATGCAGCACACCCCCAGCGGGGACACCGGCCGCAGAGGGGACAGACAGGCAGCTGAAGCAGTAACGCTGAGCGTTCCCTAAAACTAGTGGCAGACGCCAGCCGCGGATCAGGACGCTTGAGGAACACCGAGCCCGGTGAATGCCAGGAAAGGCGGGACCCACTTGTGTGACACTCAGACCGTGGCGACCCAAAGGCAGGGAGCATCTTGACGGAAGCCAGAGGAAGTCAGAGCACTGGCCTGGAAAGGGGCAGGCCACCCCCCCCCCCAACCTCCCACACTGCTGGGAACGGGTGTCCCCTCGCCGTCACGCAGGCCGGAGGAGGGGGCCAGCCCAGGGACGAAAAGGACAGCTGAAGGGTTAGCCAGAGTCTTCCAGAACCTGGGAGGGAGGAGGAACCGGTAGATTGAACACGACCACCCGGTTGGGAAACTGGAGAGAGGGAGACCCCCTCGCCCCCACCGCCTTCCCAGTCGTGCTGCCGGACGCACGAGCAGGGAGGCGAGTGTGCACCCACGTGCCGCCGCGTGCATGCCGTGGGGCTCGGGAGTGCGACGGGTGGCGTGCGGTTTGCGGTCACGCGTGGAAGCGTGGGTCGCCGTGGGGGGACGTCTGTGGGCGCCCCTGTGCCGCCTTAGATGGTCGCGTCCATTATATGCCGGCTCCTTCTCTGAGCTTCCAGAGGTGCTCTCTGTTAGCGTCTTCTGAGGCGTTAGATCCAGTTTTGCGCCTCGTCGTCCCCTGAGGCGGTCGCCCGCCACACGCCTTGCTCCTAGCCCTCGGTCTTGTGCCGTGGAGCGGCGGAGGCTTCCGCGGTGAGGGTTTCCGTCCGTCCTCACATCGGGTTCAAGAACAGAGTGACGTTGCGTCTGCGTTACCCCGTTGTAACTCTTACCTTCCGTTCCCATGCGTGCACCAGAGCGCACAAACCCGAGGCGTGCGGGTCGGCGAGCCACCTCCCCTTCTGGCACTTGGGCGGGAAAGGGCGCTCCGGGAGCTTCCCTGCCTCGCTCTTTCCTCCCCGCGCAGAGCCACCGTCCTGCCTCGGCGGCACGACTCCTCTCGCTCTCCCGTTTGCACAACGCGGTTTCGGGAAGCGTGTTGTGTTGAGCCTGGCTCATCGGGCGCAAAGCTCTGCGTGTGTGAGGCCGGCCGCAGCTGCTGCCGTGTGCCGCGTCGGTGCCCGCGTCCCCGGTGTGACCGCGAGCGCGTGGTGCGTCGTCTGCAGTCGAGGGAGGGAACCTTCGGGCCCCACCAGCGTTTCGCTGTTCCCCGTGGTTCTGCGGCAGACGTCGGCGTGCGTGTGTCGGCGTGCGCCCAGGCGTGCTTCCCCCGGGTGGGGGCTTGGCCGCACGATGTGTTCACGGTCGCTTCGCGTGATCCCAGTCTCCAGGACGAGACACGCTTTTCGTCCGTCCCGGTGCCGGGAGCCCCGGTTCCGCCGTGACCTGGTGCCCGCCCGCATCGCCTGCTTTTCCCGCTGGGAGCGTTGTAGGGATATGTGGGGACGCTTCCTGTGTTCTTTGTCCTCATTTCCCCGAGGACTGATGAGGCTCAGCTCCCTTTCTGAGCTTCCTGGCGGCCCCGGGCATGTTGGTGTGAGAAGCATCCGTGTGTGTCTTTTAGCTGTTTGTCCCCTGGGCCGTTAGTCCTTCTCGTCTCCTGCTGAGCAGGTGGCTGCTAGGGCGTGGGACTCCGCCCACCCTCGAGTTCCTGGAGTCTTGCGGAATAGCGGTTCTCTACTAATCCAGCTGGCCCCTTGTCTTTCTGGTGTGAGGTCTCCCTCTGCCCCAGGTCCCAAAGATATTCCCTTATCTTCTTACCTCTGTCACATCTCTTGACCTGTGAACCTGGGTTTTCTCTTTGGTGTGCGTGGGGACGGGACAGTTTGCGGTTTTCCCATGTGGACATTCAGTGGACCCGTAACCTTTTTTTTTTTTTTTTCCCCTTAGATGTCAAGTTTTATTTATTGACTTATTTTACTTGTTTAAAAATGTAAATGCAAAGTTAGTTAACATATAATGTAATAATTATTTCAGGAACAGAATTTAGTGATTTATCACTCACATACCACACCCAGTGCTCGTCCCAACAAGTGCCCTCCTTCGTGCCCGTCACCCCTCTAGCCCATCCCCCACCCACCTGCCTTCATCAACCCTCAGTCTGTTCTCTGCATTTAGGAGTCTTACGGTTTGCATCCCTCTCTGTGTTCGCCTTATTTTGTCTTCCCTTTTCCTGTGTTCATCTGTTGTGTTTCTGAAGTTCCACATATGAGTGACCTCATGTGGTATTTGTGGTTCTCTGACTGATTTGTGTTGCTTAGCCTGACACACTCTAGTTCCATCCATGTTGTTGCATATGGCAAGATTTCATTCTTTTTGATTGCTGAGTAGTATTCCATCGTATACAGACCACATCTTCTTTGTTCATTCACGTGTCTGGACATTTGGGCTCTTTCCATACTTTAGCTATGGTCGCTAGCACTGCTATAAACATCGGGGTGCATATGCCTCTTTGACTCAGTGCTTCCTGTATCCTTTGGATAAATTCCTAGTAGTGCAATTGGTGGGTCGTAGGGTGGTTCTATTTTTAATTTTTTGAGGAACCTCCATGCTCTTCTCCAGAGTGGCTGCACCAGCTTGCATCGCCACCAACAATGCCAAAGAGATCCTCTTTCTCCGAATCCTCGCCAACATCTGTTGTTGCCTGAGTTGTTAATTTAGCCACTCTGACAGGTGTGAGGTGGTATCGCATTGTGGTTTTGATTTGTATTTCCCTGATGATGATGATGATGATGATGATGATGATGATGATGTTGAGCATTTTTTCGTGTGTTGGTTGGCCACCTGAATGTCTTCTTTGGAGAGTGTCTATTCATGTCTTTGCCCATTTCTTCACTGGATTATTTGTATTTTTGGGTGTTGAGTTTGATAAATTCTTTATAGATTTTGGATACTAACCCTTCATCTGATATGTCGCTTGCAAATATCTTCTCCCATTCTGTCGGTTGCCTTTTAGTTTTGCTGATTGTTTCCTTCGCTGTGCGGAAGCTTTTTATCTTGATGAGGTCCCAATAGTTCATTTTTACTTTTGTTTCCCTTGCCTCCGGAGACGTGTCAGGTAAGAAGTTGCTGCAGCCGAGGTCAGAGAGGTTTGTTGCCTATTTTCTCCTCGAGGATTTTGACGGCTCCTGTCTTACATTTAGGTCTTTCATCCATTTCGAGTTTATTCTTGTGTCTGGTGTGAGGAAGCAGACCCATAACCGTCCTGACGGTCTGTCCTTTCCCCGGTGCCGCAGGTGTGGGTGCATGTCTGTGTGCAGTGGGTGTGCGTCCGGACCCTCTTCTCCGATGGCTCTGTTCATGTTCGTCAGCTTCTGTGCTAATGATCTTCAGTTACTGCAGGGGCTTTGATTCGGATTGCTTTTAATCTTCAGAGAACTTTGACGCATGCTGTGTATCCCACGTTCATTCAGGTGTTATTTAAGTTCCTCAATAATGTCTTAGGATTTTTCTTTGTAGAGTTTCGTACACCTTTTGTTCAATTTACTTGTAAGTATGTATGTAGACTTCGTTGATGCTGTTTCAGTTGTTACCTTCTTAGAATTTCATTTTCTGTTTACTGCTCTATAAAAGTGTAATTGCAGTGAACTTTTTATTCCCAAATTGGCTTCCCGTTAAAAATACTAAATGCATACTTTGCATTTTAACGATACATCCCCAGTCAGATGTCGAGCACTGCCATGTCAAAAGTTACCCTGTCTAGGGGCACCTGGGTGGCTCGGTCAAGCCACTGACTTCGGCTCAGGTCACGAACTCGCAGCTCATGAGTTGGAGCCCGGCATTGGGTTCTGTGCTGACAGTGTGGAGCCTGCCTCGGATCCTCTGTCCCCCTCTCTCTCTGCCCCTACCCCGCTTGCTCTGTCTCTCTCAAAATAAATAAACTTAAAAAAATAAGAACTACCCCGTCTGGCCGCCGATAGCCCTCTTCACCGCTGCTGCTCAGGTGTGCTAACCCTGTGGGGCCACGGGGCTGCCGTGGCGCGGGTGTGAGGGAGGCCGACCTTGGGTGCCTGACATGTCGGTGCGGAGACAGCGTGCCTCCCGTGTGGCAGCCCTGCGGGCTGCTGTGCTGGAGCCAGAGTGCAGCGTGCCCTTGACCGGGCCCGTCCCGCCCTTGTTGTTCTGGCTCCGTACCATCCCGACCTTGGGAGGGAGGGGTGGTCGCTTTGGAGGCGCTCGGCCGCATCCGGATTTTTCCCCAGCCGCGTCTACTCAACGGAGTTGGTGGGGCCGGGGTCAGCTCCCCGGTTTGTTGTGGGCACAGCCCGCCCCCGACCCTCCCGGCCAGCCCTGGGCCACCCTCCTGCCCTCACGAGCTATGGACGTGGGTGGGCAGCAGGTTTGATCGACTTGAAATTCGGCTTCCTTCCCCTGCCTCCCATGCTGAGATGGTGATGTGTGTGCCCAGTGGCTAAGGGGCCAGCAGCTCCTGTGCCCTCCCGTTGCGAGTTGGGGGGCAGCTCAGCAGCCAAGTCAGCTATCCTGTAGCCTCGTTTTGGCTTGGATTGGAACACAGGCGGGGGAATAAAAAGTAAAGGTAAAAATCTGATCAGAGGATAGATAAGTACGTGCAGTTTTGTCACCTGAGGAAGAACAAGAATGAGCAGTTCCCCTGTGCCCACCGTGGCCTGGTGGCCTGGGCAGGGCAGGTCCAGGGAGGGCGTCCCCGCCAGGCCGCCTGCTGAGCCTGCCCTGAACCGCCCGTGCAGATGGCTCGGAGGCGAAGGGGGCTTTCAGGCACAGACCCCTTGGGCCCAGATGTGTCGCGCCTTGTAGGAGCTTTAGAAAGCCACGTGGGAAGGTTTGAGGCCACGTGGTCACGTGGTGCTAGACTGGCCGACGGACACCCTCCCAGAGAGGCGCCAGCTCTGCCCGAGTGCCCGCCGCCCACAGTCAGGCTCTGGTTCTGCATCTCGAGACGAAAATCAGACGGGGAGTTTCCAAACAGGCCACATTAAATCCCTGCACTTCACACAGATGTGGCGCGTGCACCCACACGTGTGCACGGGCTCTTCTAGAGCCGAGCCCCAGGATAGAGCGTGGGCCCAGCGTGGGCCCCTGAGCTCTGGGAGGACACGCACGCTGAAGCTTGCTTGAGTCTATTGTCGCAGTGACAGGCAGATGGGAGGAAGCGGTGTGCTTCCGCGTATTATAGGTACTGAAAATAGTCGGGTGAGAATTAATTCGTTTAAATTCTAGTCATTATGGTGCCATCTCCTACCATCATGTCATACTTACTTTGAAAGGAAATTGAAGAAAAATGAGCTTACCTGCAGTGTGTCATTGTTTAAAGGAAATCTGATGACCACCGCTTGCTTCAGGCAATTCACGGCAGCGTCTTCTCTCGCTTACGATGCTTTTCATGTAAGTTATATGATTATCCTTTAGGAGGGATGCGTTCCTAACCTTGCCGTTTTCTTGAGAGCATTGTCTCCTGAGGACAGTTAATTACCGATTAAGTATAAAGCTCTGAGGGGTTCGGAAAGACGCGGGGATGTACGTTGCCTTTCCGAGCGTCTGGGGCCCCGCTTGCTGCACAGGTGAGCAAGGGCGCTTGTGTGCACCGTGTCCCCTGCCCCTGGCTCTCCAAGGACGCCCTCCTGCCCAACCCAGAGCTTCAGGGTTCCACACACACCGTCCCTGCTCGCGGCCCCGTGTCCCCCAGCTCTGCCGAGGACGGGATGTTGTCAGCCGCACCCACTTAGAGCGCAGGGGGAGGCCCCTCTGGTAGGAAGGCGTGGAGCCGGGCAGGTGGCGAAGGTGTGCTTCCGATCACTTGGCTGGATGAAGGACCTGCCTTTGATGACTGTTTCGTAGTCGTTTCGGTTACAACATCCGTTTTATTTAGTCTGTTCTTTTCCCTAAGTACTTGTTGCCGGTTACGCAGGTTTTACCACATCTGAATAAGAAACAGGAAAGAGAACGTTTTGATAAGCGGGGTTTGACCAGTCTTCGTTTCGTGAACCCAATGCAAGTGTGTGTCGTTAACGAGAAGTGCAACCGAAGATCGGATTGTGGGGATGAAAACGAGATCCTCTCTAGCGCAGCTGCAGGCCCAGGAGGCCTGGGCCACCGGCCTGGGTCTGGCCTGGGTCCGGCCGGGTCCCGGCCACAGCTCCTGGGGCGTCAGCCATGCGTACTGGCCTGGGATGGGGTTCCGAGGATGGACGGCGAAGTCATGCCAAAGCACTTGGCGAAGACTGTTGGCTCGGAAGTTGCTAAGGTCGTGAGAAGCCGGAAATTAGGTGAACAGTTTCAACCCAAAATGGAACCGTTTTAGTTATCAGTGTGGCTCATCTTGTTACAGTAAATCGGTTACTTACGCATTTGATTTTTGTGTGCGTGGAGCGCTTCTGCCCGCATCTTCTTTCACAGAGAACGTGGACTGATGGACTCCAGCACGGAGCTAGCTCCTGGCGGGGACGTCCCCACTGGGCGGCACGGTCTCCCTCGTCTCCTCGCTTCCGGCCTGGCTGCGCCGTCGTAAGACTTTATTTTTGAGCACACAGGCTTGACAGACCGTCTTCGAGACTCTGAGACCCTTCTCAGATCACCGGGAGCTGTGACCCCCCACAGCTGTGACCCCCCCACCGCCACGGTGCCGGGGCACCTTCAGTGCAGACTCTCGGCACAGTGGCTGTTCCCAGCCGTCCCCCGGAGCCGGAACCTGTTGAGTATGTTCCGTAAGACAGTTCCCTAATTATAGAATTTTACTGCTCTTTCGTTGTCATGTGGCATGTTTGTTTTAGCAGCTAATGTGTGTAATGACGTTTCAAGTAAGCGGCTCCGAGTGCTTTCACCGCATTCTGATATTAGTGTTGTGACCTAGGAGTTGTCTTCTGGTGGCTGAGTCGTTCATTTGTGTCTAAGAGCTTTTCCGTTTGATGGTTGCCTAACACGGGGTTTCCTGTGGAAGCTTCGCCGGCTTCCAGTGACCCTCAGCTGCCATCGGGTACAAGTGCCGCGAGCTTCTGTCGTCTGCTACCGATTGCTGTCCCCTGCACGTCCCAGGGCCCCGGAGCCGAGTGCGTGTGAGCAGGACGCGTGTGCCTTTTGGAGTGGAGTCCCCCCCACACACACACACGTTCCCCCGGGAGGGCCGCGCGGTCCTGTGCTGTGGGGTTTCTCTGTGGAGCCGGTTTTCAGATCGTTGGTATTTCAGTAGCCAGGTACGAATGATGGTGTCCGTCTTGGGAAGGTAAGTAATTCACTAAATCCAAGTGTTTCATCTGCGTTATGGTTTGTTGTCACGGTTCTAGCACTTAGTAGCTCTTCGGGCTGGTAAGATCGTTTTCCGCGACACTTCACGGAAGGCTTCTTTAATCCTCTCTTGTGAGCGGATACGGTGCGGTCAGGGCCCCAGCCTGCAGCACTGTCCTATGTTAGTGTCTTTCACTTGTAGTTCAGGGGAGGAGAAGAGTGCCCTGACTCGGGCTGAACTGTCCCCTGCGGCACTGGCACAGCTGATCGTCGCGAACCAGAAAGATGTGTATATCAAATAGTTTACAAAATGAAGCCAGCTGTGTTTCCCTACATACTGTGGCTTCCTGACATGCATCATTAAACCTTATTAGCTACTTCCTTTTACAAAGATTCTTGTAGGCTTGAACATTGCATATTAACATTTTCTGCCCCTCCAACTGGAAATTATTTGCTTTATTGTAGAGTGTCAACTTGCTCTAGTTTCTGATGCGTTCTAATTGGTACTTTAGAGTGTAATCATCGTGAGATACCACGCCATGCATTTCTTTATTTGGAAATTAATACAGACCTTTTCACTTTATCTGTCAATCTGGGCAACTTTTCACACAATTCCTAACTCCTGGGATTGCTTACAAGCCATTAAGTATGAAATGGTTCATAAAATGTCTTTGAAGATATGAAGGAACACAAAACTTTTAGATTTAAAATAGTGCTACGTCTTGCCAAGATACCGCTAATAACTCTTCTTACACGGACAGTTTTGATAATAAAAGAGGTAAAGCAAGGTGGAAAGTCTTTAACCGCCTCAAGTTTGTCATACGCAGTTTTCAGCAAATCTGCTAAATTCCATTTTTCTTGAAAATCCAGAGGCATGTAAGTCTTGAAAGCCACGGACTGACTCAAAGCTAGACCGGTGGCCACTGTCCACCAGTGTGCCCACGCCATTCTGCGTGGTCACCTGCGACTCACTGTGGGTCAGTAGCTGCTGACACTGACGTGGGGGTGGGGGGTGGTCACAGAACATGGACAGAACTGGTCCCCATGTGCGGGGCCGTGTCATTCCGAGATGTTTCGAGCTCTGGTCCCCGGTGTGCTACGGATCTCGCGGGTGCTGCCCTCGGTTGCAGATGGGGGCTGGCCTCTCATCGCCAGGGACTCCGTGAGCTCAGTGACACAGTGGTCCTGGTTGATTCCAGTAAATACTGTAGTCCCAGATCTTGTCAAGTCAGCTAATGACCCTTGATTTACAAGCACTATTGAGTGGTTTATGTAATGACAGTTGCTGGATGTGTGGAGATTGGGGTGGAGACCTTACCTGGTCCGTAAGTGCCTACATATTGATACGATAAACTGAGAACCACGAGGGAGACAGTGACGCGAGACCGGACGCCATCGTGGCCTTCTTGGGACGTGGCGGCTGGCAGCACCGGGGGGCATGGTGGCCTGCAGAGGGCCAGACGGGGAGCTAAACGGGACTCTGCCACTGGGGTTTCCTGCTAGTTGTCGTCCCCTCCATCCCACGACGTGCTGCTGGCAACTAGCAGCTTCGACTGCAGTCCCTAAGGAAGCCAGACCCCTGGAGTCACTGTTCTACGGGACACTGAACTAGCGCCAACGCCCTCCCTCCCGCGCAAAGCGTCGTATGCACGTGCTCGCCGAGCGCCAAAGCAAGAGCTTACACGTAGCGGCTTAAAGTTGATCTCCAAGCAGGTTTCTGACTTTATTATGGAGACTCTTCTGCATCGTGACGTCTTACGAAAGAGGACCTAGGGTTGGAAATAAAGAGTTCGTTACCAATTAATGACCTTTTTTACTAATAGAAATATAACCGTTTCTTTGTTCAAAGTCGTATAAGGAAAATAAGCAGGTGGAAAGGTGGTACCCCCTAGCCCCCATTCCATGCAATGTTTTAAACAAAGGAAAGAAGAGTGAGGGGAGGGGAGGGGAAGGACCAACAGGTCTCAGGGTGAAGCCCCCGGCAGGTGCCTTCCCCTGGCCCGCCTCGCGCCTCCTGTGGGTTGCAGGGCCTCGCCGCGCTGGAGGAGGGGTGCTCTGGCCTGTGCCCTCCTCCACGTCCAGCTTTGCCCTGTTACCTGTGGTCCAGCGATCCCAAGCCACTCACAGGAATAATTCCTTCAACACCTCATTTTCTGGATATCAGAAAGGTACCGTGTAGACTTTCAGCTCTTCCCCGAAGGGAAGCCGTCCTTGCGCTCGGGGATTTCAGGACGCGGTAGCATGAGAAGCGTGGCTGTGTGCTTGACGGTCCCCTCGGCAAGTAGTAAGTAGGGCCGAGACTCGAGTAGAGTTCGGTAATGGCTCAGTAATGCAGCATTTTCCAGCCGATACCATTGTGTCAGTGATCTCTGAGTGAATAAGAGTGTATTTCCAGGGCATTTCTGAAATCCACGGACACGGTGTTTAAAATAGAGGACCTGACACACTCAAGGGGCCCCGCACGTGCACGCGCTCCCCACTGAGCAGCCGGCCACCGTCTCTCCTGTGCCCACTGGGGGCCAGGCTGCGGCCTGAGGCGGGGGCCGCCTCCCTGTCAGCCGCTCTCCCGAATCAGTGGTCTTCCCTTTCCTGCCGTGTCCGTTCAACTTTTAAGACTCTAATAAAAGCCTTTCTTGAAAAATTTAAGTACCATTAGAGTTATTATTAGAAAAATCTGGTTCTCATGTTGCTAGGGAACAAAGAACTCCCAAGAGCGTCAGGTCTTTAAAGTGTTGGAAGATGCAGGCCACAGCCCGTGTCCCTGGGCATGCTGGGTGTCCCTTGTACTGGTGACCGTGGGCCCGATCTGCTCTGGCCGCGGCCCTCTGGGTTTTGTTGTTTATTTAAAAAAAAAAATTTTTTTTTTAACGTTTATTCATTTTTGAGAGATAGAGACAGAGCATGAGTGGGGAAGGGGCAGAGAGAGGGAGACAGAATCCAAAGCAGGCTTCAGGCTCCGACCTGTCAGCCGAGAGCCCGATGCAGGGCTTGAAGTCAGGATCTGCGAGATCGAGACCGGAGCTGAAGTCGGAGGCTCAGCCGACTGAGCCACCCAGGCGCCCCCGGGCTTTGTTGTTTAAACACGGTGAGAGCATTACGAGACCCCTAAACTCACGGCTATTGTGTTTTTAGATAGTAAGGATTTGAGACTAAGTTAATGCTATTTGTAAAATATCTGTTAAGTATAAAATTACCCAAATCAACTGCTTCTTTAATTATATTGAAATCCAAATGCCTGAGCTCGAATTTCACTTACACAAACGATATTGAACGTTAAGGTTTCTGGTGTCAGTGGATAACTTAGGTTATTGAAGTAATTATTTTAAATTGGCGAGTGGTCTTGGCAAAACCATGTAAAATTGACAGCTTCCTACTTGGTTAAGACGAAAATGAGGGTGCAGCGTCTTGAAACCATTAATGCCAGCCGTTGGCCGTTGTTTCGTGTGTCGGTTTTGTTTACAGACCTGCATCTTCAGAAGCCTTAGCGCTCTGGTACTGTGTTAGTCACCTGCAGTATTTTGGATGTCAGGGCTTTAAAAATGATCCCTTATATGACAGTATATTTTTATTCAGGAAATTCCCCTGCAGTCCAGCATGGTGAAGTCTGTAAATTATGTCCTGAATTCTGCATGGCAAAAATAGATGTTTAAAGTAACTATTTTTATAAAACAACAACATATTAAATATACTGAATTGGTTGAATTAGAGATTGAGTTTCTGCATTTAAAAAAAAAAGGCTTTCAGGATTCAGAACAAATAAGCATCAAACTTGAGCGCCCTCTGCTGGCTAAACTACAGAGTGCCGCACATTTTGCCCCCCCCCCCCCCGCCCCCCGCCCCCTGCAATGAAATACGAACAGGAAATAAGACAGCAGTGCACACGAATAGTATTCAGTGTAGCGCTGGGATGGCAGTGGTTTGTACATCTTAGTCTTCTTATGTCCCCACTCTTCAAATAAATTCTGTGGACCATTGTAAAATAAAAGGAGGAGTATGGTACATTAGAAACTTATGGGGTTTCTTAATATTCAGCCCTGGATTTTAATGTAACTTGTGTACATCGAGTGCAAATTAAATTTCCAAGTAGTTTCTAGACTCTTTTTGCACGTTTACACATACTCATTTTTGTTTGTCTTTGATGTGTCACAGATTGTACGTAAGAGAGTATTTTGAAATAATTTATTACCTTAAAAATTAAACATTTAGCTTGCCACTTATTTTTAAGGCACTGTATTGATTTAAGTTTGATGACTCCTGATAAATCGGTTATACCCGAATCAAGGTTCTGATATGACAGAGGAAGCTGATGGTACCGGAAATGACCAGATTGTCCTGTGTGAACATAAAGTGAGCCTGCATTTTGCAGAAACAAATCTGAGATGTGTGCACGTGTGTATACATACGTTCGTAGGCAGTGTGCTGTGTTGTGGCATTTTTGTCAGTTATAAAAAGTATCCTGTCGAGTGGATACGTGCCATATAGGAAATGCTAAAGCCAGTATTGAAATTTCTCAGATGATCTGCAAGGATTTTAGGAATAATTTCAGCTTTAACAACGTGCTTACTGTAGGCCGGCCGACAAGTGCTCTGACACTCTGCGTGGTCGTCCCGAGTTTGTGCATGCCAGGCTCAGGTCGTGCCTTGAATCCCCTGTCTCTCGACGTCTCCCACGTTGACACGGGCACGGCTTCCCTGCTTGCTGAGTAGCTGATCCTCACATCAGTGCTTTGTTTTGTTTGTGTGAAAAATAGAACAACCTTATTTTCTTTGTTAACGTTAAACATTCAACGAAAAACATCCCTGTCATAACTATATAGTAAGCAAGGGAAACAGAAACCTTAATTGCTGAGTGTAGAAGGGTCAGGCGGAATTTGTTGATAGGTAAAAATGTAGGATATGAAACACTCACGCGATAGACTTTAAACTGTTTGGTGTGTAAATACACATTTCGGTTTTTAAAAATCAAGGGGCTGTATTGCAACGTTAAGAATCGTGTACGGATGCTTATTTAGGGAGTTTCCACAGCACAGATTACTGAGCCAGCAGACTAACGCGGCTCGCGGGCACACTGCGTATTTCGCAGATCGCTGAGGCGCGAGCAGCGGTCGTTCAGACACGTCTGCAGAGCGCGGCCGACACCTACCACTCAGTAGTCGGTGTCGAAAGGTGAGTAAATAAGCAGACGGGAGAAAAAGAGCAAAAGGCTAAATAGCGCTTCTTAGAAACTAACGCTTTTGATTGAAACTCCAAAATGGAAAGCGTTCCTGCTGTAAGGTTTGGGAGTTAGATTTAGTGGACGAGTTTCAGTTATTTGAAATGCATATTTCAGTGGCACAGATGAAGGTCTGAAAGTTACCCATTTTTTCCTTGTTTCTTAAGATTCTACTAAAAGTGGGAAGTGGAGGGCTGATTTGCTTCAAAGATATTGAAAAGGAATGTGCCTCATACAGGGATTTCAGTTGGGTTACGGTGCAGCCCTGCTATCGGTTTTGTAGTCAGACTCCAGACTCTGAGTGATGAGGAACTTGAAGGGCTGATCCGAGAGTAATTTGGCTGTTAAACGGCAAACGGCGCTAATCGCGTTGTGTTTCCCTGTAGGTAATCTTTCCCGTGCAAAGCCGTACTTCTGCCTGCGTGGAGTCATCTTGAGCGAATTGACTCTCGGGCTGTTAGGTCGGAGGCTTTTCTGCCTTTCAAAATATGATACGTGTGCAGCGATAACATCGGACAATTAAAATAACATTTAGCGTTTTGCAAGAGTTTAAATTAGCTTTCTGGTATTTCACATCCTCCTGTTTTGCTATTCTGAAACACTTCTCTGTGACGGGTTACATGTGAGCTTTAGAAGACTGATAAAGGTATGTTGAGGTTCACGTCATGCCGATCTGGGGGTGATACCGTACGGTCGTGCGCTGTGGCACTGGTCCTTTTGTTTTGCCTCTTAGCCAAGTTAGAACACGAGACCTCTGTTCCAGTTTGGGGTGTGCACTGACGTCTTAGGGACTGAGGGCCACACTGCGGGGTTTTACTTTGGGATGGACGGGACGGCACCGTGTCCCAGAGATGAGGCGGGTTCTCGTTCGTCCACGCGCCCACTTAAGAAAACCTGACTGATCTTTTCTTGATTAAGCGGAAGAATACCGTATTTACCCTTTATTGTTGGTATAAACCATTATTTTACTGAGAACCATTAGCTATTTAAAACTTGGTACATAAATTAAAGAGGAGCTAAATGGATTTGTGATCGTTGCCATTAGTAGCATTTTAGATTATACAGGCAATTATTGTGTTCATTATCCTAGAACAGCCCCTTTGCAGAACCATTGTGGTGTCTTAGACATTATGCACAAATTTTCCCTTGGAGATTAAAATTTCCAGTAGCGTATTTAATTTTGTTATCACAGTTGTTTCAAATAAAACAAATATTATGACAAGTAGAAGAAAATTTGCTTTACTAATATAGGAAATTACAATAAATGTTGAAAATTGCTTGCTAGTGTACTTAATTTACCTTTTCTTATACAGTCAAAATTACTTCGAGGGATTAATAACATATTTTATGAGTTGAAAGGTTTTGCAGTTACAGCAAAAGGCATTTGGTTCAGGTGTTTCCAGAAATTTTCTAAAGAAGGAAGAGATTCACATCACAACTGAAGCCACGGTCTTCTTTGTAAAAGCTGTAAGTTTACAAGTTAACTAGTTCTTATACTGAATAGTTTTTCAGAGTCCAGATTGCATTTTAGGTGAGTTGAAGAAACTTTTAAGTCTGTTTTAGAGAAATGAGTATAGAGATACTAGCTATCAGCCAGAAGTGTACCCGTAAGAAGCTAATTGTTGAAATACATCTTTTCTTTGCCCTGTGTTGTGTTAGCACCGACACAGGAAAATTCTGACCGTACTGTTCGCTAGAGCTCGGCTGCAGTGATTTTCCAGGGAGAAAAGTCAGAGCTCAAGGCTTCCTGCCAGAATGCAGGGAGCAGCCCGTTAGGGGACGGTTGTCGTTACCCCGCACACAGGGAGGCTTGCGACGGTGAGGCTGTCCTTTCTGCTGGACGTTGCAGGAAGAGCTGCGGGGCCGCGGGGTGGGGCGGGGGCGGGGGGGATGGCCAAGCTGCTGGTGCCCACGGCGGGTCTGCCGGTCGGTGTGCAGGGGCCGCGTCAGCTCCCATCCTATATGTGGCCCTTTTCAAAGGAAACTTTGTGTTCGTTTCTGACCGTTTTTGTCCTCAGCTTTTCCAGGCTTTCACTGCTGTGGTGCAGGGAGAGTGGGAGGTAGTGGTTATGCATTTTGCGAGACAGTGATTCTTTATTTTATTACGAAAAAAAGACCAACTCTGGAAGGCCCGATTAAATCATCCCTTTCACTTTTTAATGGGATTTGGATGAATAGAGTAAAATGTGCACTTTGCGTTCATTGATAGCATCTTTAGGCTGAGGTAATTGAGCCTTCCTTCCCTGACTGAATGAGTAATGACTTCATCTGACCCTCAGCGAGGCCTGACACTTAGGCCTCCTTTGTCACAGCAGAAGGAGCTGCGCTTTGAAACATGCTCTACTTCCTCGGCTTAATTTTTCTTCATTTTAATCCCAAAACCTATTTTTCTCAATAATTCAAGCATAAACTATGGAGTAGTTGGAGTAGCGGAAACGGCAAGATATTTGTCCACGTCATGCTGCTTTTTAAGTGCGGTTGATAAATCAGGAGCCGTGGTCTGGAGCTGCCTGCCCCTCGGGGGAAGCCCGGCCCTCGCAGGGCAGCCCTACCGGAAGTTTCCGGAACCTGGTCAGGGTTCCTCCGCAGCCCCGCCTGGGCCCCGGGGGGAGGCTGTGTTGCGCGGCTGCAGGCGGAGGCCGGGTGTGGACCCCGTGTCCCGCGCGGCCCCTTGGCCCGAAGGCCACCTTGTGCAGAACGGGAAGGCTGGCCGCAGAAGGGCCCCCCTGCCTGTGGCCGCAGGAAAACCAGGAAAACCGGAGTGAGTGCTGGGGGCCCAGCTGGGTTTGCTTTGAAGTTCCTTAGTTAGGAGGCTGGATGTGCCTGAACAGACCAGACCACCTTCCAACGGGTCTTGGGCTTTCTTCCCAGGGGCCTGGACCACAGGTGTCAGCCAGAGGGGCGGGGCCGCAGGGGCGGGGACCCCAGGGGTCGGCGAGAGGGGCGGGGCTCGCAGAAAGTGAGCCTCTGGGGTGGAGCCTATGGGGCGGGGCCTGTCACAGGCCGCCCAGGGCACAGACCCTGCCGTGTCTTGGTGGGTGTGCGGGTAGAACCCAAGCTCTAGAACGACGTCGGTCGTTACTTCCGGGTCCGTGTCGTTCCCGTGTTTCTAGGCTGTTCTTAAAGGCGGTGAGTATCTGTACACACACTGGGTTAGAGGGGAAGACTTGTAATTTTGTATGGCTGGTGGCTCGTCTTAGTTTTCCTACTAGACTGGCTGTTTCTTCCAGGTAGAGTCTCATAGTTGACTCATTTTTCATAACCTTACACTGTAGGTAGGAGTAAAATGCAGGAGACATTGACGTGTATTTATTCAATGAGTGAATTTTTTTTGTAGCCACGCTTAACTGGATTTCCTGACAACGTTTTGTGTTTTCTTCCTAACTGCATGTTCTAATGTTCTCCTGCAAGTGTGTGGCAAATGTTAATCAAAACCAGATGTGAACTAAATTCATGAGACATGGGGAAAGCTAACCTTTTACTGGCCACAGTTAGGGATTTTCAAAAATAAACTAAGGTACTAATTAGCTCAAACTAAAAACTGTTTAGTTTGAGAATTACAGTACCCCATGTATTTTATCAAAGTTACGGCAGTCACTTTCTTTTTGTTTAAATCACCCTCTCTCAAAACTTGTACAGATTCGGGGGAAACTCCCGTGATGGAGACCCAGTCTGCTGTCGGCATCCTGGGCGTCGGGAGCAGGCAGTGTGCTGAACACGTGCCAGCTGCGGCCTGACAGTCACCGGGAGTGACAGGGAGCTTCCCCGGGCCCACAGGGAGTCCACCTCGTCTGGTCAGCAGGCGGGGAGCGCCAGCGGAGAGCGGAGGAAAGCAGGGCTTGCCCGCACAGTTAGGAAGCAGGGATCAGCTGGAAGGGTTTCCTAGTGCCAGTGACGAGGACAAGAATGTGCATGAGGGCTCGCCCTGGACCCGGAGCTGCGCTCCGTCTCATTTAGCCCCGAGTCTCGTGACGAAGCCGCTTTTGCAACCTCATTTTACAGATGAGAAAAGGGCGCTCAATTCTCCCAAGGTTATAGCGCCAGCGTTCAAACTAGCCTGCTTTTCGATTCCCGAGGAAAAGTAGTTGCTCTGCGGCCCCCCTTCTCCCCCTGTAGCTCGGAAGCCTTTTTGCAAAGCCCAAGACCCCACCCCGTGTCCCCCCACACCCTGTACTGCGCTGTGGTCCTTCAAACCGGTGACTTCGCAGGGGGGATTCGTGCAGGCCGCCGGAGCTCGAAATCCCAGTTGCACACGTCTGAGTTGAGGAGCCAACGCCGCTTCTCGCCATTGCCACGATCCCGCACGGGACGCAGCCAGAGAGGAGCTCGTTCCCAGGGACGCGACCTCCCCTCATGTTTTGCTCAGCGAGGCCACGGTCCACGGAATGACTCCTGATACCTTATTGGGAGAACGTAAAGTGTAGGGTCTGTGTAAATTTAAAAAGGAATCCGTTCAGGCCAACTGCCCTGCTGCTTTCCTGCTTAGTTGAGACCGGCTCCTGGCAGCGAGGGTTGGTAGAGGCCGTCCTTTTCTGGGGCGCTCCGTCGGAATGAGATCCCGCGTCCCGGCTCACCGCAGCCGGCTGTCGGAACGCCTCGATCTCGGGAAGGATTTCAGCGTTTTGTGGTTGGCTACGCTGGAGTCGTGTTTTCTCGGTGGAACCTTTCTGCAAACGCTCTGGGGATCGCGACTCCTTTTTAGAAATTCTGCTTAAATCTCTGAAGAGGCTTTTCAGGAGAAAAGTAAAGTTAATACCTTTTTGTATTTCGTTAGGGTTAAGGTCAGTACAAGAGGAGCCTTAGTCATCACTATTGTGCATTCAAATTTGCAGTATCAGATGCTTCATGGTTATGCCTAAATTTTGTGCTTTTCTTTCAGGTTGGTTTGTTGGACCTTGAACTCAACCAGCTGACCAAAGCGCTGTTTGTGGCTTTAGTTGCCCTGTCGGTTGTTATGGTAACCTTACAAGGATTTGTTGGCCCGTGGTACCGCAGCCTGTTTCGGTTCCTCCTCCTCTTTTCCTACATCATTCCCATAAGGTAGGTTTGAGAACTAAGATAAAACAAACGTCTAGTCTCACTGACTATGATTTTATTGAAAGTTATCTTTGTCGGTATGAAAGAAGTTTGTCCACACAGAGCTGAACAGGAGCCAAGACTCCAATACATCTTGAGAAGAGATTCCGTAGAAGATGCTACTTGGAGGGGCAGAGTTGTTATTCTTTGATTAGTCTAGAAATCTGACACTTTTCCATACATGAATGTGTTGATAATATAATATTGAAGAATTGGGAGATGTTTCTCGGACTGGTTTTGTTTACTGCCAGTAGACTTACTTACAGTGCCCTTGGATTGGATTCCTGTGCCTCACTGACTTTATGTTTCAGAAACCACCTGATGTATCTGTCAAGTGAGACAAAGTATTGAGTAAGACAGTCTTTTAATGCGAACAGTGTTTCAAAACGGTAACCCTTGTAAGTAAGCTTGGGATGTAAATAGTTATTGTGAGGTGTCTATTTAGTTTCAAGACTAATCTTTACCGTATAAACGTGTATTTCCCCAAAGTACATTTTAAAATGTATTTTAAAAATACATAGTACACATGAATGAACGTTTTTATGTGAGTGAGCAATTAAAACCTGATAAATCGTGCATGAAGCATGAAGCTAGAGTAACCGTTTTCTGTAACAGAACAGAGTAAAACAGTATAGAGGGCGCGGGGAGGTAAGCATTTGGAAGAGGAAGGCGCACACGTCTTTATAAACCAGCTTTCTCCAAAACGCGGTCCAAAGGTGATGTCTCTGTCACTTACGTCCCGAGAGTGGGGCCGTCCTGTGCTCTCGGCTGTTTCTGCCGGGGCCAGAATTCCGGCTGCCGTGGACCCTCACCCCTGGCGCCTCGGCATCGTAGCCGACGGGGCCAGCCCGCCTTCCCCGCCCCGCACGCCCCCCTCCGCCACACGCCAGCTGTGCGGATGCTCTGCGAACCCCCCGAGGGGTTCCTCCTGTGCCCGCAGGCCGCCTGGGGTTCCGTCCGCCTGCTGCGGTAATGCTTGCGTCTCCACCGGTCGCGGAGCCTCGTCCTGCCCGGTTTCTGATTCCGCGTGCTCGCCGTGCTCCGTGGGGAGAGGGGCCTCGCTTGGCCCCGTGCCTGGCACAGTGCATGGCGTGTGCTGGGGCCTCGCACGCTGAGGGAGCCACCCGGCACAGAGCCCTTCCCGCTCTCAGAGCGGCAGGCGTGCGCAGGGCCCGTCCGGCTGTCACGCGGCATCGTCGTCACCACGTAGACACGTACCGCGTGCCCACAGTGGGCTCTGGTGACAGAGAGGTCACGTGTGTCCCCAGAGCCTCCCGGGGAAGTGGTACTTGTAAGAGTCCTACGGAAGCGACCTGCTCAGGTGCGGTGGACCTGGCTCGTTCCGGGCTGTCCATCCCGCATACCCAGTGCCCGCCCCGCCAGCCGCCGCGCTCCCCCACAGCCAGCCCCGGGCTGCACCGTGCGCGTCGCCCGGTGTCACATGGGGCCTGGGGGCGGTCGAGGGCCGACGTTCGCGGGACCCGGCAGCGAGCACTCGGCTCAGCGGCCGTGTTGTTGCTTGCGCACCGCCCCGCAAGTGCCCGTGCCGCGCTCGGCACGCAGGGTGCCTTCGGAGCGAGTCCGCGGGGAGAACGGGTCCGAGGGAAAGCCTCCGCTGCGAGTGGTTCTCGTCTAGTCCCGTCTGCGCCGCTACTCGTGACGCAGAGCGCTCTGCCCGACGCGGTGACCGGGGCCCTGCTTTGCTCAGGGGAGCGCTGAAGCCCCTCGCCTTTCTCCGGACCCCCGTCGGCGGGGCACCCATTTCTGTGGGTTTGGTCTGCGGACTTAGCCCGACTGGGGTGCCCCCGGGGTCAAGGACCTTGATGTCATCTCTGCTTTGGACTAGCATCTCGGCTCTCCGCGTGGACTTCCCGCCTCTCATCCGGGGCTTGCAAGGAAGGGTTCTTTGCGCGCAGGGCATGTGAGTGAGCCTGTAAGTCCCCGTGGGAAGCAAGGACCCGCGTGCCCACTGGGCACCGGGAGCACGAAGCGCTGGAGGGTCCGAGCTCGGGGGCCCCACTCCCCAGCGGGAGCCCCCAGCCCTGTGCGAACCCCGTGGCTGGCAGGAGCCCCGCCGTCTGGTGTGAACCCCGCTGCCCGGCAGGAGCCCCCCCCTCACCCGCTCAGGCTGGGTGCGCCTTGACTGGCCGGCACGTGTCAGCCGCCTGGCGCGGTCCCCTGCCTTCCTCCCCTCTCCACTGAGCAAACGCGTCTTTTCTCAGCAGTTCCCGTGTTTTTCATTTTGTGCGTTTTTTTGCTTTCGCTAATAATCATTTCTCTGTGTTGCTTCTGTCGGTTCTAAGATGTGAGTATGACGTACGTGGAGATTGCTTCTGCCGCACAGCACCCGGCCTGCTGGGGACCCTGTGCTCTGTTCTGGGACGCTTCTCTATGGGAGTGCTGCGATCCGGTCAGCACTGTGCATGTTGTTATCATAGCAAAATATTTTTTTCTTTCTTCAGTATAATTACACTACAAAGAAACTTGACATTTTAACTTTTACCAAAGTAGCAGGAAAAATGAATTATGGTTATGAAATAGAATATATCGTGAGCATTTTTAAAGCATTTGTTTATAATCCTTTTATGCACTTTTATTTGTACGTCCAGGACACTGATTTAGGGAATTCGTGTTTACATTTGATTCAACCAAGTTTATTTTCCTTTTGCGAAGTTCCCATAAAATAGGGATAATAATGTATTTTAGTATTTACTAAGTATGCTTTTCAATTTAATAAAGGATAGATCAAATTTTCTTTTATGTTGAAAAGTGCAGTTTTCGAAAGTAAAGTGCTTTTTCCTCTGTTGACCTAACACGTTTCTAAAAAGTTTTTATTTATTTCTTTTATATATCTTTTATTTTAATTTTTATTTATCGAGTGCATGCACATGAGTGGAGGAGGGGCAGAGAGAGAGGGGGAGAGAGAGAGAGGGAGGGAGAGAGGGAGGGAGGGAGGGAGAGAGAGAGGGAGGGAGGGAGAGAGAGAGGGAGGGAGAGAGGGAGGGAGAGAGAGGGAGGGAGGGAGAGAGGGAGGGAGGGAGGGAGAGAGGGAGGGAGGGAGGGAGGGAATCCCAAGCAGGCTCCATGCTGTCAGCACCGAGCTCAAGGCAGGGCTCCAACTCACGAACCAGGAGATCATGACCTGAGCCAAAATCAAGTTGGACGCTTAACCCACTGAGCCTCCGAGACGGCCTGACCTAACACATTTTTGTAACAGAGGTGTAGCTGACACACAATGTTACATTAGTTTCAGGCGCACAGCATAGTGACTAGCCAAGTGTGTGCCTTAGAAAATGCTCCCCGCAAGAAGGCCGTTGCCGTTCGGAGTCCTTACGGCATCATCAGCTACGTTCCCTGTGCCGTGTTTGTTTTATAACTGGAGGTTTGTTCCTGCCAATGCCCTTCATCTCTGTCACTCTTCCGCACCCCCTTCCCTGCGGCCACCAACCGTTCTCTGTCTCTGTGAGTCTGTTTCTGGTTTGTTTTCTTCAGATGCTTTTTGCACATTTCACAAAGTTAGGCTGTCTCACAGACATTGTTCTTTACGGGACAAGATAGTTTTGAATCACCTGATAGCACTTGCTTAGTCTTTCAAGGACAGTGTTGCGGGATTTAACTCCCGGAACTGAAACGGATGTATGTTCCCTGATTGTGCTGCTCGGAACTTGCTCCAGACTGTTCCGTCAGGCAGGTGTGTGGCCGCCCGTCAGGCATGTGCAGGAGCTGGTTTGTTCAGCCAGTCTTCGGTCCGCACGCTTCAGAGTGCCGTGTCCCCTTTTAGCTGGTGGTCCGGAAGAGTGTGCAATCGGGGCTGAGTCGCGGGAGGCACGCGTGGGCAGCAGAGGTAAAGCCGCACCTGACAGAGACAATGTTCCCGCGGCGGAACACGTAGGAACCATCTGTCCGAAGTCCTGCGCTTGGCGGGGTGTGCCTGGCTTGGGAGGCAGACTTTTCCTCTCACTTCCCGTTCTGCCCGCGGCTGCCTGGGGGAGCGAGCGCCCAGTGCCCTGCTCAGACCCCTGCTCGCTGCACACAGTAAGAACGCAGTTTCAAAACGTCAGCTGGCACAGGTACAAAGTTTGCTTCAGAACTTAGAAATTAACTTGCTTAACATCTCAGTGGGGCCTCCTTTTCCATTTAGCATGCTTGGGGGATGCCTGGGCAAAAGGGTGTTTCCAACCTAGGAAAGCACTCGATGGTTGGGGAAATTTGCAGCGTGTCCAGATTGCAAAAGAGGCTCATGTGAGAAAATTCAAGGTTTGGAAAGCAGATACAGGAAAGAAGGCCCAGGATGTGGCCGTACGGCTTTTTGCCCAAGAGGTTACGTATGTGACTCACGGACCCACTCAGCCATCTCAGCAAGAGCCTGGAGTGGACGGGGTGATCCAGGAAAGGGCTGTGCGGGAGCCTCCTGTCTAGTGGCGTGGTCCCCCCGTGACACGCACAGGAGACCCACAAAGGTTTTGAGAATCTTTCATCAGCGGAAATGCCGTCAGCTTGCACTGGAAGGAACAGACATGGAATGAAATGAGAGCAGCCTGTTGACTCCCGAAAACCTACGGGCAGGAGATGGGCTGGTGGAGACCCCGGCCACAAGCACGTGCTGCCCTTCAGGAAAAAGGAAGGGTCACGAGGCCACAGGCCTGGGCCGTGTGGAGTCCTGGGACCGCGGGCCAGAGGGTAGGACGTCCAGTCTCAGAAGGTCATTCCCCGTCCTTGTAACAGGACAGAGTCGGGGCCTGCGTGGTTGTGCCTGTGTTCCGGGCATTCTCACCAGTTCTGGTTTGCTGATAATCTTTTTCGGTCCGTAGCTGGAAGTTTTACTCACCTGGCAGTGAAATCATCGGGGGAAGAAAGCCTGTAAGTTTTACGTAGCCAAATTGAGAAATCTTTCTTGCTGTTGGTCATTACCCTGGGCAGGTTGTTCAGGAAGCGCTTCTGTACATTGGACGATGGCGCTGTCCTCCAGTGCTAACTTCTGAAAGGTTAACAGGGTTGGCCATGACCACAGGAAGTGGCAGGTTCTCTGAGTGCCAAATAGGGTTTTCACGTAGAATTGTTTTCCATCCCAGTGGGCTCAGTGCCCCTTGTGGAAGAGACTGTCCCCAGTGAGCCAGGGCACCTCTGTCCTACACCGGGTGCTCAGACAGGCCTGGCTGGTTTGGGGTCTTCTGTTCTGTTCCCTTGGTGGGCATGTCTATTCCTGACCCCCTAACAGACTGTCTAAATACTGGCTTTGTACTAAGCCAGTATTTCAGAGACCAGGGCCTTCCTTGTGTCCTTTCAGAGTGCCTTTGCCCACATTGGCCGTTTGCGTTCAGTGTTAAATTTTCCAAACCATAAATCTGGCCTGTCTGTTTTTTAGGTCTTCTCCAGTATGTTGAAGTCTAAAAAATGTCTTCACAGAAATCCTGCATAACTTTTAGTTAGAGCTGTTCTTAGATACTTGATTTTTTTTGCTGTTGTAAATGCTGTGGTTTTTGAAAGTACTGTTTCTTATGTATTTGTAACTGGTTTGGAGAAATAAAATTGACTTTTATAAAATGATTGAACCCATCAATTTTGGTAAAACTTTATTGGTTTTAATTATTAATCTGGAGTCTCTTGAATTTTCTCTGTAGGTAAGTGTATTGGCAGCAAATAACGAGAGCTTTGTTTCTTTGGATCCCTTGCACATTTGCTTCTTTTCCCTGTCACTGTGTCCGATTCCTGGTATCTCGTTACACGGGAGTGCTGAGAACAGACATTGTTTTTGTCTCTGATGTGAAGGGCAGAACGTTCAAATTTCATCATGAAGCATACTATGTTTTTATAGAGGCCCATTTTATACTAAGAGAGTTTTTCCTATTCCTATTATGCTAAAAATTGTTATAAAATTATGAATATATAGGCGCTTGGGTGGCTCAGTTGGTTGAGCATTCACCTTTGGCCTAGGTCATGATCTCATGGTTTGTGAGTTCAAGCCCTGCGTCGGGCTCTGTGCTGTCAGTTCAGAGCCTGGAGCCTGCTTCGGATTCTGTGTCTCCCTCTCTCTGCCCCTCCCCTGCTCACACGCATGCTCTCTCTCTGAAAAATAATAATCATTAAAAAAAATTTTAAATAAAATCGTGGGGGCACCTGGGTGGCTCAGGCGGTTAAGCGTCCGACTTAGCCCAGGTCATGATCTCACAGTCCGTGAGTTCGAGCCCCGCATCGGGCTCTGTGCTGACCGCTCAGAGCCTGGAGCCTGTTTCGGATTCTGTGACTCCTTCTCTGTCTGCCCCTCCGCCTCTCATGCTCTCTCTGTCTCTCTCTCAAAAATAAATAAACATTAAAAAGAAAAACATTTTAAAAAATAAGATTGTGAATATCGTTTTTGTAATACTGCTACTAAATCTGTTGAGGTGATTTTTTATTTTTAAGTTTTTCTGTAATATTTTAATATGAAAAATTATACTGATTGACTTTCTAATATGATACCTACCTTATGTTCTTCCGGTAAAAGACGCATCTTAATCGTGGTATAATATTCTTTTGTGTGTTACCAGATTCCATTGTTTGTATTTTTGTGAAGTTTTTGCGTTGATTCCCATGAGTGACGATGCTGTTACTGGTTTCCTCGTATCATTTTTCTGGTGTTCGGTGTCCAGGCTGTGCCGGTCTCACAAAATACACGGCCAAGTTTTCTTTCCTCTTCTTGTCTCTAAAATATTTTCTCTAAAATGATACTTATTTATTCCTTGGGCGTTTACACATCAGGGAGGCCTGAACTTTTTACTGCAAAAAAGATGTTTGACAGACTTGATTTCTTTAATAGTTTTAAATATACTTATTGAATAGTTACAGTCTAAATAATTAACTTTAAAGTTAAAATTGATTTCAAGTTTTTAATTTCTCCTTCAGTGTTGCAGTTAAGGTTTTCAGGAAATGTGTCACCTGTACCTGTATTCAAATTTATTCCTAAAACTTGTTCATAATATTTTCCTGTTATTTCAAATGGATATAGGATCTGCGGTATTTATTCCTCATTCGTGATGCTTGTTTCTCTTTCCTGTTTTTCTTGATCGTCTTTCAGTGGGTGTATCAGCTTTAGGAGTCTTTTGGACGAGGCTTCTCTAGGCTTGATTCTCTGTGACATATAGTATTTCTCTAACTTACTAATGTTACCTTCTTTCCTTCTGCCTTCTGTAGTTTGTATTATTCTTGCTTCTTGATATAGATGCTTAATTTACTAGTTTTCAGCTCCCCCTCCCCCCTTTTTGAATGTATGTCATTGAGGCTATAAATGTTCACAGAGATACTGCTTTGGCTGATTCCCATACGTTTTCATATGTAATATATTTGTTATTTTCAGGTACAGAATATTTTTTTTAATTTTTTTTTTTTTAACGTTTTATTTATTTTTGAGACAGGGAGAGACAGAGCATGAACAGGGGAGGGTCAGAGAGAGGGAGACACAGAATCTGAAACAGGCTCCAGGCTCCGAGCTGTCAGCACAGAGCCTGACGCGGGGCTCGAACTCACGGACCGCAAGATCATGACCTGAGCCGAAGTCGGCCGCTCAACCGACTGAGCCACCCAGGCGCCCCAGGATATTTTTTAATTTCCACTGATTTCTTCTTTGACCCATGGTTATTACAAAGTCATTTCTTAATTTACCAGCATGTTTGAATTTTCTAATTATTGTCTGCATCTGTATTTAGTTTGTGTTGTCGTTAGAGAACGTATCTTCTGTTATCTCAGATGTGTGACATTTACAGAGTTGAGGTGCAGGGCCAAGTGTCTCGTTGATTTCCATGAACACCTGCCCGCCCTCGCAGAGAACCTGGATTCTGGATTGCTGGCACAGTGTGTAAGCGCATCTGTGAGGCTTGTTGTCAGTGTCTCCACACCCCTACTGGCTTTTCTCTGCCTTCTCTAACACTTGCTAAGAGTTGTGTGGAGCTCTTCCATTAGTCTTGGGAATCTGTTTTCCCTGGAATTCTCTTGCGGTCATCATATACTTTGTGGCTTTGGTGTCAGATATATACAAATATAAATTGTTACGTATTTCTGCTGAATTACGTATTTTCTCATTATAACGTGACTTTCTTGATCTCTGCTCAAGCTTCCTGTGTTAAATTCTAGTTTGTCTTACGTTAACAGCACCGTGCCTGCTAGTCAAGTGCGCTCGGCTTGGCTGGCTCCGTTGAGCACTTCCCTTCTCTGTGTGTGTGTCTCTTGGGTTTGAAATTTTATCTTCTCTGACAAATTTTGACTGTTTAGTGCCCACACGGTTATTGTAATTCTGTTACAGTTCTGATTTAAATTTGTCATCTTATCTTGGTTTTTTAGTGTGCCTTACCTGTCGTAGATTTTCCTCCTTGCTTACCATTTTCCTTGTAATTTTTATAATTGCACTTCTCCGCTAACGAGTTGGGAAGGTTTAAGCTATTTTTGTTCTTCTAGTCATTACCCTGTAAACAGAGAATTTTTTTCTTAATCTGTCAAAGTCCAAAGGCAGCTGTTTCCTTTACCTGTCACCTTAGCACATGTTTACCTCCCCTCATCCCTTTGACCTTGTGCCGTTTTCGCCATTTATTTTAATTTCGTTCATTCTTAGGCCTCAAGGATACTGTTGTTTTGTACATTCCCCGTATATTTTGGTGTACATCCGTGTTCGTTTCCTACACTGAGGCCTTCCATGGAGAATAATTTTCCTTGTGTCAAAAATTTATTCTTTTGTCCAGTATGACTTTGTTGGGAATGTGCTAGGTTTCTGCTTGGCTTTCCTTAGAAACCGTTTCTCCTGCGTTCCCCGCTGCCTTCTGGCTGCGGCTAGTGGGGTCCCCAGGGCCTGTGCTCCTCGGTGCCCTCTGCCTGCGGCCGCTCTCACACCTCCTCCCTCCTGCTCTGCGCTCAGCCACCCTGTGTCCAGACTGAAGCTTCTCTTCGTAGAATGCTTAGGATTCGGTGCATTTCTCAAGTGTGTGGATGGGCCCTTTCCTTTATGCCAGAAAACTCTGGGTTTGGTCCTGCTGCGTCCTCTCCTTTGGGGACGTGAATGCGAGCTGTGTCAGATGTCCTCCCCATGCTCTTCGTTGGTCGTCTCGTTTTCTCTTTTCCACCTTCTGTCTCCATTCCCCGTTCTGCCTCGTTCCAGCGACCCGTCCTCCAAGTCGCGATCTCGGCCTTGGCTGAGGCTGGTCCGCTGTCAGACCATTCGAGTTCCTAATTTTGGTTATTGACACCTTTCAGTTCCGAAACTTCGTTTGGTGTCTTTATCACACTGCGTGTTCGTTTTTATACTTGCGTGTTCCACGCACACGATCACTCTAGTTTGGTTCCTGGGTCCTGTTTCGCAGTCTGCGTCAGTCACAGGCTGCTTGCTGTTCCTGTCGGTCTTTGTCTCTCACTTTTTCCTTCTGGCTCTTGCACGTGGTTTCACGGAGTGCTAGGTGGCGTTTGTTGTTGCGTGCTTCGGTTTCAGTTTATCTGTGGGGTGTTTTGTGGGTTTTTTTGGTGATTGTATTTGAGAAGCTAATTATAGGAGTGATTTGAGATAAAAAATGGAAGCTGTCTTCTTGAAGCATATACCCTGCCTCTGCTGATACATGGAGGTGCCTCCTGTCACGGAACATCTTCCTCCGAACGTGAGATTCACTTCACAGTCCCTGAGTTGTGGGAGCCTGGCTCCTTCTCCACGTGTGGGCACACGGCTCCCCAGTCCCCTCTTAGTGTGGGGTGTAGCCCCCTCTTGGCCTCTTATCCTGGAAAGAGGGGCCTCTTGTGGGACCTCCACCTGCCTTGGCCCTGGCCTTTGTGTCTCCTCCCCGCACCGGAAGGCTGCTGACAAGAAAGCTCAGACCATCGGGGGCTGGCAGTCTCAGGGCAAAGGGGGTCCTGTGGTCACTTCACCTGTGTGGTACCTGGTCAGGGCCCAGTCCAGAAGCCCCTTCCTGTCTAGTCTGCTCTTTCTCTTTCTTTCCAGAAACTTAAAAAATATTTTACATGGTATTTCTTACTGTTTTCAGTGGGAACATTGGTCCAAGTAGGATAGCCGGCCATTACCCAAGATCACAGAACTTCCTTGCAGTTTTTATGTAAAGAAAGTTAGGGGCGCCTGGGTGGTTCAGTCGATTGAGCATCTGACTTTGGCTCGGGTTGTGATTCGCACGGTTCGTGGGTTTGAGCCCCGCGTCGGGCTCTGTGCTGACAGCTCGGAGCCTGGAGCCTGCTTCGGATTCTGTGCCTCCCTCTCTCTCTGCCCCTCCCCTGCTAGCGCTTCCTCACTCACTCGCTCTCTCTCTCAAAAAATATAAAGTAAAACATTAAAGAAAAAAAAGACAAATTTGAAAATTTCTGATTAACTTCCATGGCAGTACTTTCCAAGGGTAAAACTTTCAGGTCCTAAGTGTGATCAACTTTTTCCTGAGAATGTAGCAAACTTTCTTTTAAACACAAAGTACAGCTCTATCATAGTGAACCTGGGAAATGCAAGCTGTTAAAAGACAGTGTCACCCGGATAAACCCTGGTATGTCCATTCAGTGAAGACTGTCCGTCAATAAAAAGGAATAAAGTATTGATACAGACAACCACTGGGGCATTTATAGGACATTTTTGAAGTTACAAAATTACGATGGACAATTCAACGGTTGCCAGGGGGCAAGTCGGGGGCAGGTGGGGGTTTAGCTGAGGAGCGTGCGAGCTGCATGGAACCGTTTGACCCCGATGGTGGATGGGGTGTGACATGAGTCTGTCCTTGGGACACAGAAAGCAGAGAGCGCGTGTAAAAACTGACAAAGCCCGAGCGAAGTCTTCATCTGACTTACTCGTATTGTAACCCCAACTCTGCCTGGGGGGTGTGCTATGGCGGTGTGACGTGTCACTGGGGAAGCACCCGGGAACCCTCCTGGTTTGCTACTTCTTGTGAGTCTTAAAAACGACGTCAAAGTTAGAATTATCAAAAAGCAAAACACTGTCACCACCTTTGGTCCATGAGAGTTAGTGTATTCTGGGAGGTGGAAGTCTCAGGCTCTGGAATGGGGGCGATGAGCTTGCATTCGTGCCCTGAGGCTCCCACTGCTGTGGCCCCCGGAGGGTTCTTAACCTGTCTCCTTTTCCCGTCTGCTTCCTCATGGGATAAAGTCTTATTTAAAATAATGCCTCAGTAGCGTGAATTCCCTCTTCGTGCCTTTGTCCTTCTGAGTCTTGCCCCATTCTTCGTGTATCCGTTTGTGTTGGCTTTTAACATCATAATAGGTAGCTCTTTATATTGGCCAATATAGTTATCTCGTTTGTCTTTTTTTTTTATTTTTTAAAAGTTATTTATTTATTTATTTATTTATTTATTTATTTATTTATTTTGAGAGAGAGGGGGAGAGAGAGAGAGAGTATGCACGTGCACATGAGCAGGAGAGGGGGAGAGAGACAGAGAGACAGAGAAGGTCCCAGGCAGGCTCTGCATTGTCAGTGTGGAGCCCGATGCGGGGCTCAAACTCACGAACCGCAAGATAATGAATGGCCTGTGCCAAAATCAAGAGTCATTCACTTAACCGAGTGAGCCACCCAGGCACCCTTCTCATTTGCCTTTTAATTGTGGCACTTTTTCATGATAGATCAGTACGTGCAATTTTTAAGTTAAGTATAAGTCTAAGGGAGCATTGGTAATTTATCACACGGGTGCAGGGAAGGTCAGCCACGCAGCCCGTTCATTGGGTGTGGCTCGAACGGGAAGCCCAGCACCCTTTGGGACTCTTCTCCCCGTCTGTTGACTCTGCTTTCTTCTGGTTAAGTGTCATTCTCTGCTAGACCTTCCTCACCTGGTTACACAGACGGTGTTAGAGGCCTCAAGCCCGTGTTCTGGTCGCTAAATTACACAAGGAAAAAGCAAATACTTTATTTTAGCCAGTTCCGGATTGCATCTCCCCTGAACCCACCACTGTTTGTCTTGTATGTAGCGTGAGTCCGTAAGGCCCGGCGCCCTTGCCTGCCCTTGGAGGCCGGGGTGGGTCTCTTGTGCCGCAGCCTCGCGTGTCTGCTGTGCGTGCAGGGCCCCGTGGTGCGGGTGCTGCGGGACCCCTCCTCCCCTCCTCCGGCCTGGCTTCGCTGTGGTCACTGTCTCACTGTCCCCTTTGTGTAGAGAGCTGAGCCGAGCTTTTCCAGCCCCAAGCCTTCCACCTTTTCATCTGGTCCCTTTCTCCTGGTTAGCTTGCTTACTGACGTTTTGACACAAGCACTACCTGCTTGGTTTGGGTGGCTTGTCACGGGTACCTTCGCTGCTCCTTCATTCTTAGGCTGTTGGAGACATTTTATTTGAAGGTGCATCAAATTGCATATACTTAGTACTTTTATTCATTTATGGACTAAAGGAAGTGTTAGTCCTTTAATAGGAAGGTTTATCCCTTTGACACGTTGACACAAAAGATTTGGTCTCACTCGTGCACAAATATATTTATACTGCTGCCATACAGGATGATTTCTGCGGGCGTGTGTGTGCGTGCACGTACACACACACACACACACACACACACACACACCCCTAGCACTGGCTGCTGCATAGCACATGCAGTGTTTCACGTGGCTCCCCAGTAAAGGCTGAAACCATTCTGAATGTTGGGGAAGCCTGAATTGCTTTGGTGTCCTTCACCCCATATCTGATCCCGTGACCAGCATTTGCTTGTTGTGGATGCTCGGGACGTTGGCTGACATCACTCTGAATGGAAGGCCCTCCTGAGTCTGCCCCCCTCTCCCTAAGTGTGGCTCGGAGCAGTGGTGTATTCTCCGAGCCCCCCCGTGGAGCCCCGGGCCCTGGCGCGCCACCTGCTGCCCTGTGCACAGCTTTGGACTCTCCTGGTGGCTCCAGGATTTCTTTGGTTCAGTTCATCTGGAACACTGGCGCTCCCATTTATTTTTCCTAAAACACCACGTTATTTCAAATCTGCCACGCCCACTCGGAAACGTGATGCGATTCGGAATTTTGCTTGTACCAATTTAAACTGCTTTCGTGCCTTTCCAGATTTTCTGTTCTTAGGACCCAAGACCACACTTCGTTTATCCTTGTGCACGTGGCCGTGGGTGCAGTGCCGGCGGATTCTCAGGGCACTCGGGTGGATTTCCGCCTTTGTTCCACCTAAAGTCCTGCCCGTGCCCTCTGAGCTCGCGTCCTGCCTTCGCTGCTGGGGTAGGGCCTCCTGCACACCCCTGTCCGTTCCGTTTTGGCCCAGGGCCTGTCTTTCCTATCAGACCTTGTCTGGCTGTTGAGACCGGTGGTCGTCTGCTCCAGTGATGCCACTCGCCTGTTTTTATGTGTTAGTGCAGTTCCCACAGCCGTCTTGCGCATACGGGGCATTTTACAGGTACTGTTACCGAGGCTCGGAGAGCTCAAGTTGTCGTTTGTCCAAGATGATGGAAACTTGAAAATTAAGAATCAGCACAAGTCACACGTCGCCTTACACCTGTACAGTTCAGGTACCCACGCGCCTTCCGGGCGGAACATGGAAAGCAGGTGCAGGAGAACTTGGGCCGTGCCGTGGGCAGGAGGTGATGACTGACATACGGGAAGTGGAAGGAGAAAGGAACCCAGGGTCACTCGCCAGCTCCGTCCTGTCCTGCTATTCACTCGTGTGGAGAGATGGCTTCCTCATGGACAAACCGTAAACTTGCTCTGTGTTGTGGCGCAGGGAGAGGACGGTGTGTCGTGTGCCTGCACTTAAAGGCTTTTGTGGAAAGGCGAAGGCTGGATGCTCGATCGGCAACAGATACAGTCGTCTGAAGCCTGGGAAGAGGTCCAGGTCCTGACGGAGGCCCGAGCGGCACCGTCACCGCGTGGCATTGGGCGAATTCAGCCAGTGAGGCTTGAACATCCCCGGCCACCCTCAGTATGTCACAGAGTGTAAAGATGTCACAAGATGAAGAACGTTGGGGGAGATTCAGATAAAACCACATCTGTCCGTTTCCTTTCGGTGACAATTTACAGGAAAGGGGTTTGATGACTTTTGATTAAAACTTCTCATTAAAATTACTTTCCTGGGGCGCCTGGGTGGCTCAGTCGGTTGAGCAGCCGACTTCGGCTCAGGTCATGATCTCGCGGTCCATGAGTTCGAGCCCCGCGTCGGGCTCTGTGCTGACCGCTCAGAGCCTGGAGCCTGTTTCAGATTCTGTGTCTCCCTCTCTCTGACCCTCCCCCGTTCATGCTCTGTCTCTCTCTGTCTCAAAAAGAAATAAACGTTAAAAAACATTTAAAAAAAAAATAAAATGACTTTTCTTTTGCTCAGATTAAGATCTAAGACTAAGCCTCAGTCAGGCAGGAGTGCACGTGAGCTGGTCCAGGTGGATTGTCCCCTGAGCAGCCGCAGGCGCCGGGCCCAGCGTGCCAGCTGAGATGGCGCCAGGCAGGAGGGGCCTCAAGGGCATCGAATCGCATTGCGTATTTTAGGAAAATACACCTCACCTTTACCCGGGGCTCGGGTCGCCTCCTCCGACATCGTGTAGAGGAAGGGAGGCCACAGCGGGGGGGTTTGGTCAGGAAGGTGGGCTGGTGAGACGGCCATGCTTCCCAGTTAGCCTGTGCTCGGGCGCGACCCTTCCTGACGCCCTGGCCGGGCCCGTTCCCGCCACCTTGTGTCACACTGGCTCATGAAACAGCAGGTTCTTATGGCTCTGTGACGACAGCAGTTGTTTTGTTAAATCGTGGCCGTTCGTGATGTCGAGAGGACCCCGTGGAAGAACCCAGAAGGTGCCCCTTTGGTCTCCACTCAGCCCCAAGCCCAGCAGCACCCTGTGAACTCCGGGAAAGTACCCATTTGCCCTGCGGTAGTTGAGGCAGGCTGACGTGTTCCGAAATAATTTGACCCCGGTACACAAGAGAAGAAGGTCGTGCTCCCGCACCGCGTTGGCCTCTGGGCCTACCGAGCCCACCGTGCTGAGCGCCACAGGGACCCACACCGCCCCCTGCACCCCCTGCACCCTGGTCATCAGTGGCCTGGCCCCCTGCCTGCCCCTGCCCGCTCGCTGGCCCACTGAGCCTCTCACTTGACTGTCCGGGTTCAGAGGGTCTGTCTGGTCGCCGATACCCGGCTCACAGACAAGTCCACACAAGAAGCCGCGTGTCCCTCCTCCAGCCCCCGTGCCCCTCAGCCTTTCCAGGCGGTGGCTCTTAGTGGCTGCCGCTGGGACCCTTGCCAGTGCTCCTCAAGCTCCTCGCCGGCCGCTCTGGGCGCTCCCCCCGGCCCCACAGAGAGAGTGGTGTCTGCACCCCAGACCTTAACAGGAGGCCGCCCGTGAGGCCAAGAGGCTGCCGTGCTCTGCCCCCCGTGCCTTCCTGGGGTGTCTGTCCTCCCTGACCGGCTGGTCTCCCTGCCGTATCGGCATTGTAAGTAGCCAAGAGGTCGTGAGGCCGGTTTCAAAGCTCTGTGTATTTATCGATTACGACTTTTCTTTCTGACCGTGAGAGCTCTTAGGAGTTTTGAGATGGGAGCGTTATGGACAAATAACTCATTATGATCGTTTTAAATTTCTTTAACTTGCCTACAGGCTGTCTTCGCTGACTCTGACTCCTTCACGTTGTTTTCCAAGTGTGCTTTTATTGTTACAAATTGCCATTTGGGTCACCATGATTGAGGGTCAGCAGCCTCACCACATGGTGGAGGTGCGTCGTGTCTGCTGTTTTCGTGACACAGTTACACTGGGCACAGATTTTTTTTATGGGCTTTGACGCGTATCTGATGATCTTAAGTCTCATCGTTACCAAGAGCAAAGCGAGGCCAGAACTGTTAGGTACAAAAGTATGAGCAGAGTGGGTGCTTCACTTAAGCCAGCAGGTGGACGAGTGCAGCTTGGGTCAAAGAGGTGCCATTTTTAAAATGTACTCCAGGGGCGCCTGGGTGGCGCAGTCGGTTGAGCGTCCGACTTCAGCCAGGTCACGATCTCGCGGTCCGGGAGTTCGAGCCCCGCGTCGGGCTCTGGGCTGATGGCTCAGAGCCTGGAGCCTGTTTCCGATTCTGTGTCTCCCTCTCTCTCTGTCCCTCCCCCGTTCATGCTCTGTCTCTCTCTGTCCCAAAAATAAATAAACGTTGAAAAAAAAAATTTTTTTAAATGTACTCCAGACTCTGCCTAAGCCTAGTCAGGGGCCTCCGTGGCTCTTGACTGTGAGACCCTGCGCTGCACCTGGTGGCCTGGCCCCGGCTGCTCTGATCCCGCCTCTTGCCACTGTCCCCGGTACCTGCTTCTGTCACCGCCCCGGGCCTCAGGTCGCAGCCCTGGCGTGGAAGCCTGGCCTTGTGCGGGGCCGAGCGCTCCTCCCGGGCGAGTTCAGCCTGGGAGTCACCACCAGGGGAGAAGCCTCCTGTTTGTTCTTGTAAAATGAGCACATGAGCACATTTTGACAATCCCTCCCAGGGAGGCACCGCCTGAGCCCCATAAACACAGATCCCTCCTCTGGGCGTGCGTGGGGCGCGTGCGGCCACCCACCTTCTCCCCGGACATCCGATTCCACGCGCTCAGCTGTAGGGCGAGGATCGGGAGCCCGTTTGACTGCCACCTGCAAACACGTTGTGGGGCGTGAAAAGGTTCGTTGGCTTAAGTGTCAACAAATTCGTTTATTTTAAATGCTGAAATCCAGTATCACCAACCTAGTTCACGTAAGGTTAAAGGTAATAAATGTCTCTGGAAAACATGAGTGTGAGGGTGTTGCCTGGCTTTGGACCACACTGACAACTCTGGTCGGTTTTATTCGGCAGTCTGCGCGTGAACTTGGACATGGGCAAGGCCGCGTACGGGTGGATGATCATGAAGGACGAGAGCATCCCCGGCACAGTCGTGCGCACCAGCACCATCCCAGAAGAGCTGGGACGCCTGGTGTACCTGCTGACCGACAAAACAGGTACCGAGCCGGCATCCAGTCCGTAGTGATCCTGTGTGTCCACGTGTGTGCCCGGGGTGTGTGTGTGTGTGTGTGTGTGTGTGTGTGTGTGTGTGTGTGTCCGTCCACGTGTGTGTCCATGTGTGTTTACAGGTATGTGTGTGTGTCCACGTATGTTCAAAATGTGTGTATTCACATATGTGCATGGGCGTGTGCGCTCACATACGTGCACAGAGCATGTGTGTCCACGTGTGCTCACACGGTGTGTGTCTACATGTATGCACGGGACGTGTGTGTCCATGTATGTTCAGGGGCGCACATGCTCGTGTGTGTGTGTGTAGCAGGGTATTGAATTCATTCACATTTAGAATTTTCCAGACCTTGCCCTGAACACTGGCACACAACTAATCTTCATCTTGGAATATCATTAGAATTAGCAAAATGTTAAATTCTTAGAGATTTAAATGACGTGCCTGAATATTTTTAATTCTCTGCAGCCTTACAGTTCTTTCTTTGTTTTAACTGCCTTCATGACATCTCTGTAGAGGGTACGTAAGAGGAAAAATTGCTGGTCTATTACAGGATGGTACTTTTGAGCTGTTGGGAGGGTACGACGATGTGTGTATGGATTTGGTATTTTCACAGTAACCCTCCTAAAGAGCCTTACTAGAAACTACCCCATCAGGTCTGTGCCCCAGGTTTTATATTTTTTTATTTCACTTTTAACTTTTTTCATCAAAGAATTCTTGTCAATACGTAACATATTCAATAAAAGACGAACTGAATCCAGTAGTATAATAAAAGTCCTATCAACAGGTTAAAGTCCCTACCTGATTGATCCATTCGTGGCTTAAATTCCCAGTAATTCTTGGTGAACTGAAAATAAGAGAATACTTGTATCACGTGGTAAAATATGTCTCAAGTAAAATTCAACATTATTTTTAACAAAATGTGAGAACAAGCTTCATCATAGGAAAAGTAAAGAAAAAACTAACGTTGTGAGTTAGCATGTGTTCTAGACGTTGCAGTAAGACGACACAGAAGTCAGCCGTACAACCAAAAGAATAAGCAAATATTTGTAGATGGAACAATGAACCAAGGAAGCCAACTGCTAAAAATCAGTGACGTGGCAGGTCACAGGGCAAAATGACAGAATGGCTCCCTGCGCGTCAAGCAGACTGAAGAGTAAAAACCCGCTCGTGGCAGTGCGAGGGAGCATCAAGCGTGGGCGCAAATGTGAGGGGTGCGAAGGTGGTCAGACCTTCCAGAGAATCGCGAAGGGAGACGTGACCCAGTGGAGAGACGGGTTGCGGTTCCCAGCGAGAAGTGTTTCACTGGGTGTTTCGCAGTCGTCCACCTTCACGAGGAAGTGAGGCGTTTACCGCGGTTCGGTCAAAATCCAGCTGTCAGGTGGCGTTGACGTCCGGTCTTCGTGAGGGCTCGTCTTTGTAGCATCTCCAGGAACTTGCCGGTAAGTTCGTGCATGGGTTGTGAGATCAGAAATAACGAGGAGCTTAGGCTCAAGACGGTACCCTGGGAAGATGCCTTCAGATTCCTCCTTCCCACCCTCGCGGAGCTGACAGGAGAAGATTTTAAGAACAAATCTGTAACGGTTGTGGCGAATAAGCAAAAGCACCCTCACAGAAGTGAACGATTTCTGGAAACCGGGTGGAGTTATTTTGATGGAGAAGCTGGAGCCAAGCAAACCCAAACTCAAGATGGTTCCTAGAGTGACCCTGCGGAGATGCCGGGACGTCTCCCCGGAGCAGCGTCCTGGAGACACACGGAGGGGATAGGTGTGGGCTGAGGTGGGCGAGGGCCTCAGCTGTCCACAGGCGGCGGGAGGGACCCGCCCTCCACAGCCCACAGCCTGCTCTCTAACCGTGGTCTAACGGATGAGAACAGCTGCGTGCGCTCGGACCTCCAGCGCAAACAGGCCTGCTTTCCCCGAGAGCAGGGGTTCCGTGACAGTTTACCCAGAAAGGAACCCAAAGGAGCCGTCAGGAGAGCATCTAGAATTACGGGACAGCTTAGGTACACCTGTAAATTCATCCTTAAAATTTAACTACATTTCCTATACCAGTAACAGCGGGGGCATTTAATTCCAAAAATGCCAATTAGAATAGCAACAAAAAGTATATTACAAATAAATTCAAACAAAACCCGTGTAAGGCCTATATGGATGTAAGTTCTTACATTCTGGAAGACTGAAGTGGTGGACGGGCACACTGTTCGTGAGTAGGCATCTTCGTGCGGTGGAGACGTGGCTTGTCCCCACGTGAAGACCCCTGACCTGTGAGGGGCACACCGTGTCGGGCCTTCTCTCCGCTGCGGGTGGGAGTGTTACCTGCCGGGCACTCGTCTGGGCAGGCTCCGCGCAACACTGCCTCTCGGGAAGCAGCTGCGTGTCTGAGACAGGAGACGACGTAAGATGGCTCACGGCATCGTCTCGGAAAACAAAACCGAACAGTGTGACGCCGGAAAAGCAGTTACTGGTGCAGCGTAGAAGTTACGGGGCATTATGGGGCTCCCGGGTGGCACCGTAGGTAGGGTAGCTGACTTGGGCTCAGGTCATGATCTCACGGTTCGTGAGCGCGAGCCCCGCATCGGGCTCTGTGCTGACGGCTCAGAGCCTGGAGCCTGCTTCATTCAGATCTCGTGTCTCCCTGTCTCTCTGCCCCTCCCCCGCTTATGCTGTGTCTCCCTCAGAAATAAATAGAAACGTTTAAAAACATTTAAAAAGCAAAAATAAGTAATCTGGGCTCCTGAGCTTTAAAAAGAATTATAAAAAAGTACATAAAGCACGTCAGTGAGAGGTGCCTGGGGGCTCAGTCGGTTAAGCGTCTGACACCGGCTCAGGTCACCGTCTCACGGTTCACGTGTTCGAGCCCCGCCTTGGTCTCTGCCCTGAGGGTGTAGGTCCTGCGTGGGGTTCTCTCTCTCTTCCCCTCCCCTGCTCATGAAATAAATAAACTTGAAAAAATCTTCTGCATTTCATCCCCCGAAGGCCTTTTTGTACCAGAGGTCACGGGAGGGGACTCCCGCCGTCACTTCCTGTTTTGAAGACGTGGAGCTTGAAACACGTTTTGGATTTAAAACAGTTTCCGGTCTCGACCTTTCTCAGAACCCTTGTCGGTAACCACAAGGTGAACACCACTTACCGAGCACGTCTGTGTGGCACACGCGGTGACAGCCGTGCACTGTCCTTGTCCCAGGCCGTGTGTCAAGTCCACCCAGTTGCAGGTGATGGAAATGGGGGACGAGGTGTGGAGTCCCGTCACAGCTGCGGGCACATTGCAGACACGGCACTGCCCTCACTGTGACTGTAAACGTGCTTGTCACCCAGGCGGATGGGGGCACTGGCACACGGGGCTTGAGCCCTCGCCGCTGGGCGCCGTGTGGCCTCGGGCAGACGCCGGCCTTCCGGGCAAAGCCCCGTGTTGTTGGCCAAGGCAGGTTTTGTGGTGGGCGTTACGCAGGGGAGGCAAGGGCAGTGCGGCCTTGCTCGCCTTCCAGAACCTGCCGGCCCAGCCTCTGCCTGCAGCGCCCCCCTGCGGCCGGTGGGCCGCTCTTTGTTCCTTCCACCGCAGTCACGGTGGGCGGCTGTGGAGAATCCGGGGGGTGAGTTTGCAGACACGGTCCGCCCGCGTGATTGCGACCAAGCTGTGGTGTGACGGGCAGCTGGAACCGAGAGGCGCCAACGTACCCGGGAGGCGGTGCTCGGCGTGACCGGGACCAGGCTTGGGCTCGGTCGACGAGCGTTCTGACGGGAAGCGTCCATCACGCCGCGTGTCGTTGGCCACAGCCAAACGGAAAATGCAGTCCCCGTGATTGCGTTCCCGCTCCCTTCCCGTGGACGGGAGAGCAGTGCGGTGTAATTAGCTGTGATTAGAGTGCACGTTTCCGGTAAGATCTGAAATTAATGATGTTGCCATAGTGACACGTGTGCGGCCGCCAGTGCGTGAAACGTGAAGTAATTCGCTCGACGAGAGCAGACATCTGTTAGCTGCCGGGATGCAGACACCGACAGGGAACACCAGGCGTGCGCTGGACCCTGGGACAGGTCGTGGGTACTGGCCACAGTGAGGCCACCGTCCCCGCTCTGGACAGCGCCACCGCTCGTGCGACCGGACCGCGGAGGGCTCGGTAGGCTCAGCTCCAGCCAGGCTGCGGCCTCTTAAAGCAGGACCTTAGTCCCTTGTTGAGGTTCTGATCTTGACGTAGAACAGAGCTTTACCAAAACACCCCCCGATACGACAGGTTCTTCGGGAGGCACGCGGGGGTCCCAGCACCCGTTGCCCCGCGTGCCCTGCGTGCCCTGCATTCCTGCTCCGAAGGCCGCCTGGTCTGTGGCGGGTGGCAGCAGCGGAGCGTGGCGCACGTGAGATTTACGAGCCGGCGCGAATGTCCTGGGAGCCAGGGGACGGCGTTCTCCTGCCCAAAGACGACAGCCCGGCCTCGGCTTTCACGGGGCGGAGCATCTGACCATTACGGGGATGCTCGGCGCACGCACCTGCCTGCAGTTTGCAGCGTACACCGATGGGCGCGCGGACACACGCGGTGCTGGAGCAGACATGTACAGTCCCGGTTATCGTGACCACTTGACGGAAAGCCCTGTTTGCAGCAGGTACAGTGTGGGACTCAAGTTCAGTAGGTGCGACGCGTACTCGACGGTGTGGTAACTGAGTCTTCATCCCTTCCGAGTTTTGTTTCCCTTCCTTCTTTGTAAGGTCTGCCCAGCTAGGCCCTTCACAGGAAAGTCCACGGGCCACCGCCCTCGCTCTCCTACAGCAGATCCGGGGTGAGGCCGCATCCCAGCCGGGGAACAGTTGACCTGAAAGCTTCGCGTCTGCCTCTCCAGGGACGTCTCCCCTGGGCGGTTCTGGATCGCATCTGTCGATGCCCTGAGGTGGGCGCCCGCAGGACTTTTCCCTTAGAAACTGATACCGTCTTTGCCTGCTCTGCTCCTCGTACTCTGGACCGTCTGCCTTAGTAAGGGGCTACACCTCTCCCGCTTTCCAGGAACCACAGACCTCTTCTCAGAAGATACTTTCTGTCCCTGGTGCCATCAGAATGCCAGGTCACTGGGAAGCCCTCTGGTGGCTTCTGTCTGCCCCTCCCGTTGCCGGCCCCTCCTGCTGACAAAGCTGCAGATTTGGGACATACTAACATGTGTTGTATTAAGATGACAGAAATTGTCAAAACTATCAACTGGTTGAAACCATGAAAATTGTTTGACTTGAAAAATAATTTTGCGTTGCCGACTTTTTTTTTTTTTAAGTTTATTTGAGAGCGAGTGCTGTAGGGGCAGAGAGAGAGGACAGGGAGAATCTCAAGCAGGCCCTGTGCTGACAGAGCCCGCTAAGGGGCTTGAAGTCCCAAGCCGTGAGGTCACGACCTGAGCCGAAACCAAGAGCTGGACGCCTGACCGACTGAGCCCCCCGGGTGCTCTCCCCCCTACTCTTTTAGTAACTGATTGAACCCTAGACTTTCCTGCTGTTTGAAAGGGCATAGGAAGTCTGAAACCAGCCCTGAATTCCCTGCTCAGCATTTCAGAAACAAAACACAACCGAACTTTAAAATGTGCCTTTCACATAAAGGAATGTCTTGAATGCAACAAGATGTGAACGTATTTACTCAGATGGGAAAATAACAGCCAAATATTTCATTGTTTGATGAAATGATAGTCGTCTGTTTGAATACATCAGTTACAGCCTCCTTAAAACATGAGTTATTAGCACTAGGAAGTCATACCCAGCGTTTGACTCCGATGACAGGTCCCCAGGGCAGGCTACTCTCAGCATTTGGCACAGCTGCTGGGCAACCGTCACTGCAGTCGGAGCCTAGGACGCTTTTGTCCCTCGCAAAGCCACCTGATACGCACCAGCAGCCCCCACACTTTCCCTTCCCACGCTCAGCCCTCCGTCACCTCTGACGACCTTCTGCCTCATCAGCCTGCCTGTTCTGGATTTCTCACATGGGTGGACGCACGTTGTGTGGCTTTTTGTGCCTGGCTTCTTTCGCTCAGCATAGCGCTTTCCACGTTCAGCCACGTTGTCGCATCTGTTCGTACTTCATTGCAGAGTAATACTCGGTCGTGCGGGTCGACCACGTTGTATTCACCCACCTGTCCTTTGAAGGACATCGGAGTGGTTTCTGCTTTCTGTCTGTCAGGAAGAATGCCGCTGCGTCCATTCAAGGCTCGAGACAGGGCAGGTGGGCGAGGAAAAGAAAAAGGCATCCACACTATAAAGGGGAGTAAAACTCGTGTGTGGCATGGTCTTTACACAGAAAATCCTAAGGAATCCCCTAAAAGTCTGTTAAGATCAATAAATGAGTTTAGTAAGGTTTAAAATAGAAGACGAATACACAAAAGTGAACTGTATTTCTACACACTAGCAGTGAACTATCCCAAAATAGAATTAAGAAAACAATTCCATTTACAATGGCATCAAAAAATAAAGTCGGTGCCTTATAGTGTTACGATAGCAGCAGGATTCCCCAAATTGATTCACGCACTCTGCAGAGTCCCTTTCAGTCCCAACTGCCGCCTTCGTGGGAATTGACAGGCTGACCCTACAACCCCTGTGGAAGTGCAGGGGACGCAGGGTGGTGTCAGCAGTCCTGGGAAAAGAGCAAACCGGGGGACTCCACAGTTCCTCAACACAGAGCCTACCACCAGGCGGTAGGGGTCAGACAGGGTGGTGCTGCGTGTGAGGGCAGACGTCGGGATCAAGGGAATGGAATCGAGACTCCGGACGTCAGCCTGACAGCGGCAACTGGCTTTCAGCAAGGCTGCCTCGATACACTGGGGGATGAAGGGCGCCTTCCGCAGGCCGTGCTCGGAGAAACCACACGGCCACGTGCAGAAGAATATTTGGGACCCCTGCCTCACACCACACGGAAATCGGCTCAGCGTGGATCACGGACCTGTATGGAAGCTCTAACATGACCATTCTTTTAAACTGGTTGCTTTCAGAAGCTTCTCAGTTTATTTTCTGTTTCGTTCTCCTTGGCTACGTTAAGCACCAGAATAAAGAGCTTTTAGGTATTTGCCTCAACGTAACATTTGGGTTATAAACATAACCCAAAAGGAGAAAGAAATAAGTTATCTTTTAATTATTTTAAACTAAAGTTTATTTTATTTTTTAAGTTTTTTTAGTGTTTATTCGTTTTTGAGAAACAGAGAGACAGAGTGCACTCAGGGGAGGGGCAGAGAGAGAGGGAGACACAGAATCTGAAACAGGCTCCAGGCTCTGAGCCGTCAGCACAGAGCCCGACGCGAGGCTCGAACTCACAGACCGCGAGATCATGACCTGAGCCGAGGTCAGACACTTAACCGACGGAGCCCCCCAGGCGCCCCTACGCTAAATTTTAAAATCCAACGATATATTTACTATTCCAGCATCTGCTTGTACGTGTCCGTGGGAATGATTTGGGCTCCCATATTTTCAAGGGATCTGGGCACGTTACTCTAGAGGTTTCTCCAAACAGCAGCAAGAAGCAGAGTGTGACGGCACAGATGGCGTCGGGGTCCCAGAACTTGAAACGCTGTCACCAGGCTAACTGGGGACAAGTAGCTAAAGCAGCCCGTTAAAATAGCAGTCACTCTTCAGCACCAGATTCACTCACTGTCCAGAAATAGTCTGTGAGTGGAGCGGTGGTCATGACATGCCTTTGGTTGTGGAAGATACTTGCTGTCCGCGTGGAGCGTCACGCTCGGGGAGGCCTCGTAGTTTATGCCGCCATCACCTGTTGTGTCCCCCGCCAGTAGTCGAACCCCGTTTTCATCGTGTATGAAACCAGGGGTTTGGACCCGGCAGGTCAGTCATGGTCTTCATTTGATTTTTCGCGGTAAATGCTCCTAATAGAGGAGTTTGTTGTACTCTAAAATATATCACAGCTAGTTTAATGAAGGACAGAATGTTGCTGAATCAGATGCTTGGCCATATTTCGCCTTGATGAAACCAAACTGTCATTCGGTCATTACATCTAACGCTGTATTTAAATCCACGAACCTCGGAATTATTTCCAGCTTTGCAGTCACGAGGCAAAGATTGATGGCCCGTGACACAAGGGCCACGTGTGTGAAGAGCAGAGATGTCCCCACCGTCAGGTGCACAAGCTTCCAGACGCCAGTAAGGACGTGTCCCGGGCTCCCGACCCGGGCCTCCCTGCACGGCTGTGCTTCTCCCGTCGGTGTTTTCCCTGCTGAGTGGAACGTCCCTCACAAAGGAGCCAGTGTCGGGGGGACGGTGCGCTGGATGGCACTGAGACCCGTGCCCTGGGCACACGTCCTCGTTCACGCCCCAGAGCCCTGTTCCTCATCCTTGCGTATTTTTGGTGAGGTGGCATTCAGAACAAACTGTGCAGGTTTCTCCGAGTGACCGGCGTGTGCCGTGTAGGAGATTGACGCCGCTGAGGGATTTGGGTTCCGTTGTCATAGTTCACCTTTAAGCACTGTTTGTATTCCTCGCGTCGTCCAGATGGCAAGAATTGGCACTCGTTTGCCCCGTCCACCTGCTGCCTGGGCATTGTGAGTTGAGCACGTGCATACGTGACCCCAGACAAGCTGGCCGTTGGCTGTGGTGGCTTCCTCCCGTCCGGGCTACTGCGGGATGCTTCTGGTCAGCGGTGTTGTGTTGCCTTGCTGATAACAGTGACATTCGCGTATTGCGGTTCCTTTTTCCTTGATTGGATACGTGGAAAATGGAAAAGGGGATATTCTCCTAAGTATAGTGCAGTTGAGACGACCATGGAGATACGTCTGGAGAGGATGGAACGCGTTCAGGCACCGTCATTGAACTTGCTTTGTGCGGTCATTGGCCCTGATCTGTTGGCAGAATGTTTAACTTTGAAGGGAAAGGCTTGCAGTCAACTGGGTGGATTGCCAGAAGTGTTGTGTCCAAACGCCAAGGCGCAGAGACGTGGGCTTTACGTTCCGGTTATTCTCCAAAGTTGATCCTTTCCCTCGCTCCATACGCTGCATGCAACCAGCATTCTCTTGTGGAGAGAGTGGTCCCCAGACTTCGGATCTTGTGACCGGCTTTCTTCTCGGGCGCTCTGATTCAGGCGATACGGGGCTGCGACTTGGGCTTGGGGACTTAAGATCTCCCAGGTCTGCTGGGTGCACACAGTTAGACGCTGAGCCACCCGGCCCGAATGCAGCGTCCACATCCTGCTGGTCCGAGGCCGTGGGGCAGGAGACCTAACCTCGTGGGCATCTTGGACAGCTGACAAGTACCAGTCCCCCCCACACTACCGCCTTGATGTAAAACAGATGTAATCTTCAAAGAAAAGCATGGGAAAACAAAATGTTTTATTGTAACAACGTGTAATCTCGAGACTTCTTTAAGTACATGAGCATTAGCCAGTTATATGTGAATAGAACTTAATATTTTTCTTTAAATAGGAAACAGGTATAAAAGTTAATTTATCACTAGGTAAGTGAATGTCTAAAGTTACATCTTAAGAACGTAATTTACGGCTAGTGCCTCTGAACTCCTCTGTGATCATGACCTGAAGCCTGTCGATGCCGTGGCTGAGCATGCTGTGTTGGCGGTGGGCACCGTGACCAGTGTAACCCGGGGACACATGTCTGGCACTGTGTGTAAATTCAGACTGTGCTCTCCGAAATCTCATCTTGAAGAATCTACCCTACAGAAATCACGTTTTTATAGCAAAAATTGTAAACCGTCTGAGTATCCATGCTTGGGAGAATCGCCCGACAGAATGTGGTATGTTACAGTGAGTTTATGGTACACCCAGTACAGATTCCATACTCCTGTGTGTTGTCACGTGAGAAAGTAGTTTATAAACGTGTACCTGTCTCTGTCAGTGTCCTGTGATCGTAGGAAAGAGTAGGAGAGCTTCCATACCGAACTAGGCGATCCCAGAGTGTTAGAGGGGGAAGTGAGCCTTTACAGTGTGTTCCAATAAAACCTAGAGCCTCCAGTTCCGGAACAAGGGAGCGGATGCCCTTCTCCCCGTTCCTCCTGCTGGTGTGACGTATGGAACGCACACAGGGGGACTGGGAGCGCGGAGGGAAGCAGGCAGGCTCGCAGGGCCCCTGGGACCCCAGGAGTGACGGCGCTCAGTTCCCTGCTGGTCTGCCTCCGGCCCCAGCCCGGGTGCTGGAGAAGCCGGCGGTGCAGAAATGCCAGCGGCACGACGAGCCGCAGGACCAGCTGGGGGGAGGGGGGACTCCTACGCTTCCGTTCCAGCCCTTCCGAGAAGGTGTGCGTGTCAGTGCAGCGGGTGTGGCCCCATGACGGGCCAGATGGAGGGGCCGGCCAGCGCGACCTTGGCCGTCGCATGCCGCATGTCAGTCCGGTCGGCCTGTCGTACACCTCAGACTTGCAGCGTTAAATTCCGTTCTGTGTCAGTAAAGCGGACAGAGGATCTGTGGCCCCACCCTCCGCCCCAAGGGTCCAGCGGGGACCCTAGACTTGCACCCTTGCCCGGCCATCCGGAGATGACCCAGCTCCCGGTCTGGCAGATGGAGACCTGACGCGCGGAGCCAGGGCAGGGGCGGGGGAAGGGTGGACGCGGCCGCAGGCGAGGGAGGTGCTGGCGCAGACCCACGCGCGATGCTGACGCGGAACCACACGCACCGCCAGTGCTGCGCCTCTCAGTGTAGCAGAGCAGCCCGTGGTGAGGGGGTGCCGGGTGGCGGGCACGGGGGGCCCCCTCTGTGTATGTGTGCAGGCTTCTGTGAATCCATGATCCTTTCAAAATCAGTCGGAACAGAACCCAGCCACCCTTACTCAGGCTGCCACATCTGGGAAAGGTCTTCGCTGAGGCTCTGCTGCCCCCAGCGAGAAACACCACCTGTGTTTGCGGGGTGGCGTGCGTCCCCGTAACCACGACGTCCCTTGGTCTTTGCGGGGGAGCGTGCGTCCCCGTAACTGCAATGTCCTTGGGAAAAGCACATTCGCTACTTTTTCCTGTCATTGCACTCATGTAGCTGACAGTTGTTAACTTTTGAAACTCTAGAACTCTCATCCTGTACTCCTCTAGCATTTCCAGTACCCCGAATACAAACACAGGCCCCGCCCGATTCCAGCAGCAGGGATGCGCACTGCTCCCACCGGTCTGTGCTCCTCTGAGGATCGGGGAAGATGACGACTGTGAAAACCGCGGACTTGTAGAGCTCAGTGTCAGACCGTGGAGCGTTCCAGCTGGAGGGTCCACCCCGCACGACAGAGACGGTGTCCTGGGAGGACGGTCCGGCCTGAGCTCAGAAGGCCCGGGGGTCGCAGAGGATGTGTGACAGAAGCAGCAGCTTGCGTCGGTGCCTGTTCTGCCGGCGTGTTTGCTCTGCACGTGCGGCCGTATTTCTCCCAGACGCTCTCTTGCTTCCGTGACCGGGTTTCAGGCCGTGTGTCTGTCCTGCCATCGGAGTTGCCGGTGTTGGACGAATGGGGTATTTTTCCCATTCACTGTGACGTGAGTGCGTTAAATGTTGTGATTATTCTTGACGGTTTAAAAACCTGTTGAAACGTACCAAACGCAGCCCAAAAGATCTTTCTAGAAATGACTGATACTTTCTCCTACAGTATAATTTGATCTGCTCTGTTTCCTGAAACGCATTGTAACCTTAACTGAATCTGGTCTTTGAACGAAGCCTCATCCCCCTCGACACAAGTTAGCGCGGCACGGAATCTGGTTGCTAGCTAGCAGCCGTCGGACTGAGGCAGGTTGACACGTGGAAGACAGAATTTGTCATCTCAGGATCTGAGTTCTTGTCTCACTAACGTACCGACAGTCTGACCATGTGCGGCTGGTCCACTTTCTTTGTGCCGTATTTACTTCTGCCTGGAGCGGGGACAGTGCTTGCTTGCCCTGGCCGCTCGGCAGGCTGTGGCAAGGGGCGTCCGGCGGGTTGGCACCTTTAAAACCACGAGCAAAGGGTCTGTGGTTTCTGCGGAGCCCTGACGTGTGCATGTGCCCAAAGCTTGAAGGGGTAGGAGGCTCAGTACGGCGGGCCCCGCGGCTCCGTGCTGGGGAACTCGGGACAGGGACACCATCAACAGCGCACAGCCCCTGGGTGTGCCGGGCCCCCTCCCCGCCAGCCCTGCGGAGCCCAGATCCCCGAGCAAACTCCCGGCCTCTCCAGTCTCTGGATTTGCACCCTCTTCTCTGTCTCCAGCCCTGCCACCACATCCCTGGTCTCCTAGACCTTCCTCGACTTTGTCCTCCACCGTCACCACCCCTGTGTTCATCAGTCACTGTGACCCACGCGGGAGTCCCCAGGACGAAGTCAGGCCCTGGGTGCCCTCGGTGATGGGACACACATCAGTCCTGCCGCCCTCACTGCCATCCTCCTCCCGCGGCTGCGGCCGCAGACCCCGCACGTCTGCCCACCGTGCTCAGCGCCCCCTGGGAGCAGGCCTGCTCTGTGCTCTTCTCTCTGCCTTTGCACCGCAGGGTTCTTGAGCGAAGGGACCCCCAGTCCTCGTGCTTCGGGCTCTTCGTACATGATCTTACTCACCCTGTGCCACAGCTGGGCAAGGTGCGTGGGCTCGTCCTTATTTGCAGACACACTGAGTGTGACATTCCTTGGCCCACAGGGAACAAACAGGGCGCACACCCTGATCCGTCCGCCTCCAAAACCCAGTGCACAGCGATGCCTTTAAGGGAGTTTTTTGCCAAACGCATAAGTGAATGCCAAGTGTGTTAGAAATCGATGGGAATGTGAGGGTTGATCGTGTTTGGGGAACGGTGGCTGCATCTTGAGGCCGTGCGGCCACCGGAGCCTGTGGCTGATGTAGGAGGAGTGTGTCTGGCGAGGATGGTGTGGACCCGTCAGGGGAAGGGGAGGCCAGGGGGGATGGGAGGAGGGGGGATGTGGACCAGTGGGGAGAGGGAGAGGCCAGGGGGGATGGGAGGGTTCCCTGGGGACCGGTTGGGGGAAGGGAGGCCAGGGGGCATGGGGGCCGGTCCATGTGGCCCAGTGGGGAAAAGGGGAGGCCAGGGGGCGTGGGGGCGGGTCCATGTGGACCGGTTGGGGGAGGGTAGGCCAGGGTTGATGGGGGGGTCCATGTGGCCCAATGGGGAAAAGGGGAGGCCAGGGGGCATGGCGGCGGGTCCATGTGGCCCAGTGGGGAAAAGGGGAGGCCAGGGGGCATGGGGGCGGGTCCATGTGGCCCAGTGGGGAAAAGGGGAGGTCAGGGTTGATGGGGGGGTCCATGTGGCCCAGTGGGGAAAAGGGGAGGCCAGGGGGCATGGGGGCGGGTCCATGTGGCCCAGTGGGGAAAAGGGGAGGCCAGGGTTGATGGGGGGGTCCATGTGGCCCAGTGGGGAAAAGGGGAGGCCAGGGGGCATGGGGGCGGGTCCATGTGGACCGGTTGGGGGAGGGTAGGCCAGGGTTGATGGGGGGGGGGTCCATGTAGCCCAGTGGGGAGAAGGGGAGGCCAGGTGGGGATGGGGGTCCATGTGGACCGGTTGGGGGAAGGGGAGTCCAAGGCCGTGCTGTGCATCCAGAGCACAGAAGAACCATCCTAGAGGAAGAGTGGGAGGAGCTGGGCGCTACAAGATCGGGAAATGGGGGCACCTTAAACTCTAAAAGGTCAGCAAAGCCACAGTCCTAGCAGCGCGGCACCGAACAGACCAGTGGAACAGTCAAGAGCCAAAAACACCCACGCACATGAATGGCAGCTAATGTCCAACGGAGGAGACAAGAACACAGGATGGGGAAGACTGTCTCTGCAGTAACAGCCTCGTGCAGAAGAAAGTAGTGGACCTTTTTCTTACACCCACAAAACTAGCACAGAACTAAAGACCAGAAACTGCAAACGTTCTAGAGGAAAACACAGGCCATAATCTCTTTGACCTTGGCCTTAGCAACATTTGTTTGGATCTGTCTCCCCAGGAAAGGGCAACAAAAACTAAAATAGACCAATGGGATTTCATCAAAGTGAGAAGCTTCTGCACAATGAAGGAAACTGCCAACAAAACGGAAGAGCAGCTACTGAATGGGAGGAGGCATTTTCACATCCACCATCTCACAGGGGTTAATATCCACAAATATGTAAAGAACTTAGACAACTTAGCATCAAAAAAAATTTTTTTAATGGGCAGGGGCGCCTGGGTGGCTCAGTCGGTTGAGGGTCCGACTTCGGCTCAGGTCATGATCTCACGGCCCGTGAGTTTGAGCCCCGCGTCAGGCTCTGTGCTGACAGCTTAGAGCCTGGAGCCCGCTTCAGATTCTGTGACTCCCTCTCTCTCTGCCCCTCCCCTGCTCATGGTCTGTCTCCCTCTGTCTCAAAAATAAATAAAAACATTAAAAAATTTTTTTTCTAAATGGGCAGAAGACACGAATAGACATTTCTCAAAGAAGACACACACCTGGCCAACAGACACATGAAAAGATGCCCCACGTCACTCATCAACAAAACACAAATCAAAACCACGATGAGCTACCGCCTCACACCCATCAGAATGGCTAAAATCAACAAGTCAGGAAACAATAGATGTTGCTGAGGATGTGGAGAAACGGGGACCCTCTTGTACTGTTGGTGGGAATGCCAACTGTGCAGCCACTCTGGAGAACAGTGTGGAGGTTCCTCAAAAATTTAAAATAGAACTACCATGTGATCAGTAGTCGCACTTCTGGGTATTTAGCCAAAGAAAACAAGAACACGAATTCAGAAAGCCGTCTGCACCCCTGTGTTCCTAGCAGCGTTATTTACAGTGGCCGAGACACGGGCACAGCCCAAGTGTCCACCAACAGATGAATGGTGAGGAAGATGTGTGTCTATACAATACTACTCGGCCATAAAAATGAAACCTTGCCACTTGCGACAGTGTGGGTGGATCTAGAGGGTATTATGCCAAGGGAAACAAGTCAGAGAAACTCAAACGTGCGTAATCTAAACAGACAAACAACAGAGAAACAGACTGCCCAGACACAGAGGTGGTGGCCAGAGGGTGAAACAGGTGAAGGGGATGAAGAGGGACAGACCTGCAGTGAGAAAATAAGTACGTCCCGGGGACGAACAGTGCAGCACGGGGAGCGTGGCTGATGGTCCGGTAGTAACTCCGTATGGCGCCCGGTGGTAACTGCACTTTTGCAGATCATTTTGGGGAGTGCAAAATACTGAATCACTAGACGGTGGCCCCGAAATAGATAGTATATGTCAATTTTACTTCGGTGTTTACAAAGAGAAGAAGGGGTGAACGATTAATACAGAAACAGTAACAGCGCGGAGTGAACTCGCGCTCCCAAGTGCCTGTCCCTGCGGTCCCTGTGGCGTAAGACAGCGAGCGGAGGAGAAGACACATCTCTTTACTTGGGGTCTTCTGTGACTTGCATCTAGCGGTTTAAAGACCTAAAGAAATAATAGTTTACTCCTGGGAGGCACTGTCAGGCCATGGTATCCTTCTCTTTGCCACATACATAGAATCGCTAGTGAGAAGTCAGGTTAGGAGAAGAATTATTCGTCACAATCCCACTTCTGAACTGCCTCATGACCGCAGCCCTTTGTAAACCAGTCTCACGTTCAGTGTGGATCAGAGAAAAAAATGTCGACGGGAAATTCTCTGATTGTGTCGGTCTGATAAGTAAAACATTTTTTATTAGAGCAACATTAAATAATTTTTCAGAGAACTCATCCGGGCACACACAATAGAGGTGAACTTTGTGCTTATTCTAATAGGAATTAACGTATGATTTCATTGTCTTGATTTCAGATATAAGAGAACTGTCGTTTTCATCTCAAATCTCTGATAGAAATCATTTCTAGAACTTCCCTTATTTCATTTGGAGGCTGACTTGTTTTTAATTACGTTGTTTAATGTAAGCCACTAATTTAAGCTAATTCTATTTAATGACGACATAACCCAAAAACTGTACTTCTCACATAATTTTGACTTCAGGAAACTTGGGTTCCATTTATTCAAGGTATTAAAAGGGTTAAAGACAAAGTTTATAAGACAAGCCCCCGTGAGAGTAGCTGCTCTCTGAAGTGCACGAAGGTCTGTTGTATGGTGTCCACTCGTGCAGGACGACTGACGGAGCCACCCCTAACACCGTGACGGGCAGCACGGGCTTTCCTCTTACTTGTCACCTTCAAGTGGCCTTCGTGTCCTGATGGGAGTTCCGAGTTGGACGACCAATTTTGTCTTGAACGCTAGTTCTCACTAATGTGTGTGGAGTCAGGGGTAGATAGGAAAACGCATTGTATTTTCAATGTCACGTGTGCCAAAGAAAGCAAAAATCAGTTAATATCTTGTGGGTGTCTCGTAGCCGTGTGGAAAGCCCAACTTTTATTATCACCGATCGGCAATGGGGTTGTTCATGTTCACGTTTATGACGACCTCAGCCCGTGGGTGATCCTTCCGTGTGCCTTGAAGTAAGTGCAGAAAAGCCCAGGGAGAGGGGCGCCTGGGTGGCGCAGTCGGTTAAGCCTGTCTCAGAACGTGCAGGACTCACATGTGGGCCAGGTCACACGCGTGAACTGAAAGGCGGAGTGTGCCCTGTGTTCAGGCAGCCACCACGGAGGGAGCTAGGACGGACGCTGGTCCTCGGCAGAAGGACAGTTTGGGTGCTGGAATTCCAGAGCGTGCTGGGGGGAAGCCTGAGCAGGGAGGAGAGCGTCCGCCCGCGGGTGGAAACGTGGGTGGGGAAGTCTTGTGTTCGGCCTGCTGGCCTCCTATGTGTGCACTGATTTTCGTCTTTGCCACTCCTGTCGTAGGAACCCTCACCCAGAACGAGATGGTGTTTAAGCGGCTGCACCTGGGGACCGTGTCTTATGGAGCAGACACGATGGACGAGATCCAGGGCCACCTCAGGAATCCGTGCCCGCAGGTGAGCTCGCGCACCCTGGCGTGGACGCGGTCTGCGGAAGCCAGCCTGAGCTGTTGTGTCTATTCATGAAGAAATCGGCACACTTCTTTGAATGTCCCAAAACATTCGGTTCTAATTTATAAATCAAGAAGCAGTTTTGGGACTTATTTTATTTTATTACTATTTTTTTAATTTTTTTAAATGTTTGTTTGTGAGAAAAAGAGAGCACAAGCAGGGGAGGGGCAGCGAGAGGGAGACCCTGAATCCGAAGCAGGCTCCGGGCTCCGAGCTGTCAGCACAGAGCCCCACGTGAGGCTCGAACTCACAGACAGGGAGATCATGACCTGAGTTGAAGTTGGATGCTTAACCGACTGAGCCCCCCGGGTGCTCCCTCAAATGTGTTTCTTTTTTAAATTTTTTTTTTTTTTCAACGTTTATTTATTTTTGGGACAGAGAGAGACAGAGCATGAACGGGGGAGGGGCAGAGAGAGAGGGAGACACAGAATCGGAAACAGGCTCCAGGCTCCGAGCCATCAGCCCAGAGCCCGACGCGGGGCTCGAACTCACGGACCGCGAGATCGTGACCTGGCTGAAGTCGGACGCTTAACCGACTGCGCCACCCAGGCGCCCCTCAAATGTGTTTCTTAACCGTCCCTCTGTTTTCCTTCATAATTAATAAGACTTCCTCATATTTTTTTGCCTTTTCAATAAATAGCAGTGGGCACACCGTACCGTGGTGAGCCCATTGCCCTGTCGTCCACGTCAGCAGGTGTCCACGCACAGCGGGTTTTGTTTCATCCATAGCCCTTGTCCTTCACCGTGTTTGTAGTGAACCTCAGATATCACGTTATTCCGTCTGTAAATGTGTGGTCTGTATCTGGATTACGTACGGACGTTTTTGTGGGAGAGGGAAACATGACCTAAGTCTCGTCTTCTCACCGGGGCCTCAGGAGCTGAGGTTGTGAGAATAGGAATTACTTGCTTCCCACAAGGTTGCAGCCCAGTAGTCACAGCGCCTGCCCGACACTTTGTAGGCGGCGGGATCTGCAAGTGACACATGTGTGGTGTGGCCTGGGACGGTCCTGACGCTCCAGGTCCCGACGTCGGGCCCACGGGGCCCTGTGCGTGCACAGATCACAGATCGCGAGTGGAGGGATGGCAGACATAGACCATTTTCCAGAGTTTCTTTCAGGCTGCGTGGTTCCTTCCCACAGACTGTTCCCAGGTAGAGTGTGTGTCGCGCTCGTGTGGACCCACTGATTCTGTGTAACCGCACCTCACAACCCTGGGGTGTCTCTTTAAGGTCCTCGCGCTGAAGGCTGCGGTCGCCACGGAGGACCAGTCACCGCTTCCGAGGCCGCTTCTCTGCCTCCTCGCCAGTCTTTGGTAGGGTTTAGTCACCACGTAGTGACAGCCACTGTGGTATGTCAGGGAGAGGACCAAGTCTTCCGCCCACCAACGACGAGGGGCTCACGTGTCCACAGGCTCCCCTGGGCCCTCTGGGAGGCTGTGGACCGTCTGTGTTGACCGTCATGCTTCCGACCTGTCTTCCTCACACCTGCCCCGAGCGCTTTCTGCTCTGACCAGATTCCAGTGGGCTGTCTGCCTTGCGTTTAGTTTGTGAAAACCTTCTCTTTCTTGTGTAACACTTACTAGAATATCGTATACTTTACTTTCAAGACGCTGTCAGATGAGAACCATGATGCGTGTAAGTTTATCGTATGTACTGATCACTTACACAAGCTCATGTACAAACTGGAAACCAAACACTTTACTGAGTTGGACATCACTCATTTCAAGACAGAGTATTCTGAGTGTTTATTTATTTTGAGAGAGAGAGAGCACAAGCAGGGGAGGGGCAGAGAGAGTGGGAGAGAGAGAGAATCCCAGGCAGGGGGATCTATGCGGGACTCGAACTCATGAACCACGAGATCATGACCTGAGCTGAGATCAAGGGTTGGTCGCTTGACTGACTGAGCCACCTGGGTGGCTAAGTGTTGTGTAACCTAGAATATTTATTAACAGAAGGAAAATCTAAGAAGGAAAAGGAAAAAAGACTTCTCTTCTAGTAATCTTTGTCTAGTTGGAAATAGTACCGGGGAACATGTTTTTTTAAAAACATAACTAATTTACATTATCCATTAGTATGATTTTAATAGCTCCAAATAAGCTATTTTACTAGAAGAATCAAAAGCAGAAAGGATAAGTCACTGTATAAAAACAACAAATATTTAATACTTATTTCCATGTAAGAGTTCTTTTAAAAATCTTTTTTGTTAGCTATCTGTTGGTTAGACAGTACTTTTTATGTAAAATTGATTTTATTCCTTAGATTCTGTCTTTTTATTAAGATGATAATAGTCTACCAGGTCCAGTGTAAGGTAACAGATCTTTCGTAATCTGATTGTATTTCCCCACTGGAAGCATTTGGTGATGGAGGGCATAATCTTTAATGGCATTTGTGTGAAATTAAATCATACAGCCATCAATAAACATGACATAATTCATAAGGGGGAGTCGGCCGTGGGCTCTGCTGTGACGCAGCCATGTGAGCAAGCACGCAGATGTGGGTCTGAGTGCCAGCTGCTGTGCCGAACAGGCAAACCCTTCATTAGACGACCCTGTAATTTGATGGGCAGAATGTTCATGGTTCAGTGGCTCTACACGTGCCGTCCAAGAGCGGGAGACTCACTGCCTCGGGAGGACTCACGAGCGGCTGTGAACTTAACTGAGGAATGTCTGAGGTCCTATTGGTGGCGGGGGGGGGGGGGCATCTTCCTCCTCCAACTCCTCCTCCAGGAGGGGGGACAGTGAGTAGCCGCCCGCCTCGCTGGCGAAGGTGAGCTTCCCCGGACACGGCTGAGTGCGACAAGAGCCGAACACGGTGTAAATGGGGAGTCACCTCGAGAGGGCACGATTTTGAAATCTGACACGGGGATCATTCTTCCTCAGAATGCAGTGTTTATTGTGTGTAATGATTGTTAGGCACGAAATCAGACCCTAACTTCAGAGGCTGTCACGAGATGGATTAATTTATCGTACTAAAGGAAGATTCATAAGCATTTTCCTCCTGCTTTTAGCTTTATACCCCTTGAGATACGGCACTTTTAAAGAAAAGTGAGAGCACTTACAAGTCTACTGTTTGTTCTTCAGCGAACCCCATCGTTAGAGGGAGGATCAGCATGAGTTATTAAGGACTTAGCAAGTTAATGCCGTGGCTCAAGTGAATCTAGTCAAAGGAAACACCCAGATTTTAAGTATTGAAACAAATATTTTGGTATGTATGACAACTGTAATAATAGCTGTTCTGTAGAAGGGAATCCGAATCAAACCACATAATCAAATCGAGCTACTTTCCTTCTTTCCTTCCTTCCTTCCTTCCTTTCTTCTTTCTTTGTTTCTTTCTTCTTTCTTTCTTTCTTTCTTTCTTTCTTTCTTTCTTTCCTTCTTTCTCCCTTTCTTTCTTTCTTTCTTTCTTTCTTTCTTTCTTTCTTTCTTTCTTTTCTTCTTTCTTCTTTCTTTCTTTCTTCCTTCTTTCTTTGTTTCTTTCTTTTCTTCCTTCCTTCCTTCCTTCCTTCCTTCCTTCCTTCCTTCCTTCTTTTTTTGTCTCTTTCTTCTTTCTTTGTTTCTCCTTCCTTCCTTCCTTCCTTCCTTCCTTCCTTCCTTCCTTCTTCTTTCTTTGTTTCTTCTTTCTTTGTTCTTTCTTTCTTTCCTCTTTCTTTCTTTCTTTCCTCTTTGTTTCTTCCTTCCTTTCTTCTTTCTTTGTTTCTTCTTTCTTTCTTTTTCTTTCTTTCTTTCTTTCTTTCTTTCTTTCTTTCTTTCTTTCTTTTTCTTTCTATTTGGTATTTTATTTTAGAGAGATTGAGAACATATACATGAGCAGGGGAGAGGAGTAGAGGGAGAGAGAGAGAATCTCAAGCAGGCTCCAGGCCCAGCACAGAGCCCAATGTGGGGCTCGATCCCATGACCTGAGCCAAAATCAAGAGTTGGACACTCGACCGAGCCACCCAGGCGCCCCAAGCTGCTTTTCCTATCCCTGGCTAACTAGCTTATAAAAATAGCATATGCTAATAACTCCAGCATCAACTATATTGTATTTTCAACTTTATGACATTCCGTATTTTACCAGATGCAGTCCCAGGCTGGCGGAAACAATGCCAGTTCAACGCCCCCGAGAAAAGCCCAGTCTTCAGCTCCCAAAGTCAGAAAAAGTGTCAGCAGTCGAGTGCACGAAGCGGTGAAGGCCATCGCGCTGTGCCACAACGTGAGCCCCGTGTATGAGTCCCGAGCCGGTGTGGGCGGGGAGGCCGAGTACGCCGAGGCAGATCAGGACTTCAGCGACGGGAACCGGACCTACCAGGCCGCCAGCCCGGATGAGGTCAGTCGGGGCCTCTTGGAGAATCAGAGTACAGAACTCATCACCTTGGGTTTCAGTCGGACGCAGAAGGCGTGAGAATGAGTTCTCTCATGGGGTGAGAGGCGAGCTTTACCATAGTTCTAGCAGGCCTTAGCTACGGGCCAGGGGCCACGCGGCTCTTCCCGGCTGGCAGCCCCTGGTGTCAGGGTCCTTTCCAAGATGGGCCCTTGGTCTCAGTGTGTCCACATCTCCCAGAAAGTCTAAGTCCGTTACCGGAAAGCACATGAGAGAATCCAGAACTTTTGTGACCAAGTCCCATCTTCCTAAAGCTGCTGAGACTTGGGCTTTCCTGCCTCATCGTCCTCTCTCTCCTCCAAGTAAATTTCCAGGGCTTTTTGGGTTTTTCGTTTTTGTTTTTTGCCAGAATTGAGATATAGTGTATCTATTTCAAAAGAGAATTGGGATGCAAATCGTCTCAAAACTCTGCAGAAGACAAACAAAACAGTAAAATCCTAAATGCAGTAAATTAGTCATTTCTAACTTTGCATCATTTTTTGATTTTTAGATGGTGAAATTAATTTGTGCAATTCCTGTACCGCCAGTGTATTTTAAACACAGTTCTCTTACATATTGTTTTCTACTCCGGGTTCTTCAGAGATGATTCTGTCATCAAACCGTGGAAGCAAACAAGCTTCTTTACCTGCTAAAACTGGATCATACAATAGCCCCCAATCACAGGGTGTTTTAACCTTTATTTATTTTTGAGAGAGAGAGAGAGAGAGAGACAGAGCATGAGCGGGGAAGGGGCAGAGAGAGAGGGAGACACAGAATCCGAAGCAGGCTCCAGGCTCTGAGCTGTTGGGGCCCAAACTCACAGACCTGAGCGCATGAGATCATGACCTGAGCCGAAGTCAGGGGCTCAACTGACGAGCCACCCAGGCGCCCCAAAATCACAGTTTGTTTAAAAAAGTCTGATGTTTTAAAGAGAGGAGCCTGGTGATTCTCGTTATCGAGGTTATTTCAGGAGAGCAGGGTCCTTCCACTGTAATAACATCACTGCAGGGAAACTGGGTGTCGCGTTACTGCCGGGATGTCAGCATCAGGGAGCTGGTGAGGCCGCGGACGCTCAGGGCCACATTGTGCAGCCGGGAACAGGAAGTGGCGGGTGCTCCCACACGTACCCCGCAGAGCCTGGAACCATTGCACCCTGTTTCAGTGATTAAAATCAGTCAGGAAGTCACAAGGTAAGCGGTGAGTTTAAAGTGTTAGCAAAGGTGTCCCGGGAGTAACGGCTGAGCCAGCTTGTGGCCGCGGGCAGAGAGGACCGTGCAGCCTGTGTGGCGGGGCCGAACAGAGGAGCCCTGGCCAGGCTGGCACGTCTGCAAGGGGCTTGTGTCCTCTCCCTGCGGCGGGAGAAGGCGGGTTGTGACCGTCCTGACGTGTCTCATTCCCAGAGGTGCCCTCAGCCCTTGTCTGTGGCCTCCTGGGGTGCCACGGGTGGACACATCGGCACCCTTGATCCTGTCTGCACATCAGGTGCGCTCACACCTCGATTGTCTTTTTTCTGTTTTGTTTATCTGCCTTTTTCTGCGCACGGGCTCAGTTCCACCGGTGATTGTTGGGTGGGCCTCGTGGGGCTGGACGCTTCTCCATTTTGGGGACACGCTAAGGTGCACCCACGGCTGAGAGCCCCCGGGTCCTGGCCGTCTTCCCGTGGCCCCTCCCAGGGCGTGCTGCCAGCGCCCGAGCCAGGAGCCAGGTGGGCCAGTGGTCTGAGCAGTTCCTGGGCAGCGCCCTCCAAGGGTCCCCCAGTGGAAACACAGACGTGACTTCATAATGATGAAAACAGTACCTAAAGATGTGGTGTTTTACAAAGCTTTATGCACTGCTGTATTTTCCGGAAACCAAATTCATTTTTGCGGATTTAGTTACATTGGTATTTCTTCGATTATTTAGTCAAGAAATTATCTGATAGTAACCAGAACAAACTAAGTTAGAAATTAGGGCAACACATCATTTCTCGTGTAAGAGCTTAAAGGCGGTGAGAAACCAGCCAAAAAGGTAGAAGTTGGGTTGTTTTCCTTTTGCCGTGGAAAGCCCAGACCAGGGCCGCTGCTCCTCTCCGCCCTCAAACTCACGCCTGGAGCCCCCTCCTGGGGTCTGTGCCCACACCCGCACGTCCTCCCTCCTGTGGCCGCTGCCGCGTCCCTCGCACCCCTTCCCCCCAGGGTCCTCCCACGGGTGCCCCGAGTGCCACACCCCGGCTTCTGCCCGGGCGTCTTCGCCTGCGCCCACCAGGCACCCCGTCCTTGGTTCTCGTTGATGAGGACGAGATAAAGGGAGCCCTTACTGTTTCAAAGCACTGTTACCGTTGGACAGCTTTACAGTAACTCTGTTGCTCTTGGAATTACTCGGTTTTCTTACACTGAAAAGAATGAAAAAGGCTGAAGACAAAGCAGGGTCTCAAATCCGCTTGATCCTGAACCATGACCTCCACGGTGTCCTGTCTGGGTCACCCTCTGGCACATCCTGGGCGCGGGGCACGCGGTGCTGCAGGGGTGTGGGGGGCAGGCTGTGCTCTTACTGTGCCTCCGGGGACGCTCGTCTTCCTTCTCGGGTGTGTGGGTCTCAGCCAGGCCCCCCTCCCCCCTGCGGATGTGGGGTGCACGGGTCTCAGCCGGGCCCCCCCCGCGGATGTGGGGTGCACGGGTCTCTGCCAGGCCCTCCCTCTCTCCCACAGGTGTGGGATGCATGGGTCTCAGCCGGGACCCCTCCACTTGCAAATATGGGGTGTACGGGTCTCAGCTGAGCCCCCCCTCTTCCGTGGGTGTGGAGTGCACAAGTCTCAGCTGGGCCCCCCCTCCCCCTGCGGATGTGGGGTGCACAGATCTCGGCCGGGCCCCGAGGCCCAGGCCGTGCAGGGAGGTGTGGGGAGCAGACCTTGGTAATTATCCAGAAACCAGTCTCCTGGCAATATCAGGCCATGACATCAAGTGGGAACCAGAGCCCTGGGGTTTGTAGCCTTTCCCTTTTCGATACCTAATGAACTGTGATGACCGACTGCATCTTTTTGTGACTCACAGTGTCACCCCGCCCTCCCATTTGGGGGTATTGGCTCAGGCTGTGAATGTTGGATTAGCGGCGGTGCTGTGGGTTGTCGAGAAGCTCGAGAGTGTAGCTCGTTGTGTACGGAGGAGACCGGGTGTGTGCAGGACCAGGCCCCCCACTCCCTCAGGCACAGCCGCCTCCGGGTGTCAGCGTCCTGTAACACTGGGAGTGTTACATTCTGTACATAGATGTAAGAATCTGGTGCGTGGGTGCGTGTGTGTGTGCACGCGCGCATATGTGTATTTGGTAACAGGAAACGTAGGAGAAACTATAAGATGAATAGCTAAGATTTATAAGATCTATGAGTTGCCGTCTCAGCGTTCCGGTGGACACTTGGAGACAAGTGTAGGCCACTGGTGACTGCTCTGTAAAGGAAATGGACCACATTCCTTTTCACGTAAGGAAAGGCTTGAATACATCGTGTTCTGTATTATAACATGCTAGAAATTGTCGAGAATCCCGTTTGATTATGGATGAAGAATTATTTCTCAGTCTTAAGCACAGGAAGCTGAGACCACAGATGTTTCTCAAGAAAAATTGTATTTGTTTTAAAAATATTCTATTACATATTTCACCTTAATACCTGCCAAAAAGAAATATGAATTTCCCGAAACTACATGGGGTTTTTGGGGTGCCTGGGTGGCTCAGTTGGTCGAGCATCTGAATCTTGATTTCGTCTCAGGTCAAGATCCCAGCATCGTGGGATCGAGCCCCACGCCAGGCTCCGTGCTGAGCGTAGAGCCTGCTTGGGATTCTCTCTCTCCCTCCCTCCCTCCCTCCCCCGCACTCCCTCACCGCTACCTCTCTCCCCTCCTGGCTCTCTCTAAAAAGAAAGAAAGGAGGAAAAGAAGGAAGGAAGAAAACATACATAGGGTTTTTTACCTTTGGTTTTTTATCTAAGTCCTAACGCTTTTTAAATCTTAAATTAGGAATTCACAGTAGAGAGGGATTTCGTTGATTCCAAGATTACGAGAACTAAATAGAACTGCTAATCTTATAATTAAATTTTTTACTTGTTTACAATTTTCCTTCTACTTTGGAGATTGAGCAATGATTAGAAGTAGCAGCATGTTAAATAACTTAAAAAAATCCCTAACAGATTTTAAATCTGAAAATGAAAAAATAGACTTTGTCATAATTTTTAAAGAGCTTTATTGATGCAGTGTTTGCAAATCCCCGAGGCCCAAGGAAAATCATCTAAATGGTTCATTATTTAGCTTATTGAACTTTGCTGCAGTTAGGTTGACGGATGATGGCAGTGTTCCCAATCACCAAAGCACCGTTTTAAAAGCATTTTTTATTGAATAAAGTGCTTAGAATATTGCACCCTGGAGCTTTGTTCAGGGAAATGGCTCAATTGATGGTTTCTGTCTGACCTCAGCGTTGACCTATCACAACATGTGTGGTTAATAAGCAATGCTATCGCTTGGGAGCTTTGTAGCAGATTCTGCATCAGCACTCCGCCCTCACGGTCCCTGCGTCCTCACGGCTCTCGCGTCCTCTTTGTCTTTCGAAAGGATGCGCTGAAGTCGAACGTTCCTGTGTCCGAGTCTGACGTCACAGTTGCATTTCCTCACAACAGAAGCGGCCTTCCTTTCCATTTTCCTGCAAACAGAGGGTCTTTTCCCTCCCTGCAGATGTGCACATGTGAATGTTTCATACAAATGATCGCATTCTGGGGCAGCTCATGTTAAACTGAGGTGCAGTCACTGAGTACTTGTGGCGACGTGTGGTCGTGGAACGTGGGTGGTACTGTAAGGTGCGGCAGGTGGCAGTGCTGGAGTGTCAGCAGCTCGTCTTGTATTCATCCCGTGGAGCCCCGATGCCCTGTCCTGTTCCTTATGATAAGTGATCAATAGTTCATTTTCTCTACGAGAGTAGAAAGTTTCACTTGCCTGGCGCTTGGTCTCTACAGCGTCAGCAGAGCAAATTGCAGCTGAGTGAACAGTGGGCGTTGCCTGGAAATCCCTGGACAGAGTTGCAACCCAGCCCCCTCCAGCTGTCCTATGTCCAGTGCAGGTAGAGGAAGCCAGGACCCTGAATGTCACGAGCAGTCCTGGCGGGTACGAGCTCAGTGGGCAGAGCCTTGGCGTTGGAAGGTTGTCAACTCAAGCAATCAGGGCATATGGTGACACAAACCTTGAAGGGCTCTGGTGTCTTTTGGTCCAAAAAGATCAATCGGCTGTGACTTTAAGGACTGCTGACTTCTGAACACTAGCTACTCGCTAGCAATGTTCTTGTCCGCACCGTGGCCTCATCCTGCACGTAGGCGAGGTCTGCGTTTGCATATTATTTTCAGGTGTAGATGTTAGCTCCTCACTTGGACATTTCTTGGTAAGAATCGGCTAAAATTTATGCCAGACTACAAGTGGATTGTTTAAATATAGAAGAATATCGCCTCCTTGCTGGCACTGCTTTTGGACTTACCAAAGCGAGCCGTCCCGCGCATGGTGTGCTCTCGTTTTACACTCACTTTGTCGCGGGTGCTCCTCACAGTGGGACAGACTGTGGTGCTAGGCAGCACGTGTGGGCTCAGGTCCCGGTCAGCGTCGGAAGCCCTGCTCTCAGGAGCAGCAGAGAAGGCGCACGCACGGCCCGCCGTGACTGTTGGGGGCAGTTTTTCCAGGTGACCAGCTTGCCTCTTGTGTTCGTGACTCCATTCGGTTATGAGCGTGCTGGTGGGACCGCAGTGGAAGATGTGTGGGTCAGTGATCGGGTTACGATTTCAAAGGTGCCTGGTAAGAAATGCATCCCTGAGCAGAACTGCCAGGTGTGTGTGTAACTGCCAAGAGGAGAAAAGTAATGTCCCCCAAGCTTTTCGTTAGTAATAGCACAGAAGTTTCTGGATAATGGGATCGTAGGGAAAAATTAGTGATCAGACCTTGCCTCATATTCTGTTTTCTCTCATGCGGTAGGACCCTGGGAATACTTCCCTGTACTGGCTCCTGAGCATGGGGAGGTGACAATGTGTTCATAAGTTGCCCGTGACAACGGTTGGATGTCACTAAGCAGCCTGTGGCTGACATTTAGCCCAGGCTTCTTCCAAATGTAGTTTTTATATTCACGTTTCAAGTCTCTTTACCTTTGTATTATTGTCAGTAGTCACATTATTAGAAATTTCTATAAGCTCGGTAATCCTAGAAATTTGAAATGTGAGCCTCTAAGCTCTGAGCCCTCTTCACTTATCAGAGGAATACCTCTCAGGATTACATCCTAGTACGTCAGCAGCCGCTTCCGTAGGAACGTGGCAGCACCCGAGGTAGATGTGACAAACTAACCCCCCACGTTTTATTCAGGTAGTGACAAGGCTGCCCGACCAGGTGAGATCACGTGGAGACCGAAACTTTCTTACTAAGGAGCCCACACCTGAGTGCCAGGAAGGTTTCGTGTTCTGTGGGCCACGGATACGGGAGCCGGGGTGCTAGGTGGCCCACACCATCACCGAGAGCACCCCCCCCCCCCACCAGGGAACAGGGAAAGCCGCGTGCCCTGCTTCTGCCCACGGAGAGGGCCTCACCGGGATAGCGGGCAGCAGCGCGTGACCTGCTCCTGAGAGAGATTCTGAGCCGGAGACCTGACAATTTCTATCCACCCTCAGCAGCTTTGTGTGTACGTCCTGTTAGTGTAGGGAATAGGACCCGAGAGAAGCCGTGGTCAGGAGAGGCCAGGGACACGGCGTGACCTCCGTGGGGACACCGAACAGCTCCTGCTCGCACTGTAGCAGGTGCAGTCAGCAGACGAAAGTCCGCTTCTGCCAGAGGGCATCCTGCCGAGCACCCTGCAAGCCAAGCCGGAGGCTGTGCTCACCCGTAAGGAGAAAGAAATAAGTGAGCTTGCATCCAAGTAAACAATTCAGAAGACCAAACAAAACCGAAGGAAATGAAAGGAAAACAAAAAGGAATGGCTGAGAAGGCAATCAATTCCAAAGCTACGTAAAATGGAAAAATGACTGGCAAAATGAGTAAATAATACCAGTGAATGCAGACTAAGCATACACACAAAATTTGCACGTGAGGAGTGTATACCAGACAAACAGGCTTGAATTTTTGTGAGTGTATTGAACAGCCCCAATGCTAATATTTTTGAAAAGCTCGTTAAGTAACCATGTTTGGGAAAAATATAAATTAGCCAAGTGGAGTCTAAAACACCTAAAACCTGAGTAGACCAGAAACAAAATTCAAAAAGTTGCCAAAACCACTTTGGACCAGTTATTTTAAGCCAAAAATAAATCCCACCCAAAACTTTTCTGGAACAAGGAAAATAGTACAAAGCCTTCTAAGTCATTTCATAAGGCCAACTCACTCCTAAGTTCTAAAATCTGATCAAGACACACAGTATAAATATACACACAGTAAAAAAGGAACTCAGAGATAAATCTTATAAACAAAGATCCAGAAATCCTGTAACGCCAACAAAGCTACAGTACTACTGAATGACCGTGACCAGGTGACCTCTTCCCCAGGGATACAAGAACGACGGACTAGGAGATGTGTCCGTACGGCTCTGTAGAAGTTGAAAGGCACTAGATAATCTCACTTCCATTAGAGACTTTTAAAAAGGCATTGAAGTTAAAACCCAGTACCCATTCCAGATCAAAACAGACACACTAGCTTCCTCTCCAAATCCAGCAATAGTCCATTGAAAACAGACAGATCTTTCTTAACGTGATCCATGCTACCTGTCTCAAACCAATACTCACCGTCACACCGGATAGACTGCGCAGTCCTTCCCAAGCGAAGGATAAAACAAAGATGTTTGCTAACATCAATGCCATTTCATACTGTCTGTCCCGGATGCTCTATCCAGACAGCATGGCAGGGAAAAATCATGACAGTTATTACAAGAAAATAAAATTACCCCTTAGACATGGTGTGACTGTATATCTAGGCAAGGATTCAGGAGACCCCAAGAAAAATACACAAACCCATACACTCTTCTGTATCGACCACAGCCTGTTACATTGAAGACAGTGTCCCGTTCACGAAACCACAACAATAAAAATATTCAATCATGAACCTAAGTAGGAACACGTCGTGCAGATTGAAACAACTAATTTTAAAGCTAGACTTTAGAGCACACTTATTAACGCCTTACCTACACTCTTCATCTTCTCTGAAAGAGGTGTCCTCATTTGTGAACAGAAGTAAGCGCAGAAAATGCTGGCATCTCATCCAAGGCCAAGGGAAGTTTTGTTTTTAATGCCAGAATGATGGTTCTGGTCATTATCAGCCCTGGACCGCCTTTGGACACATTTGACACCCTCCGATGTCTAGATTTCTCCCCAACCTACTGAAACTAAATCTGCAGAATCAAAAATCCTTCTGTTGTTCCTTATATTGTTTCTGATTTGTTTTAAAAACATTTTATTTCGGGGCACCTGGGTGGCTCAGTCAGTTAAGTGTCCGACTTCAGCTCAGGTCATGATCTCACAGCTCGTGAGTTCGAGCCCCGCATCGGGCTCTGTGCTGACAGCTTGGAGCCTGGAGCCTGCTTCGGATTCTGTGTTTCCCTCTCTCTCTGCCCCTCCCCAGCTTGCACTCTGTCTCTCCCTCTCTCAAAAATAAATAAACATTAAAAAAAAATTTTTTTAAACAGTTTATTTCACTAAGTGTTAAGGTTGCAATATACGTTGCTTAATAAATTAAGTAGATGCACATCATCCCATTAGACTGTTCTATGAATCTGCCTTTTGCCAGTGCAGAAGAGACTCCCGTGAAGCGCACTACTCCAGGGGCCCAGAAACCACGTACCCGTGTTGGCAACAGCAAAAGAACAGGGCGTATGCTCATGCACATATCGGTAATTTCTCCTCCCCTCCCCCAGCTCTCTCACGTTACTGAAAACACCCAGAGCCATCACAGCTCTTGTATCTAGTCAAGAAATTTCATTTGCAATTACACACCTTTCCACATCCAGGGCTAGGTGGCTTCAGGTGAATTCTACCAAATGTTTAAGAGGAAACAATACCAATTCTGTACAAACTCTTCTGGAATACAACAGGGGAAGAAACGCTTCTGTGGTGGTAAAGTAATACTGATACCAGACAAAGGCATTATGAGAAACTGGAAACGTAATCACTTAATGAACGTAGACGCAAAACTCTGTTACAAAGTAGGAGTGGATAAAGCCTGGCAACAAATAAAAAAGGTAATACATCATGATCAAGTGGGGCTTATTCCAGGAATGCAAGGTTGGTTCAACTGTGATGAATCAATCAGTATAATTTTTTTTTTTTTAATTTTTTTTTTCAACGTTTATTTATTTTTGGGACAGAGAGAGACAAAGCATGAACGGGGGAGGGGCAGAGAGAGAGGGAGACACAGAATCGGAAACAGGCTCCAGGCTCCGAGCCATCAGCCCAGAGCCCGACGCGGGGCTCGAACTCACGGACCGCGAGATCGTGACCTGAGCTGAAGTCGGACGCTTAACCGACTGTGCCACCCAGGCGCCCCAATCAGTATAATTTATCTACAGGACAAAGGGGAAAATCTGTATGATCATTTCAGTAGCTTCAGGGGGAAAAACATTCTTGACTGAAATCAAACATCCATTCCTAATAAAATCTCTCAGTAAACTAGAAATAAAAGAATTTGTTCAACCTAATAAGGGGCATGTGTGAAGAATCCTGTCGTTAGCATGATACTTAATACTTAACAACAAAAAGTAAAGGTGGGATGCCTGGGTAGCTCAGTCGGTTAAGCGAGCACCTCTTGGTTTCAGCTCAGGTCATGATCTCACAGTTCACGGGTTCAAGCCCCGCATGGGGCTCTGCACTGAGTGCACAGAGTCTGCTTGGGATTTTCTCTGCCTCTCTCTGCCCCACCCCACCCCCCCAAATAAAGAAACATTTTACAGTAATAATAAGACCTTAAGAATAAGGCTCGGTGCTTCCTTCAGATGACTGGCGTCTTGTGGGTGAAGAAATGGTCTAAAGGCAGACTGGTAACTTCCAGGGAGACTGTCGTTTCTTAGCTCCCAGCCCCGGTGATGCTGGGGGGGGGGGGAGGTTGCTCACCAGTCTCCTCCCAGAACTGGGGAGAGTGCCTCACACAAGCAGGTGCTCAGAACAGCCCCATTTATGCACTGGCACCTGTGTCAGGTGCCCCAGCAGCTTTCCACTCCTAAGTCGCTCCGGGTAAGAGACCATCCGCTCTCTGTGGCTGGAGGACCGTCCCATGCTGGCCACACGAGCGCCTCCGGTGTGGAAGTCCCAGATGTGCTGTGGGTCGGGGTGCGGGACGTGACCAACAAGCAGACCCCCACACATGTAAGTGTAGGTTGTCACGATGGCCACTCAGAGAAGAGTGGGTACACCCAGAGGAGCACAGGGGAGGGAGCCAGGACGCAGCACCTTAGGCAGTCCAGGGAACCTTCCGGAGCAGTGGAGGCAGGAGAGAAGGCCTGCTGTAGCATGGTGGAGAGGGGGCGTCGGGCCGGCTCGCCAAGCCAGCCCTGAGCACAGACCTGGGACGGGCAGAGGCTGGGGGTCCATGGGTTGGTTCCAAGTGTAGTGTCCACGTCCGTAGCCGCACCTCCCTGGGCAGAAGCCAGGTGGCCATTCCCACACAGCAGGGCTGTGGATGCAACACTCTCACCGTGTGTGTGCACGTGTGTGTGTGCGGCTGTGGTCTCCAGCCCTCACGCTTGTAGCCCCCCCTCCCGTCCCTCATACAGCAGGCGAGGCTTGCAGGCTTTCAAAGAGGACGTGTGTTTTAACTGCTTACGTGTCTTTAGGAAGAAAACAGAGCCAAACGCCAACGCCTCTGAAATTTTAGTTAATTTCTACATTTAATATCGCTGGATTTAAGCTGTTTCTAGGAGGCCTTCTGGATCAACACTACTGCTCTCTTGCAGAAATGAGAGAGTTGGTATGAATCCGACCAGGTCCCCTGCACTCCCAGTGTGCTCTGAGACGAGGTGGGAAAGCTCAAAGCCGGGGCGAGGCCCTCTGTTCCCGCTGCACTGAGCAACTCGCATCAGGGCGGTGATTAAGGCATCTGGCTTGTGAACGGGGTCACACTCCTGGTTGGCGTCACGTGGAGACGTAGTCCTCGAAACGATGATGATTAAAAAGAGTTGTGTGGGCACCTGCACTGACGTGACGCGGTTACGAGCCGCTCCCTGAGGCGGGTGGTGCGGGCACGCGTGCGGTGAATGGCACACGGGTGTGAGTCCTCCGGTAGAGCCTGTGGTCCCGACTGGGGGGCCCGAGGAGGTGATGGGGCGTCGGCAGGAAGAGACACTTGACGGGTCAGAACGTCACGGTTGCCCTTCACCTGGGGAGTGTGGGGCCATTTGCAGTTTATATCGAAGTTTTATAGGAAAAGCGTGTCCAGTGTGCGCTTCCCCTCCCACCCGAGGTGGGCTGCGGAACCCACGCTCCCCCGTGCTCCTCCTGTGACGGCCACGTGTCTCTGGGGCGCTCTGAATCAGTGCCGTGTTATCCGTGGCGTGCTTTTAGGATCTTGGCAAACTTGAGCCCAGTAGGGTGTGGGTCGGGAGTCTGGGGGTCGCCCAGCCCTCGGAGGGTCTGCCCTGCCATCCTCTGCAGCGGAGAGTGGCCACGGGGTGGACAAGCGTGGCGGGGAGGCCACCGTGGCTGCCCCGCCCCAGCCAGTATGGCCGGCGAGACCACCAAGCCTTTGCTCGGCAGCCTGTGTGCATGGACTGCGTGGGGGGCCGAGTCGGTCCACCCCTGCTGTGGGCAGGAGCCGAGAGCGTGTGAGCGCTTCCTGCCGCGGGAAGACCCGCCCGCCCGCCCGCCTTCAGGTCTGCGGCGTGGGGCTGTGCCGCCTCGGCCTTTCCCCCTGGTCACCCGGGTTCAGACACGTGGGGCCTTCCCAGGATCAGAGGTGTGCCCTTCCCAGATGGCTTCTACTTATTGTTAAAAGGCAGTGAGAAATCCCAAATCCAGTTCAAAGGTTATTTTTCCTCTTTTTATTCTCCACCCAGGGCAGTGCCACGTAACGTCCGGGCCTCACTACTCGGCTTTTCCGTTCTCTGCGTGGCCCGGGGCCCCTGCTCCCGCCCTGGCTGGGCTCGCTGGGCTCGGGGAGACTCACCTGGAGGGGTGTGCTGGCGTTTGCTGGACCCCTGCTCCGCACGCGGTCCGCACAGGGCTCCTGCCAGGCAGGGTCTGCAAAACCTCCCTCGGTTTGGTGGTCACTGGCAGGAGGACTGTGCTCGGCTATCAGACCCGCCCCGGCTGTGACCACGGAGGGACAAAGTTTAAGATCCACCAGGGAACCCATAATGGCACAGCTGCACAGGCCGGGGTCCCCCAGAGACCTGCCGTGCGCTCCCACTCGCCCCCGCCCCGAGGGTTGTGTGCACCGTGCTTACTTTTCCAGTGTGTCGTGTGACGTGTGCACGGCACCACCAGGGCCGGAAGGCCACTGAGCCTCGGCATCAGGGTTTTTACTGGGCTCTTTCATGCAGACATGGTTGACCCCCACATGGCTGACCTGTTTCCTGCCCCTGTAGAGGTCGGGGTGACCATAAGCCCAGCACCCCTCCATAAGGCACACTGATGGTGCAGACCGTGTGCAGCCCACTCCAGGGCCCGTTACCGTGGTGGGGACACCCGCCCCCAGGAACGGAGCCCACAGTCCTCGCTGCACGATGAGGCAGTTGCCCCTAAGCAGGGCAGTGTTCTGGCCTTCCATTGACTTCCCGGCAGAGGTGAGGGGTCACAGCATACTGTCCTGCCTCTGACCCCGTTGGCGGTGGCTTTGGTGGGCAGGTTCCACTAACAAAACGTGAAAATCACAAACAAGTCCTGTCGAGACAGCAGTCTCTCACAGTATTGGACAGACATTAAGCATTCGCTTTGTGACTGTTCGTATAATTTACCTTCTGGAAAGGAAGAACAGTGATCTTACTGAAATAGTTCATCAAGTAGACAAAAGTAAACATCTGCTCATTTGCTTTATTTCCTCCAAAAGGGGGAGAAGCATCAGTTGCACGTGGGCAGTGGGGGCTTCAGGCGCACAGCAGTTAAAACGCTAGGTGTTCCCACCAACAGCGTGCTCCCAAAAGGCAGCAGGAGTGAGTCCAGCACTTGAGACGTGGTCTGACCAGCCCAAATGTAATTCACACTGAGGGCTTCTGACTTATTCTTGGTTTAGGTTTTGCCTTACCAGTTTAAATTCAGTACTCTAGCCTGTTGGGCACATTGTCGAATTCGATCCGAGGTTAGGGAGAGCGAGCGGGTCTCCCCTGTGTAAGGACCCAGGCACAGAGAAGGTCAAGGTACACACAGCAGGAAAGGCTCAAGGTCAGAATTTCTCCTTCAGCGGGACGCTTCCCAGCAGTGACCGCTGCGCCACGGGGCAGCCCCCCGACCCGGGGCGTCCGTGAGACGGCCTGTGTGCAGGGCCGGCCGGCGCGTGGACGGGTTCTCCTTCTGGACGTCAGAGCCAATTGCGCAGTGCTGCTCACACAAGATGGTAGTTCTGCACCGTTGACTCTCTAGCTGGCGACCTAATCTGTAACATGGTACTGTTGCTAATGCTGTGACTTCACTAATTTAAACGGAACTTGTGTTTTTAGGGGAAAATCGGGGAGGAGAAGTTTGCACCCCGCACATAGCCGTTCCCGTCTCAGCAAGCAGACTGTGCCCGCGGCGGGTTGGGGACCAGGTGTAGGCAGTGGGGCCGGGCAAGGGGGCAGGAAGTCTCCCCTCAGGCACCGGGCGCTGACGGGCCACAGCGTCGGAGCGCAGCTTGCGCACGGCAGGCCACCTTCGGTCCGCTCGAGAATGAGACCTCTGTGTCCCATCCTTGGGAGTAGGAGGTGGCACCACGGTCACTGCCTGTGTCTGGCACTCAGACGCCGAGCCCGGGTGAGAAAGGTGCTCTGAGCCCTCGGCCTCTCTTCTAGGAATGCGTTACTATCTGCGAAGTGATCCAGTAATGCAGGGTCGTTATTACCGTTTCCCTCCCAATCCCGCTTTTCTGAAATTGTTCCGTTCCGTTCACTGTGGGCTGACTCTACCAGGTAATCTTTGTAAAAGACTTTGTAAAAGATGCAAAATTTCTGCCACGTGAATTCTGGTGCATTGACCTATGCTACTTATTTAAAAAAAAAAAAAATGATTTTAAACCGTATGTCTTTACTACCCTGAAATTTTACCCCCTACCTGTCTGTTTGGCTCCTTTACGAGATCCTAACATTTGGGGAAGTAAAGCCCACCCACCCCCCGACCCCGTGAAGGAGACGCACTGGTGTCTGTCAGGGATTTCTTTACGACCAGCCCGTGGAGTGTGGCCGTCGTGCCCCGAACCAGCCGCCCGGCGGTAGTTCCTGCCAGCACAGCACAGGCGACTCGTGCTCTTGGCTGTGTTCTGGAACACGCGCCGTCCCAGACGACCCTTCACTTCCACGTTCTCCTACCTTCCTGTCTCCGGCCACTCGCGGCCTCCCCAGCACGCACTGGAGCAAACAGCCCCTCACCCTCAGTTGGCAGTTGTGCTGGAATCTTCCTGTAGTTGGAAGTGTGGGGGCCACCTAGGAAACCTCACCTTGAAAGGGATTCCCGTTCTGTGAGGGAGGGTGACGGCGGAACCCTGACACCCCAGATAGGCTTTGGCGTGCACGGCGGCCTGCCCGGTGGCCTGGCCGCCACGGTTGTCCAGGTGAGGAGTTGGAGTGGGGGCGACCCGAGCGTTCCAGCCTCGGAACCAGGGCTGCTGGGCCTCATCGCGGCCTGTCCCCCCGCGATTTCACAGGGAACGCTCGGGCCCAGCGGTAACGCTCTGCTTGCTGGGCAGAACTGAGTGGGTGCACTCCTCTGGCCCGGGGTAAATGCTGGGCCTGTAGTGGGTGAGTACAACCGCAGGCCTGAAGGAAGGGGTGGGGGGCACGGGAGGAGCCCGAGCCCCCCAGCTTGCGAATGACGGCCCTTCACCGAGCAGGGGGGCGGGGGCTGGGGGGGTCCAGCAGACCACGTTCTAGCTGATGACTGTTGTCAGGTGGCTTTTAAAGATAAACTGATTTTTTTTCCCCAGAAAACACTGTCCTGACAAACACTGTTCATAAATCAGCTTTAAAAATTACTCTTCTGTTTATGATTCTCACATTTTAATGCTAGATAATGAACCGTCAGTAAGAATACTTCTGTTTTTGAGGAATGACCGTGTGCCAGGGGACTTTGGTCATTTCAGCGTTAGAACAGTTTGCAAGTCTATTTTCCTCCTGACCCAGGGGTTGCTGGCAGAGCTGAGCTCAGTTCAGGTACTCCAGTAGACGCACCAGCTGTCCTCGGTCACCCGTCTGGCTCTCATTTAGAAGGAGAGCAGGGCCCCATCAGGGACGTGGCGCTGGCGGGCGGGCGGGAGCTCTCGGGAGGCCCCGTCGCTCACAGCCCGCTCTGCGCCCAGGCCGGCACCTGTGTGGGTTTTAAAGCCCCCACCTCTGGGCAGCCGCAGACACAACGAGCAACAAAAGAATGATCGGTAATGCATTTCTTGCTGGAAAGCGAGACCGAGGGACCCGGCCACACTGCCAGGTCGTCAGCCAGAGAGTGGTTGTTCCAGGGTCGATACTTGACACGGCTGCCACCCCAGGAAGGTTCCGGACAGCGTAGGTGTCGTGAATTGCCGCTGCCGGTGAGCTTCCTGACCGCCAGCCTGTCGCTTCCCTTCACGTGTAGCGCGTGGCCTCACGTCTCGCTGGTCTCCTCCAGGTGGCCCTGGTGCAGTGGACGGAGAGCGTCGGCCTCACGCTGGTCAGCAGAGACCTGGGCTCCATGCAGCTGAGGACCCCCAGCGGCCAGATTCAGACCTACTGCATCCTGCAGATGTTCCCCTTCACGTCAGAGAGCAAGCGGATGGGGGTCATCGTCCGGGTAGGCGTCCGCTCGGGACCCAGGCTTGCGCTCCGCTCGGGGCTGTGCTCGCCAGGCTGGTGACTCAGGGCGGTTCTCTGCCAGTGCTTCTGTTTGCTGCAGTTCTCTTTCTTTAAATAAAATCCAGACTAAGGATTTATACTGAGAAGTTAGCGAGGCTCTAACGGCAGTGATTTAAAGGGCAGAGTAAGTCAAAGGTGTTAGCCGGTTAGTAACGTTTGAAATCCGCTACAGCTGTTGGGTTCTGTTTCCGACGGCAGTAGCGCGCCAAGGAGCTCTGCTGGAGAATGAGTTATGACGATAAAGCTGCCGACCTACACCCCTGTTAGATGTTTCCAGCAAATTCCAAAAACATATCCTGGAAGCTGGCTGACCAAAGAAAGCGTATTCGATCGGGCAGTGAGAACTTGAGAGGATTCACCTTCACCTTGCTGTCCGAGGCACGTGTGGCCAACAGGTTGCGTTTCAGCAGCCTCGGCATGGCCTGTCGAGATCTGCAGTTACGTTCTCAGTTCTCATTTGCCCGAACACCTAGGAGGGGAGGCTGATGCTGCCTGCACGGGAGGATATTTGAGTAGCTCAGGCCCAAGGAACACACTCGGGGCAATCGCTTCTTCCAGCGCGTTTCTAGCCAGGCAGCTGCCATCTGCAAGGCGCGGTGTGTCCTTAGCGTGCCTGTGCTCCCTCCCTGCGCAGGACGAGTCCACTGCGGAGATCACCTTCTACATGAAAGGGGCCGACGTGGCCATGTCCTCCATCGTGCAGTACAACGACTGGCTGGAGGAAGAGGTAAGCAGCCGGCTCACGCGTGCTGCCGTCACGGGGGGGATCGAGACACCACGTTTGCGGCCAGACGCCGACAGGTCTCTGGACACGGAATTGGCTCTCCACCAGATTCTTTTTTTTTTTTTTTTTAATGTTTTATTTATTTTTGAGACAGGGAGAGACAGAGCATGAACTGGGGAGGGTCAGCGAGAGGGAGACACAGAATCTGAAACGGGCTCCAGGCTCCGAGCTGTCAGCACAGAGCCCGACGCGGGGCTTGAACTCACTGACCGTGAGATCATGACCTGAGCCGAAGTCGGCCGCTTAACTGACTGAGCCACCCAGGCGCCCCTCCACCAGATTCTTTTAAGCGATTCCAGTTCCTCTCAATTTCGTAAAGCAGAAAGGAGGGGGTGCTGCTTAATTGCAAATAGTTTACTTTCTGTATAAACAACTACTCGATTTGGCTTTTGTGGGGATGTAGGTAGATACATTAGTGGGTCCTTATGAATAATACTTATTTCCAGTAGTGAAAAAGTAGCATTACTAATCATTCACTAAAAATTCTGAAATAACATTGTATTATATTACGTATATTATATTTTCATGTTTATTTTGTAACCTAAGTTATTTGCAAGATTTTAATTAGAATTTTAATCTCATTTTAATGTGTACATATGAATCATTTTAAAAACAGAGAATACCGGGGCACCTGGGGGGCTCAGTCCATGGAGGGTCCAACTCTTGATCTAAGCTCAGGTCATGATCTCACGGTCGTGGGTTCTAGCCCCACTTCGGGCTCCGTGCAGGGCTTGGAGCCTGCTAGTTAATTAGTAAATAAATAAAAATAAAATACGAATAAAATCAATTCTCTATTTTACCAAATTCTCCCTATAGGAAACAGGATTTCTGTTTCGCCTCATGAGGTTATGTTATTGTTTATGTTTGTGTGTTAGTGAAAACGTTGGATTTCAGAGTCCACGGAACCCTCGTGGGTGTCGGCACAGCCCTCTGTGGTGCTCCTGGGTCACCCGCCGCTGCCCACACCCCACACCCCACACCCCGCGTCCGCGGCAGCATTGGCAATATGAATCAATAGCTCCTTCAGGCGCTTGGATTTAATCAGGCCCATGAATAAATTAAATTCCCTGAAGACCTAGTAAAATGCCATAAAAATTACTTTTGGTCATAATGATGTGCCATTAATTATAAAATACTTGTTTAATTTATTTAGCTTTATGAGGTCAAATCAATAAATGTCTTGCAACAGACAGATAATGTCAGATTGTTTTCCACAAAGATAACTTTATTAAAAATCCTTTGTGCATTCACTGCTCAACTTGACATTCCCTTCCTTTAGATAAATCTTTTGGTCCTCCGCCCATGTCTTTGCAGTAACGCTCTTATAGTCTGACGGCCTTTACTTTATTTACAACAAAAACCAAAAAACACGCAGGTTGGGAGAGCCTGAGCATCGCTCCCCACGTTGGATTCTTGGCTGTAAACTTGTATTCTCCGCTTATTAAACAAAAGAAAAACAAGCCACCAACACTCTTGACTCACCACGTAACAGAAAGAGCCAATTTTGTCAGACCCGCCACGTCAGATTGTGCAGTGCGCACAGACCTAGAACAACCGCGCCCCGGACGGCGAAAGTGCTCGGGCACTTGGCCTCCTGCCCTCCACGCGTAGACGTGGAGCGAGGGTCAGAACTGGGGATCGGGGAAGGCGTGAATGAAGGGGTGCGGTGACCAGTGCCCTGCTGTCCCCAGAAGATGTGTGAGGCGGGGGCGTGGGAGCTGTGCCCACAGTCCGCTTCTCCGTGAGCGTCAGACCTACTCAAGCGGCCAGATTAGAAAGGATTTCAGAAAGTCTGAATGGTTCATACTCCGCGTTTGCAGACTTGGGCATCTCGGCAGCAGTCTGGCAGGTGAGCTTTGTGAGACGTGAGCGCCCCACCCAGAGAGCGAGCGAGCGAGAACCGCGGTTATCTGGAAGCTCCAGCCTGTGCCCTGAAGGGACGGCGGAGGCTGAGGTCTGTGCGCATGGCCGGGCAGGGCAGAGCGCGCGTGCAGCGTCGCGTCTGGACTGTTGATCAGTGAGTGCGGGCCCTTGTCCCTAGTGATGTGGGGTTTCCACTCATGGAAGGTCACACACTCCAAGTCATGGCTCCCTCAGCGGCCGTAACTGCCCGTCTGCGTGGCTTTGTGGCTGCACGCAGGGCTGGCGTCCGGGCTTTGGCACACACGCCAAGACGTCCCGAGCAGGGTCGCGGGGAGCTGTCGGTGTGCGGTCCCAGCGTTGGATACCCAAGCTTACTAGTACCCGAGTTTCTTTATGAACCAAAACGCAGCTGACTCATTTGTCTGGGATGCATTCGCCGAAACACGTGACTACGGTGTCCGTTCTCATTTGCAAGCACACGTGCCCGTCGGGGGTTCTGTCTGTGGCTGTTGTATGGCTGAGGTGTGGAGCCCTGCACCCCTCGGGCTTTGCTGCGGACACTTGAAGAGACCTGCCCGTCTCTGCGTGGCCCGGCAGCGAGCGGTCACACACCCAGGCGCCACCTCTGCCGGGCCCCGGCCCACCGCACCTGCCCCACGAGGCTGTCCGTGCGGTCCGGGAGCCCCTGCTGGGGCCGGGAAACACTCCAGAGCGGGGTGAGCACGTGGCCCTCTGCCGTGTCGACCACGAGTGCCGGAAACAGGCTAAGCTTTAGAAAGATGCTCGGCCTTCGAAACAGTTCCTCAAAGTTCGAAACTTGAGAGCGTCAGCAAGAAAGAGGTGAAGGGCTGTCAAGCAGCAGTCCTTCGGAAGCCCGCGGCCTGGAGGAGCCTTGGCTGGTGGTAGTGTTCTTGATGTGTAGACAGCGTGGCCGCAGAGAACGGTACAGCTTAGCGCTCAGGTTGTTTTTTACATTTCATTTGCATAAACACACATCACTCCGAAGCGCTGCTGTTGACGCCCGAGCTTGGGCCTCTTGGGCGCTTGGTCCTCAGACTTCCCGTGCGTCTGTCCCAGCGGCCAAGGAGCCGGTGCCCCACTTGGCAGCGGCCTCCACGTCTTCTCCCGGACGCTCTTCCTCTCCCTGCTCCCCCTGCTGTCCACGCGCGGGCCCCCTGGCGCCCACGTGCGCGCCAGGGACACTGCCCGGTTTTGCTCGGCTCAGAGTCCGAGGGCAGTGACTGGCGGGGGCCCCTCTCCCGCCTCCCACCCTGCCTGGTCCTCCAGGGGTGGGGCCTCTATTTGGGACGAGACAGCTGCTCGCCCCACGGGCCGCCCCCTCCCTGCAGACCGTGCTCCCACCTTTCCCGGCCACGTTTTGAGGGTGTCAGTCGGTCTCCACGCCCCGTGGCAGCTTCACGGCCTGAGGGAGGGACGCGCGGTCACAGCAGGAAGCGGCACCCGCTCTGGGGGTCCACGGCCGGGAAAGCGGCGTGGGCTCCTGCTCCGCCAGCGTGGCTGTGTGCGCGACCTCGGGCGTGGCTCCTCGGTGCCGGCTGGTGTGCACGGGCCGTGTCCCAGCTCCGGGCCCCGTCCCCCGGAGGAGCGCCAGGCGCGCCTCTGCAGGTACCGGGTCCGTTTCCAGCAGTGGGATTTGTGTCGATGGCATGTGCAGCTTACGGTGACAGGAGAGGCCCGTCACCAGCAGATAGGTGGGCGCAGGTCAGGCTGTCCCTACACCCCGTCGTCAACTGAGGCTGCCCAGGTTTGCCTCCAACAGGAGAGGGTGTGTTTGGGTGGTCTCTGAGCAGGAGGACTGGACAGCTTCTCACACACCTGTTGAACGCGTTTCCGTCTCTCAACGGGAGTCTCTTCAGGCCCCTTTCCCTGCAGGTTGAGACTACGCCCCAGGGGCCTCGGGGTCTCCCCCCCCCCCCCCCGGCACCAGCGGCCTCCTGAGACCACCCCTCCTCCTCCTCCTCCTCCTCCCCGTCCTCCTCCCCCTGCACCTCCACATGAGGCCTTCCCGCTTCCCGCCCTGGCACCCTCACTTCCTGTGTGCAGACAGGTGTAGACTTTGGGAACATCGTGCTCCTGACACCGTCTTGGAAAGCCTGACTGGAGGTGGGAAGGTGTGGTTGTTGCCCGAGAGCGTCACCGTGACGGCAGCCCCGTCCGCCCACGGAGAGCAGGAGGGGCAGAGCCACCCTCCCGACACGGCTGTGACACGGCTGTGACAGGAGGCTCTGTTTGCCAGGTGTCCGGGGGGACACAAGCCTGAGAAGCTGGGCGGCTTGGGGCACACCGACGGACATGGGGACCGCGGGGGCCCACGGGCCGGGGACCGGTCCTTCCCGCGGAGCGGTGCCCGCGGATACGCCGGGGACCCGTTGCCCCCGCGGGCAGCCATCGGGGCCGCGTGTGACCCGCATCTCCTTTTCCAGTGCGGAAACATGGCCCGGGAAGGCCTGCGCACCCTCGTGGTCGCCAAGAGGGCGCTGACGGAGGAGCAGTACCAGGACTTCGAGGTGAGCCGGCCCCCGCGGGCACCCACCCCGCGCGACCGCCCGCCGGACCGAGGCCGGCCCCCCTGACCGCACGGCCCCTGTCTCCTCAGAGCCGCTACAGTCAGGCCAAGCTGAGCATCCACGACAGGGCGCTCAAGGTGGCGGCCGTGGTGGAGAGCCTGGAGCGCCAGATGGAGCTGTTGTGCCTCACGGGTGTGGAGGACCGGCTGCAGGCGGACGTGAGGCCCACCCTGGAGCTGCTGCGCAACGCGGGCATCAAGGTGCGGGCGCGGCCCGGGCCCGGGGGTCCCTCCTGGAAGCGCCCGCCGTGCCGCCGGGGTCGGGGACGCAGGACCCCTTCCTTCCCTCCCCAAAGTCGCCCCGGCCCCCCGCCCGCCTCCCGCCCCAGCCCACGGTTTTGTCTCTCTCACTAGCCGCCCGCCACCCTGCCCTTCCCTGCCCTTCCCTGCCCTTCCTCGCCCTACTCTTCCCTCCCCCACCCCAGACCTTCCCTGCCCTACATCTACCCCACCAGACCCCCACCTCCACCCTTCCTTGCCCTTACCCTGCCCTACCCTGTCCCACCCCACCAGACCCTTCCCTTCCCCCATCCCTGCCCTTTCTGCCCTGCCTCTACCCTTCCCTACCCCACCCTACCCTTTCCTATCCCACCCTTCCGTACCCTTCCCTTGCTCTGGATGTCCCGGCCCACCTGGGTCTCGGGCTCGCCCGTGGGGCAGCTTCGTCCCGGAGACTTTCGTGGCCCTGGGCATCCATCGGGTGTGAGCTCGGGACGACCCCGGCCTCGGAGACCTCGGGTCCCACCCAGATGGGGGTGCCCCACCTCGTGCCACCGAGCTTCCCGCTCACGACCTGGTATGAAGGCGAGGGCCACTCGGCACTGCCTCGTCTGTTCGTCGTGCTGTCGTGGGGGGGTCCCCGTAAGCCACACGACGCGAGGCTGCGTGGCGCTGCCTGCCGGCCCGCCCTGCCTTTTTCTTCCTGGTTTGTCCCCTTCGTACCGGGGAAATTGGCGCGTGGTGGCGTTGAGCGTTAGCTTTGAGAGAGGTTCTTTCTGACCCCACGTGTTCCCAGTGAAGCCCAAAGTTCGGTTACAGGATGGGAGAGAAGATTTATCACGAGGCTGCCCTGAGGACCGGGCCTCGCGCTCCATGGTGAAAATAACGCTCAGCTGGCGTTGGTAGGTAGCTAGTTGGAGACGAGGAAAGCGGCTCCCGGCATCCGACCGGAACGCACGCGGCGGTTCTGACAAAGACTCGGGGGTGGGGAGGGGCGGTTCTTGCCTCCAGGGGTCCAGGTGGGAGACGAGAAGATACGTCCCTCCGTCCCGGACCTCGGCCGAGTCAGGAGGTACATCTGGCTTTGGAATTACGCGAGAGCAGTTCAGACCCCGGGCTCTTACGTGATGGAAGCCTGACTGCTGTGCAGCAAAGATTGGCGGGAAGAGCTGTGAGCCCTTAGAAGCAGGGCCCCGCTGGTTTTGCTGAGGTTTTTCATAAACCTCCCCCAGTCTCGGTCGTACGTGCACGGTGGTCGGGGGCTGCCGTGGTGAGTGTGCCTCGGGTGTGGTGCCGGGGCGTTCACACTGATCGTTCTCTAAGCTCGTAAGGGTTTCTGCCCTTACACCCCCGTGTCAGGAAGGAGACCCTGCACCTCCGCGTGGCGTGAGGGTGTGATTTCGAGGCCACACGTGCCCCTGTGCTGCACGCGGGCTCACCAGCGGCCGGGGGTCCGGCCTAAATCGTTCCCAGCTTTGTCTTAACGACGCGTCGATACATCGTAGTCTAGGACCAGGCTCCGTGAAGGGAAGCGGTGTGGGAAGTAAATAAACCGCTCGAGTCCCCAGACGCCGAGAAGACCCACAAGTCTCGTCACCGGGAGTCATGCCTGAGAGAACTGGTGTGCCACGAGTTGTTTGCGCTTTCCAAAAATGCGTATTTATACACGATACACAAAACACTTGAATTCAGATGTTAATGAGAAGTGTTTGCCGCTCTGTGACTAGGTGTGCAGACCATCCTGTTGTGTATTAGATGTCCCGGTTGTGTTCTCTTTATAGTCTAGGGGTGCTTACGATACGTAGCACGTGTTTATGTAATTCCTTTTTAACTTTATTTTGAGAGAGAGAGAGAGTGCACACACACACGAGTGGCGGAGGGGCAGACAGAGGAAGACAGAGAGAGAATCCAAGCAGGCTCCACACCTTCAGCGTGGAACCTGACACGGGGCTCGAGCTCACACACCGTGAGATCATGACCTGAGTTGGAGTCCGGAGTCAGATACTCAACCGATGGAGCCACCCAGGCACCCCATTTTTTTCAGTAAGAGTAGTAGTAGTTGACATTTTTTTAAGTTCATTAATCTTGAGAGAGAGCGCACACACGCCAGTGGTGGAAGGGCAGAGAGAGATCAAGCCATCGGGGGAGGGGCAGAGCGAGGGAGAGAGAGAATCCCAAGCAGCCTCCGCGCTGTCGGCACAGAGCCTGACGCGGGGCTTGACCCCACGAACCGCAAGATCACGACCTGAGCGGAAGTCAGGAGTCGGATGTGTAACTGACTGAGCCACCCAGGCGCCCCTCCCGTGTTTTATTTGATACAGTTTTTGGCTTCACTATTCCCCATTTAAAATCCATTTTGAACCTCAGTTTCCAGTGGAAAAACCGACAAGTTGAGCAAGGATCTCCAGGGGGCTCCTCACCGTGCAAGCCCCGCTTGTTTGCACTCAGGCTGAGTGAGCTCTGCGCCCTCGTTAGCCTCGGTCCTGACCTGCCTCAACCCCCGGCATTCCCGTGCCTCCAGGTCTCGGCTGCCACGTCTAACGTCACTTTGCTCCTACTCGTTTTAGATAAGTCGGCAGACTCTTCATACGGTGGGGACACGTACGGCAAGTAGCGGTTACCGTCGTAGCCACTCTTCAGTGTGTAGCTCACGTCACTGAGTACGTGCCCACTGTCATGCGCCCGTCCCCACCATCTGTCTTCGGAGCTCGTAAACCTGAGGCTCAGTCCCCATTAAACGCTAACCACCCCCCCACCCCCGCCCCAGCCCTGGCGTCCACCCTCTGCGTTCTGTCTCTGGATGCAACAACGCCAGGGACCTCCTACAAGTGGGATCACACAGCGCTTGCCCTCCTGTGACGGGCGCGTTTCACTGAGCATAGTGTCCTCGGCCGTCCCTCTTGTTGCGTCTGGCGGAATCTCCTTCCTTTCTAAGACCGACCGCTATTCTGTGGTGTATGTGCCACGTTTTGCTTATCCGTCCGCCCGTCCGTGACACTGGATAGCTTCTGAGTTGTGGCCGGTGCGCGTGGTGACGCTGTGCACCTGTGCGTGCAGGCGTCTGTGTATGAATAGGCACTTGCAAGAGACACAAGTGTGGCGGTGTGGAAGCTCACCACCGTCACTGGTCTCCTGGTCTCCTAGATATGGATGCTGACAGGCGACAAGCTCGAGACCGCCACCTGCATTGCCAAGAGCTCGCATTTGGTGTCCAGAACCCAAGACATTCACATTTTCAGACCAGTGAGTATCTGTCTGAAAGCACTTTGGTTTACCTGTTGGTTTTGTGAGGATGTACGTGCAAGTGTGTGTTGATTCCTCAGTACCTCCACCGAGAGAGAAATGCCGTCAGTTTTTACTCCCATCTATAAAAACGTTGAAAACGGTCTCTGTCATCCGCCTACCTCACGATGAAAAAGTGACGTTTTAATGGAGAGAAAGGTCTAAATTCACACGTACTTTCCCATTGTCCTGGGAGGTTCATTTATTCACCGAGTTTCTATTTTAACACCGATGCATTCATTTCCTGTTCAGTTTACAAGCTGTGTGTTGGTAAAAATTACATTTTTTTTCTTTTTCTTTTTTTTTTTTTTTTATAATATATGAAATTTATTGTCAAATTGGTTTCCATAAAACACCCAGTGCTCATCCCAAAAGGTGCCCTCCTCAATACCCATCACCCACCCTCTCCTCCCTCCCACCCCCCATCAACCCTCAGTTTGTTCTCAGTTTTTAACAGTCTCTTATGCTTTGGCTCTCTCCCACTCTAACCTCTTTTTTTTTTTTTTTTCTTTTTTCCTCCCCCTCCCCCATGGGTTCCTGTTAAGTTTCTCAGGCTCCACATAAGAGTGAAACCATTTGGTATCTGTCTTTCTCTGTATGGCTTATTTCACTTAGCATCACACTCTCCAGTTCCATCCACGTTGCTACAAAAGGCCATATTTCATTTTTTCTCATTGCCACGTAGTATTCCATTGTGTATATAAACCACAATTTCTTTATCCATTCATCAGTTGATGGACATTTAGGCTCTTTCCATAATTTGGCTATTGTTGAGAGTGCTGCTATGAACATTGGGGTACAAGTGCCCCTATGCATCAGTACTCCTGTATCCCTTGGGTAAATTCCTAGCAGTGCTATTGCTGGGTCATAGGGTAGGTCTATTTTTAATTTTCTGAGGAACCTCCACACTGCTTTCCAAAAATTATATTTTTATATTAGTTACATCCTAGTAGGAATGCACCTTTAATCTACCACAATTTTCAAATGAAATGCCGTTCCTTAGTTAATTCGAAGAAAATCAATAAGATGGTCCAAAGTTTGTGTTTCCTGTATGTATTAGTTATGACTGTTTGTAATTCAAACAAAAATGAAATTTCCCGGCTCTGGACCGCCGCTGCAAGACCGGACCGCGTCTTAAGTCACGTGTCCACAGAGGTCGCTGTGATTCATACACATGGGCTCTTTGTCCCTCCGACTTGGATAACACTGTAACGTGGGTGCCTTTCTCTCTTTTGTGGAGGTGACCAATCGGGGAGAGGCCCACTTGGAGCTTAACGCCTTCCGGAGGAAGCACGACTGTGCTCTGGTCATATCTGGGGACTCGCTGGAGGTGAGGCTGCTCTCTGACCAAGCACAGGTCTGTCCATCTGCCCGTCCGTCCCCTCCGCGGAGGCGAGGCCGCCCTCTGACCCGGCTCGTGTCCATCTGTCCGTCCGTCTCCCTCCGCGGAGGCGAGGCCGCTCCCTGACCCGGCTCGTGTCCATCTGTCCGTCCGTCTCCCTCCGCGGAGGCGAGGCCGCCCTCTGACCCGGCTCGTGTCCATCTGTCCGTCCGTCTCCCTCCGCGGAGGCGAGGCCGCTCTCTGACCCGGCTCGTGTCCATCTGTCCGTCCGTCCCCTCCGCGGAGGCGAGGCCGCCCTCTGACCTGGCTCGTGTCCATCTGTCCGTCCGTCTCCCTCCGCGGAGGCGAGGCCGCTCTCTGACCCGGCTCGTGTCCATCTGTCCGTCCGTCTCCCTCCGCGGAGGCGAGGCCGCTCTCTGACCCAGCTCGTGTCTGCTCCCCCGCTGCGGACCAAGGGCTTCCTGGGCCACATGTAGCTCTCACCTGTGCTGCTGTTGAAGCTACTTCTCTGGTAGCAGCACTTGTGCGACCCTGGTGAGCACCTGTGGCCTGAACACGGGATAACTTGTTCCTTCGTGTTTTAGAGGTTGATCCGTTTCTGACTTACGGTCCTCTCGAGGTGCTAGGCCTCATTCTCGCGGTTAATAGCACAGCCACCTTGGAGCCTCCAGTGTGGCGCCCACAGTCTGGACCTAGAGGTGCCCAGACTGGCATTTCCAGGACTGCGCCCCGGGTCACAGGAACAGGAGACAGGCTTGCGGCCCCACAGGAGGGGCCGGCACGGCTGTTCCTTCCCGAACCACACTCACCCTGAGGCCGGAGCCCGGGGCCCGTGCCCTGTGCCCCGAGTCCCTGGCCTCTTTCCGGGTTCCCGTCCCCGGGGGCTAAACCCAGCCTCTTCCAGGGCCGGGCTCCGGGGGTTCCGTGTGTCTGGCCGTGTGCGGGCACCTCCCTGACGCTCCGCCCCGGGCATCCGGTGGGGCAGCTGCTGCGGGCCCCGAATCCGCGGATGGGCGGGGCGGCCGTGACCCGGGGAGGAGGACGCGGGGTGCGCCCGGCGCCCGTCCGCGCGGTGCTCTGCGCCTCGGTGCTGACGCCGCTGTGTCGCAGGTGTGCCTCAAGTACTACGAGCACGAGCTGGCGGAGCTGGCCTGCCAGTGTCCCGCCGTGGTGTGCTGCCGCTGCTCGCCCACCCAGAAGGCCCGCATCGCGAAGCTGCTGCAGCACCACACGGGGAAGCGCACGTGTGCCGTCGGTGAGCCTGCCGCCCTGCCGGGCCTGGCCCCCCCCCCCCCCCCCCCCCCCCCCCCCCCCCCCGGGGAGCTGGTCCCGTGTCTCCAGGCTTCCGTGCCACCTCCCGCTCCTGTGCCCGCAGGTGACGGGGGAAACGACGTGAGCATGATCCAGGCGGCCGACTGCGGGATCGGGATCGAAGGGAAGGTACGTGTGCCCTGGGTCCCCGCGGCCGGCCCCGAGCGACCCCTTCGGTGGTGTGAGGAGAGAGCGGAGCCCGCCAGCGCCGGGCCCCTCCCGCGTCCCCCGGGAGGTGTGCGGGACCAGCCGCCTGCAGCGCCTTCTGCGCCAGGCTCCACGCGTGCCACCAGCGAAACTTTCCTGCCGCCCCGCACCCCGTCTCCCCTCGCGTTGGCGCAGGCCTGTGGCGGGGGGTTCGTCTGGTGTGGGAATGAGCCCGGTGCGTGTCTCGCTTTGCCCGACAGCTGTGCGTCAGGTGGCGCCGTTTAGAGTCCCGCCCCCGGCACAGCTCTGTGGTGTGGCCTGCGGCTGCTTAGGGACCCGGGGGCCGCCGTGCGGGCCTGATTCCCGCAGGGCCCACGGGCTCCCGGGTCCCGGCCAGCGGCTCCCGCGTCTGCGGCGGGCGCGCCTGTCCGCTGCGGGGCCACAGGGACAGGCCTCGGTCCTCGGGCGGCGGACGCGGAGAGGCGCTGGGTCCGAGCGGCACCCCTGCTCGTTTCAGGAGGGCAGGCAGGCCTCCCTGGCAGCGGACTTCTCCGTCACGCAGTTCCGCCACATCGGCCGGCTGCTGATGGTCCACGGGCGGAGCAGCTACAAGCGGTCGGCGGCGCTGGGCCAGTTTGTGATGCACCGGGGCCTCATCATCTCCACCATGCAGGTAGCGGGACCGCTGCGGGCGCGGCCGTGTGCAGCCGGTGCAGCGCGGAGGGCCGGCGGGCCGGCGGGGCTGACGGCGGCTCTCCTCCCCTCCCCTCCCTTCCCCTCCCTTCCCCTCCCCTCCCCTCCCCGCCCCTCCCCTCTCCTCTCGGCAGGCCGTGTTCTCCTCTGTCTTCTACTTCGCGTCCGTCCCTCTGTACCAAGGATTCCTCATGGTGGGGTGAGTGAGCCACGTGCAGCGCCGTCTGGGTGACTCCGCGCACGGTCGGCGTCGGGAGCTCGGACCCCCCTGTGATCTGAGCAGGGCGTCTGTTTCCCGGCGGGCGTCCGGGGCGCGGTGAGGCGGGTGGGCGACCGTGACCCCCCCCCCCCGTCACGGGCTGGAACACAGGTGGACGTGCCGGGGACGGCCCCACGGCAGACGCCCCGGGCCGGGACCTGGCGCCACACCAGACCCCGGGAGAGTCTCCCCGCTAGCCGCCACGTCTCTCCAGATCCCCCACGGCAGCAAGTACTGCCAGTTCTGCCCGTCGAGCCTGGAAAGCAGGAGTTTTCTGTTACAGCGAATGAAATGGAGCTTCTCTTCCCCTCGTGCTTGAGTTACGCCAGGAAATAAAACCGGCAGGACCGTCGGCGTGGCGGTGAGGTCCCGGTTGTGCCTCCTGGCGCCGCCTCCCCCCTGCTCCTGCAGAGCCCAGCACCCGCTGCCCTGCGCCGCCCGTGTGGTCGCTCCCCGGGCTCCATCCGCACAGCGTCCCTGCGGCGCAGGCATCAGCGGCTCCCCCGTGTCACGGGCAAGGAAGGACACACCCAGGGGCCGGGGAACGTGACAGAGGCCCAGCTCGTAGGGGCAGAGCTGGGGCCTCACACAGCCCGACCTGTCTCCCGCGGTATTTAGCGGCTTTCCGGGGCAGCAGAGAACGAGCCCGTGAGCTGCTCCAGCCCTTGGGGTCGGGGTGGTTTTGAGTACATTTCATTGACACGTGCCCAAAGGCCAAGGTTCCGGGTGATCCGAGAACCGGGAGCACCAGGCCGGCCCCGTCAGGCTCCCCTGGACACTGATGTCCGGAAGTCCCCAGCGTCGTCCCAGCGCGAGGCCAACGGCAGCTGCTTGCTGCCCCCCAGAGCTGCACCCACCGGGGAGGCGGACAGCGGGCAGACCTGAGCACCGCTCCAGGGGCCCGGGCGGGGTCGCGCGTGTCCTCAGTGCGGCCGCGGGGCCCTCCCACCTGTGGTTGCCTCGGCCTGGGGCCTGGGTCCTCCTGCAGTCACAGGGCCAGCTGTGCGACCCAGCCTCACTCCTGGTGGCCCAGGCCCGGGGACGGTGACCAGTGCTGGCGCCCAGAGCAGCACACAAACGGGCAGACCCTGAAGGTGCAAAAGGTTTCAGCGCTGTTTCACGTTTTCCGTTGCCTTGGCCTCTGCGACACGCGTCCCATGACTTGCTGTCGGAGCACGGGGTCTGCACACGACGTTGTGACAGCTGGACTGTTTCTGTGGAGGCCAAAGAAAACAGTTCCCACTTTCTTTCCTGCTGTCAAACTGCGGACTTGAAACATGGAAAGGAGAATTTAAGGGACAGCGGCGATCCCTTCCTAAATGACACTTGCCCAAGTTAGCAAAAGCGCAGCCGTAGGCCTGTCTGCTTTGATGCGTCCCACCACAGCCTGAGCCCTCGTCAGCAGAAGCTGGCACTTCTGTTGGCTCTTCCTCAGAGGTAGTTTCTCTGCAGTCCACGAGAGGCATCCAGAATTTTCTCGAGCCTCGGTGCGCTGAGTCTGTTGGCAGTGGAGGAGACATGCTTTTGTGTTAAGCTTCTTGAAGAGTAAACAGCAAAGTCAGTTTTGCCCTCGCCTAGAAAACAACAGTCAGAAGTGGATGGGAAGGAAGGTGGTTTTTATCCAAGTCTAACAAGGCCAAAGTAACGTCCTCAGATCAGAAACCCAGCTACAGAAGCTGCAGGACAGTTGGTACAATTCAACTCCGAATATTTCCTGGCGTTGCCCCACTTTCCTCTTGTCGGCTCGGCAGGGGCACCCGTGAGGTCTGTGTGTCCGAGGCGAGGCAGCTGGGCAGCCGTGGGCGCCCCCCCCTTCCCCCCCATCACAGGTCCTGGAAGAAGTCGCGCCCGCCCCTCCAGAAAGCACGCCTCAGCACAGTTCCCCGGGAGCACGGTGTTCCCAGCCCCTCTGAGAGGCTCACGCGCTCACCAGCAAGTGGAAGTCTCGGCGAGACGCCTGGTGGAGAACCTGTCCCACGTTGCCCGGCCTGCCGGCGTCTCCTGCTCCGAGCAACGTCCTTAGGGCCAGGCCGGCCTTGGTCAGTGGGTCCCTCGTGTGACGGCGGCTGCCGCTCGCAGGACCTGGGGGCCCTGTGTCTGCAGGCACTGTGGGGGGGAGCAGCTGTGCCCCCGTCAGCTCCTAAATCCTAAGGGGATGGGAATTGTTCCCAGAAGGTTGACAAAAGTAACTAGAAATTTGGAGGAAAGGTAGGGCCTTAAACCAGTTTAATTTAACCCAGAAGTTAGGGGTTCGATCTGTAGGTAGCTCCTGTGACCCCGCTGACCTCTGAGAGCACAGGACGGTGGGCAGTAGCCGGAAACACCCTCCCTGAGAAGGTTCCTCCCCCACAGCCCCGCAGTGACCCTGGGACCTGCGCCGGCAGCTAGGCGAGGTGGCTGGGGTCACTCGCTGTGGTGCTCGGCCACTGGCCGACCTCCCAGCTTGAACGCTTTGTCACGGATGAAAATGTGAAACCCGGTCCTGTTTCGGGAAAGTCAGAGGTACTTTTCTTCATCCTTCTGCTAAGCGTAACCAGAATCTCACAAACATCGTACACAGGACACGCGTGTGGAGATGTGAGAGGGAAGAGGAGGGCCTGGGGCAGCACCACCTGAGCCCCGGGGTCCTGCCGGCCGTGTGTCCCCACCCCCCCACCCCCCCACCCCGGGACGGACGAGCTGGCAGCTGGAGATGGCTCTGGTCCCAGGGATGAGGACCCCCAGGAGCCTGTGCTGCGGCCGAGGGACAGGAGGGGGCAGCCAGCCGGACAGGGAGGGTCCCTGCAGCAGCCCCCATACCCCGTCCCTACCTCCCTGGAAGGCACGGTAACAAGCAGTCCTTGGGCAGCATCCAGGGCGGGCGGGGGTGGCACAGCTCCAGGAGACCCAGGCTGCACGGCACCCGAGCATCCGGGTTTTAGGAGAAAATCACTCGCCACACCAGGAACCAGGAAGGTCCCGAGTGAGTCAGAGAGAATGGATGCCAGCCCCGAGGAGCCTGGGTTAGGTGTGTCTGATGAAGGCGTGAAGCGGCAGTGCAAAAATACCGTAACGAGTAACGGGAGTGTTAGAACCAACGGAAAGACAAGACTCGGCCAAGACGTAGAAAACGTGAAGCAGAACCAAATGGAAACGGACCAGAGCGCAGGGCCCACCGCCGGTCGGGACGAACGGCCCAGAGACCCATGGCCTCCAGGACTCTGGCCTTGTGCCCCTGGAGCCCCGGAGGGAGGGAGGACAGAGGGCAGAGCTGAGGAGACAGAAAGGATGGCTGGCAGCTCCCCACACATGGTCCATCCAGGGACATCCACACCAGGATGCTTCAGCCTGAGACTTCAGAAGACAAACTCCTGGGCAGCGGAGAGCTGGGGGGCACGGCCGAGGACAGCGGGTTCTCTGCAGAACCCGGTGGGAGGGACGGTGTCCGGGCACACAGCCGCCCAGCAACACTGCTCCCAGGGGAGAGGGCGCACGGGCAGGGCCAGCAGTGTGTTTTGAAAAACGAAACCTTCCGTTACCGAATCCCCCAGCAGTTACGCTCCTGGGCTTACGCCAGCTGGGGCTCCTCTCAGAAATAAGCGACAGCTTGGTTTGACACGAAGCCCCGTGCAGTGAGTATTCATAGCACTTCTGTTTGTGGCAGCCGGAAACGGGGAATGACCCCACTGCCCTCCCGTGATCGACGGGGCCGCGGAGGCAGGCGCCCCCACCGGGCACACGGGGGGTGCCCGCAGCTGCAGTGGTGCCTGGAACAGCCTGCTGGGGGTCAGGCTGAGTGTGAGGCACAAGCATGGCCTTGCGATGACAAAACTGTAGGGTGGGGGGCAGGTTAGCGGATGAGCGGGGGCAGGGGGGTGTGGGAGGGAGGGGCGCCAGGGGCCCCGCTGCTTCCGGTGGAGGTTCTGACCGCCGGCGCCCACACGACACCCGGGTCGCGAGACGGGGCTGCCACCGCCGGGCAAGCTGGGTGAAGCGCACGAGGGTTCTCTGTGATTTCCTACAACTGCCTGTGGGTCTGCAGAGACCTCACAATACAAAGTGTAGGAAAGAAAAAAGTGGACCTGTGTGAGCATTCGTTCCTTACAGGCCATGTTATCTGGGTGAGCATTAAGTCCCAGGAAGAAGCCGAGCCTGGTTTTGCTGTTCGGGATTTGGGGCGCCAGCCCCTGACCGCACAGCTGCGTCGACAGGGGTGCGCATCCCTCGCGCTAACCTGACTCCCTGTGGGTTTTAGGTATGCGACCATATACACCATGTTCCCGGTGTTCTCGCTGGTGCTGGACCAAGACGTGAAGCCGGAGACGGCGATGCTGTACCCGGAGCTGTACAAGGACCTCACCAAGGTACCCGCCCGCGGCCGCGCCTCCCGGGACCAGCACGCCCGCTCCTGGTGTTCCAGCAGAGCACCTGCTGTGAGGACGTGTGCCAGCCATGACGCGTTTCCAGGCAGGCTCTAAACAGCGTCTTCTCCATTGTTCCGCATGGTTTCACTTTTCCTAGTTGTTGTTAACATTTTCCTGTTGACTTAAACGCCAGAAAGGGAAAACCGTTTTCTCAGATGTTTGCACCCAAGCTCTGTCGTGGTGCGTACGAACGGTTACAATCGCAAAGAGGCTCTGAAGCGTTGGGGGGACTTTGGGCAGCTCGGCAGATGGACCCGGGTCACCCAGGGGCCGGTGCGCCCTCGTTGCCTGTTCCTGCGGGAAGGACGCTTACCGGCAGGACTGACTTCCCGTCCGCTCGCTGCCGCGTCCCAACACTGTGCACGTCAGAGTCCCGTCTGAGATGCGATGGACAGTGTGTCCCTGTCCCCAGGACCCAGGGCTGTGGTCACAAGGATGCTGCGGAGGAAAAGTCCACCCCCAGAAAACACCACTCCCTGAAAGTGTGCAGTACATACATTTATTTGGCCCCAAACCGCACTCTGTTCAGGTCGAAGTATTCCCGACCGAAGCTTCGATGTGTCGTGTTTTTTTATGAGACCATGTTTTCATAATGTGGAAAACAGGAACAGCCCCCAGCTCTCCAGGCACAAGTTACAGTGACCTTGGAGTTTTCCAGAAGGCTAGTCTCCTGAAGGAACACTGAGAACAAAACCCACTAACCCCCAATTAAATCCAGGTTGACAATTGCCAACCTGAAATCACCAAGTCAGATCTTTAAGACTACAGCCGTGCGGAGAAGGAATTTGCTGGTGTTAGCACAGACTCCGTTCAGCTGACGGCTGACCCCTCGGAGAGAGGCTGGCCCCTTAATGTTAATTAAAGGACATCAATCTTTGGGCTTGGTGGGTTTCTTATGGAGTTGGAGCAAAGCAGATTTAAAGTTCCTTGGAAAAAAATACAGAGTGCTCACGTTACTTTCATAGTCAGGACAAAAATAAAGCTATTGCATCAGTATCGTGTAAAATATCAGTCATTCAAGAACATTTAATTTGATAATAAAATGCAAATATAAAATATACACATCAAGCACTAGTATCTTGGTGGCAATATTATTGTGAATTACAAGGAAAACTTTGGTTTATTCTAAAATGGCAAAACCGTTATCATTCAGTAAAGCGGCACAGGATCAAAGATCCAAAAACTACAGGAAGCTTTTGTGAGTAATTAGAATTTTACTAGATCGTGTGTTTCCTTATTTTCATAAACCCCAGAAACGTTTACTTAAATGCCGCCTCACACACCTGAGGCGGAAGCAAGCTTTTCATGTAAGAACGAAACTCCATGAGCTACTCTGAAACCACGGGCAGTGGGTGGCCCAGCCACCCACGGCCCATTACAGGTGGGCCCGGGGGCGTGGCCAGACCATGAAGGACTCAGAGAGTGAGGTCATTACCAGCTGGGCGGGGTCGCTCACGGTTGTTCAGGATGTCAAATGCGGATGCCCTAAGTTACATAGTAACCAGAATATGTTTACAGGGTCACAGGTGGCCACAAATCCGTAAACTCTCCCATTAGTGGATGCGTTTAAACACAAGGGGACTCAGGAAACGATGTTCAGTTCTGACTGAGTTGGATCTTGTTAAGGTACTAGTTTTTCATTTTTGTTAAGGTGACCAGTTTAGAATATTTCGGTATCCTAAAGTCCGGACATCGTTCCTACGTTATTTTGACAGGAATTCAGCCACTTATCCTCCCGAAGCATCTTTTCCCTGAGATCTAAAATCTGTTCCTTTTGTATCTTTGTAAATCTGAGAGCCTTCAAATCCTTTGAAAATTAGGTAGCCTTAAAGTACTCAACCACCTAACTTGATAACAGTTGAGTCATGTTTTCTTACTGAAGCCAGGGAGATATCTTGAAGCTTCACGTTGCTTCGTAACACTTTGTGGATGACTCAGCAGGCCGGTGGGCCGGCCGGCCGTGGGCAGGCGTGGAGTCACGGCCACTGGAGGTAGCCGGCTGGGCTCGCAAAGACACATGAAGCCATCACTGGTCCCAGGAAGCCACGTGCAGTCGGGAGAGAAAACAGAAACTCAGATTCAGTTAAACGACACACAGCACAGGACGGCAGCGCGAAACGAGCCGCAGACGGATGTGAGCCGTCGTCTGCCGCGCTACATGTCCAGCCCACTTTGAGCCCAAGGTCACGATAAATTTCTCAAATACTTTCAGAGGAAATCGAGGGAAGCAGGGTACGGATCCCTTGCAAAACAGACAGGAAATCCTATGCTTGAAAAGAAAATGCCCTGTTTTTCATACTTCCTTGATAACCAGTCTTTTTATTCCCGGAGTGTGAAGGATAAAGCGTTCGCCCCTGACTGACTTATCCTAACGGAGTCAGCCAGCCTGAATATAAATGTCCGCCCTGCTCTGCCTGCAGAGCCTAAGCCCTACCTGGAGTCGGTACCTGTCCAGTAATTGTTTGTGTCAACGACGGGGTGAAGGACTCCCGACGAAGAGGCCGCCTTCCCTTCTGCTTCCTAAATCCGTATTCTGTTCCTGGCGCAAAGTGCGGTAACGTTTTGGTGTTCCTCTTTTAAAGGCCAGACTCCGCTCTGAACGCCCACACTTTACTCAAGAGGAGCAGCCACTTGCACTGTCCCGGGCGCGGCCGGTGCGTCAGGGGCCCTGCGCACTCCTCCCTCTCCCAACTCTGCAGATGGCTTGATTTATCCCAGATGGTCTGTGGCCCCATAGGAAAGGCCACGCGAGCCGAGATCAGGGGTCAGGACTAGTAAGGTGACCCAGGCTCAGCTCAGCCAACCCCCATGGTCCTAAAATATCTCAGACCTGTAGCTGTGAATTCTGAGTCCCAACACATTGTTCTGTGTATTCATGATAAATAACCTGCTAACCGTGGAGGCATCTGGGTTATGGCTGCACTAATTGTCAAGGTATGAAGTCGGTAATACCATATAGTCCTTCATAGACAACCTTGACACCGTTAGACGCTCAACTGTTGGGATTACTTCACGATTTTCTTACTTTCTGTTGAATATTCTCAAGATGGCTTTAGCTCTGAAATGTATGTATTCTTCCATAATTTAGAAATAATAGTGATAAGGCAAGAAAAGGAAACTAAAGACAGAAATCAGGGAGGATCCTTTTGCAGATGAAGTAATCATCTCTGGAAAATCCCGAAGCATCCCCAAAACCCTTCTAGACTAGTAAGGTTAGTTACCTAGTAGTAACTAACTACTAGTTACTAGTAGTTAACTAATAGTAGAAAAATATATTTAATAAGAAAGAAAAAATATATTTAAAATAGATTTTAAAATATTTAAAAATCTATTTAAAATATATTTTAAAATATTTAAGAATCTATTTAAAAATATATTTAATCATTTGTAATCTGTATATTAGCAATAAACAGTTGAAATCTGAGAAAAGTTTTTTTTTTTTTAATTTTTTTTTTTTTTTAATGTTTATTTATTTTTGAGACAGAGAGAGAACATGAACGGGGGAGGGTCAGAGAGAGACGGAGACACAGAATCTGAAACAGGCTCCAGGCTCTGAGCTGTCAGCACAGAGCCTGATGGCGGGGCTCGAACTCACAGACCGCGAGATCATGACCTGAGCCAAAGTCGGTCGCCCAACCGACTGAGCCACCCAGGCGCCCCTGAGAAAAGTTTTTAAACTGTGTTTGCAGTGACGTAAAGTAAAGTTGGCTTAATGACGAAACGTGTGTGGGGTGTGGATGCTGGAGGCTGTACGGTTGTGAGCGGGGTCTTTAAAGGTCCAAAAGAGGGGTGCCTGGGGGGCTCAGCCAATTGAGCATCTGACTTGTTGATTTCAGCTCAGGTCATGATCCCAGGCTGTGCTGACAGCACAGAGCCTGCTTGGGATCCTCTCTCCTTCTGCCCTTCTGCTCCCCATCTCAAATTTAAAAATTAATAAATAAAAGCGCAAAAGAACGTTTGTGACTGGAAGGCAGTGTGGCCAAAAGCTGACAAGCTGATTCCAAAATTTACATGGAAAGGCAGGGGAACTAGGATTATTAAAAACGTTTTTAAAAAGGGGAACAAGGTTGGAAGACTCAACTGTACCCGATTTCAAGACTTTCTATTCGGTAGTAACCAATCCACCAGATTATCGGCAGAGGACAGACATGTGGGCCAGCGGGGTCGACAGCCCGGAGAGAGAGCCACCGTGTCACAGCTGATCTTTGACAAGCGTGAAGGGAAATCCAAAGGAGAGGGGTCATCTTGTCAACTGATGTTGTCGGAACCACTGGGAAAAATGGAACCTCCACCCACTCCTCACATTTTGGGGGAAACGCACTCAAAATGAGTCCTAGATTTAAATGTAATACTGTTAGCCTTCCGGAACAAGATGGGGAAGAACCACGTGCGTGACCTTGGGGTAGGCATAGTTCTTAGATATGGGGCCAGATGCATGATTCAGAAAGGAAACACTTGGCAAGTTGGACTTTATCATAATTGAGAACTTTAGTTCTGTGAATGACACTGTTAACAAAATGAAAGGGCCAGCTACAGACGGGGAAAATACTTGCAAATCATGCAAGACAGAGGACCTGTATCCAAAATACAGTAAAACCTTGGTCTCAGCATAATTCGTTTCAGAAACATGCTTGTAATCCAAAGCACTTGTGTATCAAAGCGAATCTCCCCACGAGAAATAATGGAAAGTCAGATGATTCATTCCACAACCCGAAGATTCATATAAAAAATTATTATAATACTGTGATATAAGATAATAAGGAAAATACAAAATAGAAAAATAAATTAACCTGCACTTACTTTGAAAACCTTTGTGGCTGGTGTGAGGGAGGCAGGAGGGAGGAGGGTTACTGTGTAGGACGACTTTCACTACCACTAGTGGAATCACTGCTATCTGTTGACTCGATGGAATCTTTCTCTGCGTGGGGGCCATTGTATACGCTCGCCCGGATCATGACTACGGTGCAGTATTAATAAACTCTCGTCATAGACTGTATGTAATGTAACTGGCAGTAAGGCAGCAGAGAAGAGGGTCTATATCTGCAGGCAGCCTGACCTAGAAGGAAGCAAAGGACTGTCCATAGGTGCTTGGCACACGAGTGCCAGTTGTGGGCACCTTCCAACGTCCAGAAAACTCACTGATTTCTGCCAAACACCGAGGCCTGAGACCCAGCATCCAAGCATATGAGACGATCACCCACAATCCCGCAGAGAGAGAGGGAGAGAGAGAGAGAGAGAGAGAGAGAGAGAGAGAGAGGAACCCTTGGCTCACTTGTGATCATGTGACGTTCTGCATCATGTTCTACTCACAGCAAGACATCGCTCATGTATCAAGTTAAAATTTGTTAGAAATGTTTGATCGTCTTGCAGGACACTAGCAGGACAAGTTCCTCGCCACCCAAGGTTTTATTTTGGATAAATATAAAGAACCCTCAAAACTCAAAAAGAAGACCACCCAATTTTTTAAACGGGCAAAAGACGAACTGACGTGACACCCAAGGTCACGACATGCAGGTGGCAAGTGGGCGTATGTGAAACTCCCGCCACCGCTGTTGCTGGGGGGCCGGCGACGACCCCCCGGGCAGGCAGGTCCGGAGTGTCGGCTGCAGTGCGGGCTCTCCCACGGCTGACGGAACACAGGATAGCACAGCCGCCCAGACGGAGCGTGGCTTGGAGTCTCTTGTGAAGTTAGACACGCGCTGAGCACGGGAGGCAGCAGTCCTACTCCTGGGCCTTCACCAGAGAGAGAGGAAGACTCGTGTTCACACGGAATCCCGTAGATAAATGATTACGGGAGCTTTGCCATAATTGCCCAAAACTGCAGACACGCCCTGGGATAGTGTTCAGCAGTGAGAAGAAAAACCATCAATCGAGCAACACGGATGAGTCTTGAATGCGTTTTGCTACACAAAAGAAGTCAGGCTCACAAGTCCGTAAGATCCCATTCGCCTGCCAGCCTGGGAAATGCAGAGGGATGGGGACAGAGGACAGGGGGGTGGCTGCCCAGGGTCCAGGCAGGGAGGCTGAGAGGGGCAGCTGGGGGCAGCTGAGCTGATACTGTGTGGCCCCTTGTGATCCCTTGGTTTCAAACGACATGACCTTCAGGTGGATGAACCTTTCCCAAAATTTGCTTGGTTTTATTTTTTACAGTTTGGGTTGGTGTCTAATAGAAAAGTACTTTCGGGTCTTTAAGATTTCATATTTAAATATTTAAATATAGTAACAAGCATTTATTCAATACTCAGTAGTTCTGGCTTTATGCTTGCTGTCTTCTATCCGCATGAGTATGTGCCATGATCATCTGTATTCACTTGGAGGAAACCACTCACCCCGAGGTTAGCTATGTGCCCTGGGGCATCTCAGGCAGGACTCAAACCCGGGGCGGCCTGTCCTGAGCAGTGTCTGCCTGTTTGCCCGGACAGAGCTCCTGCTGAAGGAATATCCCGTGCGTGTGTGAGGCAGGGGTGTGAAGAGCTCCACCAGTCAGTGACAGACACGTTCTTCCTCTCCCAGAACCGAAGGGAAGGCGTGTGTGGGCCCACGAGAGCCGCTGGACGTGTGGAATGGAATTGTGTTCGTGCACAGCACACTTGTACCCCTGAGTACAGCGAGACTCTTGCTTTCGTCTTTCAGAGCCATTAGCAAGCATCACATCCAGAAGCTAGTGGTTTATGCGTATTTTTCAGGTTTCTTCTCCAGTTTATTGTATCAACAGTTCTTATGCCCATCTTGTAGCGTTTTGCCTCAGGAACCTACAGCCTGCTTGGATACAGGAGCTCCGCGCACACTGATAGGTTCTCTTTAACAGACACCGTGTGATGACTTTGTCGCTTCTAATACAAGAAACAGCACAGATACCCCTTCGTGTCTTTCACTATGTACACTGATCATCGTGTCACATACATAATGTTGAACAGATGTCAGCAAATCTGGCTACAGACTAAATCTGTTAGTTTTACATCAAAAAATTTAAGTTCTCTTTTAAAATACTCAGATAAAATCGGCCATGTGCTTAATGACGTGTGCATTTTGTTGAGGATCAAACACCTGTTGGTCCAGTCAGAGAAGTGTGCTTGGGAAATCGGCACTGAAAGGACCTGTGTGACACAGGTTAACGTTCTCCGCCTTTTTTAAATCAGCATTGCCTTTCAAAAATACCTGTTGTATCTGAACCTTACTTTTCACACGTACGTATGCTAAGGACTCGGGTTTGGCGTGTAACCCAGGAAGGTGCCGGAGTGGCCACACGTGTCTCACGGCATGCGTCTCTTCTGTGAAGTTGTCACCTGACTCTAGGTGATCACGGCTCGGATGCAGACTGCTCTGGAGGTCGTCATGGAAACGCCCCCCTCCATCTCCCATATTCCTTTGCTGGCATCTGACGGCACTTTGACTCGGAGACCACCCACCTCCCCGGGCAGGGGGACCCTGGTCACAGACACAGCTTCGGACTCTGGTCATTTGCAGTTGGCTCTTGAACCTTGGGGAGTCAGGGGCACGGACGCTCTGTACAGTCAGAAATCCGCAGATCACTTTTGACTGCCCGACATGTAACTGCCAACAGCCTGCCGTTGACCAGAATCCTCACTCGTCACGTAAACCTTTGATTAACGTGGGCTTTGAATATCATGTGTTATATACGTCACACACATCACAATAAAGTAGGCTGGAGAAAAAAACGTTAAGAAAATTACAAGGAGGGGCACCTGGGTGGTTAAGTTGGATGAGCATCTGACTCTTGGTTTTGGCTCAGATCATGATCTGTTTGTGGGTTTGAGCCCCGCATGGGGCTCTGTGCTAACAGCTTGGATTCTCTCTCTCTCTCTCTCTCTCTCTGCTCCTCCCTAGTGTACTCTCTTTCTGTCTCTCTCTCTGAAAATAAACTTAAAAAAAAAAAATCATAAGGACGGGGAAGTACGTTTTCTCTACCATATTTATTTAAAGAAGAACCCTCACAGTTCAAACCCATGTCAAGGGTCAGATGTACACATCAGCACAGCTAACCTGCAACGCGGACTTATGGAAAGCCCCAGGCTCTCTGTGTCTCTGCATCTGTAAATGGGGACGAGGTCTGCCCGTCTCACCACGACGCTGCATGGATGAGAACGTTGAAGCAGCGGTGTGGAAGAAACGCAGTGGTCTGTGAGCACACGCGTCTATCTGGTGGTGGCCCCGAGGGGCTCTGTCCGAGTGTCTGTCGTTCTCACGGCCTTGTCTAAGGAGCATTGCCTTGGAGCAGCCCTTAGCTAGCAGGTCAGTGCGGTTGGTTAATGGCCGAGTCTTCCCTCTTGGGTGTAGATGTCTTCGGGACGGAAGTCAGGCAAGGCCGCAGGCCGTGCGCCACCATCCTGGACGCATCCCGAACAGCCCGGTCTAAGTCGCAAAAGGGAAGGTGGCTGTACGAAAACCACTCTGTCTGTCACTCTTGGACTCGTTTCCAGAAAGGATGTCAGGGTTCATAAGCTCCAACTTGAGCAGAGATAGACCGTCCGTTTTTATCTGGAGAAACTAAAAAATAAACATGGAGATGTTTGTTCGGAAGAAGTAAGGGCGTAAATGAAGTTGTTTTGACGACAAAGAAAGTCTTCATCTGCTAGTGCATTTAAGCGTTTGCTTACACACATCCACTCCAAGCGGGTGGCTGCAGGTCACCAGAGGTCAAATGAGACATGGCTGTGCGCCGCAGGTGCACACGGGGGGCCGCAGGCAGGTTGTGGGGGCGGGGGGGTTGGGCCTCGGGGGCCTGTTAGCATTTGTGCTCATTCCTGGCTGTTTGAAAAGCTGTGTGTCACGTGTGTTCCGCTCTGTTAACTAAGATATTCCACTGTTTACCCCTAGGGGAGATCCTTGTCTTTTAAGACCTTCCTCGTCTGGGTTTTGATCAGCATTTACCAAGGTAAGACGGGCCTGCCTCTCCGGGACTGACGCGTCGTGTCTTCTAGCAATGCTGTTCTCACCCCTCAGTTCAGTTCCAGAAGGTCACAGTTCCATCAGCAGTCCCGGACCCCTGCACGCTGCAGTGTGGCCTGATGTTTTGACTGGCGTGCGTCACCTAAAAACTGACCTGTTTTTAATGAACTGTTGATCCAGGAAAATCTCCACACGCACCTACACATTGTGTGCTCCACGCAGTGGTTTCCCTTCAAGGGTGAGAAACCTCACTTGGGTGGACAGGAGCCGGCAGCCGCCTGGGCTGGGTGTTCCCGATAAAGGGGAGGTCGCGGGCAGTCAAGTAACCCCGCGTGCGTTCCCTCGAGAGCAGAACTGCTGGCGGGAGAGGCGACGCGGCCTTTCCTCCAGGTTGTAAACGGTTCCTGCGCCTCTGCCTGGGGCCACGCCTTGTTTTACCCGTAATCCGGAGTTGCCGTAAATCGTCAGTCAACGTGACGAGTGGGGTGCACGCAGTCCCGTATTTTAAGTGTGACTCGTGTCAGGTGCTGCTTCTGTGATGTCGCCCCGCCGGCTTGCACGGCGCTCGTTTCGCACCCTGATCGGAGCCGCGTGTCCCCTGCTTGTGTGTTCCAGGTGGCATCCTCATGTACGGGGCCCTGCTCCTGTTCGAGTCCGAGTTTGTGCACGTGCTCGCCATCTCCTTCACGGCGCTCATCCTCACGGAGCTCCTGATGGTGGCCCTGACCATCAGGACGTGGCACTGGCTGATGGCGGTGGCCGAGGTCCTCAGCCTGGGCTGCTACGTGGCCTCGCTGGCTTTTCTGAATGAGTATTTTGGTAAGTTGCCTTGGAAATCCGGTTTGTTCAAAGTGTTTTTGAACATTTTTTATTGTTGCTTCTTACCACGTCGTCTTAAACCACAGATCACAGTAAAACCCACGTCAGAACACTTCACGACACAAAAAGCTTGTTTTTGTGGAAAGATTAAGGTCCTTGTCATAATTTGAAAAATTCAGATCGTCAGCACGCTGGCTTCTTAAAAGACACTGAAGATGACCGTTTCCACAAGTCTCCACGGTTTGTCCCTCTTCCCAGGGGACGGGCGGGCTTGCCCTCGACACGGAGGCCACAGGGCCCCACGGCAGCGGCACGAAGCGCCGTGGGCACTGTAATGGGGTCACTGGGCACCCTCACCCCCACTCCGCTGTCCCTGGCCTAGCGACCTTGACAGGGTGGCCTCACAGAACCTGTCCCCACACGTGGCTGCTGGTCCACACTCAGACTGTGGCTCTGGTTGCCACCAGGCTGGTCCTGGTCACGCTGCCGTACAGATCGGAGGGAGAGTGGGCCAGAGTCGCCCTCACCTGCCACCTGATGCCACCTGCCCAGGACCCGCCCGACTGCCTCGAAGCACTTCCCTCGGGAGGGACTCCTGCCCGGAGAAGCCCCACGCGGTCCCTTCGTCACATTGTCCTCACCACACAGCAGCTCCTCCCTCCCTGTTGCCAGTCTCGGGCCTTTGCAGCCGGAGGTGGACGCCCAGTGGCCAGTTCTGTTGGGCGCCGTCCTGGAAGGGAGTGATGTGGCCTTGGGACTGCAGGGATTTTAGAACTAGGGCAGCCAGAAGACAGGATATGGTCAGATGAGCCCAGAGGTGATGTTTGTCCTTCGGGCATCACTGTCAGATGCTCGGGCCTCCCCCCACCCTGAGCCCCGGCCCCCGTAGGGTGGAAACGGCCCTCGGGTCCACACTGCACGTCAGAAACTCAGCTCAGTGACTGCCTTCCCGATCCGACGTGGAACTTCCCAGGGGACTTTGCGAAAAGGGAAAACTGCGTCGTGTCCCTGGTGGTTTCATCAGCGCCAATAACCACAGCAAAAGACGCTGCCTGCTCGTACCCGCCGTCGCTGTGCCAAGCCACTCAGTCGCACTCTCGTGTGACCATGCAGACGACTTCCCAGCACCTCCCCCTCGACCCCGACCCAGAGCAGCAGAACTGGGGTTGTCGCCTCAGGGCCTTGTGACATCAGCCTGTGGCCGGCCTCCCAGCACCAGGAAACCCGAACGGCCTCCAGACAGCCCCTCGTGTGACTGTGGTCTGTGCAGGCCAGCCCTTCCTTTAACTTCACTCACTGAGGATTCAGTTCTGTCACCTGCCCCACGCGGCTGGACGCCCAGCCCGACGGGCGCCTGACACCCCCCACAGAGGTTCCCAGCAGCGCATCGTGGCTCCGGTGAGCGGAGAGCAGACAGCTGGGGAGAAGCCCTGGCAGACAGACAGCCGCAGCCCTGGAGGGGGGCACAAACCTCAGAATGAGAGGAGCTGTGTCCGGTGGCCCAGAGCAGGGCGGGGGGAGTAGCGTGATAACAGAGACGTCGCAGGAGTGGGAGATAACGACCAAGGAGCCCTCCCCGAAGGTGAGCAAAGAGGCGGAGAGAGGGTTCGTGGGGTGCAAACCAGGAGGAGCACAGGTCCCTGCCCTCGACCACCGGGATTCCCAGGAAGAGAACACACAGCATGGGAATGAGTTCGGAAACAGCACAAGAAAAAGCCAGATCCGAAGTCCCTGTGTCTGCGGGGGACAAGACGGGATGCACACCCGGACCCACCTTCCTCGGAAGCTCCAGACGCCCCCGAGGATGGGAAGTCCCCACGGCTCTGAGGGAGAGGCCAAAACAGCCTCTGCGGGCGGTCAGGAGCGTGAGCGTGCCCTGCAGAGGCATCCGGGGAGTATGAGTCACTGCCCCAGGTTCCGAGGGCAGCGTGCACGGCTGAGCGGGAGAGCGGCTCCGGCCTGGCCACAGGGAGAGGAGGGGACGGAGCGGACGGACACGCGAGCTCCGTGAAAGCCACTTCTGGGAGCACTGTCTGAGGCCGCCGGCCGACGGAGGCCGATTCCCGGGCCCGGCCCGTCTGCAGGAGAGCCGGGGGCTTCCAGAAGGTCTCCGTGTTGAGTGGCCTCTTTGGGGGCAGGTCACGGTCCTGGCGAGGGCTGTGCTCTGGGGCAGCACCGAGGCGTCGAGGGCACCGCCGGGCCGGGTCCAGGCTGGCCTGCGCGACTCCAGCCAGCGCCTGACACCCGGGGCGCGTGATGAGGCCACGTGCCGTGGGCGCACCACTCCTGTGGCTTCACGGGGCATCGGGGCAACTTGCTGCCTGCGCAGGTGCAGGACCCCGCGGGAGGGAGCTTCACGGTGAGGGGCGCGGGGCGTGGGAGTCACTCGGGTGAGTGCCTCCGAGAGCCAGCGTCTTGCCGTTGGCGCCTGTGGGGTTGCGGCAGGCGGGAGGAGGTGAGAAGGTAGGGTGCCGCGTGGCCCTGGGGATGAGGGCGGGAGGACGGCCCTGGAGTCTACGTGACTCGCCCCCCTTCAGATGCCGGCGGGCCCTCCCTGATCAGCCGTCGGGTCAGAGCATCGCCTGTGAGTATGTCAACGTGTGTCAGAAAATTCGTCTTGAGGCAGAAGCCTTGGTCCCTGAAAATCAAAACGGCGACGTTTTTTCTGTGAGTAAGCAGCGTTCTAGGCCACACCGTGAGTCTTTGGGGCAAAGTTGTCTTCACCAGGAGAGAAAGAGAAGAGCCTCAGACTGCTGTGGAAGAGTGCGACACAGGCACAGTTGTCTGGGGTGAGGACTGATGGTCACGCACAGCAGCCCCTCCCGGAAGCACGTCTGTCCTTCGTGTCAGGTGCGGGACCTTCCAGGAGGCGTGTGCGCACGGCACCTGGGGAAGTGCCACACACAGTGGGTTTTGCCTTTGAGACTAAATCCCCCGGAACCTTGAGGTCTGGATCCTATAGGGAATGTTGGGGGATGCGCCTTAAAGCTGCAGTCAGTTGGGGCGCGTGGGGGCTCAGTCGGTCGATCGTCCGACCCTTGATTTCGACCAGACCGTGATCTCACAGTTCGTGGGATCCAGCCCCACCGCCCTGACAGTGCGGCGCCTGCTGGGGATTCTCTCTGTCCCTCTCTCTCTGCCCCTGCCCTGTTCGCACTGGCTCACTCCCTCAAAATTAGGAAATAAACGTTTAAAAAATGAGTAAGTTGCCATGAGTCAGTTATTGTCTTTCAGTTATGGTTTAAAACATCTTACAGGGCGCCTAGTGGCTCAGCCGGTTGGCCTTCTGACTCCTGATTTCAGCTCAGGTCATGATCCCAGGCCGTGGGTTGGAGCCCCGCATCGGGCTCCTCACTGGCCGTGGAGCCTGCTTGCATCTCTCTCTCTCTCTCTCTCTCTCTCTCTCTCCCCCCCTCCCCTCCCTCCCTCTCTCCCTCCCTCCCTCCCTCTCCCCTCCCTCCCTTCCTCCCTCCCTCTCCCCCTCCCTCCCTCCCTCTCTGCCTTTCTCCCCTGCTCACGCTTTTTCTAAATAAATAAGTAAACTTTACAAAAAAGCAACACTGTATGCCGACGCGACAGGCAGGAACACGAAAGCACTGAAACCACAATCACAGATGCATTTCCCATGGTCACGTTTACCGCTGACAGCTTGCAAGGTCCTGGTACCCCCTTCGCCTCTCCTCTGTCGTCCCCGTTCCTGGCCCGTTTTCAGACAGGTGCAGGCAGAGTGTCTCCGGAGCTTTCTTAGCTGATGTTCTTGCTTCTTCCACAAGGACACAAATTTAGCGGAAGAGTTGGAGACAGGAAGTGATGACCAGTCTCCCTCGGTTTCTCGCTGACTCTCCTTGTGCCACAGGCTGGCGTTGGGCTGTTCCCCGCTGAGGTTCCCCCACCTCTGCTGGGCGAGGGCAGGTGCCCAGGCCTCTGCGTCTGCTGCTGAGAATCGCGTCCGTTAGGGCGCCGTGCATCCCTCCCTGCGGCTGGTTTTGCTTTTCTGTCTTTAGTGGTTGAGTCCCTGGAACACACTGGCAGGGTTTTTCAAAGCACGGTTAAATCCAGACCATATCCAACCGTCTGCGGGCTTGGCCCTGCCGTCGGCGCGTGTGGAATCCGTGAGTCCTGCCAGGGCGAGAACGAGCACGGAGTGTGGGTTCCTGCATGCGCCTCCTCCCAGGACGCATCCGGGCAGCCCGGCTTTCTCCGCCTGGGCGGAAAGGCGAGCCTGCGGGCCCCTCGGGCTGACGGCCCTACCCGCCAACACAGAGGTCGCGGTTGGGGGGGGTCACCTCCCAGACCGGGTACGACAGACCGCGCCGAGCCTCCACCCGCCGGAGGGCATTTGGGGACGTCATACTGGGTCTCTAAAGTCTGGTTTCCGTTTCTTCTGCCGAAAGAGCCCATCACGCCAGGTGCGCGGGCCCGTCTCTAGCGTCTGCGGGGACGCGCCACGGCCGCGGGTCTGCGGCTTCGGGCCGCCTCTTCAACCTGTTCCTGCCTCTTCCCTACAGATGTTGCCTTCATCACGACCGTGACCTTCGTGTGGAAAGTGTCGGCCATCACCATGGTCAGCTGTCTGCCGCTGTACGTCCTCAAGTACTTGAAGCGGAAGCTGTCTCCCCCCAGCTACACCAAGCTCACGTCCTAGGCCGGCCACAGCGGCAGCGCGGGGGCCGTGCGGGGCTGCGGGGAGGTCGGGAAGGGACGAGCCCGAGGGCCCGGAGCCCCCGCCGCCTGGACGCTCCCGGCCCGCGTGGCGAGTCGCGCCCACTGTTGCTCACGACTGCGTTTCCGTGTCAAACCACTCGCGTTTCTTTTGAAAAGAAGCCCTACTTCTCACTGTTACTGTAAAGCATTCATCTGACTCTCGTGTTCTGAGAATTAAAGTGGAAGTTTATTTAGCATTTGGCCATTTCCTAACATTCCGATTCTTTCTCCGATGTCACGGTAGAGAAAGCCCCTTCGCTTAACCAGAATAAAGTCTAGACGCCAAACGCTGGTGTCTGTGTTTGCTGCCGATGCCTCCCGGCCGGTCACACTTCCCCCGCGGGGACTCGGGTTCCCAAGGTGAAGGGCCGCGTCTCCGCGCGCGCTGCAGCCAAGCCGGAAGAGGGGCCGCGTCTCTGCGCTAAGTCCGTGGCCGCCACCAGCGATGTGCGCTCGAGGGCGTCGCTGCTGAGTGAACCCGCTTGTAACGGGGAACCCCCGCGCCGGGTCTGGAAGTGGACCCTGGCGGTCCTGTGCGCTCACAGCGCTGCCTCGCCCGCCCCGACCCTGCTGGTCCCGGCGCTGGGGTCGTAAGCGCGCACACGCACCTGACAGCGCCCTGCTAGAACCAGCCCGTGTGTTTCCGGCTGCCATTAGGGTTTCGTGCGCCCGCGCAGCTGTGTTCGTCCAATGGGGCGTTTTTCCAGGCGCGGAGGTGGCCCCTGCCACTCTGTGGAGCACCCTGGGTGTCACTGGTGACCCCCGGCCCCCCGCCCTTCACCAGGAGCGTACTGGGGGGTCCCGAGCGGTGGGCTCTTGGCTGGAAGGGCAGCTCCTCCCTGTGTCCTGAGGCCGGGTGCCTCCCGTGCCAGGTGGTTCCGGTCTGTTCTCACCCTTCAGCTCGGCCTCCCCCAGCAGGTGGCCCGTCCCCCAGTCACCACGGGGTCATCAGCCACTGGCGGAGCCGCACGCCGTGTCCTCGGGCACCACCCACCGCCCGGGCGTCCCTGCGGTGTCCTCCCAAAGCGGAAAGGCAGCAGCTGCGAGGAAGGAGCGCGGGCAGGAAGCTGCTTCGGCGGGGGGCCAAGCGCTGGGGCCCCCGCTGCCGGCCCGACGTCGCCATTTCCGGGCGCGGAGCCGCCCCGCGCGCTGTGGGCTCAGGTCCTGGGGCCACTGCGCGCGCAGCCTGTGGCGGGGACGGGAGCACACCCGGAACTTGGGGCATCACAGAAATCTCAGCCCGTCCACAGCCGACGGCCTGTGGGACACGCAGGATGTCCCAGAGCAAATGGGGGGGTCCGCCTCGGAATTGCTTAGTTCCGACATAATGAGTTGTGAGCGACCAGAAACCCGAGAAACCAGGAAGCGCTGGGAATGGTTCTGCAGAGTGACTTAAAGATCCAGAGGGACGCCTGGGTGCCTCAGTCGTGCGTCCGACTCTGGGTTTCGGCTCAGGTCGTGGTCTCTCACGATTCGTGGCATCCAGCCCTGAATCGGGTTCTGCACGGACAGCACGGAGCCTGCTTCGGATTCTCTGTCTCCCTCTCTCTCTCTCTCTCTCTCTCTCTCTGCCCCTCCTCCACTCACACTCTCCCTCTAAAAATTTTAAAAATAAAAACAATGAAAATAAAAAACTACAGAAACTTCTCCAAGCCATGGGGTCTTAGCTGGATTCTGACTAAGCAGACGGAGTTCGACCTGAGTCCTGAGAAATGAAGGTGCATTACGTCCGAATTAGACTCCAAGCTCGGGTGTGTTTTCATCTGCGAAGGGGGAGCGATCTCTGCCACCAGGGCTGAGTGACATGACAGTGGCAATAACAGAAGCTCTCCGTGGGCGCTGGCACACGGTGGTGGCACGGGCGATGTCTGTGACTCCAGCCCTCTGCCAGGTGACACAAGGCAGCTGCCCCACGAGGGTCACCCGGTCCAGTCAGGTTCACGTTTACAAACCAGCCCTGCAGAGACGGGAGGGCGCTGCACAGGGAGGTGGCGGGCAGCGACCGTCCCCGCGCTTGGTCCCCGGCCCAAGTCGCCAAGCCCCGTCAGCTCCATTTGCGAAAGCTGTCCGACCCTGTAGACTTCAAGGGTGCTTTGCCGCCTTTTGGGCGTGCCAAGTGCGTTTTAATTGATAGTGTAGCCGTGTTCTCCCTGTCTGCTGTGAGCCACACGCAGTGCGTGGTGTCTGTTGGGCGCACAGTGGGCGTGCACGGTGCCCGTGGTGGGTGCCCGCGGGGCAGGTGCTGCCCTCGCAGGGATGGGCCTGCTCCCCTGCCGAGGAAACTCGCCGAGGTGGAAAGGCGCGCTCCGGAAGCCAAGGGCGGGTGGCCGGCTCCTCCGAGGAGGTGAGGCCCCCGCTGAAAAAGAAGCGACAGCAGCTTTCTCCATGCCCTGCGGTGGGGGAGCTCAGCAGGCCGGGGCGGGACCAGAGGCCCACAGCTGGCGGGCAAGGCCGACTCGGCACTCGGACTATGTGGCCCGAGCACCTGGACAGATCGCGAACGCTTTGGGCGGAGGACGACACCGCACATCCGACAGCCCCAGGAAACTCGACGAGCGAGAGGAAAGGGTCTCGAGGTCAGGAGGTGGAGGGCGCGTGCGGAGGCCTGTGTGTTTATAGACCGTGACAGGCGGTCAGGACAGCCCGCCGCCAGGGAATTGAGACCAGTTCATGTTAATGAGGAACATGGGCACGAGAGGGGCCTGGTGTGAGGAGGTGCTGAGTGTTCTACCCCAGTGCCTCACTGCCACTGGAGCTCTGACGCGTGCGGTAGGGTGGACAGGCGGGTGACGCGGTGGGCAGGTAGTTGGGTGGGCCGGTAGATGAATGGACAGGTGGGAGAAGGGGTGGATGGAGGCACGGTTGGGTGCATGGATGGATGACAGGGTGGGCAGGCAGGTGGGTGGGTGGCCAGGTGGATGAGAGGAAGGATGGGCGGACAGATGGGTGAACGGACAGACGGGAGGACAGGTGGATGAATGGACGGATGGATGGACAGGTGGGTGAATGGACGGATGGATGGACAGGTGGGTGAACGGACGGATGGGAGGCCAGGTGGATGAATGGACGGACGGATGGATGGATGGATGGATGGACAGGTAGATGAATGGATGGATGGACAGGTGACGAATGGACAGATGGGTGGACAGGTGGATGAATGGACGGATGGGAGGCCAGGTGGATGAATGGACGGATGGATGGACAGGTAGATGAATAGATGGATGGACAGGTGGATAAATGGACAGATGGATGGACAGGTGATGAATGGACGGATGGGTGGACAGGTGGATGAGTGGACGGATGGAAGGCCAGATGGGTGAATGGATGGATGGATGGATGGATGGACAGGTAGATGAATGGATGGGTGGACAGGTGGATAAATGGACAGATGGATGGACAGGTGATGAATGGACAGATGGGTGGACAGGTGGGTGAACGGATGGATGGGAGGCCAGGTGGATGGATGGATGGATGGATGGACAGGTAGATGAATGGACAGATGGATGAATGGACGGATGGGAGGCCAGATGGATGAATGAACGGATGGGAGGCCAGGTGGATGGATGAATGGATGGATGAATGGATGGATGGATGGATGGACAGGTAGATGAATGGACAGATGGATGAATGAACGGATGGGAGGCCAGGTGGGTGAATGGATGGATGGATGGATGGATGGATGGACAGGTAGATGAATGGATGGATGGATAGGTGGATAAATGGACAGATGGATGGACAGGTGACGAATGGATAGATGGATGGACAGGTGACGAATGGACAGATGGGTGGACAGGTGGATGAATGGACGGATGGGAGGCCAGGTGGATGAATGGACGGATGGATGGACAGATGGATGAATGGACAGATGGGTGGACAGGTGGGTGAACGGACGGATGGGAGGCCAGGTGGATGGATGGATGGATGGATGGATGGATGGACAGGTAGATGAATGGACAGATGGATGAATGGACGGATGGGAGGCCAGTGGATGAATGGATGGATGGATGGATGGATGGACAGGTAGATGAATGGATGGGTGGACAGGTGGATAAATGGACAGATGGATGGACAGGTGACGAATGGACAGATGGGAGGCCAGGTGGATGAATGGACAGATGGATGGACAGATGGATGAATGGACAGATGGGTGGACAGGTGGGTGAACGGATGGATGGGAGGCCAGGTGGATGGATGGATGGATGGATGGATGGACAGGTAGATGAATGGACAGATGGATGAATGGACGGATGGGAGGCCAGATGGATGAATGAACGGATGGGAGGCCAGGTGGATGGATGAATGGATGGATGGATGGATGGATGGATGGATGGACAGGTAGATGAATGGATGGATGGACAGGTGGATAAATGGACAGATGGATGGACAGGTGATGAATGGACAGATGGGTGGACAGGTGGATGAATGGACAGATGGATGGACAGGTGACGAATGGACAGATGGGTGGACAGGTGACGAATGGACAGATGGGTGGACAGGTGGATGAATGGACGGATGGATGGACAGATGGATGAATGGACAGATGGGTGGACAGGTGGGTGAATGGACAGATGGGAGGCCAGGTGGATGGCTGGATGGATGGATGGACAGGTAGATGAATGGACAGATGGGTGGACAGGTGGATGAATGGACGGATGGGCAGGTCGGTGGATGCCCTCTACAATTTTGTCCTATTCCAGACAAGCACCTATTATCACGTGTTTTCCTCAGTATTTCTGAATATTGAGGGCTGAGCTGCGTTAGCAAAGCCTGCAGACTACACCCCAAGGAGCCAAAGCAGATTGCAGAAGTGGCCACCTGTTTCTTGCTGCTTAGGCCAAAGAGGCCCCTCGTCGAAGTGGGATGGCCCTGGAGTGACTGCCTCGGACCCTGTTCGTCCTGTCCTGGCTCTGGGGGCATGAAGGCTCAGGGTCATCGGGCAGGGGACCCCCAGTGAGGAGTGGACTCCCACCTGTGGAAGGAGGCCACGACTCCCTGCACCTTGAGCCCCGTTGGGAGGCCCCCGTGGGCTCTTCTTGTCTCCCCCCTGCCTCCCGCATCACTAGGGAGCCCAGGCTGCTGTTCGGGGACACAGGTCAGGGTCTGCTGCCCTTGTCACCTGGGCCCCGACCCACAGATCTGCCTGCCTCACTCGGCGTCACCACGTCTCACCTGAACGCTGCAGACTCAGCCCAAGGGGCCGGGCCCCAAGCAGATGCCAGCACCACCCCTCCCCTCCAAATTCCTCAGGCTCTGAGGACGAGGAAACCCACAGAAGGCCCCCCGTGTCCTCCAGAGGACATGCTCCCCCCGCCCCAGAGATGGGGTCACCTCCCTCCACCCCAGATCGCGTCCCCCTGACGTGCACCACAGCCAGTACCTGTGAGCAGATGGGTCACCCTGGACGGCCCGGGCTTGACCGAGGCCCTGCCCTCCTCCCTCCCGGACTTCCATCCAAGGAGGTTATGTCCTGGGATTCCTTCGGTGGAACTGGAAGAGAAACAGGTAGGCACTGACCCGGTCTGGTGTTTGGGGGGAGAAGGACACCCGAGTTGAGGGCTGTTCGGGCATGGCCACCATCACGTCCCCCTCTACCAGCTCTCCCCTCAAGTCCTTGGGGGTGGGCTGGCCTTGTCCCCCTCCCAGGACAGCCGCGGTCACCTGACGCCTCTGAAAACTTTTGACAGGGTGTGTGGAGAAACCAAGGCACAGGGAGGTTTAAAGTGGTTTCCCCAGAGCCTGGGAGGCCGTCCGCTCCTTCCTGGCATTAACCTGAGGCCGAGGTGCACGAAGATCCCTCCCCAGACGGTGCGGTGGGGACTCGAGGGGAGCCGTGTTGCCCCCCCAGGGCGAATGGTCAGGCTCCGCCCCTCCCGGTGGCCCCCTCCCAGGGCGGCAGCCACCAGGACAGACAGAGCGCGGCCGGCTTTCCTGCCAGGACCCCACTGCCAGCCTCCGGGCCGCCCTGTGTCCCCCCGTGACGGGGCTTTCTGGCACATCGTCTCCCGAGAGCTTTCGTCTTGGAATGATGTCGGACCACAGAGGAGCTGCAAAGACGGTCCGTCGGAGCCCCCCTTTCCTCCCGCAGCCTCCCCGGGCCGAGCGGCCTCCCCTACAAGGGCTCTGTCCCACTGGCCCAGAAGGCCCCTCGTGTCCCTCCGTCCTGGCGGCGGGGAGGGCCGGGTGGAGTTGTGGGGGCCACTCTGAGGCAGGAACGTGGCACCGACGTGCGTCCTCGGGCATCTCCAGCCCCCGAGATGCGAGATGCGTGGGAGGCCTTGAGCAGCGCCTGTTGCTGGGGCCCTCGTGCCCTGGTGCCAGCCTCAGACCCGCTCCAAACACACAGGAAATGCCTCCGCATCTGGCATACCGCCGGGTGTCATTTCAGAAGATTCCAGAAGGTGGTGCTGGAAGCTAAGAAATGACACCCCGCCGGTGCACGGCAGAGGCCGCGGCTTGGGGACAGCAGAGAAGAGTTCTTACCCCTGGGCGTCCTCCCTGAGCTGCCTCGGGGCCCACGGGCTTGTGTATACATGTGGTGCCCGTTTTGTCTGAATGGAAGCCACGGGCTCCTCCTCCCAAACAGGTGAGAGGCAGGCCCCGTGTGTCGGGCGGGGGTCTCCTGGTCCAGGGGAGGGCCCCACGAGAGCTTGCCCCGGCCCGCAGCCCCCTCCCCGTGGACAGAACCTCCTGGTGGGTCCGGAAGTTTCCGGAGGCCGAGTTGGCCGAGCGGAAGCCGTGGGGACCAGCAGAACCGATTCTGTGTCCTTTCTTCTGAGTCTTGAAAATACTCAGCGGTGAGAGAAGCAGAGAGAACCCAGAAGCGCCCTGTGTCCGAGGCCACTGGGCGGCGGGCGGGCGGGTGCCGGCTCTGGGGCCCCAGAGGCGAGTGACACCAGCCTCGCGCCCTGAAGAGAGGCGGCTCCGCATCAGGGGCCGCGGGGCTGCTCCCAGCATCCTGGCGCATCCCCACCATGCGGGTCCTCGTCACGGGGACCCCTCCGGCCCCAGCCCTGCTGCCCTCCCCTGCTCTCTCCTCCCCCTGCAAGCCCGGCGGGGGCTCGGAGCAGCGACCGGTCAGAGGTGGGCAGCCGTGTCCACCCCCAAGGCCCCGGGCCCGTCCGTCTGTCCGCCCCCCCCCCCCCTTACCGGGCTGCCCGGCGCTCCACCATCTGTCCACCCGGGGCTCGCGGGGAGTCCTGGGCCCAGCCGGCAACCTGTGCACAAAGAAGGGGAGAAAGACCCAGACCCACCAGGGGCGCCCTCGGGGACCAGGGCACCGCAGGGCCCTGCAGGGAAGGCCCGGGTCACTGGGCACAGCGGACGGGCCCCCAGAACACAGCCGCACCTCCTCCCCCCGTCCGCAGTCAGCTAAGCCACCGGCAGGTCCAGGCCCTGCCCTCGGCAGAGCCCGGACAGGGTCCCGGCCGGAACCCCAAGGCTCCGAGAGCGGGGCCCCCGTCCTGCCAGGGCCCCGAAACGCTGTCCTGCAAGCCAGACGTGTGCGACAGCAGATTCAACCCTCAGTTCTGGGGGCCTCGTGTCAGAGGCCAAAGTGCCCGGGGCCGTGTTCCCGGGGCGTTCTTGGGCCCGTGGCCCCGTGGCTCCAATCTCTGCCCCCGTAGGCGAGGACACCTGGTAGGCGTGAATTTGCAGGGACACCGCCCAGCCCAGGACAGTGGGGTGACCGCTGGAGGCCGGAACGGTGTCGGTGACATAACAGCCGCGTGCCGCCCGCCGAGGTTGCTCCTTCTGCCTCTACCCAAAGGCACCAGGGTCTCAGCAGCCGAGCAGAAAGGTGGTTTCGGTTGTACGACTAGTAATTGTGTGTCCTCAGGCGCTGTGCCCGCCCCCCTGCCCTGGCCCCCGGCGGACACGTTCCTGAGAAAAGGGAAAACCTGCAAGTTTGTGTCAAGTCACAAGCTCTCGAGAGTTCGTGGTGGGGTCTGAGTAAACCCAGGGCGCCGGGCAGCCCCTGGGGGTCACGGGGCAGCCCCTGGGGGGCACCGTCCACACACACATGACCTGGACTTGGCCTCGGGCGTCTTTCTGTCTTGAGCGGCGCTGTCTCTCTTCTCTGTGACTCGGTTTCTCCTGGTGGCTCCCAAGCGAGTGGCCGTGACCGAAGAGACTGGGGACAAGCAGGGTTCTCTGGGCGTCTGGACACTGTTACCATGGGAGCAGCTTTGGGTTCTCACACCGGAGAAGGGGACGCTGCATTCTTACTGTTTTCCTCAGATTAGAGCCGAGAAGGGGCCACACCATCAAACCCACAGCACGGACCTTACCTTGTCTGGGGTCCCCTAAGCGGAGCGAGGACGCCTCCGGCCTGCGAGCCCTGGGGGGGTCGTCACTCCCGCCTGGGAGGTGCCGACGGCCTCCGCAGTCCGGAACAAAGCAGCCAGCTCCCCGCTCCCTGGCACACCTGTTCCTGTCCAAGCATCCTGCGTTTAGGGCAGGTTCCGTGGAGAAGATTAGCTTGTCGCAAGGAGGACTCACACCATTACCTTCCAATCATTGCATCCGACTCCGACGTCCCTCTGATGTGCTTTTAATTGTCTGTATTTCTCTGTCGTTCTCTAAACGGTCCATTTGTGGTCCCAAGTTGGGAAGCTGACGTTCCCTGCCTGTAGGGGCTCGGGGAGAGCAGTGCCCCTCTTCCAAATTAAAGTGGTTATTGATAAATCCACACGGTACGTCTGGCTCCGTTACCCGGACGAGCCGCCGGGAGGACGAGCCCTGTCCTCCCGGCCCCCACGTCCAGCCTCCCTCCCACGAGGACCCTGAATGCACCGAGCCCACCTGGAACCCGGCACTGTCCCAGCTCAGAGTCCTCTGTCGCTTGTGCCACGAGAGACGACAGGCCCCGGGTTCCTGCGGGGCCGTCGTGACCGGGGCGGAGGCCCGTGCACGCGATGGCTTCCTTGGGCGTGCCAGGAGCGGGACGCCACCCCGGCACGTCGGGGGCCGGCCCTGGCGCCCCAGCTGGGTTGCCCGGCTCTGCCTGCCCCTCGGACACCAGCCAGGGCTCTGTGTCCGCTCAGCTCTCACCTGCAGGGGCGCCGTCTCAGGAGATACGAGCACTTCCCACAGGGCGTCCCCCGCGGGTGCTGGGGCCTCCTGCCAGCTCGGAGGATGCTCCAGGTGGGCACCCGGCCCCCCCGAGGTGCTGCATCAGCCACGCGGCAGGGATGTGGACGCCGGGACAGAAGCCACCCGGAGGAAGGGGTGGGGCGGTAGAGCGACGGGAACCCGCCGTCCAGGGCCCTGCTGCCCCTGGGAAGAAGCTGGCGCCCAGGCGGCCCCCTGAGCATGGCACCCGCGAGGGGGAAAGAGGCCGGGAGCCCTCGAGGTCCCTGCTCTCACTCCCTTGCTCTGCCGGACGCGTGCCCAGTGGGAGAGGACCGGGTGCACAGGACAGCAGACGTGAGGCACACTGCAGGGCCGTGCGGGTGACCCAACGCCTGCGGGGCAGGGGGGCGCGTCACAGCCACGGTGGGGGCTGTCCCCCCACACCCCCGCCACCCCCTACTGCACCGCCCCGGACGGATGCGGCCGACGGCCCACCCTGAGCCCCAGGGACCCTCACGGTGGCTTCCGCTGCTCTCCCTCTCCCCTCGGCCCCCCTGGGCACCCCCACCCCGATGTGTGACAGAAGGAGAAGAAACCGACACAGCGAGAGACGGCGGGTGGCCTCTGTCTGCTCCTCCACCCGCCCGGGGACAGGGGCACCAGGGAGATGGCCGGCCGGAGCAGGCGCGGAGCCCAAGGGCGTGCACGTGAGGCCGCGCAGGGAGACCCGCAAACACAGAAGCCCAGGCAGCCTCTCCTCACCGGCCTCCCTGGGCCCAGCAGCCCAGCCCTCGGGGGACACCTGCACCCCATGTTCGCCGCAGCACGGTCACGAGAAAGGCACAAGCGAGCCCGACATCCCTCTGTGGACAGACGGATGCACAGAGGGTGGCACACACACCTGGAATATTCTTCAGCCTTGAGTGGGGGGAGGTCTGCAAGATGGGGGAGGGTTGAGGACTCTCGGAGGGGGGGGGGTGATGGGGGCAAGCAGGAAAGTCCCCAGACCCAGAAGCAGGGGGACAGAGGGTCGGTCAGTTTGCAAAACGAAGGGGTTCTGGGGACCGGGGACTGCCGGAGACCTGCGCCCCACAGTGGCTGCTGGTAAATTTTTATGCGCGTTTTACCGCAGTTGTAAGAAAGGGCACCTTTGGAACACTGTCGCCGTCGGAGTGCCGGAGGCCCAGGGGCTGGGGCGGGCACCACTCTGCCCCGCACGTTCCGCGGCCCCCCCCCTTCCCCCCTCACCCCCTCACGAAGCAGCCTGCCCAGGTGGGCGATTCTGATCCCTCACAGGGCACCGCCCACCCGCCGCCCGCGGCTCCAGGGGCCACACGGCCCGGGGCCGCGGCTCGCGGCGTGGGGTTTGAAACGGCATCAGCGTTCGTGTACGCTCTGGCAAGATGCCACTTCCTGTTTCTGAGAGCAGGCTTGTAAAAACTGCCGTCTGCCGGACATCAAACGGCTCCCGCACAGCATCTTGATGAGTTAAGTGTAAATGAATCGGAAGCTCATGGGACTAAAGTTCCCTTGAAATTCACTCTGGTTTGCAAATTAATGGAAAAAGCGCCTGGCAAAACTTGTTTAGACCTTCATTGAACCAAAAACACTTTAAAAATAGTTTGGGGAGCTCGGCGAACAAGCCCGGGCGGGGCTCCGCGTCTTGCGTGGATTTTGGGTGGATTCCACTCCATTCCCTGGGGTTTGGAGCCAGGACGCTGGGAGGGGCACCCGGCTTGTGGGGGCCTGGGGGGGGGCGGTCCTGCAGAGCCCTCCCCCCCCCCCCCACCAGCAGCACGGCACCGGGCCTAACAGGGAGGTCACGGAGACTCGAACAAGGGGATGAAGACGATCGGCATCCCTGTCTAAGACCGGGGATAAAAACACTCCCGTTTCGTTGCCGCTTAATTGAACAGATCCAGGAAGCCGGCTAGCTTAAGGGACGCGTTTCGATGCTGCCATTCGAAGACATTGTGAAGTCACAGGTGCAAACCCAAGTATCGTCAGAAACAGAAGGCGGGAGGGTGACGAGAGCCAAGGCCGCAGCGTGAGGAAGTGGTCTCTCCTCCCTGGACGTGGCCAGAGGGACCCTCTCGGCCCGGGGCACGCGGGGCCGATAGGGCTGCGTCCCCCGTTTGCAGGTGCCTCTCGCGTGCTAGAAACTAAGGTCAGTTAACGGGAGCGTGACGTCTCCGGGAGCCTGTGGCCGCCCGGGGCTGGCCGGGCGGGGAGCACGGGCGCGGGGGGCCCGGGGGCCGCTCGTCCGGGCCGGCACGGGAGCCCCCGCGGTATTTCAACAACCTGCGCCGCCCGACGGGCACACGCCGTGGACCGCCGGCTCGGCCCGGTTTGTGTTTCCCAAGAGTATTCCAGGTGCAGAGCGAGGCAGCGTCCTCCGTGGGCTCCGGCAGACCACGCGGCCCGGCGCCTCCTTCTTCCTGCCTCTTCGGGGCATTGCTTGGTTCTCATCTGCCGCTGAAGCCGGGCCGTCCCCGTCCGCACGCAGGAGGAGAAGATCGTGTCTGGCCACGTGCACTTGCTGTGTCTTGTACGCCGCGTGGCTCCGGTAGCCGTGGCAGCACCAGTCAGACCGGCCTGAGCAGGAGGGGAGTCGTGTCCTCAGCCCGGCTGGATCCAGACGCTTGAACCGCTCGCAAACCCGCCTCCAGATCTGCTTTCCTCCACGTCGGCCTTGGGTGGTGGAGTTTCTCCAGGAGGGGCCACGGGCTGGCCCCACAAACCCCAGAGGAGGAGACGCCTCCTTCTGGCACGTGCAGGAAGCCTGCGGGGAGTCGGGGGGGTCCCCCTCTAAGGGGTCTCCCTCAGAGACCGTGGGCCAGGCCCCGAGGCAGTGGCTGCGTGACAGGGGAGTGCCTGTGGCCGTGGCTGGCGGCCACGCTCCTGTGACATGTCCTCTAGGGAGAGCTGGGTGGCATCCAGGGGATGGGGGCCGCGGGACAGGACGTGGGGTACATCCCGGAAGGAGACGAAACTGCGCGGTGTCCATGTCCACCCCTGGGGATGCCGGACGGTCACCTCGGCGACACAGCTGCCAACCCTCCGGAAGTTCCGAGTCGAAGCACCACTGGGCTGTGGCCCTCGCCAACCCGTGGGGGCCCTCCCCGTCTCTGCCCAGCCCCACGTGCTGGCGGCACGTGGCACTCCGGTCCCTGCCCTCCGTCACCACGTGGTGATGCCGCCACGTGACCCCTTCTGACAAGGACCCCGGTCACACCTACTGGCCTCCTTGGAGCCAATCATGTCTGCAAAGACCCTCTTTCCGAATAAGCCCCGTGGGCACAGACCAGGAGCTAGGGCTCTGACCCATCTTCTCAGGGGACGTGGTTCAACCCGTGACCATACTGCCGCGGAATAAAGGGTCCAACGTGTTGAGTGACCAGCGGGAGGCATCAGCGACGCGAGCGGCACCGTCTCACAGCCTCACGGAGGCGAAGACCCTCACGGCCGCGCCCCTGGGGGGGCAGCGGGGACACAGACCGGGTCGATGCAGGGATGCCGCCAGGAGAGCTGCAGGCAGCCGCTGAGCCTCTCCAGGTGGAACCGGGGGACACGCTTTCAAACAGAACCACCATCTGAAGCCTGTGGACGCGGTCCTGAAGGCAAGCAGCACATGAAACATTTTTCCGAGAAAATCTGGGAAAATTCATTAGGAAAGGCGCGAGGCATCGGGGTCTGAACCAGGACTGCCCCCGCCCTCGGCTTCGTGAGGACAGAGACTCGCTCCGGAGGCTGCAGCCCGGCACACGGGGCCCCTGCGCCCGCCCCCCGCCGGAGGGCTTTCCCTGCAGGAGAAGCAGGGCGCAGACACCCCCACAGTGGCCCCTGGGAGCAGCGTCAGGGGCTGGACGCCCCGGGAGGGCTGGAGACGTCACTAGATGATCCAGTCACTGAACAGATAAGCAAGCGAAGGACAGGAACAGGCCCCCAACGGGGGGGCAGAACCCCATGTTGCTACGACATATTATCTAAAATGTCCAGTTTCCAGTAAACAATTATGAGGCACTCGAGACGCAGGAAGGCACCCACACGCGTCGGAAAGCAGGCGGGCAGAGAGGCCGCCTGGGGGAGCTGGCAGGTGCCAGACTTCACGGAAAAGTACTGCAAAGTACCCGCCGCAGAACTCCAAGTACCGCGGAACTCAAGGCAGCTGCACTCGAGAGGCGAAGGGATGTCACGTGAAGGAGACTGTGGAGGAAGAGGGAGAACCCATAGCAAAGAGCCAAATGGAGGTTCTGGAGTTGAAAGGCACCGGCACTAAAGGGAAAGGGACACGACAGTGGATGACAGAAGACCGGGACGGGCAGAAGAGAGAATTCCTTGGCTTGAAGACAGACCAGTGGAGTTTGCAGCCGAGGAGGCAGAAATGCAGAGAAGAAAACGCAGGGGGCGTAGAGGAAGGGGTTCACGGCACCGAGTGCGCAGCGGGAGACAGAGGGCAGAAGGAAAGAGAGAAATGTGGGCCGATGTCACCAACCTACCACCAAATAGTGACGTACGTGCCCGGGAAGCTGGATGGGGATAAGTGCGGACTCAAACCCACACGTGGCTGTACGAACGCCGAAAGCCAAAGACAAGGAGAAAATCCCGAAAGTAGCGAGGGAAAAATGCACCCCTTACGAGGGACTGACGGTGACTTCTCGGCAGGGCCCGCGCAGGCCCGGAGGCCGTGGGCCGCGTGTGCAAAACGCCTGTGAAGCAACAGCACGATCGTCAGCAAAACCATCTTCCGAAGACGAAGGGGATGAAGACTTTCCCAGGTTAAAACAGCACGGCAACGAGACGGAATTTGCCGCCCGCAGGACCCACCCAGCTCGCAAAATGGAGCAGGACACGCTTCAGGCTGAAGTCAAGCGCCCCAGACAGAGGCTGAGTCCGCCCGAAAAGCCAGATCGCCGGTAAAGACAAATGTACAACATTTCTCCCTCCTTCTGTAACCAATTCAGAAAGCAGTTGTATAAACAAATGTGTCTGTGACATGACATTGGGCCTGTGATTAATACAAATGTGATAGACGTGTAATACATGTGCGATAACAACCAGAGGAAGCGGGTAGGGCAGAGTCGTGTGGCCTAAGGAGACGGGAGAGCGATAATTATCGGAGTGTTGCCAGGACCGCGTGTCACATGATCTCGTAAACTCGGGAAAAGGGAGTGAGCGTACCTGGGACTGAGGTTCACACCAGCGCCAGAAGCAAGCATCTCGTGAAGCAGATTGTGACTGAGATGCCGCATTAGGGAAGAGTCGGCCGGCATTTTGAAAAAGCAACAGAAGGGAAGAGAAGAAGGGAGGCACGAGAAAAGCAGAAAACAGCGCCGTAGACGCTACGTAGAGCCGACCGCATCGATAAGAACATTAATGTGGATCGACCAGACGATCCAGTCAAAGGGCAGAGATTGTCGAGTGAAACAAACAGAAACCCCACCATCCGCCTTCCAGCTGGAGACGGAGAGCCCTTAGGGGTCAAAGGCACAAATGGACGAACGCGGTGCAACACAGCGTCTGATACAGGCCGGCAGAGGCGAGAGGCTCGTGCGAACGTCAGACAGAACGAACGGTAACACGAGGGTGCGATTAACGACACAGAGGGACGCTCGATACCCGACCCGTCAGGAGGACGCAGCCGCAGAGCTCCCACACACAGCGAAGAAACCCCCGGAAAGAAGGAGAGACAGACAGTTGTCCCACAGCAGCCGCGGATGGCGTCGCCCCGCCGTCCACGGCGCTCAAGCAAGCCGAGCGAAGGCCAGCAAGGAGACAGAAGAACTTCACTGCATCATCAAGCAGCCGGACCCGCCAGGCATGGACAGACTGTCCACCGCGACAGCAGGGGAGGGTCGTACTTCTCAGGTGGCACGGAAGGTTCTCCAGGCTGCGAAACAAACGGGCCACCACGTGAGGCCGTCACGCCAGGAAGTGAGAGGGGGCCCGTGGAGGCGGGCCGAGACCTATCAGGGGGAGGTGAGGACCCTGGGCAGGGGCGGCAGGCGGCTTGGAGGAAGGTTCTGGTGCCTGGCCAAATACAGGTGGGGAGACGGTCCTCCAGGCCCTGGGACTGAGGCTGGTTTCCTGGTGAGGAGGTCCCCCAGGGCTGCCCCAGGTGTGGAGCGGGGAGAACATCAGGTGCCAGGCTGACCACTTTGGCCTTGACCTTGGTGCCCTGGGCAAGTGCCCCGGGGAGGGAAGGTGAGTGAGTCTGTGACGACTGAGGTTTTAAAATTTTTTTTTTTTCAACGTTTATTTATTTTTTTTGGGACAGAGAGAGACAGAGCATGAACGGGGGAGGGGCAGAGAGAGAGGGAGACACAGAATCGGAAACAGGCTCCAGGCTCCGAGCCATCAGCCCAGAGCCCGACGCGGGGCTCAAACTCACGGACCGCGAGATCGTGACCTGGCTGAAGTCGGACGCTTAACCGACTGCGCCACCCAGGCGCCCCATGTGACGACTGAGGTTTTAGACCTGGCGGTGCCTGGACTGGGTGGTCGGGCTGCGTCTGGGCAGAGAGACAATAAAAGAAGGGTCTCTGCAGGGCCCCAGGGGAAGGGGGTGGGTTACAGAGAGACTTTGTGAGTCAAGTGCAGCGGAGAATCTCAGAAGCCCACATTCACGGAGCTCTCGGAACACCTGCACCCGGGGGGGAGTCCGAATGCTGTGACACGGGTGCCGTCAGAGGGCACCCCGTCTTCCCCAACTCCAGGAACAGTTGTGAGACGTATCTGCACTGGCAGTTTTTAAAAACATCAGCAGTTCACCTGAAAGCCAATGACCCTCTGTAGTTGTGATTTCTTAGTAAGCACCATCTCCACACTGCTGGATGTCAAGTTCACCCCAAGCTCGCGTCCTGGCAGCTCTGACCCGCCTGGGTGCCCCCTTCCTGCCGGCGAGAGGTGCCGTGAGGAAGGAGAACCCCCCACCTGCGGCCGACAGGGGTCAGAGGCTCAGGGCCCCTAAACGGAAGAGGTTTCAGAGTGGCCTCGGCTGTGGTCCGGAACACAGGTCCAGCAGGAACCGCGCTCTCCCCTAACTCGCGGATGTCCCAGGTGACGTCCAGGAGCAAGAAGGGACTGGTTGCCCAGCGGAGTAACAGGAAGAGGAGTGGCCGGCCGAACCCCCGGCCCAGGAGCGGCTGCGCTTGGCCGGTGCTGACCGAGGCAGCCGGGAGGATCGGCCCCGCAGGCCCCAGCGGGTCCCCCAGGACAGGGCGCCGAGCCTCGGCTGCAGGGCAGCGCAAGCAGGCCCTCCCGGCCCGGCCCGGCCCGCACACATCACATCTCGGCAGCACTGTGCACAAACTCAAAGCCAGGCGACAGGCATGGCCCGGGCTCCGGGCGCTCGACACTCAGGTGCGCTCCAGGAGGAGGGATCTGGCGCCCAAAGGGACTTTGAAAACGGTCAGCTTCCCTGGGTGCATCGCCCCAATAATCCACAGAAACAACAGTAATCTAAAAATAGTCTTGTTTTCTGTCCTCAGCTCCTTTTAACTTCGTTAGTCACCGATCCTTAAAATAAAACCCGTGTAGCGTCTCTCCTGGTAGCAGCGATAAACACACCCGCGCGCAGGCCGCGCCGACGGGCGGAAGGGAGCGCAGGGGCCGCGGCCCGGGGACCGACCGCGGTGGCCCCGGGGTGGCCGCAGGAGCCGCCCCGGGCGGACCGGGGGCGCGCTGGCCGAGGAGCCGCCGCCGCCTCCGGAACTCCCTGCGCCCTGGCGCGCGGCCACCGTGGTCCCGGCAACGGCATTAAACAGAGGGAAACAGACGGGGATCCCGTCACCGGGCGGGGAAGAAGGAGGCATTGAGAGCAGACAGGAAGAGAGCTTTTCTGGATGGAGTGAAAATTATTTACTGAAGGGGAGGAGGGGGGAGGGGGAGGGGGAGACGAGGTGGGGGGAGGAGGAAGAGGAGGGAGGAGACTAGGAGGAAGAGGAAGCGGAGATGGAGAAGGAAGTGGGGGAAGAGGAAGAGGTGGGAGGAGGGAGGGGAGGAGGGAGAGGAGACGGGGAGGGGGAAGGGGAGGAGGGAGAGATGGGGAGGGAGGGGGAGGAGGGAGAGGAGATGGGGAGGGGAAAGGGGGAAGGGGAGGATGGAGAGGAGGGGAGGGGTTGGAGGGAGACAAGGAGGAAGAGGAGGGTGGGGAAGAGAAGGAGGAGAGGTGGAGGCAGAAGATGTGAGGAAGGGGAGGTGGGAGAGCAAGAAAACGGGGAGGAGCCTGTGTGGGAGGGGCGGACAGGAAGCGATGGGGGTCAATTTTTATTTTCATGCAACTTGTGAGACCTTCTTGCCCCGGTGCCCGGACTCTGCCCTCAACCCTCCCCGTGGCCCCAGATGTGGGCCACTAGGACCCCCAGGCCGCAGGATCTTTGTAACGGGCGGGGTGAGGGAGGGGCAAGGGCTGTGAGGCCCTGGCGCCCCCTGGCGGCCTCCCACGCAGGATGCGCGCCCCTCCCCCTCCCAGCCTCAGAGTCTTCGCGGGGTCCCCCCAGCCTCGGGGCATCCTGATGGGGTGCCCCCAGCTTCAGCATCCTCGAGGGGTCCCCCCCCCCCGGCCCTAAGCCATACTATCCTCCCCCCCTCCCCCGCGTCACCTTCTCCCCGGCCCTGGGGCACCAAGACACGTGCCAGGCCCAGTTCACCGCGTGGGGGCAGATCTCCAGGTAGGGGCACCTGGGAAGTGTCCTGACAGCCACGCAGACACCCGCGGGCGCGCGGCCGCCTGACCGAAGAGTGGGTGGAAAGAGGGATTTCAGTTCTGTCCCCAACGGGCTGGATAACCCAACAGACGGCGGTGGTGACGGCTTCCGTCGGGCACCGATTAGCCAGCGAAACTCACCGGTTGGGGCAAAAGTTGCACCGCCCCCCCCCCCCCGGGTCCAGGCCCTGGAGGCTTGTGGGGCGTCCGCTGCCTGCAGGCCTCCTGAGTCCGCGCGGCAGACACAACTTTGCTTTTGGGGTTATTTGAAACCACATAAGGGTGTCGTGCAGCAGATTTATGATTTTTATACACCAGACGTTTTAACCGCCCTGACGCCCCAACCCCTTCCATCCAAGGCCAACACGAAAATACGGTCCGGTTTTGGCAGCTGAGCCGCGCCGAGGAGAGGCGGGGCGGGGGGGGGGGGGTGAGAAGAAACTGTAAAGTGAACCGGCGGCTTCGAGGGGCCTTCCCGAAACCAGCTCCCGGGCTCAGACCCCTCCCCCTCGGCTGGAACCCCAAAGTCCCTCCCGGGGCGGCTGGGAGCCCGGGGGCGGGCGTGGGGGCTGTGCCCGGGTTCTCCGGGACCCCCCCCCCTCCCCCAGCTAGCTCACGCGGCAGGCAATCTGGGTCGCTCAGATATTTACAGAGTAAAATGACAATAAGTCCACGTCCCGGGACTGCCGTGCAATCTGTTAGTAATTTAGCGGGATGGGAATTTCCTTTCTCGGGCCTGCCAATGGAAGCGCTTTTCCAAATTTCCACAGCGGGGGAAGCCTGCGACTTTACATAATGACTTCAGCATGCAGGGCGCTCTCGGCCCCCTCGTCTCCGCTCCCTCCGCCCCCTCTTTAAAGCAGAGTGTGACTCCCTTAGGACACGGGCTGGACCCCGGCGTCCCGGCCGGCTCGTTCTTCGGGTGCGCCCGGGTCTCACCCGGTGCGCCCCCGCCCTCCACGGGCGCCCCCGCCGACACCCCCCGTGCGCCCCGGCCCTCCGCGGGCGCCCCTGCCCGCCCCCGGCGCGCCCCCTCCGGGGCCGTGCGCCCCTGCCCGCCCCCCGTGCGCCCCGCGGGCCCGGCGAGCAGCGGGCCCGGCGGCGCGGGGAGGGCAGGAGCTCGGCGACTTGTCCTCCGGGCCCTGCGCCGGCTCGGGCGGGGGCGTGATGTCACGGCAGGGAGGGGGCGCGGGAGCGGCCGGGCCGGCGGGGAGGCGGGGGAGGTGTTTTCCAGCTTTAAAAAGGCAGGAGGCAGAGCGCGGCCCTGCGTCAGAGCGACACTCAGAGGACTCCGAACTCGCCGGCACAGTCACCGCGCCGGGTCGGGCGGCCGGGCGCGGGCACCGGGGCGCGGGAGCACACCGCCGAGCCCCCGCCACCCCGCCACCCCGCCACGCAGCTCGGGCCCCAGGGCCGCGGCTCGGCCCGCCACGCGCGCACACGCCCCCCAATGACATTTGTCCGGGGCGGGCGGCGCTGAGCCGGGGGAGAGGTCCCTGCCTTCCCGGGAGACCCGGCCGGGGCGGCCGCGCCGAGCGCCTCCCGCTCCTCCTCCCGCTCCTCCTGCTCCCCGCCGCCGCCGCCGCCGCCGCCGCCGCGTGGATGCCAAGTACCAGTTTTCCAGTCCCTTCCAAGTTTCCACTCGGGCCTCCGGCTGCAGTCTGCGGGAGCGGAGAAACTTTGGGGCCCGCGCCGCCCTCCGGCGGCACCATGAAGTCGGCGGAGGAAGGTAAGCCGGCGAGGCCGCCGCCCCCCCTCCCCCCCGCGCCCCCCGGGGTCCCGGCCCGGGAGCGGCGAGCGGGCCGGGCCCGGGTCCGCCGCCGCCGGGAGGGGCGCGGGCGGCGGGGCGCGCGGCGCGGCGCGGCGCGGCTTGGGAAGCGGTGTCCCCCTGGTGTTTCCCCGGAGCAGCCCTGGTCTCGAGCGCGCCTTCCTGCCAATAGGTGTCTCCTCTCCTCCAGCGCTGAGCGCAGCCTCGCGGCGGAGCCGCTGCACAAACTGCGTTCAGACGCAGGCGGTCCGGGGACCGGGCGAGGTTAGGGCCGTCGCCACCGCAGGAGACGCCTCGCGACCGAGCCAGGAGGTTTCTTTGGGAACGAAGTTCGGCCGGTTTCGTCCCCGGCGGGGGCAAGGCCACCCTGCGGCCTGGGAGAGCAGCCACGCGGCGTGAGGTGGGGGTCTGCGCCGCTCCGCGAGCCCCGCCGGTGGCGGGCGCCGTCTCGCCCCCCGCCCCCCGCCCCGGCTCTGCCTCGCCGGTGGCTCGACCCGCAGGACTCCAGGCATCAAACGCGCTGTCTGGACACAGCCCCTAATTCAGAACATTTTGCAACCTCGTAGAGGGCGAGTTCCAACCGTAGAAAAGGATTCAGGATAGTTTGAAAAGGGACCGCCAAGTTTCAGGCCGCTTGTTTATAGTCCCGAAAGTGCGGAAAGTGAATGAAGCCTGGTGATGGCGACTCCGCTCCCGACAGGGAGTCTCGCGGAGTCCCCTTGGCCCGCTGCCCTTAGAAGCGCCACCACCTCCAGCCGGGCGGCCTGGAGCGCCCACCGGCTGTGCTCCCGCAGGTGTCTGAAAACGGCCTCCCACCGGGGTGACCGGCATCCTGCCGGGGCATCGGGAGGGCGATTGCACCCTGGGAACCGGGAGACACCTTCCAAAGGCCTTAGGAGCGCCCGATGTTTATTTAAATTATTTCAAGACAGCGGGCAGACTTGGTAGTGAGCTTTGGGGGCGGACGTGCTTCCGAGGACCAGAACTTTCCTGCGGCATTTGCAGAGCAGACTTCCAGCCGCGTTCTCGCCAGCTTCGAGAACCTACGTTGTTTAACAGAGAGGAGCCCAGGCCAGTCGGATTCGCTCATCAAAAGGAGATCGATCAATTATTTGCCGGGTGTTTTGTGTGGTGGAGGAAGACGTGCGTTTCTTACCATTTCGTCCCAGTTGAGGGGCTGTTTAAATGTAAATACCAGGTGATGGTTATGGGCCAAGCTCTCGCTATTGGAACAGTTTCTAAAAAGCGTGCTGAGGTTTTGCTGTTGGATTCTGGGACACCGTTTTCGGAGTGTCTTCACTTGAACGGCCGGTGGCCCATCCTGCAACAACCTCTCTTCTTTCACAGGGAAAAAAGCCATGGGGGGGGGGGGTGGGGATTCTTCCTGTTTCCTGCATTTGACAAAGGGCCTCTGCAGAAAAGACAGCAGGCCAGGTGCCGCGAGGCCTCTGGACTAGGTGAATATCAGTGTATGTTGTGAGAACTGCGAGGCGAGGCAGCTAGAAAGCGTGGTCGAGTCCTTCAGGGAGACAGGCTGAGGGTACGACAGGCGCTCCGTTTGCTGCAGGTCGACGCCTGCCCAGCCGAGCGAGCGCTGGAGGACGCGTGATCTGTCCCCTCCCCAAGGCCTGACTAAGGCGTCAGCTGCCCCTGTGAGAATCTGCGTGATTCCCCGGCACTTCCCTCCAGTTTAATGAGCATCTGGGCTGAAGCTCATTAGGCCTGTTGTTTCTGAAGGCCTGGTGCTTGTTTTTCCGCGTGGAGAGCGCAGGGCAATGCAAGGCCTGGTAGGTAGCCACCCACCCACCCATTCCGAGGTTGCTCCACACGGAATGCCCCCGGGGCTCTCCGGAACAGAACAAAGCTCGCTCTGTTCTCCCGACACTTAACTTCGAGCCGGCCGCGCAGTTTCCTAATCCAGATTAGGAGAGGCCCTGCTCTATCACACCCAGGGCTGGAGCTCTGTGCTCCCACACCCGCAGCCTCAGAGACTGCACGCCAAGCTAAACATTTGCATCAGGACAGGAGTGTCTGCTGAGTTGGCAAATAGCTCCACACCATCCACCAGTTGAAAGGCACTCACCGGGAGGGGGGTGCTGGTAAGGGGAGCGTTGAAAAGCCTGGCCTCCCCGGGTGGTGGCTTTGCTTGGGGATCCGAAACTAGGTGGGGGGCGGCGGGGAGCTCAGCCTTAGGCAGGGCAGGGCTGAGTCCTGGTCCGGGGGCCCAGGTGGGAAGCTGGTGGGCACCCGTGTGCGTGCGGAAGTGCGAACCCACTTTCTCTGAAAGTGGTCGAACGGTCGACCAAAAAGTTTTCGTCTAAACAGATGACAAGGGCTGTTGTGTGTGCATTTTTGGTGGGGACTAGGTGGCTGCAGAGAGAACAGCTGGAAAGAAAATGAAATGTTGCGGCTTCTCAACAGAAACAGACTTCCATTTGCCCGAAGGTCAGCAAAAAAAGCGAACTAAAACAAAACAACCCTCCAACATGCATCTCAAAGTGAGCACTATTATTAGAAACTAAATCAGGCCAAAGTGAACTATAGTTTATCACTGGAGAAAACCAGGCATTTTGAAAAGGGTCAGGGGAGAGAATCATGGGGGGGGGGGGGGGTCACGTGATTTGCAGCTTATTTGCTTCCGGAAAAAGCAGTACCCCCAGGGCAAAGGGCCTGCAGGGCAGAAAGGAGGGCGCTCCTTCCTTAGCAGACCAGCAGCAGTGGCTGCGGTCCCGCCCTCCCTCTCTTGGACGCGTCCTTCTCCGTGGCTGACGCTCACTCTCCTGTAAAGTTCGCGTGTTCTTGCAGATGCCAGTTGTGCGTGGCGCTGAGACACTGGGGACAGTCAGAACGGACGGCTGAAGCAAAGACGTAGGAGACAATGGTGCCCAGACCTGCCTTGTACATTACATTTGCTGTGCCCGGCTGCTGTGTCCTAGCCTTGGGTTTCAGTCCCCCCACACTGAACCTTTGAAAGCTTTGCAGTTACTTGTGGACGCGTAGGAGTGTGCACGTGTGTTTTAAGAAGTTGCAGGACTGAAGCAAACGGTGTTGCAACGAAGCTAGGTGGCAGGTGGGCACGAGCCTGTGAGGAAGACGCCACAGCACAAAAGGGCTGCTGTGTGCCAGCCAGCGGCGCGTAGATGTGCGCAGCCTGCGGGCCACAGCAGAGCCTCCCGCTGTACGGGAGGGCGTTTCCGGTCCCTGCGGAAACCCGCACGGTTCCTTGGCATTTGCGGGTGATTTAGCCACGGGGGCTGAGAGATGGTGCACCCCCCGCTGCCTGTCCAAGGGGCAGGCGGGTTAGAAAGCGAGCACAGCTATCCAGTGGACTGCATCCGCACTGAGGCGAGCGCCGGCCTCTGGCAGGACGTGCATGTTGTAGACTCAGGCAGCAACCAAATCCTCGCTCCAGACGAGGCTCCGGCAGTTTGAGAGATTTTTTTTTCTTTTTTAAACTTTTACACAAATTTAGCAGGCGGGACGCAGTCTCCCGTCTCGGTGGCACGCAGTTTTCCATCTTTGGGCCACTCGGTGCCTGGGAGCGGCGCCCTCTCGCCCCCTGGGACCCGGCGGGTCCGCGGGCGGGGGGCGGGGGTCCCAGACGCCCGCTCTCCGCCCGCGCCCCGCCCCCCCCGCCCCCAGCCCGTCGGGCGCGGGCCGCGGGGGGTCTGGCCGGGGCGCACGTGGACCCCCGGACGCGGGCGGGGGGCGGGGGACACGAGGGAGCCGCGTGCGCCCCGGCTGCCCCGGGAGTTTATTTAAAACTCGGAAGCCGGCGGCCGGCGAGCGGCTTGTTTATGTCAACCCGGAAACGGCGGGGGGGCGGGGGAGGGGCGCGGGGGCGGGCGCGGGGGAGGGGCGCGGGCGGGAGTCACGTTACCCGAGGACGCGCGGCCCAGCGCCGGGCGCAGCCGAGCCCCGGGCGGCGCGACCACAGGTGCCCGCGGCCGCGGCCCCGAGCCAGGCCGCGACCCCGGCCCCGACCCCGACCGACCCCGGCCCGGCCCGGATCGGGGCCAGGGCCCCGCCCCCCTCCCTCCCAATCCTAGACCGGGACCGCCACCGCCCCCCCCCCCCACCCGACCCTGACCGGACCTTGACCCCCGACCCCAGACCCCTACCTGAGCGGCCCCGCACCTTGACCCCAGACCCTGGGCCCCGAGCCCGGATAAGGACCCCAACCCCGACCTGGCCCATCCCAACATGACGGGGCTGGAGGAGGACCAGGAGTTCGACTTCGATTTCCTTTTCGAGTTTAACCAGAGCGACGAAGGCGCCGTCGCTGCCCCAGGTGGGTCCGCGCGGGGCCTGCGGAGGGGGCGTGGGCGAGGGGCGCAGGGGCCGGAGGTGCGGGGGCCTCCAGTGCTGTGTTTCGGGGTGCGAGGCCGCAGGTGCAGGACCCTGGCGGTGCAGGGCTGGGGTGGGGGCGCAGGAACCCGACTGAAGTCAGGAGGGCTGGCCTGGGGGGTGTGCCTGGGGCCCCCATCCTGCCCCTAGGGCGCCGAGACCCAGTTTAGTGGGGAGTTGTGGGAGGGTGGGACAGGCCATGTCGCCAAGTGGCCACAGGGAGAGCATCAGGCCTCCTGCCTGCGGGGCACACTGTGGGGTCTCTCGGGCACTCATGCTGGAGAGGCGGCTTCTCCAGGGTGGGGGTGTGCTGCTTCTGCCAGGGGACACGAGTGTCCGAGGCCCTGGACTTGGACACTGTCGAGGGACAGGTGGTGAGCGGCCATTGCCAGAGGGCAGGGGGCCATGGAGCCCCTCCAGACCTGTCCCTGAGCGCCCCGGAGGCCCCGGCCCCTCCCGGAGGAAGGGAGGAAGCGTTAAGTGAGTCTGCCCTCAAGAGCGGGAGCCTTTGTCTCTTTCATTTTCTCCTCTGCAAAAAGAAAGGTTTCAGTTAAACAAACAAATAAACGAAACCTCCAGCCTCCCGGAGTGGATGCTCTTGAGTCAGAGTCAGAACTCGAGCTGAGCTGTTGAATGTTCACAGCCAGCTCCTGGTGGCAGGCGCTGTCTGCGGGGCGGGAGGGCTGGGGGGGGGGGGGAGGCGGGTGCAGGACCCCCAGAGCCGGGCCCCTCACCTCTCCGTTCTGGCCTGCCCACGTGGCGCTAAAGCGAGGAGGCTGAAGGCAGCTCTTGGCGCTGATGGGACGGCATTTCTGCGATGATTGTATAATATTTTCCACGCCGCTCACCACCCCTCCTTTAAAAACTGCAACGTCCTGTTCGTTTTTAAAGAATAAACGTTGCAACCAGGCAGAGGCGGCCTGAATTTTGTCATCTGCACCCCGTTTTCGTCTTCCACGGCTGTGGGTCTCCAGGCCTCCGGGGTCAGTGGGAGCCAAGGCAGTTCAGGAGAGGCTGGGTCTGGAAGGGCCGTGGTCCCTGGGGCCGTCTTCACTTTCTTCCCTGAGTCTGGCGAATTTCCAGCCACCGGTTTCAGGCACTCAGCAAGTGTCTTTGCCAAGAGGCACAAGGTGAAAGTGGGGGCCGTGCCTGTGACTCCCCCCCCCCCCCACCGTGGTGTAAAGGCCCATCCTGGGCAGGGCCTCCCAGCACTGTCCTCCCACCACTGGGCCCTCGGGGGTGCTGCTGTGCCGGAAGGCTGGGGGGCACAGACCCCATGTGGCTTCTGTGGTTGGGGGCTTCCAGAGCTGGGGAGGACCTCGCCGCCTCCCTGTGCCTCCCAGAATGTCTGCTCCACACTCAGAGCCGACCCTGAGCCGGGAACCTTCATGAGGCTGCTTTTAATCCTCAGCTCAGCTGTGCCCCAGCCCCCGGGCTCCCAGGGGAGGACGATCCAGGGAAAGTCTCCTGCGGGAAGCCTTCCAGGGTGGCGGCACCTGGGGCCCAGCATTCACCAGGCTTTGGGGCTGGGCGGTCCCGAGCAACTTGGAGATAGCTCTGGGCAGAGGAGGCCAGGCAGAGAAGGAAAGGCCTCCTTCGCATCATCACGTGTTAGAAAGAAGTGTAGGAAACGTTCCTCTTTTAACGTATATTTGAGAGAGATACTCGTGTTTTGTTTTGTTTTGTTTGCATTTTACTAAGACTGTCTTTTAAGAGCGCTTTTAGCTTCAGGGCTGAAGGAGAGGAAGGTGGAGAGATTTCCCCTAGACCCCCCCCCCCCCCCCGCCCCGTCCCGCCCCGCCTCAGCTGCCCTGTCATTTAACACCTGCCCCGAGAGGGCACCTGTTACTGTGCTGGACCTGTATCCTCACCCACAGTCCACAGTGGATGGTAGGCGGCGCTCTCGGCGGTGCATGCTCCGTGGGCCTGGACACACGTACGAGGACACGTGTGCACCGTGACCCTACCTCACAGAGCACTGGCACACGAGGACGCGCAGGCAACGTTCCTGCACCCCACGGGGGCCTTGCACGGCCCCAGACGCCCCGTGGGCTCCTTCTCCTCCAGCTCCTGGTGGCCGCTGGTCTGTACTGTCTCCGTAGTTGTGCTTTTTCCAGAATGTCTTCCAGTGGGAGTCATACAGGATGTAGCCTTTTCAGACCAGCTTCTTCCACTCGGTGATGCGCGTTCCGGTTTCCTCCGTGTCTCTTCGTGGCTAGTGGTGCTGATTCTTTCTGGTGCTGGGTAATAGTCCCTTGTCCGGATGGACCCGTTTATTTATCCATCACCTGCTGAAGGACATCGGTGATTGCTTCCGGGTTTTGGCCGTTATTTAATGAAGTCCCTCCTCTTTGTTCTGAATAATTGACGTATCATAATTATTAAATGTTAAAATATCACGGTGTTAGAGTAAGCGGTTACGTTAACTTCTCCAGCCTTTACTGGGTGATAGAAGTGGCTTCATGTCCGTTCTGGAACGAGCCTGGATGTAACTCTGTGAACGGGTAGCTGCCCCTGCGCTGGGCTGTGAGGCCCGGTAACGCGGCCTGACGGGCCGCCGGGCACACGGAGACGGGCGCTCGGCCGCGGGGGCGCGGGGGCACAGACCAGGTCTCTGTCACGGCTCCCCCCGCCTTAGCGGCATCCCCCACCCTGAGGAGTCGTGGGTGGTGGGCCTCCACCCCCGTCACTCTCGTCGCCTCGTGCTCCCGTTGGGCAGGAGGCATGCACACGGCTTCCGTCTCGCCTGGCGCTTGAAGGGCTGGGGCGCACGGAGTTCCTTGTCCCCAGGACGCTCGGCAGGCCCAAGTAGTCACCGTTTGTTGAGGGAAGGGAGAGAGCACGTTTAGAACGTTTAGAACCATTTGCCCCCACTGAACAGGAGGGGTGCTTGTGCTCACAGGGTCCCCGCACCCCACCCCACCCCCCCCCCATCCCATCTCTGGCGGCCCCAGCGCCCCCCAGAAGGCTGGCGGGGCCCCTTTCTCAGGCTCAGGACGGAGCTGCCGCGTCGGCCCGGAGGCGGGCACCGCCCTGCTTCCCACCCGGGGCCGGAGCCCGGCTCCTAAGTTATTTTGGCCCCGAGCTGCGGTGCTGTCGCTGTGGCAACTCGGGAGGAAGTCGGCCAGGCCTGTGGGCCCGGGCTGGAGTGTCCCCGGCAGAAGAGCCTCCTCCTCCTCCGGGCCTCCAGGCTGGCGGGCGCGGTGCCGGGTGCCGAGGGTGGTGTGTCCCAGTGCACACAGAAAGGAGACCTGTCTGCAGGGACCTTTATTCCTAAGTCCGTTGTCAGGAAGGTGGCGGTGGCAGGAAGAGACCCGGGGTCTCTGGTGCTGGGGGCTCGGTGAGTGTGGGTCCTGCACCCTCAGGGGGCCTCAGGGGGGACCCTCCGCTTGCGGGACAGGCGCCCCTGCATTCAATGTGGGCGGCCCACCGTCTGCACTTTGTCCCGAGGTTCCGGGATGTTCCGTCAGGATAGTTACTGGCACGAGGGTGTTTTCATTCGGGGCCTTTGTCAGAGGAAGACTGCAGCTAATAATGACAATTCCTTGAAGACAGGGAACGAGAAGGTGAGGGCCTGAGGGACAAGAGGTGTGCGGGGCGCCCGTGTGGCCCGGGGACAGGGGCGCTGCCGCCGTGAGGAGGCCGCAGAAGGCTGGGGGGGCGGGGCACCTTGGGGCAGGTGGCGGTGTCGGTGCGAGGCCTTCCCGGGTAGGCTGTGGGGCCCCGGGGCTTCCTCGCGGTTCCGCGTGTGCCCCGCGGCCGCCGGGCCTGGGCCGCTGTGGCGCCGCCTCTGTGTGCTCAGGAAACAGGGCCGGGCGGCAGGCTCTCGCGTGGAGTGTGTTTCGGTTTTGTTTTGCTCTGTTTCCATCCCCTGGGAAATTGCCGTCTTGCTGCCTGGTGGCCGTGGGGCCTTGGCGAGAAGGTCTGGTCGGGCGTCTTGGAGGACAGGACCGGGCGTCACGGGTGTGCGGTCCTCTGTCCAGCCCCGTGTCCTGCGGTCAGGCCCCAGCAGATGCCAAGCGGGGGGGGGGGGGTGGTTCCTGGAAACGGAGAGCATCATTCTGCGAAGGACGAGGGGTCCGTGCCCCGCCCGTCGCCGCCTGCAGGGGACGGGCCGGCAGGGCCAGGCCGGTGGCCGGGATGATGCCCAGAGGCCGTTGGCTTCAACACGAGACACACATGGATATACTTTTCTGGTGGTGGTTCGGAAGTGACAAAATTGTCTGGTTCTGAAATAGATTCTTTCTCAGAACGGGAGGAAATAGTTCTGACAAGTCCGGGCGCCGGAGAAGCCTGGGGGCGGCCCCCGTCCCACCCGGGCGTCCCTCCTCGGGGACACGCACCTGCGTGGGGCTGGGACTCCAGTGCGGACGGCGGAGGGGCGGTGCGTGTCCTCAGAGGACGGGCCACACCGCCGTCACTCTCGCGTGTGGAGCCTTCTGAAGGTCCCCACGATGCTCGCTCAGACCCGGGCGCTGTCTTTCGCGCTCCCCCGCTCTGCAGGTTACTGAACGCTCGTTGGCAGACGGCCAGGTCCCAGAAGCAGCGGCAGAAAGTGACCCTAATGGGTGTTGAGCGCCTCGGCGGCACCTGACGCGACATGAATCAGCCCGAACATCTCAGGGTTGCTAAGAAAGTTACTGCAAACATTTTCACTGAATCGCTAAGTAACGCAGATTTGAATACGGCTTAGGTGGGTCCTCAACCCAAACGGAGTGGGGAGCAGGCGGGAGCCCCCGGGCGCGGCAAGCAGGGACGTCTCCCTTGATGTGTTTTTGCCCCGGCAGAGATACCTCCATCATCCAGCGCCCAGCCCCGCCGTTGTGGGGCCCTCACGAAGGTCAGGCATGCGGCTTTCCGTCTGTAATTTGTTTAATTAGGGAAAGTTGTGTTTTAGGTGAGTCTTTTTTTTTTTTTTAATGAGGCTTTTTGCTTTTTCTTTTCTCATTGACTCATGTTTATTGACAGTGTTTGGTTTACATAAAGTCCCCTCGGCAGTTCCACAGCCCAGGCCCATTGTCTGCTCCTCCTGGTCTCTTCCAGATCCTTCTAGAAGACTGCGCTCCCGGGGGCACACCGGTCAGACCGGCCGCGCCCCCACCCGCCGTTTCACCCAGAACCCGCCTGTGACCCCCCTCACGCCTCCACCGGCTGTGCAGTCAGAACCTGGGGCCCAGGCACCTGCTGGGGGGGGGGGGCGGGGGAGGCCCAGTCCTGCTCGGCTGTTTGGTAGGATTTGTTTTTTAACTCTTCAATTACCTTCTTGCCGACAAATGTTAGCTCAATTGTGGGCTCAACCTTCTCTCTTTTTTAGGTTTATTTTTAATTTTTTAAGGAATCTCTGCCCCCAACAAGAGGCTCAAAGTGACGACTACAAAGTGGAGAGGTGTTCACTGCACTCACTGAGCCAGCCGGGTGCCCCAACTCTTAAACTGTGGATGCACCGTTTTACTTTTTTTTTTTTTTTTTTTTTTTTAATTTTTAAAAATTTCCTTCTGAGAGAGAGTGAAAACGAGTTGAGGAAGGGCAGAGGGAGGGAGAAAGAATCCCGGGCAGGCTCGCATGCTCACCACAGAGCCCGATGTGGGGCTCGATGTCGCGGCCCTGGGATCCTGAGCTGAGCCCAAATCAAGGGTCGGCCGCTCACCCGACTGGGACGCCCGGGGAACCCCACCCATAGTGCTCTTGTAACCGGGTCAGGGAATACAGGGATCGGTCCATTAAACTTCCTTTGAGGTCCAGACAGCCTGGGAGCTGGTGGGGGGCCCATCACAAGGGACACCACTTCCTTGGCGGTGACCCAGCACGTGGCTTTGTGACACACATTTGTATTTGTGGCGTTTAACATTCCCCCTCAGCCCCACGCCCGGTGCTCTGTCTGCGGGAGGCGGTGATTCCCTTTGAAATGAAAACACGTTCCTCACCGAACGCTGGGATGTCATGTGCGTCACGGGTCCGAGGGCTCTACGGCAGGGCCCACGATCCGTGTGGGTGGGAGCGCCCCAGCCACAGGCGGGCCAGGGCCTGGGGGCCTCGTCCACCGGGAGGGTCTGGCGAGGTGCCCCTGTCGTCGGGACGTTGCCTCCCGGAGGACAGAATGTCGAGACCGCGCTGGTCCTGGGAGCCCTTGGACCTGAGCCCACAGGCGGGCTGCACAGTCCGAGCTGCTCCAGGGAAGGCAGAGCCCCTCATGCCTGTGGCTCAGGGCTCGCTGGGGGCCCCCAGGGGTGTCTGCCCCCCCGAAGGCCAGAGGGGGCCGAGACCACAGGAGAGTAGCAGCGTGGCTTTCTCGGTGGTCTGGGAAAGTGCGTGTCTGGACAGGCGTGACGGCGGCGCGGGCAGGTGGCGCCCAGGGCGCGGACGCGGGCGGGGATGGGGCGTCTGCAGACCTGCGCTCACTGCCCTGCGGGCGGGGGCTGCAGGCGCCCAGAGAGGCGTGTGCGGCCGGTGCCAGCGGTTGTGGGATCGGCGCTGCTGGCTGGGCACCTGTGGCAGCCCAGGAGGCAGGGGCTCCGTGGCCGGCAGCGAGCCGGGTGCTGGGGACCAGGACAGCCGAGCGTGTCTTTCACTCACACTCAATTTTGCAATGTGCCAAACACACTAACGTCGTTTCTTGACGTCTGATTACTAACACTCCTGTCCTCTGAGTGTGTAAAACGGACTCACGCTCTCCTTGCTGATATTCTGCTTACTGATAATGATACTAATACGCGGGGAAATGTGTTTAGTACACGAGAAGGCGTGTGGCTGCGAACAAATGTTTTCTGCTGAGGTGGATCTTTCTGCTGAGACCCCGTTCCGTGCGGAATGGCCCGGGTGTTGGCGCCCCTGCTGCCCCTGCCTCGTCCTGTCTGCTGAGGATCCAGAGTCTGGGTTGGGCCCTCCTTCTGGGGGCTTGTCCCCTCGCGCCTGCCGGGCCCCTCCCCGATGATGTCCCGCTCAGGCACCTGTGTGGCGGTTTGCCGGGTCCGGTGTGGGGATGTGCACACGTGTCCCCGGGGGACACAGCCGCCATGCCACCTCTTCCCCAGGAACCGTGACCTTCTCCGGGCAGTTACTTTCCAGGGTTGTAACTTCTTGATTTTTACAAAGACTGTAATCGTATTTGTAACTTTTGATTGCAGTTCCTGTGTTCAGGTGTCAGTGGCCACGTGGGGAGCATGGGACACGGTCCCAGGGCAGGCGGCCCGCGTGGGCCCAGCTCCCCACCTCCTGCCCTGGGGAGACGAGGGGCTGGTCTTTTCCCCGCCTTCAGTGTTCCGGCTCCTGCTTGCCCGCAGGGCCGTGGGAGCAGGTGGGGACCGAGACGGGAGGTGGGCGGCAGGGTGGCTGGGCCGTCCGGACGGGATTGCGTCCTGTCGCTCCCAGCGTCTGGTCTCCCCAGGGGCAGTGCTGCTCTCTCTCCCTCGGCAGAGCTCTGCCCACGCTGCCTCCGCCAGGGCGTCTTAGCACCGCTGCCCGCCGAGCACCTGGGGCGCTCTCTCGGAAAGGGGGTGGGCCTGCGTGCTCGCCCCAGGCCACCTGTGAGGGGCCTGGAGGAAGAGAGGCCATTTGGGGAATAGCAAGCAGGTTTTCACGGGGGGCATTCAGAGCAAGAAAGCAAGAACTTCTTGGTTAGCAAGGACGGCAAGAGCCTGGGTCTCCAGAGAGGGTGGTTAAATGGCTCCTTCTGGAAAAAAATAAGAACAGCTGTAGACCCTTCCCTATTTAGGGTGCTAGACCGCTTCCTGTGAGCAAATACGATGGGGTTCGAACCTGTACTTTGAGACCCTTGATTCTCCAAGGTCGGTCCGTGTGGGTCTCTGAAACACAGCACAGGGGCGGCACCCTCGTCGAAGGGAGTGTGTTCCAGGCAGCAGTGCCCTTAAACCAGGGGACGGTGTAGGGTTCCATGTGTGCGTTTCCATTATTCAGAGACTGTGCAGTACTCCTCTCCAGGCCAACAATAATGAGGCACCAAGACGTGGCTCCAGAAATGTGGTTTTCCTATTAAAAATGACTAATTACACTGGTAATGGTTTTTTAGAAACGTTTTTCCTTGAAGTTATAATTAGCATATAATGATTCTTAAATACAGCTATGTGCCACTGTCATCTGCTTCCCAGGCCATGAGAGACCCCAGAAAAGGTTTCTGTCGGATCCTTGGGTGTTACGTCTGTAGCCAGTAGCTAGGACATCTTGACAGCGATTAGCTCATTACATCTCTTTACATGTCCAGGTTCCTGTAGCTAAAACCCACCCATCCGCCCACCTGTCCATCCACCCATCCTTCCATCTACCCACCCACCTATCGATCCACCCACCACCCATGCATACGTCCAACCATCTACCCACCCATCCTTCCACCCACCCACACTTCCATCCACCCATCCATCCATCCATCCGTTTGACAAACTGAGGACCTTACCTGTGCCAGGTACGGTCATAGGCTCCGAAGACAGCCACGAAGCAAGCTAAACTAAAGCAGGCAAGGGGTCCTGCTGTCACGGAACTTAGTTCCTTCTGATCAAAGAGGTGATGACCGAGATGATGTTAAGTGCCGAGGAAGAGAGATCGACTGGGGTGTCTGCAGGGAGAGCGGTTGGGCTGGGGACCGGAACCTGGGAGGGTGGCCGGGGAAGGGGGCGTTTGCGTGGAGAGCGGAAGGGAGGGGGGAGCGGACAGCTCTCTGCGGGCAGGACCTCGGGGCAGAGGTCGGCCAGTAGGAGCGTGAAGGCGGTGTGAGGTGCAGTGGGTGCCCTCGTGCTGCAGGGCGGAGAAGGGAGGGGAGGCGGGGTCGGTGCCTGGGGTCCCGCCCGGGGCTGCGCGGCGCCGACGGGCTCGCCAAGCTGTGCGCGTGCTTTCTGACGACTGGCCCCTCACGCCGTCTTCTTCTCTGGCCCCTTTCTAGAGCACTACAGTTATGCACCCCCCAGCATCAGCACCGCTCTGCCTCCCGGCTCGGCTCACCCCTCGCTGCCGGCTCTGTGCCACGACCTGCAGAGTGCCGCCCCGGGCATGCCGGGCGCTGCGGCCGGCCAGCCCCCGGGCTACGGGGGGGCTGTGGACAGCGGGCCCTCCGGCTACCTCCTGTCCTCCGGCCACATCCGGCCCAACGGAGCCCCCGCCCTGGAGAGCCCCCGCATCGAGATCACCTCGTACATGGGACTGCACCATGGCAACAACCAGTTCTTCCACGACGTGGAGGTGGGAGACGTCATTCCCAGCTCCAAGCGGCCCCCCTCGACGGCCACCCTGAATCTGCCCAACCTGGAGGCCTACCGGGACCCCTCGTGCCTGAGCCCGGCCAGCAGCCTGTCTTCCCGCAGCTGCAACTCTGAGGCCTCGTCCTACGAGTCCAACTTTTCGTACCCCTACGCGTCCCCGCAGACTTCCCCGTGGCAGTCGCCCTGCGTGTCCCCCAAGACCACAGACCCCGAGGAGGGCTTCCCCCGCGGCCTGGGCGCCTGCGGCCTGCTGGGGTCCCCCAGACACTCGCCCTCCACTTCGCCCCGCACGAGCGTCACGGAAGAGAGCTGGCTGGGGGCCCGCACGTCCCGGCCGTCGTCCCCCTGCAACAAGAGGAAATACGGCCTCAACGGCCGGCAGCTCTCTTGCTCCCCGCACCACTCGCCCACGCCGTCCCCGCGCAGCTCGCCGCGGGTCAGCGTCACCGACGACACCTGGCTGGGCAACAGCACGCAGTACACCAGCTCCGCCATCGTGGCCGCCATCAACGCCCTGAGCACCGACAGCACCCTGGAGCTGGGCGACGGCGTCCCCGTGAAGGCGCGCAAGACCGCCCTGGACCGCTGTCCCTCGGTGGCGCTCAAGGTCGAGCCGGCCGGCGAGGACCTGGGGGCCACGCCGCCCACGTCTGAGTTCCTGCCCGAGGAGGTCCCCCCCTTCCAGCACATCCGGAAGGGCGCCTTCTGCGACCAGTACCTGTCGGTGCCGCAGCACCCCTACCAGTGGGCCAGGCCCAGGTCCCCGACATCCTACACCAGGTGAGCGGGGGTCGGGGGCGTGCGGGGTCCGCGGGCGGCGCCTGGTGGCTGCCGGTCGGGATCCGGGTGCCCGCAGGGCCGCTGCCTTCTGGCGCCTTCCGGGACGCCCACGCGGCCCGCGGCAGCCTCAGGGTTTGCCGTTAGCAGCATCACGCGTTCCCTGGGCCTCAGCGACCTTCTCCCCGCGTGGCTGTATTCGAATCCGCTTCTTGTAAGGACGCCCTCAAACCTCGTCTTCGCTTAATTATCTCATTAAAGGCCCCGTGTCCCAACAAGGCCACGTTCTGAGCTGCTGGGGGGTGGGGGGGCTCCCGCACGCGCGTTCGGGTGGGGACCCGCCGGCCGTAAGGAGGGCGCACACGTGTGCGCTCAGCATTTTTTCCATAAAAGCAAACGATCCCTGTTTGTGTGCTTCCCTCCGCTGCTCACCCGCTCCCGTCCTCCCGCCTAATTGCCACCGCGGCGTCGCTGCAGCTGGGGCCTCGGCGCTGCGATTCCCCAGAGCCGCAAACCCCGCTCCCCGCGGTCCTCGGAGAGCAGCACGGCCTCCCGTCCCGGGAGAGCGGCGCCCGCTCCCCGCAGTCTGGCGACGGGAGCTCAGGCGAGCGTCTCGGGCTGTTGATTTTACTCCTCAGCGGCGTGCGGGGCTGCGCCACTCCGCCGGGTCCACTTAGCCAGCCCGGCGTTTTTATTTTTAACTAAATAGCCTTCCCAACAGGTGGGCCACTAATGCCGCCTGGCAGAGCGCTTTCTGCACCTCGAGCTTTACCAGCGCGGAGACGGGCTTCCCTCGCAGCGCGGGGCGCCTCCCTGGACGCCCCCGTGCGTCCCGTGTCCTGGGCTCGCTGTCCCGTTTCTTCCGTCCCTGTTCTGTGGGAGGGCGTTCCGGAAGCGACCCTGGGGAGCGGCACCCACTGGCTCCGGCGAGGGCGTCCGCAGCATCGTTTGATTCGGAATCTGCTCTGCTCAGAGCCCGTGTCCACAGCGAGAGCCTGGGGCGCGGCCGCAAGGGGTGATGGGCTCGTGGGTGCCCGGCGAACCCGGCTGAGCCTGGAGAAAGTTTGTGGTGGGAAACCAATATGACGTTGACCGGATTCTTTTTTTTAATGTGTATTTATTTATTTTGAGAGAGAGCGCGCACGCGCGAGCGAGCACGGGGGGAGGGGCAGAGAGAGGGAGAGAGAGAATCCATCCTGAGCGGGCTCCGCACTGACAGCCTGACGCGGGGCTCGATTTCAGGATCCCAGGGATCATGACCTGGGCTGAACCGACCGAGCCCCCAGGCGCCCTGTTGACTGATGGCCTGTAGAGCGTTGAGCTGGCGGATGCTGCCTTCCTGCCAGCGTGCTGTTTAGGGCAGGAGTCGGTGACGAGAAAACAGGAAAGCTCGAATCACCACGGACTCTTCTTGACTCGTGTCATTTCTGTCCCAGCTTCTACTTTGCATGGTACGAAGCTTCACGAGCGGATGTGTTCAGAGTTATCATCAAAACAAATGTATTTCAGCAGCTGGATTTAACTCGTAAACGTGGGAGTTTTAAAAATCCATTTGGGGGGCGCCTGGGTGGCGCAGTCGGTGAAGCGTCCGACTTCAGCCAGGTCACGATCTCGCGGTCCGGGAGTTCGAGCCCCGCGTCGGGCCCTGGGCTGATGGCTCAGAGCCTGGAGCCTGTTTCCGATTCTGTGTCTCCCTCTCTCTCTGCCCCTTCCCCATTCATGCTCTCTCTCTGTCCCAAAAATAAATAAACGTTGAAAAACAAAAAAAAAAAAAATTAAAAAAAAAAAATCCATTTGGAGGCATTTAGAAATTTTTAAGAACCTTTTATGCCTGCTGTCCTCTCTATAATTTTCGAGTAAAAATAAGACTATTTCCAAGCCAACGGCCATAAGCACACAGGCTCACGTATCATAGTCTCCGTGGACCCTGGAGGCCACGGTCTCTCACTGGACTCCTTGGGCCAAGGCCACAAGCATGAAGGAAACCGTGGCTCAGGGTGAAGCGTGACGTGTCGGTGACCCTGTGTGCTGGTCTGTGCCCTGGCGGCGTAGGCGACAGACATTTGTTTCCCGGGGTCAGAGGTCAGGGCGCCAGCGGGTTGGCTCCTGAGGCCCGTCTTCTTGGCTTGTGTCTGTCCAGATGTCCCCTAGTTACAAGGACACCAGCCACTGGACCAGGGCCCACCCGGTGACCTCACTGTAACGTGACCCCATGTGCAAACACAGTCACATTCTGAGGTCCGGGGTTAAGACTCCGGCCCAGGAATTTGGGGGGGGATGCAGTTGAGCCCAGAGCACCCGACATGGCCTCCGCGTGAGGATGGCAGGACGCCTTCGACGATGGCTCCCCCTTGGAGGCTCGCTCAGCTGCGGGGCGTCTGCAGGAACGCGGGTGTCCCTGGCAGGTTGCTGTGGGTGCGGACCAGAGGAGTCCGTCCGTCTTGTCTGTGCTCAGGGCCCCGCGACGTGCCCCTGTCACAGCGCCCGGTTGGGAGCAGGGGAGGGCGCCCGGAGTTCCTATGAGCTCGGCGAGCAAACACGGCACGTGGGGGGAGGGTGGAAGCTAACCTTTCCCCCTGTTTTGGTTTCACAGTGAAATATGTTTCCTGGTCCCTTGTCCTGTTCCCATGCTGTCCTGTCGGCTGGTGCCCCAGGGCAGCCGGGCCACAGGGACAGGCCGTCGTACCCGCGGGAGAGGGTGGCCGCATCAGGCTTCCTGTCCCACTCTGGCCAGCGCCTGGGACGTCAGCGGGGTCTCGGCTGTGCAGCCCCGGGGCCGAGTTTGTAACAGTCTCTGGAGTCTGGGATGTGGAGAATTCATCACGACAGATGTGCTGGGTGCACTTTTAATCCCATCCTGCCCGGAAAAGGAGCTTTTTAATGAAAAGTGTGCAACACTAGCCTTTCCCAAGAACTCTGGATGCTGTGGGATTCTCTCCCTTTTGAGGTCTTCTTTTGTCCGAACATTTATGGCGACCCCTCTGTGCGGAGCGTCCTGATGGGCCCACGGCAGTCAGAAAGGATACTTGGTTCTTGCTACACTTGAAGAAATTGTGAAACTGACCATAGTGTTTCATAGAACTTCATTGCTTTATAGTTTTGACATGTTTTAGAGTTTAACAGAACGACACTTCTGTTCTCAGAGCTTGGGAAATACACAGAAACTGCATCAATGTGTCTGAGTCCCTCTAAAATCTAGAATTTTCTAAGTCTTAGAGGCAGGCTGTGAGCCTCTTCAGAAAGGAGAGGGTGTTTGCAGTGATGATGCCAGTGATAACCGCTTCCCAGGTCAGCCTAGACTCCATTGCTGAGGCAGCTGGTGTGTGTGCAGCGGCTGGGGGGGAGGGGGCAGGTGTGCGGAGGCGGGGCGGCTGGGGGGGCGGGTGTGCAAACGCGGGGAGGCAGGGGGGGGCGTGTGCGCGGAGGCGGGGAGGCTGGGGGGGCCGAGTGTGCGGAGGCGGGGGCGGCTGGGGGCGGCGGGTGTGGGAACGCGGGGAGGCAACGGGGGGCGTGTGCGCGGAGGCTGGGGGGGCGGGTGTGCGGAGGCGGGGAGGCTGGGGGGGCAGGTGTGCGGAGGCGGGAGGCTGGGGGGGAGGCAGGTGTGCAGAGGCGGGGGGGGGGGGGCGTGTGCGCGGAGGCAGGGAGGCTGGGGGGAAGGCAGGTGTGCGGAGGCGGGGAGGCTGGGGGGGCATGTGTGCAGCGGTGGGGAGGCTGGGGGGGGGGCGGGTGTGCAGAGGCCAGAACGGGATGAACATCTGAAGGCCTGACTTACAAAGACACTAGCTTACGCTTGGTGACTTCTAGACGGTAGATGTCAGAGGGCAGCTTCTAGAGGTTTTCGCGGTGGCACGAAGGATCTCAAGTTTCGGTGGGTGCTCTTGACTCCTCGGGTCACTCGCGGACCTGGCGGGTGTCCGTCTGGTCAGTGCACAACCGCCAGTGTTGGGGGTTGCCTCTGTGCGCGTGGACACCTTTTTTTCTAGGACAGGCTCACGGGACGTGTCAGCTTACAGGGTCTTAACGTCTTCGGCTGCTGCACCCAGAATCATCTCTGAATTTGCCTTCAAAGAGGCGTACTTACGTGAGGAATATAGACGGATAAGGAAACCGGTTTTGGAAGCGCAGAAGCGTTCTATTTGAGTTTGTTTTAAAAATTGTGTTTCTAAGTAACGTCTACATCCAACGTGGGGCTCGAAGCCGCAACCCCGAGATCAGGAGTTGCACGCTCCACGGGCCGAGCCAGCCGGCGCCCCTAATGGGATCTTCTGTAGCATCAATCTCCCACTTGCAGAACTAAATTCCTATACGGGAAACTTTGCTCTTTCGATTTGAGCTCTTGAAGAGGTTTACTAGGGGGCCACGTAACCTTAATGACCGTCTTTGCTCAGAGCTGAGCTGGGTCAGGGACCTGGGGAGGCTGTGCGTCTAGGGTGGGGTGCTTGACATTTCTTTCAGGTTTTTGGCTGCAACATCGGTGATTTTCATAGCGTCCCCGGCCCTTGTGCCCGGCGTTAGGTGCTGGCTTCTGGAAGTCTGTCGACCCCGGCTGATTTTATGTTTTCTGAGTGTCTCAGAGTGTGTCCTAGCTTGGCGTGAGATTCACCTGTAGGCTGGTAACACTTGGGACCATCGCGGTGTCCCGGGGGTCTGTCGCACCCCTGTGGGGGCCCTGGCCCCGCGCCGTCTGTGCTCAGGCGGTCTTGGGCCAGCCCGCCGGGTGTCGGCATGTGGCTCGTGGCACAGCAGCAGGCGCCTGGAGGAGGCTCGCCAACACGGAGCTTTAAGACAGGAGGGAGCGTGCTGGGCCGTGCTGTGGGGCCCCGTGGGGACTCTGTAGGGTCCCCTTTGTGCTGGCAGGACGCAGGTGCAGTCGGGGACGCCCGTTAGGGCCCTGGCTATCGAGGGGCAGAGCCAGAACTCGGCCCGTGACCCCTGACCGCTGCTCCCAGGAGACGTGTCGTGGAGGGCGGGGTGGGTGTCGGGACGTGCCCGGAAGTGACGAGAACGCGTCCTGCTACAGGACGCTGAGCGCACTTCCGGGGAGGGCGGACGCCCAGCACACAGGTCCCGGGGAGGCCAGAGGTTAACCTGAGGCACAACCCCTTCCGGGGTGAACCCGGCATCTCGGGGGGAGGATCCAGGCGCCGGCTGTCCCCGTCTGGGACGCCGAACGCGCCGTGTCTGCTTGCCACACGAGTACGTGGGCCGAGAGGCCCGAGCTTGAGAGGCTTTGCGGAGACCCGGGCCTCTGCCTCTCGTGCGGGTTCTCTCTGCTTTTACCGAGCTCACGGCCGACACCTGGGAAGGTGCTTCGCGGCGAGTACTGCCTCTGCCTTGAAAGGTGAGCCTGCCGTTGGCGAGCATAGTTAGCGGATGTGTGGGGGTGGGGAGGGCAGGGCGAGGCGGGCGAGGCTTCTGCCCACCTCTGCCATGCTTGTCCCAGGTGCGTGTGCAGGACGTGGCCCTTAAGTCAGACCGCCGAGATCCGGACCGTGGCTCATCTCATAGACCGGTCAGAGGGCGGGAGGAGTTACCGCGTCGAGTTTGACCTGTGCCTGGCCTGGTCCTGCTCCCGTCTGCCCTGTGCACACGGGGCCTTCACGGGACCCCAGTGTGGAGATTTCCCAAACAGTGGGAGCCCTGCCGGGAGCAAGCGTCCCGTGACACCCTGTGTCGGTGACCGCAGACAGATCAAAATTGATCTCTGCTCGGGCCTTTTCCTCTGAGGAGAGGGTGCGGGAAGGGGGTCGTCCACCCCCGGTGTGCGGTGGGGCCTGCCGCCAGGCCAGCTCCTGCCAGAGACCGTGGTTGTGCCAGAGACACATTCAGGACTAGACCTTCCACGCAAAGCAGTAGGACTTGCTTGCCCCTGTTGCTTTTTTCATTGAACAAAAACTACTTACGTATCACGATGGGGTTCGCTTTTTTATAAATAGTTCTAAACCATCATCTGCGAGCTGGGCCACACAGTATTCGGTCAGTTTTCAGTCAACAAGCAACTTGCCTAAGGTCTCGCTTCTGACGCAGGTGGTCTGTGCCCTGCGTGCCGCCTGCACGTGGGCCGTGGGGCAGGTGCACTTCTGGACGAGGCCGCTGCCCTGAGAAAGTGCACGCAGCAAACCCCACCTGTCAGGCTGCCTTCGGCTCCGCGCTGCAGGGACTCGGGGGCCAGGGCGTCTCTGAACCCCGGAGCCACCCGCACACTAGGTTCCCGGCTCTGTGGGCGCTGATCCCTGCCAGCCCCGGGGGAGGGGCAGGTTCTAGTCCTGGCATAAAGGCTTCTCCTCCAGAGCTCGAGCCGCCCATGCAGGGACATGCAGGGCGCAGGAGCAGGGAGTTACGCGTGGTGCTTCCGTGTTTAGTGTGGTGACAACTGTGCGACTTTATCGCCGCTGCCGTGTTGTTGCGACGGCCCGTCGAGGCGGACGGTCCAGGCCTTTCTCTGGTGGGCAGGCCGCTTGTAGGTTTGAGTGGACGGTGGCCAGAATGTGGTGGTTCATCCCAGTGCCCGTGATCTCACACACGGTGAGATCGTGCCCAGTTCTCCAGCCACGTGGCAATGCCTCGATTTCCCTCAGCATGACTCCCCACAGGTGAACGTGGCCATCTGCGGGGTGGGTGCACGGTGACGAGTGCCCCCCTTCCACCGGAGCCTGGGGTCCAGCAGGGCTGTCAGGGGCGAGCACTGTGGCCTGAAAGCCTAACGTGCCCCTCCCCAGGGCCCTGGACCCAGGCCCAGAGAGCTCCTTGCTGTGGGAGGCCGTGTGTGGGTAAGTCTCATCGTACGGATGGACAAACCGAGGTGTGTGGCGATTTCCCAATTTAAAATAAAAGAGTAAGAAGCCACCAGGCCCCGTAAGGTTCCGGATGGCACGGCCTGCTCGCTGGAGGGCTCTGTGCTCTGAGGCCACATGTGGATCGGGGCCCCGGTGCTGGCGTCTCGTCCCAGCCAGGGCCTGGAGCTGCTCAGCTGCAGGGTGGGGTCTCGGTTCCCATCACGGAGGGGCGTGCGGGCACGTGGGCCGGAGGCAGAGGCCGTGGGCGGTGGCTGATGCTTGCAGAGAAGGGGCCGTCAGCTCTGGCCGAACTGGGGACAGGCGCCGCGACCCCCGCAGGCAGGGCCCGGGACCATGGTGATGTGGCTGCGGCATCCGCTGGCACGGGGCTCCCGTGGCCTGAGACAAGGGCTCGGCCCCAGACAGCGTCCCCGGCGTGAAATGCTGTGCTTGGACACATCCCTGACGCGCATCCTGAACCGCTGGGTTTCTAACTTCACGTTAGGGAAGGAGTGGTCGCTATTTGATGAGTATCCAGGCTGCGGGTCCCCTGTTGGAACTGAAACGCATTGAGTGACCTCGGCTGTGTGTCTGTCCCTGCCTGTCCCGCGTGCTCCGCCCGGTGGGAGAGCCTGCTTCACGGCACCTTTGCACCCCAACCTGCGTGAACTTGGAGGTCCCGAGTTTCTCAGCTTTTATAAGCAGCGTGTGGCTGGTGGCGTTCTGCTGCCCGAGTGCCACCGGGAGAGGTGGTCTGTGTCCACACAGGTCCAGTCTAGTCCCGGAGGGGCGGAGCGCAGGGGCAGGAGTGAGGCGTCAGTACAGAGCTCCCTTCTGCTGGGTGGACGGTGGGTCCCTCGTAGTTGTTTCCGTCTGCGTCTGGATTTCTGGACAAAGCCTCCTCCTTTCTGCCTCCCTGAGCAGCCCCTGCCTGGTGGGACTGTAGGTAATCTCTGGCATTACTGGATCGGTCTGGGCTGTTCTGGAGGGCAGGGGGCTGGTGGAGGCCGTGGGCTCTGGGCCACCCCTCCCCATCTGAGTGCAGGGCAGTGAGGTCAGGGCACAGTCTGTGGCCATGGGGGCCGTGGAGGCGTGTCTGCGAGTTGGGGGCAGAACGCGGGTGATGTGGGTGCCCCGGGAGCTAGAAAAAGCCTGGGCGGTGGGACTCCTGAGGCAAAGATTATCAGGGAGTTTACCGAATCTGTCAGTTTAGAATCCGGCACGAGTATGGAGTACGGCTCGCATGCCGTAGGTTCCCAGTTTGTGCCGAGTGTGAATGGAGCTCCTGACTGGACACAGCCTCCCTGGGCTGCTGAGCCTGCACACGGGGCACAGGGACAGGTCAGGGCCAAGGAGGCGGTGTCGCTGTGGACGGGCCTCCTGGAGGGGCCCCCGGGTCCCAGGACCGTCACGGGACGCGTCGCCAACCACGGGGAGGGGCGGGGTGGGGGCAGACGGCTCACTCGGGAGCCTGCAGACGATGGCCTCCTTGTGCCTTTCCTGCATCCTCCGCGTGACCGTCCTCCCGGCGGCATCTGTCCCAGGTCCTGCTCCGAGTCACCCTCATTGACGGAGCAGAGGCAGCCGTCGGGCAGCGAGGGCCCAAGGCTCCGGGAGCAAAGTCCTGTGCGAGGTCTCCCCCGGACTTCTGTCCCCGCAGAAGCGAAGCCCCTCCTTCCCGGGGGGCCACCCTGTGGGCCCCGACAGTGGGCGCTGCAGGGAGGACGTGCACAGGGACGGGCTCCCGGCCCTGGAACGCTGGCGGGCGGTCAGCCGAGGTTTCGTCACGGGTGGACCTACCTGTCCCTTCCCGACAGGACTCAGCCGCCCTCCAGGAAGGTCGACCTCTCGGGTGTGGGAAGAAGCTTCTCAGCCCAGAGCCGGGCGGGGGCGGGCGGGCCTGTGCCAGGACTCCTGTGTGGTCCCGGGCGCACCCTGTGCCCGGATCCCGGGCGAAGGGCCTGAGAACCGCACTGATAACCCTCTTTAAAATGAGAGGGAAAACCAAAATAAACAGATGAGAGGAGAGGAGGCCTTTGGCCGCGACCCTGAGAAAATGTGTTGCGTTAAAACTTTGATAATTTCGTTTTCCTTAAGTTTCGATTGTCCTTCCTTTGGGCGGGCCTGAGTCCTGCCAAGTTCACAGTTTACGGCTTCAGCTACTTTAGGAAAATAGGGCTCATAAAAGCCGTTGCAGCCTTCTTCTAAGTGGTAAGTACCTGTAAGCTGTGGACACACAGAAAGAGACACGAATCACGTGGCCGGGCCCCGAATACCACAGCGGCCCTGTGAGCGCTGCCGCCTCCCGTGAGAACCTGGCCCCGCCTGCTACTTGGTACCGCGGAGAGCCGAGGACGCGGGCGACAGAGTCCCCGCCGTCCCCTCCTGGCTGTCCCACAGCCCAGACGTCGCATCGTCTCATCTACACGTTCAGCGGGCGTCTCTTTGGAGCCACGACCCCGTCGGCCTTCAGGGCGTCCCCCCACCCGGGCTGGGTCTCCCTGGTGCCCCCGTGGTGTTGCTTTGCAGGCTCTCCTGTCCTGGGTAGTCCCTGTGTTGTGTTTTGTTTCTCAGACTGGCGCCGAATTTGGTCCTCTGGCTTCGTGTTTTGGCAAAGTGGCGAGTGCACGCCCCTCGGGAGGCAGACGTCCGGTGTCCCTCTCTGGCGTCAGCGGTCACTGACGAGGTGATTTCCATCCAGAGTCTCGGGGCTTTGGAGGTCTGGCCTGAGCCCTGCCGTGGCCCCGTCAGCCATGGGTCTCCCAGAGCGCCGGCCGGGTGGCTGACTGTCGTGTGAGCCGCGCTGAGGCTTGGAGACTTCTGTGCGCCCCGGGCCCCGGCAGGAGCGGTGCGGTGTCATCAAGGTCACCTTGGTTTTGAGTTCCAGTGCAAACAGCCCCCCTGGGCCTCAGTGGTTCTCCCGGCGGCTGGGCCTCTGGCTCGTCGGGTCCCCTGCACAGAAACGCTGGAGGGCCCCGCAGAGGCCACGTCGCTGTCCAGCTTCGTGTGCGAGGCGGTCAGGGCACCACGTGTCACCGAATACCTGTCAGGAACTGGCGCCGTGACACGACGAGGCTGTGTTGTGCAGCAAAACGCAGATGTGTGGCTCAGCGGACGGCCCTGCTGACGGTGCTTCTGGGCAACGTCGCTGAAGGGAAGGGGCCGTCGACAAGGTCCTGCGGGTTCTAGAGACGCGGGCCTCTGCCCATGCGGTCGGCGACTCTGGTGAGGGGTGGAGCTGGCGGCCCGGGTGGGAAGGGCTTCTCCGGGGTCCCGGGACCGGCCAGGCAGACGCAGCTGGGACCTGGCCGGTTCCCTCCTCACAGCCCGGAGGTGCCGCGAACCAAGCCTTTAAAAGAAGCCTTCACGCTTTTCGTACGTGGAGGAAGACTGAGGTTCAGTGAGAGTTGAAAGGCGTTTCTCGTGGGAAACGGGCGGTGGCAGCCGCTGGGAGAACCGGGTGATTCAGACTGGGAGCGCGAGGCCTCCTCTCCCCACGGGAGGCCTCGCCCACGCTCGGAAGGGGCGCCGGGCAGACTGTGACGGCTCGAGGGAAGCCGTCACACGGGGCAGTGCTATCTGGGCCCCTGGCACACGGCAGAGCTCCCGGCGGAAGGGGCCCCTGCCCCCTCCCCCCCCCCCCCCCAGGCGACTGGCACTGACCCAGGACCCAGGGCTGCTCTGGGGGGGGGGGGGTCCACATGCGACAGCAGCTCGGGTAGTTATGATAGTAATGGGCACGTGATTTGGATCTACGTCTCCTGAGACGAGGACGACCGGTTTTTTTTAAGTTTCTTTATTTTGAGAGAGAGAGGGGGGGAGGGTCAGAGAAGAGAGAGGGAATGAGTGGGGGAGGGACAGAGAGAAGAGAGAGAGTGAACAGGGGAGGGTCGGAGAGAGAAGAGAGAGGGAGTGAGTGGGGGAGGGAGGGCGTCCGCAGGACGCTGCTCCTTCGTGGTTGCACATTTCCCAGAGTCCCCTCTGCGCCAGGCCCGGCAGCTGAACCTCGACCTGTGGTCTTGGGGGACGAAACGAGTTTGGGCTCTTCAAACTAAAAGCAGCTTTGGCCAACTGTATACCTTCCACGGGGCTGGTGTTCCCGTGCCTTTTCACCGGTTTGTGCTTCACACGGAGTTTACAAGACCCGTGTCCTGCGATTGTGAAATCATTACGTGTCACTTTCAAATGAGTGTGAACAGTACTAAGGACGGTGACCGTCAACGCGGAGCAGATCTGGAGGACGTGGCAGGACCAGGCCGTCTGTTGGGCTGGGCGCCAGGCCTTCAGGCCAGGGGTTGGGGGCACGCGTTGTCTTCGGAAAAATGCATATGAGAAATCAGACGATGGGGCTCCTGGGGGCTCAGTTGGTTGGGCGTCCGACTTCAGCTCAGGTCATGGTCTCACGGTTTGTGGGTTCAGGCCCCACGTCGGGCTCTGTGCTGCCAGCTCGGAGCCTGGAGTTGTTTCAGATTCTGTGTCACCCTCTCTCTCTGCCCCTCCCCCGCTCCTGCTCTGTCTCTCTCTCAAAAATAAATCAACGTTAAAAAAAAAAAGAAATCAGACAGATATGGAGCCCTCCGGAGATTTTCAGAGGTTACTGCTGCTGGTTTGAAGTGTTTGTTATTAATATCTAACGGGCTGTTTTGCACTTGGCGTGTCTGTGACCGTGAGGCCCCAGCAAGGTCTTTGGTGGGATGTGTTGGCAGGATGGGCGCACGTTCTCCAGCGGGGTCACACGCACGACCCGGCTGATGAGGGGCCTCCCGGAGTGTCTCGGGGCGACGTCTGGAGACACATCCACAGGTTCAAGGGTTTGCTGCCTTTGATGTGACCAGGAAGGTGGCCTAGGCCTCTTACTTGGCCGTCCACCTCGCTGGTGATAGCGACAAATTGGAAACAACCCAGAATCCGAGCAGCGAGGTAGCAATCAGTTACTTATATGGCAAAATAGGATACTGGGATCGAACCAATTTTTAACAGTATGCCAAAATGCTGAACGTCCTTAATTTAAAAAAGGCAGGGTATCCAGTTACGTGTTTTACTTTATTAAAATACACCCTTTTTTAAATGAGAATACTCCCAGGTACACATCCAATTGTGGAGATCGTTTCTGGGGAGGATTTTGAGGTGTTTGAGCGCGTGCACGTAGAGAGCTTCGGGTAGTCTCTACAGGTCACGTGCATCTTACTTCCGGATTCAGCCACCGTTTTCTTGTTGCACTGAGATCAACTCGAAGATGGGTCTGAAGTACGGAGTTATCTGCTACGTTCAGCGGGCAAAGCCCAGGAGCCGGGGCCGAGGCCGGGCGGCAGCGTGGGGACCGGCCCGTGGGGACCGCGGAGCTGTGGCCCCAGGGCCCCAGATATCTCTCCGGGCTCGGCCCCGTCTCTGAGCCGGAGACGAGTTTGCATCTGTTGTCGCGCTGCCGACGCCACGCGGGGAATTTTCAGCAACTTTAACCGCGTGTAGCGTAGCACTTTGTGATCACACGAGTCCACACGTGCCACGGGTGCGCTGTGGGCACACTCGCCGACGACCCAGGGCGGGTCGTTCGGGCACATTTACTCTTCGGTCACGTTCAAGTGCGCAGGGGATTAGAAAGCGCCTGTGCCCAGGCCCACACTCCAGGGACCTGCCGCGGTGCCTCCCACCTCCTTCCTGCCCCCCGCCCCCTTTCTGGTTTTACCTCCGGGAGGCAGGTGGCCCCAAGAGTTTGTTTCTCTTTCTGTTCACCTAGGTCGGTGGAGCGGTTAGGGTCTCACGGGGCTGGTGCGTGGGACACTCTGAGCGGAGGCGCCCTCGCCACAGCGGGGGTGCGGTGTTTGCCCGCGCGCTGCGCTGTGCGGAGCCCGGGCAGGGGAGCAACCCGCCGACCCCCTTCCCGCCCTCGACCCCTCCCCAGAAGCCCTCCCAGATGGCCTTTCCTTCCGCCCTCGGTGTCACCGGAAGCCGGCGCTCGGCTGATAACCTCGTCTAGGAAATGCCTCTGAGCCACCAAGGCGTTTCCTTCGTCAGGAAAAGTCTCATTTGACGGCTGTGTAAGCTCTTTAGAAGCGACACTGGCATTTCACGCCAACTTTGGCCCGTTTTAGTCCTGGGCAGATTCCCTGCGCACACGTGTCTTTACCCCACTCTTAACTGGTCAAGTTGCTGGATCGGTTTCTCTAGAGATCCGTGAGATTTGTCTACACAGTGAGAGACCCCGGGCCTCAGGTTTTGTCTCAGCATCTCGTTACAATGGAGTTGACGTGCACACAGCAGGCAGGGGCGTGAAGGGGAGACAGGGCCCCCAGAAGCGGGCTGTGGTTGGAGCGCGGTGGCCGGTGGACCAGACCCCGGTCCTGTGGGGGGGACACAACGGCCGGCACAGGTGGCCCAAAGCTGCTCAGGGTTGCGTGCTAGCTTCCTAAGGGGCGGGGCCCTGAGGCATATACTTCGTCGGGAGAGCGGGACCTGGTTTCAAAGGGGAAATTGCCTCCTTTGCAAAGGTCGCCAGCTCTGCAGCTACGAAACGGGGCTGTTAAAGCAAACCTCTGTGCCACGAGGAGACAGCGTGGTTCCGTGGCTCTTAGGATGGGATCTGGCAGGTGCACACGCTTGCCCTTGCCAGCGCACGCATGTGACCTCGTGTGACACCCCCGGTTTCCCTCTCTTCTCCTGGGTCTGCGCCCTCAGCGAGCAGGCCGTCTCGTTTGTCCTGCGTGGGCCCCTGGGTCGAGGGGGCTGGGGTGCAGTCTCCGCGAGCCAGTTAGAAGGGGGGCCGGCGAGCCCTGGACGGCCGGCGAGCGGGGCCGTGGCCTCCCGTTCCTGCGGTCGGGCTCGTACCTCGGTGACTTTGAAAGGATCTTCAGTTAGTTCCGGAACCCGTCCTGTTACGGAGGATAAATCATTTAAAAAGGCCTATCCCGACGGGAGGGAACTATTTTGAGGTCGTGCGCGACGTCTGCATCTTGTCCGGAACCTCGTCTCGAGACCCGACAGCCTGCGGCGTGCGTCCCGGTCACACGACCGTTGGCCTCACGGGTCGTTCCCCTGCCCGACGGGAGCGTCGGACGTCGGGCGTGGCGGAGCGCTGCCACGGTGTGCGTGCGAGGAGGCGCGTGGCGTCGCCATCTAACGCCCTGTGTGTTCTCCCGCAGCCCGTCCCTCCCCGCCCTGGACTGGCAGGTGCCCTCGCGCTCGGGGCCCTACGAGCTGCGGATCGAGGTGCAGCCCAAGCCCCACCACAGAGCCCACTACGAGACGGAGGGGAGCCGCGGGGCTGTGAAGGCGTCGGCCGGAGGACACCCCAGCGTGCAGGTACCGGTCTGCTGGCCGCGGGACGCGCCGGGAGCCCGATGGGGCACCTGGTCCGCCGCTCGTGGTGCTTCTATCTGTGCTTGTCTTTTTCTCTTAAAACGTCATTGTTCTGCCCTGGCCCCTTCAGCTGAGAGCGTAAAGTCCCGCTTTCGTCCTTCGTAAGACAGTGGCTGGCAGTGGACGACCACGTGGCTCTCGGCTCCGTAGCTTAAACCCAGCTGTAAGCAGCTAAGATTGTGTGCACGTGGGATTACTTTCAGGGATTCCCAGGGATCTCTAGGGCCGGGGGTCGCCCGTGTGGGTCTGGCCCTGGGTGGGGGCCGGGGGTCGTCCTGTGGGCCTGGCCTCAGACGGGGGCCAGGGGTCGTCCCTGTGGGCCTGGCCTCGGGTGGGGGCCGGGGGTCGCCCGTGTGGGTCTGGCCTCGGGTGGGGGCCGGGGGTCGCCCGTGTGGGTCTGGCCTCGGGTGGGGGCCGGGGGTCGCCCGTGTGGGTCTGGCCTCGGGTGGGGGCCGGGGGTCGCCCGTGTGGGTCTGGCCTCGGGTGGGGGCCGGGGGTCGTCCTGTGGGCCTGGCCTCAGACGGGGGCCGGGGGTCGTCCTGTGGGCCTGGCCTCAGACGGGGGCCAGGGGTCGTCCCTGTGGGCCTGGCCTCGGGTGGGGGCCGGGGGTCGCCCGTGTGGGTCTGGCCTCGGGTGGGGGCCGGGGGTCGCCCGTGTGGGTCTGGCCTCGGGTGGGGGCCGGGGGTCGTCCGTGTGGGTCTGGCCTCGGGTGGGGGCCGGGGGTCGCCCGTGTGGGTCTGGCCTCGGGTGGGGGCCGGGGGTCGTCCTGTGGGCCTGGCCTCAGACGGGGGCCGGGGGTCGTCCTGTGGGCCTGGCCTCAGACGGGGGCCAGGGGTCGTCCGTGTGGGTCTGGCCTCGGGTGGGGGCCGGGGGTCGCCCGTGTGGGTCTGGCCTCGGGTGGGGGCCGGGGGTCGCCCGTGTGGGTCTGGCCTCGGGTGGGGGCCGGGGGTCGCCCGTGTGGGTCTGGCCTCGGGTGGGGGCCAGGGGTCGTCCCTGTGGGTCTGGCCTCGGGTGGGGGCCGGGGGTCGTCTGTGTCCCCGTGGGCCTGGCCTCGGGTGGGGCCGGGGGTCGTCCCTGTGGGCCTGGCCTTGGGCAAGGGCCGGGGGTCGCCCGTGTGAGTCTGGCCTCAGGTGGGGGCAGGGGGTCGTCCTTCAGGCGGGGGCCAGGGGTCGCCCGTGTGGGCCTGGCCCTGGGTGGGGGCTGGGGTTCTTCCGCGTGGGCCTGGCCCCTGGCGGGGGGCGGGGGGGGCACCCACTGCTGTTGCCGGCAGGTCCACGCTTGGCGGCCACCCCCTGTGGCATGTAGGTCGTGTGGGTGGCAGGAGCCTTGCTGATGCCGCGTCCAGTCGGACGCCTGCTCTCCCCACGTCTTCCTAGGCTGACACGTTTGATTCAGACGAGACGTTAAGAGGAAGATGAGCCCGAGGGCCGGCCTTGCTTCCCTGATGGCGCCCATGGGCAGTGTGCGCGGTGGGCCATCTTCCGCACCTCTTAGGAGCCGTGACCCTGGCTGTTACTCCTTCGTTGAGGGTAAACAAAGAGTGAATTAAATATAACCTCGGAATCAAAATGTTTTATTTTTGAGGAGCTCTTCTGTAAAAGTCTGTAAAGTGTCAGCAGAGCCAGGGCGCCGCTCATGGGGCTCTGCAGAGACTTGGCACGCGCCCCGTCCCGCCCGCTCAGGTGGGGCGATGAGGAGAAGGTGCCCGCAGCCCCGGGCCGTGCCTCTTGTCCAGACCTCGATGTCCCTGGAGCGGCGGCCTGGGGAGACCTCAGCCGCCCCGCATCCATCCAGGGCGTCTCTAACAGCAAATCATTAGGAGCCAACAAAAGGTCCCCTTGGCCACTATTTAAATGAATTCCATTCACATGACGCTGCTTTTGGCTTGGGTATTTTCAGTGGTTTCAGTGGTTGGTTTAAAGACTTTCTTCTTTCTGAAGGACAGAGGTTCTCAGCATGAGGGCCCTGACCTGGGAGTCGCTAGAAATGCAGGTTCTGTGGCCCACACAGACCACGGATCGTGGAGTTCCTGGGTGGGCCCGAGGTCTGGTCCCCTCGGCTCCCTTATGTGGAGCGGGCTGTGCACGGTCTGTCCCTTCCCACGTCTTGGGGATCCTCACGCCGGACACGGGAAGAGCAGAGGACGTGCCTTGAGGCGCCTGGGCATCAGGGAGCCCCGCGCTCCCCAGGAAGAGGCGCCACGCACCGCCAGGCCGTGCTGGGGTCTCCTGCCCACGTGTCGGGGGTGACTGCGGGTGCTGGCCTCCCGACTGAAAACCCTGGACGGGAAGAAGATTCATTTGGCTTTAGAGCTGGAGCGTTTGTCACTGGTGTTCCGGGGGCACCTTGGTAACTGTGACGGGGACGGGTAGTGTCCACCGCCCGAAGGCATCACCCTTCTACTCAGGGAGGACGTGTGGCCGCAGAGCGTGGCCGCTGTGTGACGTCGGTGGACTCCGTTCCTGACAAGCTTCGGCCCTCCTGCCCGGGCCCGTCGCTGTGACTCTCGGGCGCCCGTGTGGGGTCGGGCTTGCTCTCCTGCCCAGAGCTCCAGGCGGTGGATGGGGAATGCTTGGCCCCCACCACGAAATCAGGAGCCCCGACCGGTCACTGGGGGAAGGAGGCCAGCCGGAGGGCGCCTGGCAGGGCAGGGCACGCTTTTGCTTTATTCCATTCCGATAAACAGAAGGCCTGCCAGGGAAGGAGCCCCAGAGAGAAAGGCCGTCCGCCCAGACGACAGTCAGCAGCTGGGGTTTGCGGGGACCGTGCTTGGGGCCCTGCGCTTCATGCTGACTAGCGCTTGCCTGCTTGGCTGCGGGACGCACACACCGCGGCCAGCTGGGCGTTCTCCGTCCCGCCTTCACGGCGGGCTGAGGTCGGGGGACGCGGGCATCAGCCCGGCTCTGTGACTACAGACATTGGACTCCCTTTCCCGCAGCCGTTTTCACCGAACAAAAGTGCACTGCTGTGGACAGGAAAGGCCGCGGAGCCGCTCACGGAGAAGAGAGAATCCGGCAGCAAAACACCCCCATTTCTTGAAAGTAAACGCAGCAGGGGGAGCGGGTCCTGCAGTGGGGACAGCCGCGTGCAGACGTTAGCGCCTTCCGCGTGGACGTGCGACGCCCGGGACTCGGCACGAGTGATTGAGGACAGTCCGCGGCCGGCGGCCACTGTCCTGGGGGTCGGGGAGGGCGCGCAGCACAGCCCGGGTCTCCGGGTGCTTTGCGTCCGTCCGCCTGTGCCCGTCGCCCCTCGCGGGACCCCCGCCTCCAGTCTCTAGTGTGGATGTTACGGCGAGGATTACGGGACTTGAAGTGGCGTTTACAACATCTGAACGATTGTTTCAGATTAAATGCAAGAGTGGGTTGTGGGTTTGAACGGGCCGAACGCCCCCCCAGCCTCACGGGGGAAAATACAGCAAGAAAATGGTGCCTGGCAGAAACTGTCAGGTGCTGAGAGGGTCTCTCGCAGGTGAGAAATGGGCGACTGAGGCTTTTCTGGTGGATCCGTGGCAAAGTGAATTCCTATCTGTGCACGTGTGAGGTGAGCAGTTAGAAAGAAGGGGTTTGGGGGGTTTGTTCTCTTTTTCGGTCGGTGGCCCGCACACTGGGTGAAAAGAGCGTTAGTGCGTAATTACAAAACACGTGAAAATAGAAAACCCTCTCAGGTGCCGCGAAAGCCTGCTAACCACAGGTTTTATCCCGTGGGGAGTCGTTTTAGCGCATCCTGACACGGGGCCCCAGCGCCACGCCCGCTCCTCCCTTTTCGGAAGCCGGGTGCCCGCCCTTGCCACCAGGCCGCGCGGGGGCGGTTCCTGGGGAAGCCTGATGGCAACATGACGTCCCCGTGCCAGCCGCCGCCGACCAGGCTCTGCCGCGTTTCCAAGCCTGTGAGTCAAATCGCAGCCCCCGTGCAGAACGGGACACCCAGCCGTGCCCCAGGGCAGGACCTGCTCCGGGTCAGCTGTGTCCCTGACCGCAGGAAGGAGTCGCCCGGTGCGCCTGCCTCCGGGAGACACGGCAACCCGAGGGGCCTCCTTCCCAGGCACGGGCCGGGACTGGAGGGTGGGAAGGGACTTCAGCAGTCACGTGGGCTCTGCCGGCGTCCGTGTCTACCGAGCGCCCGCGTTAGTGCCCGTGGCCTCCTGGGCCAGCCTTGCCCCGGCTGTAGTCCCGGCCCCGGGAGGCCGGCGTGTGGCCGTCAGAGGGTCCGGCAGAGCGAGGCCCCCGAGTCCTGGGCAAGGTGGGAGGCGTCAGAAGGGCCTGCGTGAGACTTGCCTTCCCAGGGGGCGCAGGAAGGCTGGCCCTCTTCCAGTGTTGCCGCTGAGAACCCAGAAGATTCCGCCCTGAGGGTCCCTCCTTCAGACTGGGCTCCCGGCCAGACGGGTTTGCTGACCCTGGTTTTCTGTTCTGTTTTCCTGTGTGACCTCGCTGCCTGCTCTCCCGGCCCTGTGCTGTGCCCGGTGGCCCGTCTGCAGAGAACCTGTCTGTTCCCAGCTGCCCTGCGGGGGCCCAAGGAGCAACCTGGGGGACATCGCTGACCTCTGAGCCAGGGGTCAAAGAATTAAGCTCTGTTTACCAAGCTCCCGAAATAACCGTCTGATAGCATCTAGCCCACCACACAGGAGGCCGGGTCTGCGTGAATAATTAATAGGTCACTGAGACGAGAAGCCTTGGGAAGTCTCGCGAGGTCGTAAACGGCACTTGAGACTTGCATTTGGTGTTGTCGGTTCCAGGCTCCCGGTTGGTGACGGGTGGTCGGTGACCGGTGGCTGGCGTCAGTCCTGCCCAGTGATGCCGGAATTGGCCCTGGAGCAGAGGGTGGGGGCCTCGAGGGACCCGGGGACCACCCTGGCCTCAGGCTCAGGCAGGCTGCCCCGGGTGCATCGGGGCTGAGCTGTGCCCCAGCAAGCTCGTGGCAAGTGTCCCTGTAATGTGAGGCCTCTGAGGCCTGCAGCCCAGGGACAGACACACTGGGGAAGAGCCCACGTTCTCCCGTCCTGGAGGCTGGGCTGGCAAAGTCTCGCTGCTGTTGTCTCACCCGCCTGAACGGTGGGGCTGCAGAGCTGTGGTGTGAGAAACCTGGGCGTGAGCGGGCGGGTGGAGAGAGGCTTGCCCGGGCCCACGGCACGGTCTTTGACCCAGACGTGCACCCCGTCGTCTCCTACCTGGCTTGTCACGGCAGGTGTCACTTCTGTCCAGACAGGGCTGCTAACCTGGAAAGCCAGGATTTCCACAAAAGGCAGAGAAATAGATGTTACCGGAATAAACTAGTACTTGATGACAAACTTTCATAGGCCCGGCTAGGTGGGAGCGTCGGGATCCACGGAACAGCCCCTCCCACGGAGCCCTCACGCAGCGGGGATTCAAATGCAGTTCTGACCCCAACCCAATGTCAGCCGGCCCCACAGTCCAGTCTGGCCGACTTGGAGGGGGTGTGGACTCACGTTCCCGGGGCCGCCCATACCCTTGCAGTGTGCCCAGGCAGGCGTCCAGGGGGGCGTCCAGGCAGGTGGTCTGCTGAGTACACACGGTCCTGTAGGTGCCGCCCTGTCCTGGTCAGGCAGGGGGGCCATCTGGCCCCCAACACGGGTGGGTCCACAATGGTTGTACCTGCCCAGCACCCCTGAAATGTGTTACCAGCTTTTATGATGACGAGGGCTCATCCCTCTTAAGAAAGCCAGAGACGTCCGCTGGGACCGTGGAGAGAGGTGCCCCAGTGCCTTGTGTCACCGTAGTAGTGCCATTCAGGTGGCCAGTCTGTTGTCATCTCAGTTTGGGGGGGGGGGGGTCCTTGGAATATTGTTGCCACCTGCTGGTGTGCAGAGAAGGCAGACGGACTCAGGCAGGCTCCTGGACGCCCGTTTGAGTTTGGTTGTTCCGCCAAGCTGATGGAAGCGTGGTTTTGGTTTCCGTGCCGCCCAGACATCCCGCTGGGAACAAAGTCCGTGAGTCGCGTTGTAGTGGAAGCCGCCAGAAATCTTGATTCAGCACTTGAGCTTTCTTGTTGCAGGCTGTGGAAACCGCAAAAGAGTGTTCTCAGGCGGTTTTCTGAAAGGCCCTCTGAGGGCAGAGCAGCGCACGGGACTCTTCCACGTAGAGATGCGTGCCTGTGCCTCAGAAACGTGACATCGGGCGCATGCCTGATGGGGGGGAGGGTGTGATGGGGGGGGGGCGCCAGGCAATTTAACTGGAGACAATGGTGAAGAATTATAAAAAGTTTATTTTGAGAGAGAGAGTGAGAGAGAGGGCGAGCAGGGGAGGGGCAGAGAGAGAGGGGGGAAGAGAGAGGATCCCAAGCAGGCTCCACACTGTCAGCACAGAGCCCGATCAGGGCTTGAACTCACGAACCGTGAGATCATGACCTGGGCGCAAATCAAGTCAGATGCTTAACTGACTGAGCCACCCAGATGCCCCAAGAAATTATCATCTTTAATAAACATGTCAAAATTGGGAAATCCACATCCCAGCTGTGCCTCCCCATGGCAGCCAAGTGACAGGCGCCTGGTGCCCGCGGGTGGGGCTGCGCCTGGCAGGGGGTCCCTGCTCCGTGGGCTCTGAGGTCCGGCTTCGTTCCCACTGGCTGGCCCCTGGCCTGTGGTGCCTGGCGGGGCTGGTCTTCGGCCTGTGAGCCAGGCTCTACCCCGGGTGTCGTCCCCCAGGGGCCCCACTAGTGCAGGGCGACACAGGGAGAGGCGGACGTGCTGAGACCTACGGTGTAGACCCCCATTGCGGGCCGCAGGTAGCTCAGGACTCAGTGCTCCCGCACACCAAGGAGGCGGGTGGCCGGTGACCGACTGTCCAGATGCTTGGGTTTTTGTCTGTTGCCCTGTGGTTTTAAAGTCTGTCCCGTGTTTGAGAGCAGTCTGTGGACTGGAGAACGCTTCCTTCCTGCGCTGCTGTTCCGTGACTGTCCCCGAGCGTCGGCCGCGTGTCCCGGGCTGGCAGCCGCGGTCCCGCCGAGCCGGGCTGCCCCCAGTCCCTCTCCCTGCTCCGGGAGAACACTGGGCTCTGCTCTGTGTCAGCACAGATGACGCTCGGTCCAGCTGCGGCCCAAGAGCGCCAAGGTGGGACCCGCAGTCGCTCCCTGACCGGCCTCGCGGGCGGTGTCCCCTCAGCAGCACTGGGTGCAGGGAGGAGGGCTGCGGGCAGCAGGCTGTGCAGCACCTCCATCAGCCGATGTGCCGGGGCCCTGCCCTCGCTGTCCTTTGGGTCACTGACGGCAAACACCGAGGGCCTGGCCGGGGGGTGAGTGGCCTCTGCGGGGGGCGGGGGGGGGCCACCCCGTGGGGCCGGGAGGTCCTGAGGGGGTCCCAGACACCCTCTCCTCCAGGGGCAGGCCACCAGTGGGCAGGTCCGTGAGTTCATGGGAGCTCGTGCCTGTGTAGACGCCACACCTACCACGCCGCTGGATGGGCCTTTCTTTGAAGACGGACGTTTCCAGAAGTTTTCTCCACCATGGCCAGGTTCCTGGGGGTGCTCTGGGTTCTGGAGTCACTGAGTTACGTTTGCTGCTGTAGTTTAACATTTCCAAATGGTTTCCGAGGCTCTTACGCGCTCTGTTTCTAGATAATTTTTCCCTCAGCAGAAAGTTGGGCCTTCTCAGCATGTTTTTAATTAGAAACGCTAAATGTAGTGTTTCCGTGCAAAACGTTCTTTGATCCAGAAGTAATGTAATTTCTCTTCTCTGGATGCTTCCACGCGTGTCTGTGTGAATCCCACCCGCTGGCTCCGTGGGTGACGTCTCTGGGTCACTTCAGAGCCGTCCCATCTGTAGGGTCAGCCCGCGGGGGTCGGGGCCCGGTGGCCTCAGCTGCCCTGCTCCCGTGAGGGACGACGCGCCTGTGTGTGGTGGGCTACGGGCGGCAGGTGCCCGCACGGCCACAGAGCTGCCACCCAAGCCTCCCTTCCCGCCCTCTGGCCCCTGCCCGCCCGCGCTCGGCTCAGCCGGAACCAGCCTGGAGACCGTGTGTTCCAGTCAGCGCTCACACACGACCACTGTGCCCTGTAGCCGTACAAAGCCCCGGGGATTCTGCCCGTCTCCCTGCCCTTGGCCAGAAGCTCCTGCTCTGTCACTTGCTGGATGGGAACCACTCGGAAGGAAGGCTCACGGTGACGGCATGCCGGAAAGTGGCGTCCCGGGAAACACGGCCTGCGGACTAGGACCTTATCTCTCTCGGCGTCTGGACGTGTCCTTGAATTAGGGACACGCGCCAACCGTGCCTGCGGACTGGCGGGGGTCCCGGTGCCAGGTGAGCCCCTGCGCTGGCCTCGTCGGACCCACGTGTGTGAGCCCTTCTCCCCCGTCATCAGTGGGGGCAGGTCTGAGGTCTCGATGGGGAAGAAGATGAGCCCCGTGGCGAGAGGCAGACGTGTGCCTGGCGCCCCTGACCCCCTCGAACGACAGGCTAGCTTTGCCAGGGCCCGAGAACGGTGCACAGCTGCTCTCGAAGCCCCGGGGGTCGTGCGTTCAGGTAGCTTCGCAGGCTGGGCGGCCTTGAGGCCAAGTCCAGAGTGAAGATGGGACCTATGTTTCTTACAGTCAAGTCCGGAAACCGAGTCAGCTAAGGCCTCACAACTGCGGAGCCACAGGACGCTGCCCACCTTTTCCTCTCAAAGCCCCTCCCTCCTGGAGACCACGTCTCGACCCTGGGATGCAGTGGGGTAGCCGGGGGACGCGTGACTCCAGCCCTGCCTGGCGCCTGCCCCGTGCAGCACCTCACTGGCGGGACGGGACGTCCTGGCAGGTGCTCCAGACCCTGCCTTCGCCTCGTGTGCGCGTCCAGTGAGCGCCCCAGGCCCCGGGAGAGGGACAGCCGAGCAATTTCATCCACGTCTCATCCGAGATGCACGCCCACGCTGACGTGAAGTAAAGCGTAGGGGGTTTTGCGTGAACAGTTGGCCATTCGAGGCCTTGAAAAATTTAAAGTCCGTTGTAAAATGTAACCGTCCCATTAACGGAAGTGAGTATGAGCCACAGAGGCAGCGACTGTCCCCGTGCCGCCCGCGGGCGGTGGCCAGTGGTCCTGGGCGGGCACGGTCTCTGGGTGTCGTGTGTCCTGAATACTCAGACGATGGACTCGTTAACCACAGCCCTTGGCGTGTTTATTTTGAGCTTTTTCAGAAAGGTAGAAAAATTCCATACACCCAACGCGGGGAACCCTAGAAATGAGCTTTTTCCTGAAAGGAACCTCGTGCAGCCCCTCAGAGCCGTTTTGTTGCTAGAACCGTGTGTGACTGTCAGCTTTGAAAACCACGGCTGGAGGGCTTCGTGGGCTGGCGGCGAGCACCTCTAGATCTGGCTTACGTGGCAAACCTCGTGCGAGTCAAAGGAGTCCCTCGCGGGAGGAATTCCGAGAACTTATGTAACACTGTGCGGTGTAAACCCAGAAGGTTTGCTGGGTGTAGTGCACACGCAGACACACGCATGCACACGTGTGTACGCTCACAGGCCTGCGTGCACGCACAGGTAGATGTGCCCGAGTGTGTGCACGTGTGTGAGCCCGTGCGTACTTCATGTGTGTGCACATGCGTGTGTGTGTGTGTGTAGGGAGTGGGCCCCCCCCAGCTCCCCTTCCGTGGCACAGGGTTTGGGGCATCCATCACCAGGTCTGTGGTCCGTTACCTCCAGACTGGAGCCCACGTGGCGTGGGTCCGTGCCCAGATCTGGAGGTGCATCGGGCACCCGGGGGAGGTGCTGGCAAGACGCAAGGCTGCAGAGCCCGGAGCCGCTCACGGCTCTGTCCGCGGGCCTCTGAGCCGCGTTCCCCGCCGTGGATGCTCTTTGCTCCGATTACCGGTTCTTCAGAAGTGGCCCCAGGACGGTGTGCGCAGCCTCACGTGGCACCATTCGCTGGTGTCCCATCTCCTGCCTCCCATGGAGTCTGCTGGCCACACCCCACACCCACCCCAGGCCCCGCAGCCAGGCCCTCCGGCACGGTCACCCTGGGCATGGCGGCGAGGAGAGGGGACAGAGCCAGACGGAGACCAAAGCCCCCGGGGGGCCCTGGGGCCCGGGGACAGCTGGGCGGGCCGCCGTGGTCTGTCAGAGGTTCTGCTCCTGCCTGAGCGCCCCCCCCTCCGTTCCATCCTCTGTCCCCCTCTGATGGCTCAGCTGCTTTTGTGAAGACGTTAGACTCACACGTAATTGATTTTCCGGTGAGAGCCACAATCCTCTGTCTTCTGTCTCCCTCGGACGTGTGCCAGGACCCACTTTCGTCTGTGACTCTAGGTCCTTCTGGACCTCGCTGCGGCCAGCCAAGGGGCCGGCACTTTCCAATCTTCCGAGAGAGGGGAGGGCCCGCGTCTGGGACACGCGGTGCAGCCACTCCTGGCCCTGCCTGGCTGGTCCCACCTGCTAATCACTTCCCTGGCCCCCTGCAGACAGGGACAGATGGACCCAAGAGCGTGTGGACACAGCCACAGGTGACAGACATCTGGCCCCATGACCTCGGGCGTTTCTGCCCTCCGAGAAGCTGGGCCTCGCGGCGACGAGGTGCCGTGTGCCCCCCCGCTCAGGGCCACTGTGGGCAGCGGCTCCGAGAGACCCGGTGCGGTACACGGTCCTCATAGTAACCGAGTCTCCCTTGGCCCTTCCCGAGAAGGCAGTGTGGTGCCGACGTTAACAACATCAGAAAACAGCCTGTTTTAGCTGCTTTCCTTGTGTCCCTGAGCTTTTTTCCAGGAGAGACTACAAGTCTTACATTACGTGGTTAAAACGGGTCAATTTTATGCCGTGGAAAACGTGGCCTCAGTAAAGCTGTTGAAAATGACTTGTGGCGTTGCCTGCGGGAAGTCTGCCTGGATTTCCTGCAGGTGTTTGGGGGCTGTGAGGGAGGGTGGGGCCTGCACCTGGGCCGTCACCTCGTCCTGCCCCACCCGCTTCTCCACGGGACAGCCACCCTCTCTACTCACACCCGGCACACCTGCTCATGCCTCCCCACAAGCGCGCGTCTGCACACGCTCACACCGTCTTGCGAGACACGTGCTTCTGCGTGTGTATCCTCGTGCACGCACAACACCGCCAGCCTCTTGGGGTCCATACTGTCTTTATCTGGCGGCTTTATCCCAGGCATCGTGGTGAGGCAGGGAGGCTGTGGCCCCTCGCACACTTTTCAGCAGAGGCACAGCTCAGAGATAGCTCTGCCCGCTGTTTTTAGCAGCTGCCTGGAGGCCTGGCCGAGAGAGGTGGGGCCGGCTGCTGGGAGAGAACAGGCCTGTGTGGACCCGTCACGTGTGCTCGGTCGGGGCTTCCGCCGACCTCGGCCCCACGTGTTACGCGGTGGTTCCGTTCTCATTCGTGGTTTTCTCGTTTCCCGCTCCCCTTAACGCGGCCGCCGGGAGTGGGGGGTCGGCGTCTGACGGCACCGGCCATTTGTGTGCCGTGGTGGTCACAGATGTGAGTTGGCGTGACGGCCGATCCCCAGGCCCTGCCGTGGTCGGTGTAGCGCCGACCCCTCCCGTGTCCAGTGATGGTGCCGGTGAGCAGACACGTGGGATTTTCCTTCCTGTTATTTGGCAGGAATTTGTGTGGATGTAGGACACCCTTGGGGGCGGGGGAGCAGCGTGGGTGCAGGCCGTGAGGATTGGGGATCTGTTGTGACAGCCGTGCTCACGCCCCACGGGCTCACAGGGTAGCATGGTGGCCAGAAGCGTGGGGGTAACAAGTGAATCCCGTTTGGGGGCCGGGTCTCCCTCTCCACACGGCTCCTCTTCGGGGCGTCGTGTGAAGATTCGGACCTAACACCCAGATGGACGTAATTTCCCTTCGGACGGATGGTTCTGTGCGAGCGGCTCGCTCGGCCCTACCTGCCCGAGCGCGAGTGGCAGCACGAGAGGACTTGCCCCACTTGTCACCCGCCTGTCACTGCCCCACAAGTGCTGAGGTAGCACAGGAGCTAAAAACAAACACGCACGCGTAGAAAACTTAGCAGCTCTCATGCCTCGAAAACGGAATAATGCATTTTGTTTAGTTTAGTTGAAGCAAAGGGAGGCCATTGTTATGACAGGTAATTTTATAAATAGCGTTTTACAGATACTAAAACGTGCCGGAGGCAGAAAACCCATGCAGCGGAGCACGTGAAGTATTTAAATCACTTTCTTAAAATGAACTCCGTGTTTTAAATAATAGATGTTTATCTCCCAAGCTAAACCTTAAGTATTCCCATTTTCACTGAAGTAGCATGTTTTTAAAAGGGGAAGTTATAGCCACGGTTCCCTGCGCCCGCGTGCAATCAGCAGTGCCAGCGTGGGTCCTGGGGGGGCTCTGACCTGTCATTTCCAAACGCCTGAGTGCCACCGGGCCCTCCGCACGCCACTGACCTGCCTCAGCCGCATGAGAGACCGTTTCGGCCAAAGACTCGTTTAGGTCTTGTTGCGTCAGACGTCACAGAACGGAACACCGAGGGGCAAAATTTGCCCCTTAATCAGCCTCTGATGTTACTTTCACGTTTTGTGTTACAAAAACATAGATTCGAGTCCAGCACGGAGTAGGGGTTTCTCATTAAAGCTCACGAAATCGGCCGAGGCCCGAAGGCGCCCTCCCCACAAGGAGGCGAGAACTTCGGTGGCCGCGGCTGCTGCCGTCCCGACCCAACGGCGCTCCTCTGGGGACACTCGTGCGTGCACACAGGAAGAGCTCTGCAGTTCAGAGAGGAGAGGTGTCTCTGCGGGATTAAGCCGCATCAGCAGGAACGGCCTTGAAAGGAGTCGTGTGCGGGTTCTCCGTGCGCGGCCACAGCGAGGCCTCCAGCGAGCAGACGGGCAGGGCAGGGAAGGCGCCCCTCGGCCTCTCTGCCCACGCGCCCACCACACGGCCGTGGCATCTCCCGTCCCTCCGCGGAGGCCCGGGCTCACGTCCGTGCTCGGCTCAGCCGCGCTCCCTGTCTGCGTGCACACGCCTGTCAGACGCGTGTTTAGTCTGTGTGCATCAGGCACCTGTGGTTCGGGACGGAAGCGCGATGATTTTACATGAAACAGCTGCTTTGGTGATGACCACGTCCACAGACGCGTGGGACCCTGTCGAGGCAGAAAAGGATGCATGTGTCCCTGCCGCCGGCCGGCAACGAACCTTCCCAGCCAAGCACAGCGCTGCAGAGTATGTGGGAGAGCCCTGGTGCGAGTGTGTGCGTGTGCGTGGGCACGTGACTGTGTGTCTGGGCACACCCTCCTGCACCGAGCGCCTCTGTCTCCAGGACGTCCCACAGGCGGTGGCCAGCGTCTCTCGCACGGAAGTTGTGACGTCACGTGGACGGGGCAGCCTGGCCCTTCACGCGCTGGCGGCCTCGACCACGCGGTCTCCTTCCTCCTGGCCCTCAGCATGCTGGCGGGGGGCGCGTGCGCCTCCCGAGCCGTCCTCGTTGGAGGACCCTCTTCCGAGAACCCCGAGCTTGCAAGCACCGTGCCGTAATTAAGTGCAGTGACAGTCACTTAACGAGTCTTCTATCAGCATGGTTCCAGTCGATGGTTCACTGCTGATTTCAACTACTGTTTGCTCCTCAGGGTTAACAGATTCACAGGGTCGGATCCCATTTTTAATCTTAAACTTGACGTTTCGAGCGCTTGTGTTGGAGATCCTGGGTCCGTTGAGGGTGACGGCGTTCGCGTCCCTAAGACAGGTCTCGCGACGCCCTGGGTGGAGCTGTTGACCTGCTCCTGACAGACAGCGGGACGTCTGGCGCTCGGCCGTATGCTCGTTCCCAAGCCGTGGGGCGTCCCAGGGGCGGCACAGCCCGTCACCCCGCGTGGAGGACGATCCACTTTGCACAGGGACACCTGCAGCCTCCAGCGAATGAAGCCTTTGCTCAGACTGCTGCCCGAAGCCGGGGAGGTGGCCTTTGTACCTTCTCGTGGCAGCTGACGAGTGTGCACCACTCGCGGGTGCCTCCGATTCCAGACAGAGCGGTGACGGGTGCAGACAGGAGCGAGCCCTTAGCCCAGGGCCTTTGATCGTCCGATGCTGTCTTGCTGGCCAGTGCCTGGTCCACCGAAGAGTCCGTGAAAATTACAACAGGCAGCCGCCTGCATCGCCCCAGAGGCCGCGGCTGCGCCTGGAGAGCCGCGAAGACCAACGTGAAAGATGCACACGCGGTCGGCCGGAGCCAGCATGGGGACTGCGGGAGGTTCTGAAGGCCTCCTTCCCTGCTGGACGCCCCGTCCCCTGTGGAAGCTCTGTCCCCCTCTGGACACCCCATCCTCCTCTGGACACCACCTCCCCCGCTGGACGCCCCCTCCCCCTCTGGACACCCCTCTGGACATCCCGTTCCCCTGTGGACATCCCATCCCCTCTGGACACCCCGTCCCCCTCTGGACGCCCAGGGACACTCCCAGGGACACTCTCCATCTGTTGGTCGGTGTTCGCTGCCTGTGCCTGGTCCCTGAGGGCACCTCTTCTGTCCCCATCGTCAGGGCCTGTGCTGCTGGGCAGGTCCTCAGGGCGGGTGAGGTGACCTCATGGTGGACGTGTCACGGGGCAGAGGTGGAGCCTGGCCAGTGCCGCAGGTGCCCTCAGGCCCGCCCTGCCCACGCCCCCTCCGCATGCGCCTTGTCTGCCCTGACCAGGCGCTCCGGCACACTCACCGGGCGTGCGGCTCTCACGTCGTGCCCCATGGGCGGGACGGCGAGGACGTGTGTCTGTCGTTCCGGGAGCTGCTCGGAGAACCGGCGGCCCCGGCCCCCCTGCACATTTGGAAGGACTGGTGGCATTTCTGTGCACCGGTCACTCGCGTCCGCGGACTATAATGTGCAGTCGGGACAGGTTGTTCAAGAAGCAGGACCCCAGCCTGCAGGCTGCGGGGCCTGAATTCCTCGGGAAAGGCCTCGCCCTGGGTGTCCGGTGGCACCAGCCGCACACGGTCCTTACAGCAGATGCTGGGCGGAGTGTAGACGATGCTCACAAGCTGCCAGGGAGGAGGGTGCCGCCACGCGGGAGCGACTTAGCACTCAGCACCCAGCGTTCCCATCGTCTGTCACGGAGCGGAGGGGGCGGGGGCGCGGAACGACTTAGCACTCAGCACCCGGCGTTCCCATCGTCTGTCACGGAGCGGAGGGGGCGGGGGCGCGCAACGACTTAGCACTCAGCACCCGGCGTTCCCGTCGTCTGTCACGGAGCGGAGGGGGCGGGGGCGCGCAACGACTTAGCACTCAGCACCCGGCGTTCCCGTCGTCTGTCACGGAGCGGAGGGGGCGGGGGCGCGCAACGACTTAGCAGCGAGCACCTGTTGCACAGTTTCCGTTTGAATCAGCCTTTGCTTATAAAAACCTAACCGGTTCTGAGCAGCGTGCGTGCAGGGTGCCTGACGGGGGACCTTGTTCTGTCGCCAGCTACACGGCTACTTGGAGAACGAGCCGCTCACGCTACAGCTGTTCATCGGGACCGCTGACGACCGCCTTCTGAGACCCCACGCCTTCTACCAGGTCCACCGGATCACGGGCAAGACCGTGTCCACCACCAGCCACGAGGCCATCCTGTCCAACACCAAAGTCCTGGAGATCCCGCTGCTGCCGGAGAACAACATGAGAGCCATGTGAGCTGCGCCCGCGGGGCTGGGGTGCTGGGGGCCGGCTCGGGGGTGTGGCCTGCGTGCCCTTCCCTCCTCTGCATCTCTGCCCCCGGCTTAACACCTGGGCAAACCCCAAACATTGGTGGCGGTGGGTTTGCTCCAGGGCGCCGGGCGCCGTGGGCCTGGCGCTTGGACGGTTCGGTCCCCGCTGTCAGCGTGCCCTCGTGCCCGATTCTCCTCCTGAGCGCGACGCCCGTTCATTCCTGAACACGGCCACCACCAAGGTGCACGGGCCAAGGGGCAAAGTCAGGCCCACTCGCTAGTTCCGAGGGCCTGACCCGTAAACTGAGGACTGACCTCCTGAGGGAGTAGGGCCTCCGTTCACAGCCTCCCGTCTTCCTCCTGCCCGCACGTGGCTCCCAGGGTCTCGCGCGGACGGTGGGCCTCTCCAGGGCAGGGTGGGACGCCCTGGGCCTCGCCCCAGGGACTGAAAGACGGTCTGACCCTTGTTTCCGGCAGCGTGGACTGCGCCGGGATCCTGAAGCTCAGAAACTCGGACATCGAGCTGCGCAAAGGGGAGACGGACATCGGGAGAAAGAACACCAGGGTGAGGCTGGTCTTCCGGGTCCACATCCCGCAGCCCAACGGCCGGACGCTGTCCCTGCAAGTGGCCTCGAACCCCATCGAGTGCTGTGAGTAGCGGAGCTGGCCCCGTGCCACACGCCCTCCCGTCTGTGACCTCGCACAGACTTTTCCCATCAAGTGCGTCCGTACCGATGTGCAGCCGCTCTGCTCCCCGCCTCTCGTGGGTCGTCCCCCGAGGCCCTGACCTCGCTGGCATTCAGGTTCACGGGCTCCACCCACCCTGCTCCTCGCACCCGCGGGGATCACAGAGAGGAGAGTTTGTCCTGAACCCCTGAGATGGGTGCTCTCGCCCCATTCGAGCAAATCCCTAGTGTTTCAGAAACCTGAGCGGCGGGGTTGGGGCGTCTGGTCCACTGGGCTGAGCAGACCTGTTTCTCAGCCCTTGTATGACAAGCCCATCTTCCCCGGCAGCTCCTGGCTTTCCCTCGTCTTCCAGCCTTGGGCCTGAGTCCTCTGCTCTTGCGGGGACTCGGCCGCGGCAAGGGGTCAGGGTCCTCCGGCAGATGAGGTCGTTGGTGGACGCCCCACGAACGCCTGTCCTCAGCACGGCTTCTTTCCTGGGCCTGGGGGTGGGTCACCAGGAAGCATTCTGTAGGCCTGCCACACCCACTGGCCGCTGCCGGAACGTCACCTTTCCAGGGCCCCTCTTCCCTCACCCGGTCGTGGCTGTCTCAGGACACTTACCCGTGTCCCTGGCTCACCTGCCCGCCCGTCTCAGTGGGGGTGTCTGGGTTTGGTTCCCTCACCTCAGCCCCCGGGGACCCCGTCCCCCTGATGGCTGTCTCATGACCCCTGTGTGGAGCCCCACGGACACCTGTCCGCACACCTTGGCGTGGCCTGTGGGTTAGCTGCAGGCGGCTCCACGTGTCTGAAGTGTGGCCCCCTCCCTCGGGCCCACTGGTTGGGTGAGAATGCATAGTGGCCAGGGAAGTGGCCACTATTTCTGCCCGGAACAGCCTCGGTGCCCCCCCTCCCCCCCCCGCCCCACGTCCTGTGCTTTCCAGACGGCCTGACTCCCCACGCTCAACGCCTTGCTGCCTGGCCTTGTCCCAGCAGACCCCCGCCTCTCTTGTCCGCCACTCCTGGCTGTGACAGGGCCTCCACCGCGAGACCCCACCCCTCAGTTCACGCTGGGCCCGCGCCCCCACGGCGCCCAGGGTGGGGTCTCGTGGTGGCTCCCAGCTTCCAAAGCCCACACCCCGTTCCCACCATGACAGGGTGTCCCGAGGGGGGGTTCCTTACCCGGGGCGGTGTGTCCTATCCAAGCAGAGGCCGGGGTCACCCTGGGGGGCCGGCACGTTCACCGCACGGAGGCGCGCACTCAGACTGCACGTGTGTGCACGCACCACTGAAGCCGCGATCTTCGCGCACACACGAGCTGATGCGCCTTCGCCCCTGTGTGTGCGTCATCACGCGGACCTGCCCTGGAGCAGCAGCCGTGAGGGCGACCAGCTGTCGCGTGCGGTCGCCCTGCGCTCCGAGTGCGTGACGCCCCCCCACCAAACCCCGAGGAGCCCGCGGGAAGGGCCCGTTCCTGACCAGCCGGCTGACCCTGGGGCGCCCTCCCGGGGCTGTGGCGCGAGGTGGGGCCGGGGCTCCAGCTCATTCCCCCTGTTGTGACCCCGCGCAGCCCAGCGGTCGGCCCAGGAGCTGCCCCTCGTGGAGAAGCAGAGCGCGGCCAGCTGCCCCGTCCTCGGCGGGAAGAAGATGGTCCTGTCCGGCCATAACTTTCTGCAAGACTCCAAGGTCATTTTCGTGGAGAAAGCACCAGGTATCTCCTCTATAACAGACTGTCCGCGTGTTTCCCGCTTTTGCCGCCGGGGTGGGGGGTGGCTCCCGGGGGCGGAGCGGGGCCGCTCTGGGGTCTCCACGCCGCACAGCAGGAGCAGATCACCGAGCTCTGGGTCAAGGCCTGTCCTTAACGTGGCCCACATCAGCGGGCCATGGCGGCCCCTTGCCCTTGGCCTGGCCCGGACACACGTCTGCTTCCTGGCTTTGGGTGGCTGCTGCTCAGGCCGTCTCGGGAGGCGCTGTTCTGCCCTGTGTAGATGATGGCTTCTCGTGTCAGAATCACCACCTTGGGAGGTGAACATCCTGATGCTCAGTGGCCGCAGCGGCCGTGGGACCCGCACTTGGCTCGGTGGCCTCCCCACACCCCCGTGGTGTCCTTGAGGCCCCAGAGATGCAGAGGCAGGTGCTGCTGTGGGCTCCCAGCCGTGGTGTGGTGTGTGTGTGTGTGTGTGTAGACTGCTGGGTGGCAGGTGTAGTCCTCCGCGTGCAGAGCGGAGCCCAGGTGTGCAGCAGGGCGGATGCAGGTGTGTGCACGCCTGCCCCGCCCCAGGAGAGGCCTCTGGGCACTCATGAGAGTAAAGCAAGGCTGGGGGGCAGGTGACAGCGCGGGTGGCCGGTCCCTCCGGAAGCTCTGGGCAGCTGTGGTTTGGAGACCGGTCCCCACTGAGCTGGCCAGGCAAGTGCCCCCCACGGTGCTGCCACCGCTGGGCTGCAGGGGGCCGTGCTCCCGCTCAGAGTTTTCCGGAGAGCACGGCTGCAGGACCCACGCTGATGCCGGAAGCCGCAGCGGGGCCCAGCGTCCACAATGGGGTCTTGATTTTGCGCAGGAGGCTTAAGTGCCTCCATCAAAACGGGCCGGCAGGTCCTGTGTGCTCAGCTTGTGCCCGTGTAATCATGCACGTGATTGGAAAATGTTGTGAATTATGGAGAAAATCGGACCAAATGTGGTGATGATGAGGAGAATTTGCATTGCTGGACACTGTTTTTCGGAGGAGGCTAATTTTGAAACGATGTAACCTTTTGAGCTTAAACACACGAACAAGTGCGTGTGGGGGAGGGTCGCCAGGCGCTGTGCTGCGACTTGGCCTGAGTCAGTGCTTTTCTGGCTGCTGCACAAGTCCACGCGGCTTTCTTCCTCCTTCCTGAACAGTCGTGACCTTGGCGCCACGGCGGGACCTTCGGGCGCCTCTTGGGTGCTCCCCGCCTGGTGGGCACCGTGTGGCCTCTTTGGCGGGGCGGGATTCACCGCCCGGCCGTCCTGATCGGCCCCCGCGTGCGTGTCCGCTCCAGGGCCTCACGTGCCACGTGGCGGCTGGCTGCGTGGGGCCCTCCCCCGCCCCCTCCCGTGGCAGCCGGCGAGACGTGGGTGTGGGTGGTGACGTCACAGCCTGTGGCCACCACCAGCCGGTGTACACACTGTGCTTTCGCGTCTGGACGCTGGCGGTGGCTGCGTGTTCGTGTTTAAGAAGACGGTTTGCGTGTTCACACGTGTACGTGAAAGTCACGTTTTCAAAAGAGAACGTGCTTTCACCTTTGACTCCAGGCACAGGTGGCCCTCGTGCCACTCCTGACGCATCCCGACGCCCTCTGCAGTCGTAACTGGGCTTTTCTTGGTTGATTTTTTGGAGGTACCGCTAAAGCCAATTTAGGTTAGGGCCGAGCTGTTCTCTAGGCTTCCGATGAGGTCACTGCCCTGTTGTGAGGTTCAGTCCCTAAACCACCAAGGCCGGAATGGGAGCGGAGAGACCTTTTTGTGGGAGTCCTGAACGCGGGCCCTGTTCTCCCAGCTGCTGGGGGGTCTCCGGGGCGCCCCCAGCCCCCGCACCAGCAACCCAGACCTTTCTGAGGGTTTCACGGGGCAGTTCCTGCCCGGAGGGCCAGCCACAGCGGCTACGCCTCCGTGAGAGAAGGGGGCTGGAGAAGGGTCTCGTGGCACCTGTGGCGAGAGCAGCAGTCAGCGCACGGGAGCCAGGTGTCCCGGTAGGCGGCTCTGGGCCTCCGGTGGGCGTCAGCGGGTCCCTCGGGGCAGCCCAGGCAGGATGAGGGGCTGCAGGGACATCAGGATGTGTCACACAGGACATGACAGCACAGAGCTCTGGCCGCGTACGTGATGGTGCTTTCCAGAAGAGCCCTGTAGTTTTTGGGGGGGGGGGGGCCTTTACCGTGTTTTGCAAAAGGCCCCGGGGTTACAAGAGCCTTTCCTTTGAGGACTGGGGTCAGCGGCCGTGGCTTGCACGTGAGACGGCGCTGCTGAGCGTGTGAAAAGCTGAACGCACTTACCCAGCGGGGCCGAGAGTCCAGTGCTGGATGGCTGCATCGAGGGCTTGCCTGCGGACGTCGTGGACATCCCCGTGCGGGAGCGAGACACTGACCGGCCCTCCCCCCCCCATCCCTGGCAGTGAAGATCTCTGGAGCTGCCCTCGGCGGTGTGGATCGAGCGTGTATCTGAACACGCGTGTGAACGTTTGAATCAGCCCAGAGGACCCTCACGTGTTCCACACGTGTGAAGACATCGCGTGGAACGTGAACTCGCTCTGCGCTGGAGGCAGGGCTGAGGTGCCAAAGCCGAACGTGTCACTGGTTTGGATGTGCCAGATCACGTCCCTGACACCGGGGCTGCAGGTGGCTCCGAGCGGGCTCCTGCCTGTTCCGTGGTGATTCCTGAAAACCGCAAACAGAGCCTGTTTCGGCTTCTTGGCCGCACGGCAGACCTCACCCAGACTTAGAGGCTTCAAGAACGAGCCCTCCCTTTGCTGGCAGTTGTGTGGACTGGACTCAGCCCGTGGCCGCTCCCGTGGCCCCCGTGAGCTGGCAGGTCGGCTGTGTTCTGTCTGCACGGTCTCGGGCCCCGCCTGGCGTCCTTAGCTGCTGCCACGCCCGCACGTGGGGCCTCTGAGGTGTGAACGTGGAAGCCGGTTCATCGGGCCGTGGTGTGAGCACCCTTCGGTGCTGGATCACTCCCTCGAAACCTCTTCGTGGGGCGCTCAGACGCCCCCCCCCCCCCAAGGCCCCAAGCCCCAGGTGGCTCTGCTGTTCTCTCCCATCAGCGGCTCCTGCTGGGCTGAGCCGCCGGCCGGTGGGCGCTCTGGGAGGCGGCACACGTCCCACACCTGCTCCCGGGTGGGGGATGGGCAGAGGGGCTCTTGGTGGGTGCACCGGTGGACGGGCGGTCCGTGGGGGCGGCAGCGGCCCCCACGCCCCTTCTGGGCCCGTCCAGCAGTGGGCAGGGAAGGCGCTCAGCGGGCGGGGAGCCTGAATCCCCGGGCCCCGCCCCCGGCCGCACCTGCACACGCCCCTTTGTGATCCTCACCAACCTGCTTCTGAACACCCCTAATCTTGGTGCTGTTGTGAACAAGGTCCTTTCGGGGGTCCGGGTTCAAGGTGAAAAGGCTTGTGGGAGGGAGGGGGCTGCGGGGTCAGCACACCTCCCTCCCACGGGTTGGAGATGTGCCCGTTTGCTCCAGAAGTAGGAAAATGGTCACTTTGTTGTAAGAGGCTTCTTTGGGTGCATCCTGGGGGCTGAGTGTGGGGGGGAAGTGTGGGCCCCTGGCCCATGGGCTCCCTGAGCTGTCCGTCCTGGGCCTGTGTGTGTGTGCGTGTGGCACGGCTCGCTCCTCACCTGTGCCTCCCGGACGCTCTCAGACCATCGGCACAGATGATTTCGTGTTCACGGGCGAGGCTTCAGGCCGTGGCCCAGAGCAGCGGAAATCTCACCTCCCAGCAGAGGGGGTGTGGGGGCCTTAGGTGATGTTTCTTTTTAAGTATGCACCCGGTCGCAGCACAGGCCTGGACTCCAGCGGCCAGTTTAGGAGTGGTGTGTGCAGGGTGCCTGTGTCAGGGCGTGTGTGAGCAGATGTGCGTGTGTCAGCGTGTGTGAGTGAGCAGGTGTGTATCAGGGTGTGTGTGAGCAGGTGTGTCAGTGTGTGTGAGCCCATGTGTGTCAGAACGTGTGTGAGCCCATGTGTGTGTGAGCAGGTGTGTGTGTGTCAGCATGTGTGTGTGAGCAGGTGTGTGTTTCAGTGTGTGTGAGCCCATGTGTGTCAGAACGTGTGTGAGTAAGCCCGTGTGTGTCGGTGTATGTGAGGTGTGTGTGTCAGTGTGTGAGAGCCCGTGTGTGTCAGGGCATGTGTGTGAGCAGGTGTGTGTGTGTGTCAGCGTGTGTGAGTGAGCAAGTGTGCGTTGGGGTGTGTGTGTGAGGTGCGTGTGTCAGTGTGTGTGAGGCCGTGTGTGTCAGAGCATGTGTCAGTGAGCAGGTGTGTGTTTCAGTGTGTGTGAGCCCGTGTGTGTCAGAATGTGAGTGAGCCCGTTTGTATCAGGGCATGTGTGTGAGCAGGTGTGTGTGTGTCAGCGTGAGTGAGCAGGTGTGTGTCGGGGTGTGTGTGAGCAGGTGTGTGTGTGTGTGTGTGAGCCTGTGTGTGTCAGAACGTGTGTGAGTGAGCCCGTGTGTGTCGGTGTATGTGAGGTGTGTGTGTCAGTGTGTGAGAGCCCGTGTGTGTCAGCGTGTGTGAGTGAGCAGGTGTGTGTCAGGGTGTGTGTGAGCAGGTGTGTGTGTCAGTGTGAGTGAGCCCGTGTGTCAGGGCATGTGTGTGAGCAGGTGTGTGTGTGTCAGCGTGTGTGAGTGAGCAGGTGTGTGTGTCAGCGTGTGTGAGTGAGCAAGTGTGTGTTGGGGGTGTGTGTGAGGTGTGTGTGTCAGTGTGTGTGAGCCCGTGTGTGTCAGGGCATGTGTGTGAGCAGGTGTGTCAGTGTGTGTGAGCCCGTGTGAGAATGTGAGTGAGCCCGTGTGTGTCAGGGCATGTGTGTGAGCAGGTGTGCGTGTGTCAGCATGTGTGAGTGAGCAGGTGTGTGTCAGGGTGCGTGTGTGAGCAGGTGTGTGTGAGCCTGTGTGTGTCAGAACGTATGTGAGTGAGTCCGTGTGTGTCAGGGCATGTGTGTGAGCAGGTGTGCGTGTGTCAGGGTGTGTGTGAGTTAACGTATCTCGTCCGTGGGTGTGAGGGGGGGCCGTGTGTATGTGACAAGCCTCCTGTTGTCCTGGGGTGTGGCCGCCCCCCCACCCCGACCGCACAGCGTGGCGGTGACAGTGTCGGGAGCCCCGGGTGCCCACCGCTGGGCAGAGCCTGCAGGGTCGTGTTCCGCTTCCTCTGGTGGTGGCAGCCACGCCTCCTCCTCTGCCCTGCGCTGTGGCCATGGCTGCGGGGCTTCTGGTCCCACTAGCTTGGTGCGTTGGTTCTGAAGCGTTTCCGGAAATTTCCCAGGTACGGACGCCTCCAGCCGGCGGTGCGGCTCGCATGCCCGCAGGTCATGACTTGGCGAGAAAGAAAAGGGTCTCTTGGCGTGGACGTGGGAGGGATGGGAGGACGGCCGTCCACACGGACAGCCACTGCCACCTTGCTCCCCTGTGTCAGCGTGCCGGGGGGGTGATGCCAGGCAAGTGTTCTCCGGCAGCCTCTGCGGTGAGAGTCCAGCGGGCACCGGCGTCCCCGCACGGCGTCACCTGTGACCGTTCCCAGGGCTGGTGGTTCTGGAAGGCGCCCGTCTCCGCTGAGCAGAAGAAAAACGGCAGACCGGAGGGAGCGCCGTGCCACGAAGGGTTTTTCCTTACGCTGTGGCCTTGGACTTGAACGCTGGCCCCACGGTTACACTGAGACGTTTTGAGTGGTCTCAGGAGGAGCCCAGCCGGAGAGGAAAGTCAGCTGGGAGCGTGGCCGGTGCCACAGGGCAGCTGGTCCCAGACTCACCCTTCTCCTGGCTCAGCTTCCCTCTGCTGATGTCCCGGGAGGCGACCTGATGCCCGTCGGGAGACACGGCTGCAGCCCAGCCCGGCGGGCCTTCCATTCCCCTGCAGGGCTGTCCTGTGGGGTCCCGCCATGGTCTCTGGGGTACACACCAGGGATAGGGGCGGCCAGTGGAGGCTCGGTGTGACCTCTGTGCCTTCCCCAGTCCTTCCTGGGGCCTGGTGACCCCAGCACTGGAGGGCCCGTCCACAGGCCCCCACGGGGCTCCCCAAGCCAGACCAGAGGCCTTGCGTCCCCGCCGTGAGAAGGTTGTCACCGAAACTTCTTTTCTCTGGGCTGGTGACCAGTCTTTCCCTGAGGTCTGTGCCAAACCACGCCCAGCCCCCCGCCTCCGATTCGGCACCTCGGGGACATCCAGGACGTGGGCACACGTCCCTCTGAAGCGGGGAGGGAGGCAACTGGAGGCACCTGGGGGGGTGGCAGCTTCCCACCTCAGTCTTGGCGGGAAGGGGAAGGGCACGGGAGGGGGCAGGTGTCGAGAGTGCGAAGCTGGACGGAGGGGACCGGCTGCCTCTGCTTCCTCCGAAGGCCGCCTCGGAGCATGCCGCACGCAGCCGCACGCAGCCCTTGCACGACTTCTGTCTTGCGTTTGCTTTGTTGACATACAGCTCACAGAGCACACAGCTCAGCCACTTAAGGTTCAGTGGCTTTTGGTGTGTCCAGAGCCAGGCAGCCATCCAGGCACCCTGCTAATTCCAGAAATTCCCCAAAGAGACTTTACCTGTTAGCCGTTAACCCCGTTCTCCCCAGCCCGGCGGATTCAGAGCTGACTTCCGTCCCCGTGGCTCTGCCTGCTCCGGACGCCACCCTGGAAGGACAGGGCCCTGCTGTGCGTAGCTCCTCGCGCCCACAAAGAGCGCGCATCAGGACTCTGTCCCCTTTAAGGCTGGGTGGCTTCCTGTCTTGTGGATGGATGGCGTGCTTAGCCTCCTGCAGCGGCCGGACTCTGGGGTCGTGCCCACCTCTTGGCTCGTGTGCTCCAGTGACTGCCTGTGCACGCGTGGGCCCCCTTCCTGGGGCACGCACCCAGGAATCCCACATTCGGCCACGTGAGGAAAGCCCAGGCTGAGCCCCAGGCCAATGGGTGATTTCCTTCTCACTCTGGAGTCTTCTGCAGGAAGCAGGCTGGTTGGAGCAGCTCTGGGGGCGCCCCAGGGTGTGAAGCCTGGAGGGGTTTGGGGGGCCTGGGGGGGATGAAGACAAGCTGTGTGGGGACCCTCCCGCTGACCGGAACAACCCCGGAGCCCCTGCCCTGGCCGGCCCCGACTGCTCCGGGGTCAGGGTGCCGTCTCCCCCGTGGCGCCCACGGGAGTGCAGAGGGACCTCCTGTTTGCACCCCGCTCGCTGCCTTTCCTGCCAGCCGGCAGCCCGGGGACAGGGCGCTGCGGTGCTGGTCCGCGCCTGTCTGGGCTGAGCCCGCTCCCAGAGCCGGCAGCCAGGCGCGGAGGGGACCGTGTGCGCGGCCAAGGGCCCCAGGGAACGAGGTCCCGCCACTCAGGCGCGGGGTCCTTCCGATGGGGGCTCCGTGCTGTTTCCATTCTGGCCGTTGGCCAACGCTGTGACTCGGTCGAAAGCCAGTCACGGGCGTCTGCGCCTCCTGCGTGCCGGGGACTCGAGTGTGCCTCCGGAAAGCAGCCGCTGCTCCTGCGGAGGCCGGGGACCTCCACGTGTGGCCCCGTCCTCCCCGAGCCGCCCCGGGAGGTGTGTGACTAAGAGCCGTGCTGTGGAAGCCTCAGGGCGGGTGTGGTGGGGAAGCCTTTCCGATGACTCACGCGGCAGGGAGTTCCCTAATGGTTTGGAACATTTTTCCTTCTGGGCTTGCGCACAGTTTCCCCGCTGAGGCCCGCGGAGCTCTTGATAAGGCCGCAGCTCCGAGGCCGTGCGGGGCCCGCCTACCCCGTGTAGGCTGAGGCTGTGCTCAGCCAAGGAGGACGCCCCGAGGCCGGATGGCAGGGCCCCACGCCCCCAGCTCGGGGTGGGGGGTTGGGGACATCGGCGACGGGGTCCTGATGGCACCCTGCCCCGAGGAACCTGTCCGTGACGATCAGCCACGCTGAGTGGCCGCGAAGCTGCCATCCTGATACACAAGCGGACGGCCACTCGTTTAGGGCCCTTAGTGGAAACAGAGGGACCACGACGTGCTTGTCCCCATGGGCTGTGATTCAAACAGACACGAAGACTCAGGGAAAACAGGGCCAGAGCCCTGGGCCTTTGAGACCGCTGGTTCCCGCCCTGCGGGGTCTCCAGAAGCCCTGCTTTAACCAGCGTATCCGGATGGGCCTATACTCTCTTAGTGCGTGACTCTCGGGATCGGTGTCTGGGAAAGCTGACACGTGGCGTGCACGGTGGACCGTGTGTCTCGCCGACCCCGGGCAGCCGCTCTGACGGGGGGACCCTGCCCCTAGGCCCAGGAGGGGCTGGAGGGGCCGGAGGAGGCCTCTGCTGGAGCGCTTTCTTGGCCGGCGGGCCCCACAGAGCCTTCCGTCAGTTTCCTTATTCAGATGAGCCTGCAAGGTGTTCACAGGGAGGCCGAGTCTGGTCTGACCCCTCCCCTCCTGGAGGATGCCCCTTGTTGCTGTGTCCCTGGCCCCTCATGGGCCTCGACCTCCCTCTTGCCCCCTGTGTGCTCTCTGCGCCTCGACAGGAGGCCTGGCCACACTCGAGAATTCCTCAGGGAAACTCGAGCCGTGGTTACCACCAACGGGCAGAGACTGGGCAGTGGCCAGGTTTGTCCCCGCTTGTGACTCCCACAGCTGTGTCCCTCTGAAGTTGTTTTAAGAGGCACAGGAACATAGGAGCTGTGCTTACGGGAAGAGTAATTTTGATTACCTTAAGCAAGCAGCGGGTGGGGACCCTGCCCACGGGGCCAAGGCCCGTCTGGCCTGCGCGGCCCGGACGAGCCTGCCCCGTTCCCGAGCTCGGCCCCTGGAGCCACATCCCTGGCTCACACAGCTCGGGACCTTCCGCCAGCTCAGGGACCGGGGTTCACAGAGATGCTTCCGCACCCGCGCCCTGGGCTCACGGGGCTCCAGAAAGTTAGCTGCTTTGTGGGTCTTGATGCCTTTAAGAACAGCAGAGTGTATTTTTAGTTTCCTGTTATGTTTTTCTGGAGGAGATGTGGATGCTGCTCCCTTGGGCCGCTGGTCTGCATTTTATCACCGAGTGGGTTCATCTGGTGGGTAATTTGTGCTGGGACTTCAGGCGTCCCGAGAGGCTGGTGTGGTCCTGGCACACAGACGCTGCTCCGGGCTCTGTGTGACTCACATTTCCTCCCTCTGTCTCCACCCTCCACCCCTGCCCGCCCGCACTGTGAGGCAGAAAAAGGAGATTTTGTCTACGTTATTTATAATTTCTGAATTGTAACGCACGTACATCTCTTCTTTGAAACCAGAACGGGAGCGGGAACTGTGGCTGGCTGTAACTGTTTGGGGACAGACTTCACAGGAGATGGGGAGGAGGGAGGTCTCAGCAGGAGACGGACAGCTGTTAATTCCAAGTAACCACCCAGCCGGGCCCCGTCGCGCTGGCCAGCCATCGAGGGGCTTCCAGAGGCCAAGAGCTCGGTTTGCAGTCGTTCCTGCCAGTGGGCTTCTCGAAGCTCCCTCCCTCGAGGCCTGGCCCACGGGACACTGAGCCCTTTCAAGGCCCATCGGGAGCCTTTCTACCTTTTTTTTAAAACACGCAAACGGCCATTGGGGCAAGGTTAGAAATACCACACTCTGCGTTTCTGTATCCCGACGTGGTGAGAAGCGGCCACAGAAAGGGTTCTCTCGCTCAGCCAGCAGCTACTCTGAGCAGAGGCGGGATCGTGGCTCCCGGGCCCCGACTCGTTACTCAGAGTAAGTCTGCTCCCAGAAAGCACGCGGTACCAGGTCTGTGCTTCCCGCCAATGCACCCGGAGCTGGAGCCGGTGGGTCTGAGAGCCAGGACGCTGCCCGGGTCCAGGTCCGGAGACCACGCGCCGTTTACCGGGTCACCGGCACGGCTCCTGTGTTTACGAGCCCTCCCGTGGCTGCCGTGGGGCCGGGGCGGCGAGCGTGTGGACGCGGGCAGGGTGGGTTTCAGGGCGCTCGCTGCCCGGGGCTCCCTCCCACGGAGCCCGGGGTCTTCGGGCTCCACAAGTCTCCTTGCCCCCGCGTGTGGGCCTAGCGTGTCCTCTCCGGTGGCAGCGCTCACACGACGTTTTGCTCTCGCGCATTAGCAGCCAGCACGGTGCGAGCGGACGGGGCTGTGGTCTCCGGGGTGGCCCGCGCCTGGTCGAGGCAAGGGGATTGGGGCGGTGTGCCGGACTGGGCACGCGGGTAACAGCCTTCGTTCTGCCCTTCTCTTCCAGACGGTCACCACATCTGGGAGGCTGAGGCAAAGACGGACAGAGGCCTGTGCAAGCCGGTGAGTAGGGCTTCCCGCGACACGAGCCGCTGGAAACACCGGGGTCAGGGCGCGGCACGCGCCAATGGCGTGAAGGGCTTCCTGACACCAGTGCTCTTAGGACCCAGACCAGCCTGGGGCGGCACAGCGGGGTGACCCGTAGGAGGGGACCCCGCACAGGGGACCCTGGGACCCTCCTGCGCGGTAACTGCTCCCGGTCACGTGGCAGGCACCGTGGGCACAGGGCCTTCGCCACCCTCCTTGTCGTCGTCGCCAGGGGCCCGCACACAGCGCCGCCACCGTCTGCCAGGAAGACCGGCTGTTCTGAGCCGCTGAGTGGGCGTCGCACCTGCCCGGGCTCGCCGGGCCGCGCGAGGCTCCAGCAGCGTCCTTGGCACGACCTCGTCTCCCGCCACTCGGTAGACTCTTGTTCTGAACGTGAACTGGCTGGATGTGAAGGCGGGTCTCCGTGCTGCTGATTCCGTTTTGCCAGTTAGCTGGTGCGCTTGCGGGCGCCGGAAGGTGGCGGGGCAGGTGCCCGGGCCTCGCTGGTGCCGCCGAGAGGATCCCGGGGCCGCAGACGCCCGGCACACCCACACCCACCCACACCGCCTTTCTCGGCCTCCTGGGCTCTGTTCGCACGTGTCGGTGCCCACGTGTTTGTTTATGGGGGACGTTTTCTGTCTGGGATCACGCAGCGGGTCCCGCTTTCTTACAGCTCGCGTTAGCGCGGCCCGTCTTCTCTGTCCCCGCCAAACTTTTGTCCGTGCCTTTGTGTTTAAAGTGGTTTCTTACAGACCGCAGGTAGCCGGGTCTTACTTTCTGTGCACTCGGACAGCCTGCTAATTGGCGTATCTAGGGCGTGAGTGTTCCGAATGATTGCGGACGCGGTGGGATTAACGTCTGCCACGGAGTGTGTGTGCGCACGTGCGTGTGTGTGTGTGTTCTCTGTGATCCTAGAAGAGCAACAGTCTTCAGGCTGACGCAAAACACACTGTGGCTGCAGGTGACTGTCTGAAAAAATTCAGAGTTCTTCCAAGCTCAGTAGCTCTTCCCCTGGCCACGGGCACAGGTGTGTGGGCACAGGTGCCACGGGCACAGGCGTGTGGCCCTTCTTCTGACAGTGGGGGGACGTGGGACGTCCACCTGTTCAGAAATCGTGTTCAGGACAGTAACTTGCTGCTGTCTTTGGGCTCCCGGGGGCCCTGGCTGTTGGAGCTGGGGGACGGGGAGCCTTGGGTGGAGGGGTTTGCCGAAGCCGTCAGGTAACCGATCTCTGCCCTGCTGCTGGTAGGACCTGAGTCACTACTGGAGATGCCTGTCCGCCGCGGAGGTGGCTCTTTTTTTTTTTTTTTTTTTTTCAACGTTTATTTATTTTTGGGACAGAGAGAGACAGAGCATGAACGGGGGAGGGGCAGAGAGAGAGGGAGACACAGAATCGGAAACAGGCTCCAGGCTCTGAGCCATCAGCCCAGAGCCCGACACGGGGCTCGAACTCACGGACCGCGAGATCGTGACCTGGCTGAAGTCGGAGGCTTAACCGACTGCGCCACCCAGGCGCCCCGGAGGTGGCTCTTTGACGGCGGCTTGGTTACCGCAGGTCCGGCCCTGGGTCCTCACCGGTGGCTCTATCGGGACGAAGCGTCTTTTCTCGAGACTTAAGCCTCCTTTCCCAAAGCTCTGATCTGTTTACCGGAAGCCTGTCCAAGTGGTGTCACGTGGAAAAGATTCCTCCCTGGTCCCAGGGAAACTTGTGCTCAGGACCTGGCTCCCCTTCCGTGCTGTCTGGGCCCGGTCCCGCGCTCAGGACCGCACACGACAACGCACACGCACGCTCACGCACGTGCACGGGCTCCTTCTGGCCCCGGGGCATTTCTTGCTGCCTGAGGAGCCCTGACCAAGCGCCGTGGGCTCCGGGCGGCTGGGCTTCCAGAAGGGGGTCCCCCGGTGCAGCAGGCCCAGCAGCTGAAGTCCGCTCCAGACCACCACGGGCCTCGTGCACACCTCCCCTGAGCAGGAAGAAGAGACCCGCAGAAACCCTGCAGCTTTCTCTCTCGGGATCTTTCCTGCCAAGTTTGTGGGAGGTTTCGTGTCACTGGGCTTTCTTTTGCACTTTGAACGGTTGCGTGTTTTAAAGGGAGCTTAGCAGTTAACAGCTGTGCGTTTCAAAAGAAACATAACAGTACGTGCGAATGATGACGTACTCTATCTCTTAACTGAGGTTTAATTTTACATATTATTTCTAATGACAAAAGGGTATTTATTCATTGCGGAAATTTGAAAAATACAAAAAATGAAAAAATAGAAGCACCTTGTGTAATTTTACCACTGCTGATGTGTGGGCGTATGTCCTGCCAGGCTGTTCCTGGTGTGCGTGTATTCACACACGCGTGCCGTGGCTGTCATATTGAATGTGCCTTCTGCACGAAGCGGGATTATGCTGCACACGCAGTTTATACACTAGCAGGAGCCCTCAGCGGGGTTTCTTGTTCCGTGGGGTTCTGCGTGCCACCCGTAATGCCTGGTGTTTCTGTGGTAACACGTGTCCTGTGGCTGCATTTTCCCCCTTCACCGTGCTCCCGGGAGGATGGTGTCGTGCACGTCCTGTTCAGAGGGGTGAAGCGTATCAGCCTGTGCCCGCATTGGAACGCGACCCCCCCCCCCCCCCCCCCCCCCCCCGTCGCCTACAACTTACAAAAACCAAACCCGCAAAGCCCAACTGCTGACGAGGGCCTCCCTGCCTGGCACGCCCTCCCCTGCCCCACGTGACCCGTCACGGAGACTCCCGCTGACGCCTCTTAGTAGTTGTCTCCTAAACCTCTTCCTTGCTTGTCTTCTCTTCCGTGGACGCTAGACTCCACCGTTTCCTCCACAGTGGCTCGCCCCCGGTGGGCGCCAGCTGTGTGCGGAGGCCGGGTGGGAACCCAGACCTGTGCTCCCGAGCCAGGCTCCCGACCACGGGCCGCACCGCCGCCCGAGCCACCTCCTGGCCAAGACGCGGCACTGACATCCCCTGTAACTGCAGTGCAGCCACCCTGCGCAACACCCGTCCTCGGCACAGTCGGCTGCACGTGCACAGGGTCACGTCTGCAAGGGGCCAGACGCTCAGGCTACTTGTTGCTTCTTCCAAACGGATGCAGTTATTGAGACGACCAAACCACGTAGCCTGGAGGGAGCGCAGTCCCAGGGGAGGGGCCCAGAGCAGCTCCCGGCAGCAGGCTTCTTTGCCTCGGTTTCTTTATCTGTAACAGGAACAGGTTGGGCCCAAAGTTCTGTTCGGTTTCCTGTTTTAATATTCATACGATTCCATTACTAACCTGATTCAATCAATTTTGCTATTAAGCTGGGTAACAAAACCCGATACGATGGATTTTTGTTATACATTTTCTTTGCTTGTTAACTTAAATCATTTGACAAAAGCAATCGAAGAAACATTTTGGGTGTGAGATCCTGTCCCTCCCGTGAAATCGGGTACAGCGTGAGCCCCCGTGAGGACGTCGGCACTTTGGTGCACTGCACGCTGTCGGCTGGGGCTCAGGCCCCCTGACCGCCAGCCCGCGTCTCCCACAATGCCATGCTGCCTCATGTGCCTTGTTTTATGCCCGCACTTGAAGGAGCGTAATTTTTGTGAAAATGTCGTCAGTTCGTATTTTAAGCCATGGGAAGGTACCAGTGCCCACCACGGCCCCCATCCCGATCTGTGCTTTCTTTCTAACTGTCCACACGCCCCTCAACCTGCTAGGGTCGAGCTCACCTGTTTGAGGGAGTCCGGGAGGCCATGGACAGGCTTCGAGCCTTCGTCAGAGAACCTGTCCCCAGACACGTGTCTCCAGGAAGCGGGTCTCCTGGGTCTTCAGTGTGTTGCCTGAACAGGGGCGCACAGCTCCATCCGTGGGCCAAACGTGGAACTTTTCTCTAGTTTCCAAAGGCCACTGACCCCTTGGGTTAGGGCAGGCAGATACATCCGGGTGTTCCAAAGACCGAGTAGCTCCTCTCTCAGATTAGCACCAGCGGCTTGTCTCTGGGGCTGAGTCGGTGGGTCTTAGCTGAAGCCCCCAGCCTGCCTCCCCCCACACGCTCCGCATCCACGGGCTGCCCGGGTGTGGCTGGCAGGTTCGATCCGCCCGGACGTGCGCCCGCGCCCCGGGCAGACTCTCTGTGGGCAGCTTCTTCCAAGCAGCCCGCACAGTCGGGAGCTGCTCGCCGTGGCCCCCACGCGGGCTGTTTACTGCAGGGTGCTTGGTGTTTGTGAGATGCTCACCGTCTCCCTCCTCTCTGCCGTTTGCTCGCCAGAATTCGTTGGTGGTCGAGATACCGCCTTTCCGCAATCCGAGAATAACGAGCCCCGTCCAAGTCAGTTTCTACGTCTGCAACGGGAAGAGGAAGAGGAGCCAGTATCAGCACTTGACCTACCTTCCTGCGAACGGTAACGCTGTCTTTCTAACCTTGAGCGCTGAGAATGAGCCCGCAGGGTGCTTTTCCTAAGAGACGCATAGATGCCAAGATGCTGTCGGGGTGAAGCGGTGTATGCGGAAGCTGCGTTATTGTCCTGTTGACAGGAACACGTCCTTGAGTCCTAAAAAAAAAAAGTGAAGCTTTCAGTGTATTTTCCTTCATTACTGCTGTGGGTGGGGCTGCATATTGGGATAATGATGGGTCATTTTTGCTGGCCGCTTGCAAATAGAGAATGGCCCGGGGGGAGAAAAACTGCAGCCCTTTTGCGCCCAAAGGCTGCGGTGGTCTAGGTGTGTGTGTAAGTCCTGTAGGTGTGTAAGGTGGAAAACCAAATAGTTACCATTATTTGGCAGGTGCCTTTAGAAGTAAAGCCGTGGCATTGAGCCTAAAGGCTGGTGCCTGATATGGTCGTTGACTAACATTAACGATCCCTGTGCTCGGGCTGAAACCCCCACGTCACATCTTTGGTCGAATAATCGCACCTTCCTGTGACTGGGAGGCTTTCAGGCCCAAGTACCTGTCACTCCACCAAAACCACCCTCGTTGAGGTTGTGTGTTCACGCATTCTGAGGACACAGCCTTAGGACTTAGAAGACAGTTCGCCTTTTCAGCTTTCTAAGGTGTTTCCTTAAAGAAAATACCAGCGTTTGCCTTTGCCCCCCGAATGTCGTCCTCAGAGCATCGCCTGATGCTCTGAGTGGTTCCGGCTGCGGTCATCCTGGATTTCGCTGTGTTCTGTGTTAAGGTCATCAATGGCGGCAGTCTTCTTGTATGGTAGCTTCTGTTCTAAAAGCTTAGGAGATTAGTGTGATTTAAGAGGGAAGTTATACACTAAAAACTATTGAAAAAGCAGCCACGTTGCTATCTTGGTGAAGTCAAGATTCTCTGAAGGTTTTCGTTTTCTCTGACTGTAACACATAATACCGAGTAGATGATAGAAGGCCCTAGAATATCCGCGTTGATATCAAACCGTTAGAATTAACCGCTTTGGGGGCAAATGTTAGCCGTGCCTTTCAGGATCTGAATGATACGATCTTGTTGCGAAATTACGTCATGAGACTGCACACAACATAGCACCGTGTGCCCGTGAGCTGCTCACGCCAGGCCGGTCTGGTCTGTTCTCTTGTCTGCGACCCCGTCCTGGGTTATGTGGTCTGCTTCATGCAACTCGGTGAATCCTATCTGTTCTTGGAATAAGGTGCAATATATCCTACAAAAGAAAATATTTAGTCGTTTTGTGAAAATGTAATGATTGTATGCTAATTAAACTTCAGGCGTGGTTGACCAAAAGTTGAACGTTTCAAAGAAAACCAGGCCTTTTAAGAGAAATTGCTTTTTAAAGCGGTTTAGAAAATCTCTAACGTTAGTTTCCTGCAGTCCCTGCTCCAAGTTCACGGTGCCCCGAGCAGTGTCAGCGGTAGAGGGCCCCCCCCCGCCCCGCCGTGACCTGCACATCTCTCCTACGGGGGGCACACTGAGCCCCCAGGGACATCTTACTAAGACAATGGGGTGCAGAGGGCAGTGTGTGGGCCATCCTGTCTCCCCGCCCTGCAGCGGGAATCACATCCTACAGCCTTATCCCACGGGGTCCTGACTGTGTTCCACCCCAGTGCCCCGGCGCCCCTCTCTCCACCTGCCCCAGAGACCTCGCCGCCCCCCTCCCCACCCCCTCCATCCGTCAGGCGCCCCGCCGGCACGTGCCAGGCACCTCACACACGTACTCTGGACTCTGTTCCACTTGGACCTTCTCTCTGTAGCCGCTGCTCCGCCCCAGACATCGTCTGTCCCCTAGCGCAGGGGCCAGTGACTGTGGGCCGGACGTACCTGCCATTCTGCTGGCCTGTCTGCCTCTCTCAGGCCTCAGTGACCCTCCACGCTTCTCTCCTTGAAATTTGCTTCCAGCCCCTCGGAGCCTGAGGCATCCTCGCTGCCGGCCCCTGGGGGCACCCGGCCCTGCCCCGGCTTCCTGGGGCGGCAGGCGTCTGCGGCCCTGTGGGGTTGGGACGAGGCCACGCGCCGCTAGGCTGTAAGCTCCCTGGAGCAGGACCCTCGGCTGGGATCTGACCTCGTGGCTGAATCGCGGGGTCTACCCTTACGTGGCTTTAAGAATAAATAAGTGAACGAATGAAAAACTAGAACCCGTGTGTCTGGTTTTCGGTTTGGCGTTTCTCCTGCCGTGCACTCCCCAGGCTCGCCCGGCCGTGAGCAGGACGCACAGACCCGCACTCGGCACCTAGACGGCGCCCCCCACCCTGCCCCCCTGGGCTGAGTCCCCCACCTCACGGAGCGCGACTGTCGACTCTGAGCCCAAAGATACGTGCTGTGCTGTGTCGACGAAAGCTTGGTAGCGGACGGGGCGTGCCGCACGGACGGGAAGACGTCGGCCTGTTTGGGGCGGGCTCCCGTCCGAGGGCGAGCACAGTGGGGCCCCGGCCTCTGTGCGTTCCGACGGCAGGTTCTTTCCAAGGTTATTAAATGTGCTGTTGAAACGGGCGAGGCTTTGGAAGTAAGTCCTCTTAAACTCCACCCGAGAAACTTACTTTCATGTTCAAATGTGTAAAATCAAGTGCTCCTCTAGGGTTTCCGTCAAAATCAGCCGTGGGTACAGGTGATGGTGTGGCCTCAGTTGTCCTCAGGATGGGCTCTCAGACATGTGACCCCAAGGGACAGTGCCCCCGGGAGGCCACCCTCATGCAGAGAGGTGGGGACGCTCACCGCCCCCGTGTGGCCCCTGGCGGTGCAGGTGACGGAAGTGAGGGGGTCAGAGCCCTTGTTGCTCGGGGACGCGTACTCTGGTCACCTTCCCCGCTGCTGGGCTCAGCTCGCCGGTGACCTTCTGACAGCCGGACGGCAAGCGAGTTGACCGCGGCTCCCTGGGATGACGCCCTCCTCTCTTTCCGTCTGCACCACACGCGTCTGCGGGGCCTCCGGTCTCAGGGTCATTCCCAGCGGTCGGCCTGGAAGAGGCCACGAGGCATCACACGCGGGGCCTGCCGGGCTGCGATGGAGCGCGGGCCCCTCTCTGGGTGTTGGCCGTGGGTGTGACGGGGGGTGGGGGTGGGGGACGGAGTGGCACCTGCCGCTCGTGCCCCGGGGCAGCACCTGAAGGCGGCCGTGAGCACATCCGGTGCGATCCTGGAAGGCGCCGCAGAGCACACGGAGCCAGAGAGGTTTCCTCGTTCCTTGTGTGTCACCGTTCCTGTCAACTGTGCCTCCCGCAGCCCCTGCAAGGAGCGCGTCGGGCCCCCGGCTGGGCTGTGCGGGCCGTCAGGGCGGACTCTGCCGGGAGCGGGGGCACCTCTCACCGTTGGGCCAGCTCGTGTTAGGTGTGGAGAAGGACTTGAACCGTGGGCAGCGGCTCCTGAGATCGAGGGGAAGAAGAGTGTCCACGTCAGCGGTGACTCTGCGGGCTCATGTGCCCGACGGCTGCCCCAGTGCCTGGGACAGGCAGGGAGGGGGCAGGAGCTCAGGCAATAAGCGTTTCTGCTTATGGCCTCAAACTTACACACCAAGGCCAGTCTGTCTTTAAGATGAGGAAATAAACGGTGACGAATTATCGAGTCTCGGAGAGTGCGTCTTTGTGTCTGAGATGTTTGTAGTCGGTTTCCCAGAAGGTGCCTATGATGGCTCCTGGCCCCTGCTCACTGTCGCCTGTGGCTGAGCAGGTAGGGGTCCTGGAGTTCCCCCAGGATCAGTGGGGATGGCTTTGGGGACACACCATTGTTGGAGGTCCCAGGCAGCCAGAGCTCCCTGCCCTGGGCCCTGCCTGTCCACCACCGACAGACAGTAGAAGGTCACGGCCGGGGACCACTTGGCATGGGGCAGCTCCTCTAACAGAGCCCTCTTGGGACCGGGGTAGGGGGAGCTCGGAGCCAGGTGGCGGGGCCGGGGCTCCGTGGGCCCGACGTCAGCAGCTGGAGGAGGAACCACGGGGGGAGCGGAGCTCCCGCTCGCCACGGACCTCGCGGTTACGGTAGTTGGTAGCCCCCACGAGATAGGGAGCGGAGGGACGCTGTGCCTCCGCCCCGGCCGGTGCAGACAGGAGTGCATTCTCTGTGTTCCGTTTGCATCGTGTGGTCCGGAAATGAGAGTCCCCAGAGCCGAGGCTGCCGACCGGAGGAGCCGGCCGCGAGCAGCCTGCGGGCCCGAGGGCCAGGGCGGTCTCCCTCCTGTGGCCACCTGCAGACCCAGCTCTCCGGGGGCGGCCCCGTCTGTAGATGGAACCACGGACAGCGGCTTCCAGTCCCGTCAGCCCAGTGGCCTTGTCTTCACAGCAAGCTCCACAGCGAGCTTTGGGCCTCGTTGCTTTTCTGAGTCCTTCGCGTTCAAGTTTGGTCCCAAAGTAATTGCCTCCACGAAATCCTAAAGATGCTTAGTAGTGACTCAGCTGGGAGAAGCTTCACAGCCCCTCGGGCCCCCGGGGCCCTTGTCACAGCCCCCAGGGCTCGGTGGGAGGGCACCCTCTGACAGACTCCTCTGGGCCAGGCCTCACCGGGGCACCCACTCCCCACGTCCCCTCGTCCTGTGGGTAACAAGGAGGTGGGCTTGGTCCATGCGGAGCTCGCGGAGGCCGAGTTTCCTAGGGCACCGTGCCCCCCACTTCTTCTGAAGAGGGCTGCGAGGCATAAGCACGTGGTCCTCGACCCCTAGGCCCTGCTGGGCGAGTGTCCCCACCCCACCGGATAGGAGCTGGGGCGGAGCCCGGCAGGGCAGCCCGCCACCGTCCACAGCGGGGTCCGCCGGGCTGAGACCGCACCCGAGCCCCGTGTGCGTGCGGCCGGAGCTTTGCCTGTCACGGAAGACCTTCGGGGCTCAAACAGAGAAGACTGCCACGTTTCTGACCCACGGGTACGGAGGGTCAGGTTGGCCCAGGTGGCAGAGGGGGCGTCCGTTCTGGGGACTCCTGCCCACCCTGGACTCCCTTCTCAAGGCAAAGCAAAGTCAGTGGTGCCCGTCCCATGACCCCAGGACACCCGGCTTCGGGCCCACTGTGGTCAGTGGCACAGCTGGTCCCCGCGGACATTGTGGAATGTTCTTCCCGAGTCAGCTGAGCCGTGTGATAACCACACCGCCGAGCGAGCACGTTGGGAGCGGGGCCAGTGCACGGTACACGGCCGTGAGCACTTTGTGCGGGACACTCTGCCGTCGCTTCTCGTCGGAGCCTCGCGCAACCTGCATGAGGCTGATTTTATTAGGTCCCCATGTTTACTGGCTCCCCTGCTATTCCAGCCAGAGACTGAGGGACCGGTGTTCTGATTTCTGCTTCCACATCTTCAGCCTGCCGTGTAGAGGTGAGGGGAGCTGGCTGTCCAGTGTAGCTGGGTCTTCCTTGCCCGCAGGAGCCAGGCCCTGGATGCCCCGGGTGGGGACCGTCCCCACCAGCCTGGGAGGAGCTGGAGAGGGATTCGGGAGCCATCCTCCAGGCTCGGGAAGGCCGGCTTCCTCCTTCCGTGGCGAGATTCAGTTTCCCGTATCACCTTCTGGACGCCGCGTCTACCGGCGCTCGTCCACGTGTCGCTGGCCCTGCCGTTGGGTGTCGGGTTCGGTCGTGAGAGGCCCCCAGGTGTCAGGAGCAGGGCTCAGGCGAAGGAGAAGCGGAGAGGCGTTTCCCTCCCAGGCGCCTGGCACCCCCCAGTCAGACGCCTTGACTACCAGGTCAGACGGCACACAGACCCTGACGTGCTGGCCACAGGGAGAGGATTTGAACTTGCAACAGACTGAGGGGTGGACTGTGGGACGGGGCGCCTGGGTCTGAACCTGTGTGAACGAGCACGAGTCTGGCCTGCTTGGGAAACGGGAGACCCACTCCACAGGGCGCGCGTCTGGGGGGACGCCGGGGGCCGGGGAGTGGGGGTGGCTGTGCCCGAGGCTCCTTCACAGAGTCCGTGCTGCCCACAGGGACCAAGCGGAGGGGGCGGGGCACGGGTCGCCAAACACAGAAGGACCACGTGCTGTGGATGGGCGTCCTATCCCTGGGAGCCTGGTCCCGCCAGCTGTGGGGGAGGCAGCCCCCTGGGCCCTGCCCAGAATCACAGCCGTGGGTGCAGCTGCTTGGGGGCAAACAGCAGGACCGTGGATCTCATTCCCTCTAAAGGCGGTTTTGGCCATTCCTGGATGGAAATGCTCGATGCATCTCGTGGCGCGTGTGATCCAGCGTGACTGGTTGGCAGCTCCCCACAGGTGGGGACCCAGAGGAGATGGGGGTTGGTGCCCCATACGGGGTTCCGGCCCCGTCTCTCAGCCTCGGTCCCCACCCGCAGGACCAGTGTGATGCCACCTGGTCGGGATGGCCGTTGCTGCCTGGCTCCGTGGAGCGTCCACAGCCCCGTGAGCCCAGAGAACCCTACCTGGCTGGAAATCTGGGAGGTTTGGCGTAGATGCTGGTTAAGCTGTGTGGAAAAGACGGGGTGGAGTCCCGAGTTGAAATGCCCTCCGTGTCCGTCATCGCGTGGCTCGCGGGTCGGTGTGCGTCAGCTGGCCCGCTGGTCCCCCCGCCCCCGACCAGGCCCCATTCCCTCTGGGCTCCGGGTGTGGAAATGGTGCGTCCTGCCCCTTGGGGTGGGCCCTTCAGGTGGCTGCGGTTACTACTTTGCCTTTCTCGTTATTTGGAAAAGTCATGCCCTGAAGTTATCATCGTGGGTGTTTATACTGACGGTAAAACTGGGGCTTTAATGTCAGGCAGCGAACAGAAAACAATCTGATCTTTGTTCTCTAGGGTTTAGAACAAAACCCCTTTTGTCCAGAACCGTGCAGGGTACCTGGGGAAGTGATCCAGGCCGACGCAGCCGGGGTCACTTGCACGCGTGCGTGTGCAGGGAGAAGGGGGTGGTGGGGGCGGCTCCCTGCACCGTGTGGTGGCTTCGGCATCCGGGGTATCTTGGCACGAGCCGTTGCAGATGAAGGGGTTCTGGGGGCTGGGACTCCGGGCCAGTGGGTCACGTCTGGGGAGGGCTGCCCGCAGGTGGCCGGCAGATGTCACCTTCTCGCCGTGTCCCCGCACGGCAGAGGAAGGTCTCTCTCTTCCCTGTAGGATCAGGGCTCCCCGGACTTCGTTCAGCCATCGTTGCCCCCTGAAGGGCCGTCTCCAAATACCAGCTGTGGCGAGGCCAGGCCTTCAATCTATGGGTTTGGGGGACACAGTGTGGTTAGTTGCAGTGTCTCTGGCCTATCCGAGGCCAAAGAGTGGGGCCCTGACTCGCGAACCCCCACTTCTCCCAGTGCCAGCAGAGGCAGGGGTTTGCAAACGGGGGGCACGCACCAGTAGCCCCCCACGCGGACTGCCCATGTGGCCCCCTTGCCGTTTGCTGGGTAGGTGGGACTCTGTCCCGGGGATAGGGAAGCAGGCCCACAGGAGTTACGCGGTTAGCCAGTGACTGTGCAGCCCGTGGGTCACTGCAGGACTCAGGCCCCCCGTCCGTGTGTGCTCCCCGGGGTGCGGGCCTCTCGTCCCCCCTTCCGTGTGTGCAGCAGGCCGCACATCTAGGGAGGAATATTTAAAAGGAAAGGCACAGACGGGAATTGTGCTTTCTGTTCACCAGCTTTGGGACTGGAGAGCATTTCACAACCTGTGTCCTGCTTCGTTAATCGGAATCTGAGTACTGGGTCAGGTGCTGGGGCCACGAGATCGCTGATGTCTGGGGACCCAGGACTCGAAGAACGGCTTTGCTTTCAGGTAGCTGAGGTGCTGATGGGGGGGTGGGGAGTTCCCCCGACGTTTCCATTACAGACGGGAAGCGCCTTTGTCTTCTTGGGCCCCTGAGCCGGAGGGTTGGCCCAAACAGCATCTCGAAATTGAATTGCTCGACTTTGCTCTTCAGCAAGAGGACAGGGTGTGTCTGATCACGGGCAGGACATGGGGAAGACTTGGGACGGCTGGTCTGGTGTAAGAGGGGACCGTGTCCCCCTGTCCGCTTGGGGGAGGCCATCACATGTGTCCGTACTGGCTCACAGGCCTCGGGATGGTCTGAGCATTTTCTGGAGGGAGTCCCATCACGTTGCTCTGGGCCAGCTGTGGGAGCTGGTCCCGGCCACTGCCCTCTCCATCCGGGAGGGGTCCTGGGGGTCGGGGACTGCCTGGGGGCCAAAGCCCCGACCCTGCTGCTGGGTCCTGCTACATCACCTGCTGAAATTGTCAGTGGCGGCCATTTGGCACCTGCATGGAATCCCTAGGTGACAGGGAGTGGCTGACCCGAAGGTCTGGCCGTCTCGGGGGAGACCGTGAGCCTGGCTGGGTGTGTGCACTGTGCACTCTGCCCGAGGGGCACGTGGATGGGGTGGATGGGGTGGGATGGGGCGGCCACACCTGGGGACCCACGCGTCCACCCTGGGTCCCACCCTGCGGAGCAAGGCGCACACTCACTGCTTGATCTCCTGTGTGAGACACAACAGCACAGCCCATGTGTGAACCACGTGTGGGCCACGAGGCCTGTGCTTGGATGCCCCAAAGCACCCGAACCTGACGAGCAGCAGGGAATCTGCTTGGAGTGATTCGAGGGAGGTGGCCGGCACTGCCTTGAGCCCCACCTGACCTAACCTGGGGCTCTGAGGAGGGCCCTGCTCTGCCCACAGGAACAGGAAGCCGCTGCTGTGTGTGTGTGGGGGGGGGGGGGTGTCGGGCCCATTTGCCAGACATGGGGTTTCTTCGAGCCAGGCCAGGATGTTCTGGAATGGTCTTTGGCCCACAGATGGCCATTGCAGGGGCTGTGGGTGGAGCGGGGTCCTTGCGGAGAGGCATGCCTGCCACACGGCCCAGGAGAGAAGGCGCTGCAGCCTGGGGACCAGAGGTCCTGTTCGGGGCTGAGACAGCCGCCCTTTGCCGGGGCACGGGGTGCCCGGCTTCAGGGGGTTGAGGGGACGTCTGCTCTCTCCTCCGCAGAACGCGGTCCCTGCGCTCGGGGTGTGAACGCCAGCACGGCCGGGGCGGCACCCCACCTCTTCCATGAGAACAGGCTTTGTGAGCGGCGGCCGCCTTCGAGATTAACGCTAATCTCTCGCACGTTTGCTGTAATGAATCTGGATTATAAACTCGCCTCCTGTCCCGGCCCCCCGCCCAGGCCAGCGAGGTGGACGGCGGGAAGGAACCAGACATGGCGTCACACCAAGCGCCAGGTCTGGAAGGAAGCTGCTTTCGGCCGTGGCCGCGGCCCCCCAGCGCTTTCCGCACCGCCCAGGGCCCCGCGCAGGACGCGGCCCCTTTCTTCCCTCGCTAATAGGAAACAGGAGGCGGCGTCTTGCTCTGATTTACAGCGAGGACACGCGTTTGCTTTGAAATCCAACACGAGAAGTGTGATTTAGACGCCGGATGTTCATGCTTGGAGCCCCTGAAGGTGCCACGGGGACGGCGGGAACCGTGGCTGCTGCGTGGATGTCCCGCGTCCCCGGGCCTGGTTCCCAGAGCACATCCGCCCCTGTGTCTGCTGCCCTTCGCCTGTGGTCGGGCCTGTCCTCCTGTGGCTCCCACCCCCCGGCCCTGAGCCCCGGGGTCTCTCTCTTGGTGGCTCCTCTGTCACCCGTGGTCCCTCGAGCACAGGGGGGCCACTGTGTCAGTTTGTTCCCTGAGGGAGTCTGTCCAGGGGCTTTAGGCAGAGGTCAGGCCCACCTCATGGGGTTGGTGGGGTCTCGGCTGCAAACACAGGAGGGACGTGGGCACCCGGCACCGCAGTACCGAGGAGCCCGTGGGGGCCAGGCCGGCTGGACGGGGTGTGGTCCAGCCCCATGGCGTCGGTCCTGCCACGACTCTCCACTGCCCCCCCCCCCCCACACCATTGGACGGTGACCCGTGTCCTGTGGGGCAGGCCCCACGCTGCGAAAGCTTTTCCGGAAGGTCCTGGGGAGCCCAGTGACACGGGAGTTAATGCCGGTGCCACCGGGAGGCCTTAAACAGGTCATAAACAGCATGCACGAGCCAGCGGACCCCAGCTCGCCCCTGCCCGCCGAGGGCGGCTGCCGGGCCTCTGACCAGCCTCCCGGGGTCCCCGGTTCTGGTCGCTCGCACCGAGCCCCATCCCTACGTGGCGGCTGAGTCGCGCTGGCCGGCCTTTCCCGGCAGCTGGTTTGCCTGTGCGGTTCTGAGGCTCAGTGCAGACGGGATAGGAGTTTTTAAAGAGCTCAGGGGACACCTCGCGGGAGAGACGAGTGGGCCCCGTGCCTGGCTGGAAATCCAGTGCAGTGAAGACAGAGTCCCAGTAGGGTTTCATTTAATCCGCCAGACATGTACGTGTTCTCAAGATCAGGAACTTGAAAGCTACCCAGCGAATTCGGAATTTAACCTCCGCTGTTCCGTTCGCCGGCATGTCGCCGCTGGACCGAGTTCCTGGGGCCCCGCCAGAAGGTGAAGGCCTGTCTGCCTCTCTGGGCCTGTCGCCTGGGCCGTTCCGGATTCACAGTGTGCGGGAAGCAGGCCGGGGCGGTCCTGCCTGGGAACACTGTCACCCTGCAGGCCGCGTCCCCTGTCACCCGGCACTTTGGGTGTGACGTGAGCGGGGGCCCAGCACTGTGCCCTGTTAACCGCGGGGCAGCTGGAGGTCCAGCTCCCCGCCCCACCTTGGGGAGGCCGCGTCAGGCTGCGCCGCACGGCACAGCCTCTCCCCAGAGGCGGGCTGCCGAGCCGGAGGCCCCGCGGCTGGGGGCTGGGGGGGGGGGGCTCGATGGCAGAAACCCCAGCCACGGCAGCTCCAGAGTCAGTGGTGGCCACTGCTGGGTGGACGGAAGTTAACAGAGAGCCCCCAGGGGCGCGAGGGCTTCTGAGGGGCCACCCGACACGGCCACTGTTCCCACGCACGCGCACGGACGCTCGAGCCTAGGGACGCACTGCGCCTCAGGTGGGGCCAGCCGGGGGCTCCTGGGCCAGGGGCCCGAGGTCACTGTGGCCCCCGTGAGGAGCAAGGCCCACTCTTCCACACGCACACCCAGGCCCTCGCGGGTCCTGGCTCCTCCCAGAGACCCGTGACGGTGGCCCAGAGCACGTGTGATGGACACGCAGCGCTAAAATGCCACCCCGAGAAGAGCTGCTCTTCCTGGGTCCCTCCTGCGGCCAACTGCGCTTTTCTCTGGACGCCCCCGTGCTGGGACTCGCCCGCAACCAGAGCCCTGCCCCCCGGGTCCCGCGGAAGAGAGTGCGCTCACCCGGCAAGAGTGCAAGAGCGGTGCACGTGTAGCGGCCCTTGGGGACACGCGGCTGACGCACACCTGCCCGGCGCCCCCATGGTGCCCGGTGTGAACGCCACCCCTCGCTCTGTTGCTCTCTGTCCGGCCCTCCTGCCCCCAAAAACGCAAAGCAAAAGAGAGCGATCCCGTGGCGAGCCCCGGGAGCCGAGCGCCAGGACTTGGCGCCTCTGAGGGGAACTAGACACCCAGGAACCTGCCGGTCACGTAGCGCGGGCACCGCCTTCGAACGCAGATTAGATGGAGCTGGTCACCACCTCAGGGCCGTGCCTCGTAGGCACTGCTGCGTAAGACGTGGCCCAGCTGTCCACGGCGGCCGGCAGGTCTTGGGGCGCAGACGTGCTCTAGTGAGGGCCGAGGCCGGGGCCACGCAGCCCACAGGCTGGTTCCCCCAGTGCGGCGGACCCCACCGCCACGCACCCCACCGCCACGCATCCCTCACGCGTCCGTCTCCTAGGAAGAGAGGGGAGGGTGGGTGGGAGGGTCTCGAGACAGCCCCTCACCCAGGAGACCTTCGGCTGCGTGGGTGACCGTCGCGGCACCAGGTGCGCCGTGAGCCGGCTCTGGGGAACAGGCGAGGAGGCGGGGCCCTGGGAGCACGCGGGGGCAGGAGATGCGGGAAGGTGGGAGGACGGAGCGGGTCCCGCGAAAACCCACAGCACACCCGCCCCGTTTTGGAAGCCGGAGCCGCTCGCGCCGTCTGGCCCGGGTCTGGCAGAGAGGACGGGCCGCTGTCCTGCTGTCTGCCTCACGGCCCTGCTTCCCGGCGCGGGGGGACGGGAGGGCCCAGAGCCGTACCCCAGCTGCGTGGCCGGGGTGGCCTGTGGCTCCGAGGCGGCTGCCCCACGGAGCCGCCTGGGTGGGTGCGTTCTCCCCGCACGTCGGAGGCTTCCCCCCGCCGTGTAGTCGCGGACCGTTTCTCTCGGGGTTTCCGGACATCTCCGCGCCACCTCGGTGCGTGTTCGAGTTCACCGAACGTGCAGACGTTTATCAGATAGGGCGTCGGTAGCAGGAGGAAGGCGGTTGTACATCCAAGTTAAAATTTTCGCTTTGATTGCTACAAATCCGCGGGCCCTTGGGTCCAAAGCTTCTACTGCAGTTTGCAAATGGATTTTTATAGCACATTAGTGCTGGGGGGGATTCCAAGCAAAACAGTGTTCTCAGTATTAGAACCAGCTGCAGCTTTCTGGAGACGGTGACTCACACCCTCCTCTTAATTGGGTGGGAGAACCAGGCGGAGACGCACGGGGACTCGGGACGCTGTTTATTTTGCGAGGGCGTCCTGGCCACAGCCCGCCCCATCCCCCACCCATCACGGCGTCTGCAGCCCGCGTTCATTCCCCTCCTTTCCTTCTTGCAGCTCCAACCATAAAAACGGAGCCCGCAGACGACCACGAGCCTGCCCTGACCTGTGGGCCGGGGGGCCAGGGCCTGAGCCCGCTCCCGCAGCCGCGCTTCAGCCAGCAGCTCGTGGTGCCACCCGACCCGGGCTCCTGCCTGGTGGCCGGCTTCCCGCCCTGTCCGCAGAGAAGCACCGTGGTGTCGCCGCCACCCGGCGCCGGCCAGGAGCTCCACGACCTGTCTTCCGCTGCCTACGGCAAGGGCACGGCCAGCCAGGGCCACGGCCACCTTGGACTCCAGCGGCCGGCCGGAGGGGTGCTCGCCGTTCGGGAGACGCCAAGGCCTGTGGGCGTGCACCCCGGGCCCCCCCAGCAGCCGCCCCCCGCCCTGCTGCAACCACAGGTGAGTGCACGGCTGAGCAGCGGCTGTCCCCTGGGCCTCCGGCCAGCTCTCTGTCCTGACAGCCCCTCCTCCTCACCACCGTCCGGTACCCAAGAGCCGACCTGTTTGCAGTCCTGCAGCCCTACCCGCCCATCCGAGATGGGCCGCCAGCAGCACCGACTGCCGAAGGCTCCGAGGAGCGAGTCTGCAGCCCCCCGGCCCCTGCCGCTGCCCGAGGTGCGTGAGGACAGTAGTCATAGTCTGGCTCCCTTTCCCGTAACGGTCAAGCGAGAGCCTCAGGAGCTGGACCAGCTGGACCTGGACGACGGTAAGTGCCCGTGGCCGTAGGTGCGCTCAGCCTGGCGCCGCGTCTGTGAGTGTGACGAGGAGGGGTGTGCGCCTCAGCCACCTGGCGGGGGAGCACGCCCGGCGCGTGTGTCCGCGCTCCGGGCGCGTCCTGCGGCTGGCGCGCTGCCTGCCGCGTGGCTCCGCTCCGTCACCCCTCCCGGATGTCCCCGAGTGCCGGTGGCTGCAGACCCGCAGGCCCGACGCGGCCCCAGGCGGAACAAGTTCTGTTTGAAGAGGCTGCCCCGGCACGTGGCTTCGGGTCAAGCTTTCTTGCTTCTTAGCACCTTAAGGGCCTCCCGGGCTGAGTGAACGATGTTTAAATGGCGGCTTAGCTGAAAGTGGTGAACGTTCTGTGGCGCACCGCTCCGGTCAGGCGCCTGGCGGAAGGGTGATGAGGAGCTGGGCTGCCCCTGAACGGGGACTCACAGCCCCCTGTGTGGGACCCACCCTCCCCCCCCCCCCGACCAAGCACACGGGCTGTCTCACCATCCAGCGTGCCACGTCAGGGTGGTTCGGAAGGGAAGGGCCCTCAGGACACCTGCAGTCAGCCTACGTGGCAGGCAAGTCCACATGCTAGGGTCTGTCCACACAAGGAGGGCAGAAGACACCCCATTGTTCTTAGTGCGATCATTCCACAGAATTCTCTTTCCTGCAGGACAAGGTGCTGCCTGTGCCCAGTGCAGGCAGGTGGCACGCTCGCGCTCAGTCACCTGACTGTTGGTGGCTCAGGCACGTGCCCAGCGGCCCCGTGGTCTGCTCAGTACAGTGGGCCTGGTCAGTGCCTCCACAGGCCCTGTGTGGATTGCGAGCGGGTGCCGGGCCCGGTCAGCGGGTCCACAGTCCCTGCGTGGATTGTGAGTGGGTGCTGGGCCCGGTCAGCGGGTCCATGGGTCCACGGGCCCTGCGTGGATTGCGAGCGGGTGCCGGGCCCGGTCAGCAGGTCCCTGGTCCCTGCGTGGATTGTGAGTGGGTGCTGGGCCCGGTCAGCGGGTCCATGGGTCCACGGGCCCTGCGTGGATTGCGAGCGGGTGCCGGGCCCGGTCAGCGGGTCCCTGGTCCCTGCGTGGATTGTGAGTGGGTGCCGGGCCCGGTCAGCGGGTCCCTGGTCCCTGCGTGGATTGCGAGCGGGTGCCGGGCCCGGTCAGCGGGTCCACAGTCCCTGCGTGGATTGTGAGTGGGTGCTGGGCCCGGTCAGCGGGTCCATGGGTCCACGGGCCCTGCGTGGATTGCGAGTGGGTGCCGGGCCCGGTCAGCGGGTCCACGGTCCCTGCGTGGATTGTGAGCGGGTGCTGGGCTCGGTCAGCGGGTCCATGGGTCCACGGGCCCTGCGTGGATTGCGAGCGGGTGCCGGGCCCGGTCAGCAGGTCCCTGGTCCCTGCGTGGATTGTGAGTGGGTGCTGGGCCCGGTCAGCGGGTCCATGGGTCCACGGGCCCTGCGTGGATTGCGAGCGGGTGCCGGGCCCGGTCAGCGGGTCCCTGGTCCCTGCGTGGATTGTGAGTGGGTGCTGGGCCCGGTCAGCGGGTCCATGGGTCCACGGGCCCTGCGTGGATTGCGAGCGGGTGCCGGGCCCGGTCAGCGGGTCCCTGGTCCCTGCGTGGATTGTGAGTGGGTGCCGGGCCCGGTCAGCGGGTCCCTGGTCCCTGCGTGGATTGCGAGCGGGTGCCGGGCCCGGTCAGCGGGTCCCTGGTCCCTGCGTGGATTGCGAGTGGGTGCTGGGCCCGGTCAGCGGGTCCATGGGTCCACGGGCCCTGCGTGGATTGCGAGCGGGTGCCGGGCCCGGTCAGCGGGTCCCTGGTCCCTGCGTGGATTGTGAGTGGGTGCCGGGCCCGGTCAGCGGGTCCCTGGTCCCTGCGTGGATTGCGAGCGGGTGCCGGGCCCGGTCAGCGGGTCCACAGTCCCTGCGTGGATTGTGAGTGGGTGCTGGGCCCGGTCAGCGGGTCCATGGGTCCACGGGCCCTGCGTGGATTGCGAGTGGGTGCCGGGCCCGGTCAGCGGGTCCACGGTCCCTGCGTGGATTGTGAGCGGGTGCTGGGCTCGGTCAGCGGGTCCACGGGCCCTGCGTGGTTTGCGAGTGGGTGCCGGGCCCGGTCAGCGGGTCCCTGGTCCCTGCGTGGATTGTGAGTGGGTGCTGGGCCCGGTCAGCGGGTCCATGGGTCCACGGTCCCTGTGTGGATTGCGAGCAGGTGCCGGGCCTGGTCAGCGGGTCCACAGGCCCTGCGTGGATTGCGAGCGGGTGCTGGGCTCGGTCAGTGGGTCCACGGGCCCTGCGTGGATTGAGAGCGGGTGCCGGGCCCAGTCAGCGGGTCCACGGGTCCACGGGCCCTGCGTGGATTGCGAGCGGGTGCCAGGCCCAGTCAGCGGGTCCACGGGTCCACGGGCCCTGCGTGGATTGCGAGCAGGTGCCGGGCCTGGTCAGCGGGTCCACGGGTCCACGGGCCCTGCGTGGATTGCGAGCGGGTGCCGGGCCCGGTCAGTGGGTCCACGGGCCCTGCGTGGATTGCGAGCGGGTGCCGGGCCCGGTCAGCGGGTCCACGGGTCCACGGGCCCTGCGTGGATTGCAAGCGGGTGCCGGGCTCAGTCAGCGGGTCCACGGGCCCTGCGTGGATTGCGAGCGGGTGCGGGGCCCAGTCAGCGGGTCCACGGGTCCACGGGCCCTGTGTGGATTGCGAGCGGGTGCCGGGCCTGGTCAGCGGTGCTTCTCGTCTCCTCGGGTAGAAGCTTTACTGGGCCCAGATGCGCACGTCCCCTGCTGCTGGACTCAGGTGGAGCTGAGAGCTCGGGGCAGTGCTGGGCACATGGCCTCCTGCCCCCCAGCCTCCGTGGTCAAGGCCTCGCAGCCTCCTTTAGTCGTGGTCCCTAAAAGTAACAGCCAAATATGGTAGGCTCGTCCCTCTCACCACAGCTGTTTCAGTGAATGTCCCATTTTCACCGTTCGTATCGTACAGGCTTCCCTGTGGCAGAGCTGCAGGCATCCTGTCGGAAGAGCGTTCCCTTCTGACGCTGCTGTTCCAGAAGCGGACGGTGCCTATGGGCCTGTTCCACCTAAGAGGCAGGTGCAGCCTGGCAGGGGGACCCATGAGCCTTCAAGGCAGTGCAACCCCAGCCCCAGCCTCCGAGCACCAGTGTTTGCCTTTGGCTCGGTGACCCAGGGCTTTGCAGACTCCTGTCCGCTGAGGTGACCCGGGGCCTGCCCTCTGTCTGCTGGGGTGACCCGGGGCCTGCCCCGGCTTCTCCATCCCCAACTTGAGGCTACGAGCTTTCAGGTACTTTTGTTCCAAAACGTTCCACCTTCAATCCTGGAGCCCCCTTGTGGTGTGTGCCTGCCGGCTCCTACGGGAGACCAGGCCCCTCCTCCTTCCCGAGGTGCAGGCCCTGACGAGCTCTCAGGGACACCCCAGAAGCCGGCAGTCCGTCCTTCAGAACCGCACTCTGGGTCCACAGCTGCCCTCGGCAACCTCAGGAGGTTTATCACCGGCGGGAGGTGGCGCCGGGTCCCTGTGGGTACCTGCGCTGCGTTCGGTCCCCTGAGGCGCATCAGGCCCGAGGCGGGCAAGCTCCCTGCCAGCCTTCTCAGTGCTCCGTGTGGTCTTGGGAAGTTCTGGCCTGGCCCTGGGGCCAGGAGGGCCCGAGGGTCTTGGCCGAATCTCCAGTGCCTTCGGGAAAGCGCAGAAGACCGGCCGGGCAGGCTCTCCAGTCGGCTTTGCTGCCCGAGTGTCTTGAGGTCAGAGGCGGTCTTGTCAGGGGTGAGGGGGTAGGGGCCACCTGGGAGGTGCGTGTGACGGGGGTGTCCTGCGCCCGGTGAGTCCACAGGGGTAGGATCTGTTCTCAAGAGGGCGCCGTGGCCCCGGCGAGTCTCTGGGCACCGCCCAACTAGAGCTCACCTGGGTGGGTGTTGGGTTTGGTGGGGAGGGCAGAGCTGATGGGGGGGTCCTCCTCCAGGCCCCTGGTCCCACGGGGCCGCCGGCCGCACACGCGTAGCACTGACTCCCGTCTGCAGGGGCCCAGCCGTCAGCCCGGTGCTCGCCCACGGAGCAGGGCTCTGGGGCCACGTTCTGCAAGGAGCCACCACCTCCCGGCTGGCTCCCAGTCCTGGCCTGACTCCCTCCATGGTGCCTGCCCCACCTTTCCCGCACTACCTGTCACCCACCCACCGTCAATAGCTGCTGTACCCTCACTGGGGGGGGGGGGGGGGGCGTCTCACACCTCCATCCACTTTGTGAGGTCACTTTCTCAGGGATCTCTCCTTCTTCATCCAAACATCCTGCCTCGGTCTCCCTGGGCATCTCCTCCTGCTCTGAGCCTCAGCCGTGCCCCCCTGACAGCAGCCGTCTGCCCATTGGCCTTTCTTGGTGGTGCTTGTGGTCCTGGGCCCCCTGGGCAGCGGCTCTGAGAGCCGGCCCGTGAGGCTGCACACAAAGACGTTCCCTCTGCCTCCGTTTGGGGCTGGATTTATGGGCCCTTATTTCCACAAAGGCCCCGTAATCCGAGGCCGGCTATAAACAAAGCTTTTCAGTTTTAGCTCATGAGAGCATTCCCGGGAGATGTTTGTTGTTATTTTTGTTGTTGTTGTTGTTGTTATTTTTTGGTCAGAACTGGGATCGTGGTGAAGGCAAGGGCACCGCAAGCCTCCGTAGCAAGCAGATAACGTGTTTATAGAAACACGCGTGCTTTTTCACTCGCGCACGCTGACGCGTGCTGTTCCCCCTCTGCCCTGGTGGTCCTCACTCAAACCTTGAGCAGCTGAGGAGTAGACGCTGGCCTCGGACCCCTTACAGAAGTGGCCCTGATACGTCCCCCTCTGGGTCCTTCCAGAACCGGTGGTGGGTGGAGGGGACGAACCTGGGACCGCCTTTCTTGAGGCTGACAGAGGCCAGTGGGGAGCACGCACCGCGCTCCTGGGGCTCAGCCTCACACCGGCCCAGGCTTCCCTCCAGCGCGGCTTCTAGGCCCAGAGGCCAGAGTGGGCCACGCACGCAGGCCCGGGAGGTAAGCACCGAGAGCTGTGGGCTCTGCGGCTTCTCCCTGGCAGTCCGGGCACACACGTGGCCTGGCCCAGGTGTCCGTCCGCCACCAGGAGAGCAGATGGAACGATCGTCACTCTGTGTGGCTGGAGACTATGCGCCCACAGGCCGTTAGGAGGCAGAGTGGGCCCAGCCCCTTCTTGCGGTCCGAGTGAGGACAGAGTGCCGTGTCCTCGTGCCAGGGTGAGTGACTCCGTCCACTGAGGTGGCACGGGCTCTCGGGAGGATCTGGAGGCAGGATCTCCGTGGCAGCCTTGGCTCCCTGGAACCCAGGACCCTCTCACGAGAGCCACGATACGAACGTGGTCGAAGACGGTTTAATGCAGGGTAAAGGCCCACGTCGCGGGCACGGCACCTGAGCCCGGAGCCCCCCATCGGAATGCCGAGGGACATCTAGGGCCGGGTTCGAACAGGCGCCCTCCCGACGGGCCGAGGGGGGAGGGCACGCAGGTGTCGTGGGCGGGTGTGGGCCTCGACTCGGAAGGCTCTCCGCAAGCCTGCAGGACCTGTGTTGCCCCAACAGTCTGATTCTGTGCCAGCCCCCCCCCCCCCCCCATTTTAACAGCTCGCCTGACGGGGGCTTTAGAGAATTAACTTGTCAAACGGGCAGTGTCACGCTCTGCCCCTTCCGGGTTGAGGGAAGGTTCGGAGAGAGCTTGCGCACCGCCTGGGTGGGAGAGGGGCCACGCCCACCACAGCCAACCTGGGGCCGGGGACCCTGCTGGCCGCTCCCATCTGAGCAGCTGCCCTGCTGGCGCTTCCCCCGCCTTGGCCCACGGGAGCCCCCCAACACCCCCTGGAGCTGCAGCCCTGAACCCAGTTGTGCCTCCCCTCCCCCCACGCCCGCCCCTGCATGCCTCCCCTCCCCCCGCGTGCCTCCCCTCCCCCTGACGCCCGCCCCACGTGTGCCTCCCCTCCCCCCACGTGCTTCCCCTCCCCCCACGTGCCTCCCCTCCCCCAGTCCACACGTGCCTCCCCTCCCCCGCATGCCCACCCCACACGTGCCTCCCCTCCCCCCGCCCCACGAGTGCCTCCCCTTCCCCACCCGCCCTCCGCCCCACTTACTGGTGATTACACTGCCCTGGACCAGGCGTGAGTTGCCCTGTGCTTTGTTCACCCTGTGTCTTAAGACAATGGGACCCAGCGTCGCGGATTCAGCCCAAGGGCAGCTGTGACGATGAGGGTGGTGGTGCCCGGACCAGGTGCGTCTTCCCTCTGTCTCTGGTCTGAATTTGCAGCCTGGAAATGGGATAAACAGCAAAAACCTAAATTAGAAAATCCGACACGTTGATTTCAAGTGGCCTTGAAGTTAAAGAGCAAACACCTAGTCTTGGGCAGTTATGCAGCCGGCAGGGGGGAGGCTGGGGCGGCTATGATGGGGGGATACGCCCACTTCCAGGAGAGACCAGCAAGCCATGGGACAGTGGGACCGCGGGCCCGTGACAACCTGGTGGCAGTGAGGCCTTTTGCTAGAGGCCCACGGGCACCGTGGACTCCCACACCGCTCTCCGGGGGCCCCGTGGGCGGACAGGGCCTGGCCGGTGGAGGGCCTGCACGTGCCGGCGCCTGTGGTGACAAATCCGATAGCGGGGAGCACGGTGACGATCATCCCGGCCTTTCCCTCCGACCAGCAGAGCTTTCTGGAGCTCTCGCGTTCGCCTGATGGGGCCACGCAGGAGCTCTGACCTTCGTGTAATTACATCGGGCAATGATGGCATGCTGGCTTCTGCACCACCATTCAGAAGTCAGGGACCGGGTGCTTTGGGGTTCTCTGCTGGCGTTTCGTTTGGGTTTTATTTTTGTTTTCTAGGAGCGTGTAATGAAAGAGCCAAGAACAGGGTTTCTGTCCAGTCGCCGGGAGTCTGGGGCACTTGCGGCACGTAAACGTCGCTGCCAGGGTGGCTCACGCTTGGGACCGCCCCTCGCGTGTGACCTGCTCTGTCTGCAGAGCGACGCCCTGGAACCTGGGAGGATTAACGCGTTACAGATTTCCGTTTGTCTTAAAGAATAACGTAAGCGTAAGAGAACTGGCCTGAAAACGGATCCCAACTTTTTTTTTTTTTTTTTAGAATTTGTTTTTCAGTTGTCTCTACTCTCAGGTTTTGTTTCAAAAGTATTTGGCTCTTCAGTTATAATTTGCTCTTTGGTGCAACAGTATCCATAGGACTTAAGCTCTCGATTTAGACTTCTCAATCGTGGCAGAATCACAGGCATGTGTTTTTAAGAGATCCATGTTATAGGCCTTGTGCTATTTCAGATGTAGATTTTTTCAAATCGGCCGTAGAAGCTAGCCAGGAGCCCTTTCTGGGGTACGACCCTGCGAGTTCCCCGTGTGCAGAAGGCAGCTGTGGGGCCATGCGCCCCCTGCGTAACGGGTTGTCCGTGGCTTACGCGAAAACGTGAGCAGCTCACACACGCGCCCGCGCAACTGTCCGTGTGTCACGGCCTTTGGAGAGGTACCCTACGCGTTTCTGGGGCACACGGCATTCACCGCGTGTTACGTGAACGGGACCCACACAAGAACTGCTTCTGCAGAAACGGGCACCTCCTTTGAGCGTTGCTGCTGACGCACTTGCTCCCGAGGCGTTGGTGTGTCTGCGCCTTCGCCCCCGTTGTCACCCCGCCCGCCCGGCAGCCTCAGCCACAATCGGCCCTTTCAGTCCCCGCCAGCAGCGCTCAGCCTTCCAGAAGTCTCCATGTCATTAAAACAACAAGCAGGTGGACCAGGCGGCCAGGATCGTGTCTGCCCGAGTCTGGGCCGTGAGTCCCCTGCTCTGCTCCCCCCTCTTCCCTCAGCCCAAGCTGCTCTGGGAGAGAACAGAGTCTTTCCTCATGGAAAGTTTTACCGACCTGGCTTGGCACCCAAGGCTGGGGCCTCCCCCATTCCATTCGTGATGGAAAGAGTCTGTATCACGGCGATCAAACACGCGAGTCGTGAATACTGTGGACGGCGGCTACTGCGTGATGGGTAGAAGAATGAATTCAGCCACGCAAACGATTCATTAGAGTCAGTCCTTCGTGCACGCGGATGTGCGCCTCGGAGTCTCGAGGCGTAAAAATGACGCCCCACGCCACTGGAGACAGGGTCTGCTGTTGGTGGGTTGCAGGCTCTGATGATGGGTTCTCTGGAGGCCCCGCAGAGGGCTCTCCCAGCGCAGAGGTGAGTCCCCCGGGCCTGGCCTGAAGCTGCTGACCCAAGAAGCAGAGCCTCTAACTGGTCACTTCCAGGGACCGGAGTGCCTCCAAGGGCCGTGGCAGGATTTTCTGACCCGCGCACGCTCCTCGCGGGGCCCGCGGTCCACGTGTGCACGGAGCTGTGCGTCAAGGGACGGTGCGCCTCGTGGGGGTCAGATACGCAGACGTCGGTGTAAACATTTTAGCCTTTGTCCAGATAAACCGAAGTGTGACCCGGCAGCTAGCAGAGACCGTTGGTCAGTGTGACGAGGGTCTCTCAAGTGGACGTGGGCAGCGCCCCAGCCCCGTGTTTCCGCTGTCTCAGAAGGTGTGTGCTTCCCCTTGGGGACCCGCCGCGGCCGACCCCCAGGGCAGCAGTGGTCAGGAGGCCGGGCCTCCAGGAAGGAAGAGGGGAAAGAGAGCGGGGGGTCCGGGAGGCCTGCTGAGGAAGGCCCTCTAGAAGTAGCGTGCAGTCACAGACGGGCACCCAGCCCGTAACCCGTCGGGCCGTGACGTCAGAGCATCTGCCCCTTCCGACGGGCCGTGGGGCCAGGCGGGCGAGGGGCCCTTCGGCGCGTGGGACGTGGGAGCTTCGGTGTCGGTGAGGTTCCGGGCACTTTCCTCCATTCTTACCTGGTATAGACATTACCTACAAGCATGGAGGGCTTTGAGTTATCTTGTTTCTGATGACGATATCATTCTAGAGTCTGCCTGCTTTCTGTGTACTTGGAGAGGGATCCGTGGGATTGCCGTCAGTGATGTTTCTGCCTCTCCTCGCCGTCACGGGCCTTAGCTCGTTTCCCTCTTAGTATTAACTTGAGATGAAGAAATAGAGCTGGAGAAGGAAAGCAAAGGGAAGAGCCCGAGACCGCCATGGAGCTCAGCAGCCTTCCATCTACTTACGGCAGGAGCGCAGAGGACCCGCCAGCCGATGCCCAGACGTGACTGTGCTTGTGGGCAGCGTGGGACGTGCTCGTGGTGCTTTTGTCCTTTGTCACGGGCAAGCTCTGAGTAGTCGCAGAGTGTGCGTGGACGAGCGTTTCATGACTGCCATGCTGGTTCTTTCTGACTTCCTCCTGCAGAGAGCAGGGCACCTTTCTGAGAGTTCTTTAAATGGCTTTGTCTCTGCCACAGATCAGGTTGTACGACTCGGGCCTGGGCTCCGTGCCTTTTCTTTCCCTGAGGCTCGCGGCGCTTTCCTACTTGAGAATGAGCGCTCTTTACAGATACCTTCAGATCTGTGAGCCTGCGAATAGCACGCCACTGTGCCGCGTCACCGGAGCGTGAAGCTGTAAGGCAAAGCATTTAAGAGCATAATAGCCACATTCAAAAAGCACGGTTGGTGATCAGCCATCAGGGCCTGTCGTCTCCTTGGGGAGAGTGGTGACCAGGGCAGCGGAGGGCTCTGTCTACATCTGTCGGACAACCGTGTTTTTGTAAGAGCAGCCAGACTCTTCCGTAACCCGGGCGCTGGGCTCTCCTGCCCCCGGAGCTGCAGGCAAAGAGACGGCTAGGCACGGACGCTTTTAAGCGATCTTCCTGACGGAAAAGCGTATTCTTACCCACGGATCCCTAAGGAACACTGAGTCACTGGCTCACGGGTGTCCGTCACATTCAGGCAGAGAAGAACACGGATGCTTGGAATTGTGGCAACGTTCTTCCCGTCGGAACTGAGAAAGTCGCTCCCGACCGAGCTGACGCATCATTGTCAACAGAGAACCCACGTGCCAGTAACAGCACGGCCTTTGGCGCTTTTCAGACTGGCTGTTTGCATACGTTCTCTCAGTTCCCATCTTCAGCCTTGGAACAGACCCGTGGCCGGAAGCGCCAGTGTTGGCCACGCTCGGCAGGGGAGACGGGGCTCGCAGACGGGTCGGTTCATGTGCTCACATCACACTGAACAAGTGACAGGCCAGGAGCACCACGGGGACCTGCCAGCTGTGGTGTAAGTGCAGCCTCTTTACCAGGGTCAGCTCCGTCATGAGTATCTCTGCCCACTCGATACGTGACATTTAAAGCGTCCTGCTTAAAAGTCTGGCTTGCAAGCGTGAGTGGGCCTTGCAAACCCAGGAGGACCGTGGTGTGTCTTCACCGGAGAACCTCTGGTTCTCGCCGGAGGCACCTTTCGAGAGCTCGGAAAGGGTGCCAAGACAGACAGGACTTGCAGAGTGTTGGAGAGAGGGCCTCACAGAGTCAGCACTCCCAAAGAAAGCAACAAAAATACTGACAGAACCACCAAATCAATCGTTTCACGATCTGGAAGTTCACCGAAGAGGCGGAACAAACTGAAAAGCATTGACTCGAGAAAAAACGGACCCACGAAGAAGAGTGGGTCTGTGATGGTGTAAGCGGGGGCTACTCCCATCCCGCCTTCCCCCGCTCCTTGGAGCACAGCTGTGGAAAGACAGCAGCTTCACAGACCGTGAAGGACGTTGGCCTCTGTGGGGCTCTGTGAACACCCTGCCCCGAAGCGCAAACAGCGTCTCGACTGGTGGCGAAGCTCCCTGGAAGGGTCGTCTTCCCGGGCCATGATGGAAAACACAGACGGCTAGACTCACGCTTGCGGGAGATTGCCCAGGCTGGGATCTCAACCGGGGCCAGCGGGAGACCGGCCACACGAGGTGACCGCAGCGGGGTTAACAAGCCCCGACATATTCCCGGGGACCGGGAGACCACACGTGTGCACTCAGATGCGCACATGCTCAGGAAAGACCCGGGGAAAGAAAGGACCGGGTCGTTCGCCGCAGGCTGGCCTGGAGACCCTGTGCGGAAGCAAAGTGGATGCTGAGGCTGACTTGGGGATTGCCTGCAGTTCGATCTCATCAACAGAAGGTGGAGACGTAAGGCATTTAAAGAAACCTCCCGACTGACCATTAACCCTGCTAACCTGAGGGTGACCCTTGGGAAGCCAGGCTTCAAGATAAAAACATGGTTTTCAAAGAGGAATAGAGAACTTACGTAGCCACACGTTACAGAGATGACAGGAGTCACAGAATCCGTCCAGAAAAGTCATCAAATACACAGCAGCAAGGGAAGGGGGAAATAAAGAGCAAACCCTATTGGCGGAGGAGTCTGTTTCCAAAGTTCCTCCAATACGTTATCTGTAATGCTCAGTTTTCAACTAAAACATTACGAAACCTGGAAAGAAACTTGAAAATATGTCCCATACAGACGGGGAAGAAACAACGCACCAGAGTAGACAGTGTCCTTGAGAGGGCTCAGCTGTTGGACTTAGCAGCAAGGGCTTTAAGTCAGCGGCTGGAGATCTGTTCAAAGAACTAAAGGAAACTATGTTTAAATAATTAAAGGAAAGTATGACAACAGTGTCTCAGCAAATAGAGATTATCCATAACGAGATTAAAAGTTTATTAAAGAACCAAGTAGACATTCTCGCCTTGCAGAGTACGATAACTGAAACGAAAAGTTCATTAGAGAGGCTCAGAGGCAGATTGGAATTGGCAGAGAAAAAGAGTCAACGAACTTGAAGAAATGTCTATAGATTATCCAGTCTGAGGAATAGAAAGAAAAAAGGAAAATGAATGTGTGGGAAACCATAAAACATGTAAATAGGCATACTGAGAATCAAGAAAGACAGGAGAGAGAGAGAAAGGGGTAGGAAAAATATATGAAGAGGCAATGGCCCAAATCTCCCCAGATTTGATGAAAAACATTGTACATATCCAAAAACAAACAAACAAACAAAAAAAAAAAACAACAACAAATTCCAAGTAGAATAAATCCAAAGAAATACAGCTGAGCCCATTATAATCAGACTGTCGAAAGTCAAAGGGAAAGACACAATCCTGAAACCAACAGGAGAGAAACAAGTCCCCAGGGACACGGAGTCCTCAACAGGAGTAGTGGCTGACTTCTCACTAGCAATCGCAGAGGTCACAGAGTTTTGAAAAGACCATTGACCAAGAAGTCAGTAGCTAGCAGATCTAGCTTTAAAAATGAAGGAGAAATGGGGCGCCCAGGTGGCTCAGTCGGTTGGGCGTCCGACTTCAGCTCAGGTCATGATCTCACGGTTTGTGAGTTCGAGCCCCGCGTCAGGCTCTGTGCTGACAGCTCAGAGCCTGGAGCCTGTTTCAGATTCTGTCTCCCCCTCTCTGTGCCCCTCCCCTGCTCCTGCTGTGTTTCTGTCTCTCTCAAAAAATAAATAAACATTAAAAAAAATTTTTTTTAATGGGGAAATAAAACTGTTCTTGGGTAAGCAACGATGTGGATATTTTGTTGCCAGCAGACCTGACCTAGGAGACGTTTTGAAAGCAGTCCTCTCGGCTGTTGGCAACTCAGATACGCGCACTTGGTAAAAAGTAAGTTTGTAGATAAATTAAAAGACAGCATACGTATTTCAAAACTCTTTTCTTCTCCAAACTTGTTTAAAAGAAAATACATAAAACAAAAATTACAAGACTATTCTGATTGGCTTATATAAAGGTGTCATTTGTGTGACAATAACAGAAAGGGAATGGTAGGGAAGGAAGCTATATCAAAGCAAAGATGCTCTATGTTATTAGGAATAAGTTAATATTAGGCTGAACTGGAAGGCTTTAAGTTAAGCTGTATATTATAATCTCTAGAAGAGCCACAAAAAAAACTAATTGAAAAATTTACACCGTAAATGAAACCAAGCCAAACCAAACAAAAAAAGCATTAAAGTGATACATTAGAAAACATATTCAACACCAACGAAGGTAGTAATGAAAGGTCATAGAAACAAGAAAAATGACAAACAACCCCCCTCCCAAGACATGGAAAACAAACAACAAAATGGCAAATGTAATTCCTACAACAAAATTACATTAAATTTAAATGAACTAAATACTCCAATAAAAAGGTGAAGTTTGTCAGACCGGATTAGGGAAAAGAAAACAAAGCAGGACCCAATTATATGCTGTCTACAGACGACATACTTTAGATTTAAAGGCACAAATAGGTTGAAAGGATGGAAAAGATATACCAAGCAAATAGTGACCAAAAGAGATTTGGAGACAAAATCAATTTAAGACCAAAGAAAATGTCGAGGCGCCTGGGTGGCTCAGTCAGTTACGTCTGACTCTTGATTTTGGCTCAGGTCACCGTCTCATGGTTCGCGAGTTCAAGCCCCGCGTCAGGCTCCATGCTGCCTGGGATTGTCACCCTCTTCCTCTCTCTCTGCAACCCCCTTAAAACAAATAAACTTGAAAAAAATGAAAGAAAATGTTGATGGAGACAAAAAGGGACAATTTATAATGAGCGAAATGTAAACTGAACAAGAAGATACGATAGTTTTAAGTGTATTTGCACCTGAAAACGCCCGCATAAAACACGAAACAAAAGTTGGTAGATTTAAGGGGATAAACGGAAAGACGAAAATAATGGCTGGAGACCTCACCACACTACTGTCAGCGATGGACAGAATAACTAGACAAAAAATCAGGAAGGATGTAGAACAATTGAACAGTGCTGTCAACCAGCTCGACCCAAAAGACATGGATAGAACACTCAACAGAGTGGAATGTGGGTGGAACATTCTCCAGGGTACATTTTCTATTCATACAACGAGCCTTAGTAAATTTCAAAGGATTAATTCTCATCACAGTGGAATTAATGGAATTAATTTATGGAATCAGTGCAATCCCTATCAAAATTCTAGCAGGTATTTGGTTTTGCTTTTTTTCAGCAACATGACAGATGACAAAATGATCCTAAAACTCATACGGAATTTCACAGACCCAGAGTAGCCAAAACAATTTTAAAAACAAAGAACGGAGTGGGACACACACTTCCCGATTCAAAATTTACTCTAAAGCTACAATGATGAAGACAGTGTGGCACTGGCGTAAGACATACAGGTCAACGGAACAGAATTTAGAGGTAAGAAATTCCTATGTTTATGGTAAGTTGATTTTTAACAAAAATGCCGAGCCATTTAACTGGGGCAAAGGATAGCCTTTTTAACAAATGACACCAGAAGAATTGGATATCCATGTGCAAAAGAGTGAACTTGCACCTTTAGCCTCATACCGTACACAAAAATCTCAAAATTGATCCTGGAATTAAATGTACAAGCTAAAACGATAAACACGTAGTAAATAACATAAGAGAAAAATCTTCAAGACCTTAGATTAGGCAAAGATTTTTTAGATATGATACCAAAAAACATAGTCCAATATCTAAAAATGGGCAAATGAGACCCCATCAAAATGCAAATTTTATTCTGCTTCGAAAGAACTATTCAGAAAATGCGAAGACAAACAATTGACTAAAGAATATAGTTGCAAAATACATATCTGATCGAGGGCTCGTATCCAGAATGTACCAGAAGTCTTATCTCAACAATAAGAAGACAGCCTAGACAAAAACTGGCGTCTAAGATTTAAGTAGATGTGTGAATGGCCGATAAGCACGTGCAGATATGCTCAACGTCGTCAGTCATCAGGGAGGGCAGCCGTGACACCGACACGGAGGTGATTTTGTACCCAGTGGAGGGAGTCTAATAAGCAAGAATGGCAGTGGCACACTTGGGAAGAGGCAGAGGAAACGGGAGCACAGTTGTGTCCCGTGGCCCATCCATTCTACGCTTCAGTATCTGCCCACGAGAAGTCAGCACCGACGTCCACACAAGGCCTTGCGTGCAGATGTTCTCAGCAGCATTATTTATAACGCCCGAACATCTGAGACAACCGAGTGTCCAGCCCCTGGACCACAGACGGGAAAGGCATGTCACAACCAGACGATGGAGTGTTAGCCAGAAGGAGGATTGACGTGCTAACGCACACTCCAGCGTGGGGCACCTGGAAAACACAAGGCCGAGTCAAAAAAGCTGGACACAAACACCCCCTGTTACGTGGCTCCATCCGTGTGAACGTGTCCAGAAGAGCCAGACCTCCAGGGATGGCTTTAGGTCTGCATCTGTTACGGGGCTTAAGGAGCTTCCTTCCAAAGTCACCCACGTTTGTTAGGACACTCGATGCCAGAGGCAGAACGGCTCTTTTGAAGCTGAAGGCTTGTGTGTGTCACGTACGGTTTTTCCTTTGTGGAACACGTACGGTCCTCAGACTCCTTTCTTAAGGACAGCTGGGAGACAATTTGTGGCGTAAACACAATGCTGGCGGTCGAATTTCTCGGGGGGCGCAAAACTGCGTGTGCTTCCACGTTATCCCCCATTTAGCCGGCGTAGGGACCTTTTGGGAGACACGGCCAGTGAGTGGTACCAGGGGCCGCTCCGTTGGTTGCCTCGTGGCGGCGTCCTCGATTTCCCGCCGTCGGGCATGCAGCCTGTCCATCGGTTTCCATGTCGGGGGGGTGCACGGAGCTGGGAGTCCCTGCACCTTTCTCTGCTTGAATTTTGAAGCAGGGTTCTTCCTTCCTTGCAGATTATAACGTGGACACTTACACACACTGCAGAACAAAGAAGGCCTGTTCCTTTCCGAAACATCCGCCCTTATCGGGCCCAGGGGACCCCGGCTAATCAGAGCCCGATACTGCGCACAATGGGCCGAGTCAGCCAGACCACTCCCCGCCCTGGGCGCACGCTGTCACTGCAGAGCCAGCGGCCGGAGTTCTTTTGTTCTGAAATGGGGCAGACAGTGCAGGATGCAGTCATCGGGCCTGGGGGCGGCGTTATCAGCCCCCCGGCCGTCCTCTCTCCCACCCAAGGGTGCAGGCTTCCCCAGCACTCGGCCCTATCAGGCCCCACAGCTGCTGTTAGTTTAGATACGGCAGGAAGTGGGCCCGGAGGACAGTGGCAGTTGATGGCCCTCGGCGGCGTCCAGAAACGCCTGGGATTTGCCTGGGGTCTGGCTCTAGCCCGAGTCCACCGCAGGGGGGAAAGGGGGAATGTGCCACAGAGACACCGTCTGGCCACACAGATGTAGGGGAGCCTGGCTGCCACCTGGGGCCTTGGCTGGTCACTCAGAGCGGGCAGCTGGGCCTGAGAGCCCAACGTGGGACCCGCACATGGGCAGCACCCTTCAAACCAAAAGCAAGAAGCCCGGGACCCCGGACCTGTCCACTTCCTCCGGCTAGCCCGTGTAGCTCTTTGTTGTGGAAATGGCTGCAGACCTGTCAAGACCCCGGGAAAGCCTTGTTGTCCCGGCCCCTCTGTCCTTTCCGCCCCTGACACGGGCAGATGGTTCTGATGGGGCTGGGAGCCGTGGCCCAGAGACGGCTGGGCTGGAAACCGGGGGCAGGTCTCGGCCGGCGGTCCGCATCACGATGGGTTCCCCGTCGGGGTGGCTCTGAGAAGTCCACGGGCTCGGCGCTGCCTGCGCCGGGACCCTCTGGGTGGGGCAGACCTTTCTCCCCCACCGGCCCCTCTCGGGCTTGTGCTGGAACCGGTTTCCAGAAGGGACTCCAGATAAGACGGTGGCACCGTTACGGCCCTAGCCGGCATCTGAGAACGTTTCGCGTGAGAAATTGCATTTCGAGACATTTCCCCTGAATTGCCATCCCCAAACGAGATCGGGGAACAGGGAGCGTGCCCCTGGCCGCGGCACGGCTGCGTCCCGGGTGGGGAAGGCCGCGCTGTGCCTGCTGCTGTTGGCACCCCTCCCCGCCTTCACGGTGTCAAACCTCGAGTCGCCTTTATTTGCACTTTGCTTTTTTTTTTTCCACGGTAGCTGTTGCCAGCAAGCCGTAAACTACCGTATATCACTCAGATTTAAGAACCTAAACTTTAAAACAAATTAAACTCTTGTTGACATTGTAATAAAAATCAGAATGGAACCAAGTGGCTCAGTAGAAGCAAACTTCAATTATTTTTGTGGATTTAAGATTGTTTTCTGGGATTCCCAGACTCCCAGCACAGCGAAGTTATTTCCTCTTGGCAGATGGCTGGACAGCAGAAGGGCGGTGGACGGAGGGAGGGCGGTGGCGCTGGGCCGTGCGGCCTGCCCGTCAGCGGCGGGCTCGCTCTGGCTTCGGCGGGGGTGTCTGCGGCCACACTTGAAAAAGCCACAGGACAGCTTGCAGTGCTGGGGCTGGGAGAGTGGCACGCCCACATTTTTTTCACGCACTTGAATTTAAGAAAAGCGCCCAAAACCTGCTTGTCAAGGTCTGGCCGCTCATCGAGTGTTTGGATTAAAAGCGTGGGAAGCATGCGTCGGACCGTCGTTGTGAACTTTGTCCAAACGCTGGAAAGTGCGCAGAGTGGCCGCACCCACCCTCCGCTCCCCTGGTCCTTATCTCTCATCACCCGTTAACCACGGTGTTGATGCTCTGTCACCCTCGGAGATGGAAACGGTGGTTTCCACGGGACCAAGTGCCAGCTTTCCATCCTGCGTGCAGCTTCCTGTCCCGATAGGGCGAAATGAAGTATGGCACGGAGACATACGGATGGAAACTGGGTGATTGATCACTTTGGTGAGCATTTCCCCGGAGGCGTGGCAGGCTCCCTGGGGGTGCCTTTTGACCTGGGCTTTCAAGCGAGCCTTTTACCAGAATCGGCCCTTCCCTGGCCTGCCGCTTCCTCCTCTGTTCTGCTTCCTGTTTCTGTGTTTTCAAGGCCAGGTGGGCAGCGGGGCCCAGTGCACGCGGCCTGGAGCCGTCCCCAGCTGCCGCCCTGCTAGGTCGGCAGAGCCTGGCGTTGGGGAGCCGGCGGGGGTGGCCGGGCACCGGCACGGCTCCTACCTGCCGCCAGGGCGCAGCTGGGAGGAGGCCCCTCTGCGCTGGGAGGAGCTGGGGCCTGGAGTGTGGGCCTTGCTGAGCAGACGGCATCCAGCACATTCATTAAATGCTGGGAAGGTGAGGAGAGCTTCAGGACGCACAACCCTCTGGGCGGTTTCTTCCCGGCGCCCCTCAGTGTCCTGAGCTGCAAAGAGCAGGGCCCTGGGCACCGGGAGCATCTTTGCAGACACTTGGGGGACTCTTAGAGCAGCTCTGGTCACCGCTGCATCGGTGACCTCCACTTGAGCAGGGCTTCCTGAAGTCAGCACTCAGATGGGTGCGTGGAAGTGTGGCCAGACCTCTGGCCGCTTGTGGGGAAGGTGGAGCCGTGGTGGAGGGGCTGACCTCGGGCGCCTAGGCCTGCGCTGTGCCCGGGACCCCGGACTTGTCCGCTTCCGCTGGCTAGTCCGTGTAGCTCTTTGTTGTGGAAATGGCCACAGACCGTCAAGACCCCGGGGAAAGCTCAGACACCGCTTTGCCGTCAAGTTACCCACGCCTGATACAGAGCCCCTTCAGTCTGAGCTAACGTCTATTGCGCACACATATTTCTAAATAGCTCGTTCTCTGCACGTTGCCTCCTTTTGAGGACATATGTTAAGGCTTCTTCGGAAGCCAATGTAGATAAACAGAGAGAGAGTGAATGCCAGATTTTGCAAATGGATGGCTCGTAGCCCCACCAAAAGGAAGAAACCCAGCAGACGCGAGCCCGCCACGTGGCTGGGGGGTGACGTCGGCCCGGCCTGAGCAATAAATGCCCAGAAGCCTCCGGTGAGACTGTTACTTAGCTCTCGCTCGGTCTCCTGGAAACTCACGCAGAGGATCCGTTCAACGTTCAAAAGAGGACATAACAAACAATATTTGCAGATTCCTCACTCTGTTCCGGCATCGCAGGGCCTTCAAAACACACGCGCACCTCGGTTCTCTGGCTCCTCGAAAATTAGAGGGGAGTGGGCAGAGGAGGTCAGGCAGCTGACGATAGTCACAGTTGAAATAGCGGTTCGAGAAGACAAAGCCAAGCTGCCGGACCGCTAATGACCGCGCACTTGCCTTGAGTCTGGGGACCTAGAGATGGTTTTGGGAGGACTTTTCAGGAGAGTGAGACGGGCTGGGTTGGAACAGGTTGGAACCTGTCCTGGTCTGCTCCACGTGGACAGCTGCAGATGTGTGGGCCTCTGAAGGACGTGACCCGTCTCCAGGCTTGGGTTCCGTCGGGAGTTCGGAGCAGCTAGACTCTCCCCGGAAAGCAGCTCTGAGAAAGCTGCAGACCCGGGCGGGCTGCTTCCCCGGGCCCCCCGCGTCCTTCCCGCGTTCGAGTGACGGCTTGGGTCTGTCCTTTCGAGGAGGGTCGGAAACGGCGGTTCCACCTGAGGCCTCGGGCCGAGAAGTGGTCTTCGGGAGCACGGTGACACAGCCAGACCGCTCCTCTTGGTGGACCAGGGGCGCGCGGTTATTACATAAAGTCAATTAGAGCGCATACATGCCGGTCCTGCTGATTTGATTTAGAACTAACGAAAGCTCCAGTAATGGGCAATTACAAGAAACTTAATGGCCCTTTATACTGAATGCAGCTTCCATGGCACCTAATATACTGTGATGAATGACTCATTATGTGCAGTGTTGGAATAGCTTCTATGAAGATTAGTAATCAGATAATCAATACAAAAATTCAATCTTGGGTGTTTTTCCACTCCAGGGTCAATATGTCCTCCAGACCCGGGGCCTGTTCCCTGGGCTGTACTTGGTGGCCGCTCCCTGTCAGTTCGGTTGTCTCTTCCACACACAGAATCTCTGAGAGGAACTTACCAGCTCGGTTTCGCACACGGTTTTCTTCCTGCATTCTGTGATTTTTCTGTTCAGATCTTCACAGAATAAAGAAGCAGGCTTCGCTGCTGGTCAGTTTTCTCAATACTCACAGGAACAATTCCTACCCTCAAGGTGGGCTCAGACCAGTGGGGCCCGTGAGCACGGGAGTGGCGGCAGGTGGCCCTCCCCCGGGGGGCCAGGAGAGCCAGGAGTGGCAGGGTGAAAAGGCGTCTTGGTGCAGAGGACATCGCTGGGGGTGGGCGCCGCCACGGGATGGGCTCGGCCGCCCAGCAGCTTCCCCAGGTAGCAGGCGAGGCGCCTAGGCTGACCGACCGTCACCGGCTTCTCCCGGGCTCCAGCTTGCCTCTGAAGACGGTGCTGGCGTTTAATTACGAAAGTTTCAGACGCGTGCAAGATACGATAAATAGTGCGGTGGGTCCCCAGGGCCCTCACCCAGGTCCACACTCGGGGCGGGCAGGACACGGCACTCTGTTCCTTCTCTGCCCTGTAGTGCTCGTTGCTGAGATCGCAAGGACCCGGGTCCTGGACCTCGTGTCTGCCTCCTGCCATCCCACAGGTACAGACGGCCGTTTAAGCGCCCACTTTCTTATGTGATTACAGCAGGGCAGCCCCGCCTGACAGAATTACTCATGATTCTCTGGTAAGGTGAGGATTTACTTCAAACGCACATTAACCGATAAGGTGTGGTTTCACTTCCCGTGAAGCCAGGAACCGGTGGGCTTGAGCCTTTCCTCTGCCTCCGTGATGAGCAGCCTCTTCTGACCAAACCCGGCAGCTGCCAGGCGCGTGGAGGGCGCTTGGCCTGTGCTCGGCCGGCGGGCGGTCTGGTGCAGCCTGCCGAGGCCCAGCCGGTGCACCGTCGTGGGGACGCTGCCGATGCCCACAAAGGATCGGGAGCCACTTGCTTCGTTGGCGCCTTTTGTGTTGAGGACACCGACTCGTGTCCCCGGGCAGGGAGACAGGAGGCAGCAGCCCGATCGTCTCTCTGTCTCTCTCAGTCCACTTCACGTTGTTTATTTTTTAATTAAAGGGAGCCTTTTTGGTCTTTTATTTTTTCATTGCTGTTAATTCTGCGTGAATAGAAATTGTATATTTCGGGGAAACGTGTTTTCTAGCAGCACAAAGAAAGCCCTGGAAAAACGCTTGTGGTTTAGTGATCCCCAGGAGCGACCGTGGGGTGAGTTTGGCGTGGAGACAAAAATGGGCCAGGTGATAGGGGAGCCTACGCCCGCCGCACGCCCGCGGAACCCCCCGGTCACGTGGCCGGCCCGGTCCCCACGGAGGCTGGAGTTTCCACACGGGCGTTCGCATTATCTGGAGTATTCGGGCTAAATAAGGAAGCAGGCACTGAAGGCAGGAAAATTATTCCGTTTTAATGGCTGACAGTCCCGTGTGACAATAGTATCTGCCAGTCCCAGCCCCACACGCAGTCGGGAGGGTCATGTTTTATTAAAACCGTGACTTGTTGTCACTCAGACTTCGCCGTCCCGGTCCCTCCTTCCAAAAATAGCAGGCCCCGTGGCAGTGGCTTATTATGATTAAAAAGATAAAAATAAGTGAAGGCTGAAATGGGTCCAGGACACCCGAGGTAACACGGGAACTTGCTTTTTAATGAAACTTGAGAGACGGCCTCATTTTCCACCGCCTCACAAAGCGTCTTTGAAAAAAGTCAGAAAAGTAAAACAGGACTTCGGTGATGTTGCAACTCTGCATTTTCAGAATTGCCATGGTTGTGACAGTCCTGCAGAAGGGCACCTGCTCTCGCCCGAGGCCGTGCGGGGCCGGGGACGGCACCGGCCACGCCAGGTGGGGCCGCATGGCCGCTGAGCCCGCCGTCCACACCCGGCCACGGGCGGAGTGCCCACCTGTGAACGAGGAGGTAGGGACGGCGGACTTTGTAAGACGCTGCCCCTTTTAAGAAATTAAAACCCCGCGCGAGAGACGGCTCCAGCTTTCTTCAGCGCCCACCCATGCTTGGGGGGGAACAAAAGCGTGTTCTTCTCTGCTCCTACCTTTCCAAGCGGTGGCTTTTATCGTGACGTTTTCACGCACTGCCCACACCTGCCGTAATGCTTTCAATCACCAAGGAGGTCTGGCTACGTCTGTGCAGTGGTGCATGTGAACACCGTGTGTCCAGCAGGCCACCGACCGCGTGGATCACGCCCTCCGCACGGAAGGTCTCGGCAGCGGGGACCCGCGCGCTCGTTAGGATTTGCGTCCGGTGGCCTCTGCGTCCCAGAACCACTGGCCGTGTAAAGGTTCACACGGCAGACGCTACCTGGCCAGGGGTATTTCTGGTTGCACTGCTGTCTGCCTAAATTATCATCCTCTCGGGTTACAGCACTAACTTTAGCTAACGGTGTATTTTCTGGGAAAGTTAGCAGATACTTTTTAAAATTATCTTTTAGTTATAGGAATGGGGAAAACGGCCTTCCTGTTTTGTTTTGCTCCTCACAAAGCTATTTTGGCTCTCCCTTAAAAATAAAAATGTCTCTGATGAAGGGCACGCATTTTGCTGTCCCTCAGAAAAAACTGAGTAAGCACGTACCAACCACCCTTGTACGTTTCTTTACACGCGGTACTTAATTTGGCCGTGAGCTTCGAGCAGGCCCACGGGACGAGACAGTGCCGCTGTGGCCACAGGACCTGCGCCCAGAACTTAATCCTGCGTGGATCCTTCCGGCCTCTTTGTTTCCCACGTGGCTTGTGTTTAAAGGACAGCGATGGCCTTTGAGAAGTCGTCCTCTTCGTGAAAAAAGCGGCATCGTGGCCTGTCATCAAACCAGAAATGAAAAAGGAACAGTGGCCCTGCCAGGCTGACTCTGAATTTTTAAAACTTCACGGGACAACTGTCTCCTTAGCAGAACTAACCTCGCTATTGGAAAGGAGGAAGATGCTTCAAAAGCGCGTTTTACGTAATCAAGTTAACGAGTACCGACGCAATCGATATTTTTTTCAAACAGTAGACGCAAGAGTGTTACTTGTGAAGTATAGCCCTTAGCCATCTGCACTGAACTTTTTTAAAGCAAAGATGACACCGTGTGGCTGGGGGAACGTTGCCGAACTGGATTTCTTACTCCCGAGGCCCAAACCCAGCTCCCAAGGAAGTCGGCCCAGTGTCTGTGTGGACACCCGCCTCTCCCGTGTCCTCCCTCCCCGAAGCCCCGCGCGTGGGCCCCGCGACCCTGATGGGTGGGTTCCTGCCAGGGAGAGGGGACAGAGAACCCCGCCCACGGTCCCAGGCCTGTGGGGCCAGTCAGGGGCAGCCCGGGGGCGTCCGTTCAGTTGTTTCGCCCCGGGCGACACTCAGGGCTGCGTCCGGGGCTGTCGGCGCTCCGTGACCGACACGGGGAGCGCGGCCCGGGTTTGTGTTAGCCCATAACACGCCTACACGGAGAGGTGCTCTGATCCTCTAAAGAATGCACACGCTGTGCAGGAAACACTGAAACTCAACACACGGAAATGACCCCCGCCTCTCGGCACCGTGGTGAGTCTCTGTGAGTATGCGTGCAGTGTGGCCTAGCCCAGGTCTCCGCTGGCGTGCCCGAAAGTCCACTCTTCCCACGGACAGGAAACTGAACGTTCACCAGGAAGTGCCAGTCCTGCGGCACGTCGGCTGCGGAAGCAGGCTGGCTGGGCACGCGCTGGGCACGTCGACGCGTCCCTCTGCCGTTCAGAAAGCCAGCCCGGAGAGCGAGCCTGTCCCCAAGGAGGCCGTCGCTCAGGCCGCTGATGATGCTGTGTGAGGCCTGGAGCGTCCCCTGCCCTCTCTGGGCCCGTCTTCGAAGAACGATAATAACATCCACCTCCCAGAGGGCTGGGGAGGGTGCTGTGCGGTTCACGCCTGTCTTACGCTCGGCACGCGCAACTCCAACCGGGAGGTTGGTTTCTCCTTTCGGCGTGATCACGGCATCCCCGACTCGGAGGGCAGAGAGGGGTCTCGGCCAAACCCCCATGTCACGGAGGAGACCCTCAGGCTCCAGTCAGGCGCAGGGGCAGGGTGAGAACAGGACCGAGGTCGTCTTCCTCCGGCCCTCCCGCTGCTGCGTCCGCCCCGAGAGCGAGTGTCTGGGGCACAAAGAGCTCACATCAGGTTTTCCGGGGAAGGTCACAGGCCTCCGTTCGTAAATCTCTGACCCGGCGTTTAAATGGTGCGGCAATCACGTGAAGGGACTTGAGTTCTGAGAAAGTTAGAGAATCGTGCGACCATGAGGAGTTGTTGGCTTTGAAGTGGCTTCATTCACGGCCCCGGGCACCCCCCACCCCGCACAACAGGGGTCGGGCCGCCTTTCAAAACAAGCACCACCTAGATGCTGGGTCGTTTCTGTCACTTTCTGGGGATTGCTTTCCCTCCCAGCGTCTGTTTCTGTTTTAACTCTGATCGCACAGCGTCCTCTAGTTCTTAGGATCTAAGGGACACACTGTCAGAACCCCGGGTCTCCTTTCTAGTTTAAGGTGCCATCATCACTTCCAAGCCCCTGTTATTTAAAGTCAAGCACAGATGCACACACCATCACTTCTTCCCTCAGGGTAGGAAGGAGGGCTGTCGCGGACAAGCGTGGGGGCCGAAAAGATGGACGGCACCCTCCTCCCCAGGCCAGCGATGAGCAAGCTGCCTCAGAGGCCGAGAGAGGCCCCCACGGGCAGGCAAGGTGCGTTGACAGCGGGGCTGTGCTGGGCCGTCACATCGGAAAAACAGACTTAAAACCGGTCGAGTGGGCGCACGCGGCGAGAGCGGGGCCCGTGTCAGGCGGGCAGCGTCGTGTCAGGGCCTCCGGCAGACCGTCCGTGCGGCGCCTGGAACCACCGTGCCACGCCGCTGGGATTTCTGAATGAAGTTTCCCATAAGGCGTGTCAGCAAACCTCTGGCTTTGATATCTGTGTGATCGGGTTGAGGGCGGTCAGTTCCCTTTGCTGTTTGTTTCAGAGCAAAGGAAATGCTGATGTGCGGTGTTCGTTCTGACGATGCAGTGGAAAATTGGTGGCCGTACAGACACCGAGTGGTTCCTGGTTCCTCCGGTCGCTTGCTGCTTCTCCTCCTTGAAAAAAAAAGTTTTTTTTTTCAAGGCACGGAACAGCTAGTACAGGAGAAATGAATGAAAAAAAGTAGGTGTTTTTAGCACAAACGGAACAGAATGCCCCGTCTGTGTGCATGGCGCCAGTGGGGGGTGGTGTTTTAAGAGAAGCCGCGGAAGAGGGGAACGCGGCCCACCCTTCGCGCCGGGTTCTGAGCCCCGAGCAGCCCTGCGGACACAGAGGGGACCAGGGGCAGGGGCAGAGTGGAGGCCAGGCTGGGAGGAGGGGGCCTGGCGGGCACGGGCACGGACCCTGGGCTGGCGGAGCTCCTCACCCGTGAGCCCGAGGGCCGCCGTGGCCACTTGCCGAGCCTCCCTCCCACTCTCTGCTTCCAAACCCGCGACTGCGGCATCTGCCTCCCCTCCCTCCTGGGACTGTCGCGGGGGACGGCAACGGTGCGCGTGCGTGTGTGTGTGGGGAGCGGGGGGGCCGCCTACGGGTTCCTGACATTCTGATTGAGATCCTTGGCTGCTTTCGAAAACCAGGAATTCCGAAAAGGGGGGAAACTGGGCTTATAAGCGAGGCGTCAAGAAGGAAAACATGTTCAGTGAGGTTCAGACCCTCGCCGCCCCCTTCGGTCACGTTGTCTCAGGAGAGCCCGACAGAAGCACACCAGGGGTAAACTGAGGCCATTTCACTACAGCACGAGGCTGTAAAGTCCGTTTTTTTCAAAATGGTGTTGAAAAGGAAACTCGTGAGATGAAAATACAAAAATTTTACTTTAGGAAGGACCCTTCACCGATGACTTTGCGAGCTTATTTGTAAATCGCCGCGAGATCTGTGTGTGTTGCTGGAAGGTTCCAGTGACTGTGGACAGGTAACGTGAGCGGAGGTGAGAGCGCGTGCCTGTGCTTTGTACATTTCAGACTTTAAATGTTAGAAAAACACGAATTTTCTTTTCACTCCGTCTCAGATCTGCACATCGAGGTGGCTCGGGTGTGTGTGTGTGTCTCCTGCACACGTATCCCAGAGTAAAACAAGAATTCAAACTGCCACAGAAGTTTCAGGAAAAAAACAGTAGTTTCCACCTTGGGAGCGCTTGAGAGAAAACTTAAATACGAGGGAAAAAACCTTTCTCATTAAATTAAATTGTGGTATAACAGCTCACCACATCCTGCTGCAGGGACATCTGACACTAAGCACAGCAAAGGTTCCTCTTTTAGGTGTCTGACAAGCTGTGAGGGTCACATGTTACCTGCAGTTCAAAATACTTGCACAGAGAAAAAACCCTTCGTGTCGGTGGAAAAGCTGAATAAGAAGATGGAAACTATCAGCAGAGAGGAGACACTGTAGGAAACCGTAACAGAGAGAAAACCGCCCCCAGAGTCACCAGCACAAGCCCCTGGGGGCGGCTGTGGACTCACGGGGCCTCGGAACCGTGACCTCACGGAAGACAAGTGGGAGGCCGTGGCCGGGGTGAGGCCAGGGGCGACGGGACCCCGCGTTCTCGTCCTCAGCCCGGCCCTCGGAGCGCTCGGGCCCTGCCTGAGGTCCGTCTGGGAGCGGGAGCCGGCGTGGCTTTCCCCGCAAGGCCAAGGCACAGATTGTGAAACAGCGTGGCTGTGCCGTCGTCCCGCCCTCAGTCGTGCGGCCGAGCTGTGCGGGGGACCTGGTCCACCTGCCCCTTCTGTCAGCTGCGGCTGCCCCGTGCGCTCCCGAGGGGACCCCAGGGCAGGTCCGAAGGGCGTTGGCGCGTGCGCGTGGGTCCTGAGCGCGGTGCTAAGGTGCCTGCCGCGCTGTGACGCTGCTCGACGGTGCCAGGCCTGGAGGACGGGGGCGTCGGATGACCGCTCGCTTCCGGCCGGCCGTTCCTGGGAGGCAGGCAGGGCCGGTGACTTCTCAGAAGCCCGCGGACCTCAGTGACGGGCCAGGAGCACGGCCCTCCCAGCCCTCCTGAGACCCTCCTGCCAGCCTGGGTGGGGGCAGGTGCCGGGACGGAGGGCCGTGACGCGCCCCGCCGGGTCCCTGGGCCGCTCAGGATGCGCTGAGTGATTTCCCCACCCCCACCCACCTCGGGCTCCCCCTTCAAGGTTCAGGTGACCCGGTGGGCAGCAAGGGGAAGCCCGCTTCTGAGGCTGCTTCCCCTTTTGTTGTGTCACACAGATGTTGTTTTTCCTGTGCTCTGTGTAACCCGGGCGAACTGGCAGATTCGTGGCTGCTTTGCTTCAGCCTCCCTTCTGTTGGTTGTCCTTATTGCCCGTCCGACGTCCCCACATTCCCAGATAGGATTACCCCTCGGGTGTCCCCACGTTCCCTGTCATCGTTACCCCTCAGACGCCCACACATTCCCAGATAGGATTACCCCTCAGACCTCCCGACATTTCCCTGCCATTGTTACCCCTCGGACCTTCTGAAGTGCCCCGTCACCGTTACCTCTCAGACCTCCCCAACTTCCCCGGTATAATTACCCCTCACACCTCCCCACATTCCCCATCATTATTCCCCCTCAGACCCTCACACTTGCCCATCATTGTTACTCCCTCTACCTTCCCGCATTCCCCGGCATTATTACCCCTGTGACTTCCCCACATTTTCCCTCATTATTAACCATCAGGCCCCCGCAGATTCCGTCATTTTTCTTTGTCTGGCTCCCTCACATCTCCGTCATTATAGCCCCTCAGAACGCCCCGACTTCCCGGTCATTATTGCCCCTTAAAACCTCCCCCCCCCCCCACCCGGTCAGCGATCTCACTACGGTCACATCTCTGGTCTGAGATTCCGCTGTCCTTGGCAGCGGAAGGAGCAGTGACACCCAGACCCCCGTGTGTGTAACTGACAAGTCCGGCCCGTCCCTCAGGGCGTCCTGTCCGGGAGGCTGAGTCTGCACGAGCTGTCATGGCTGAGTGTTGCAGCCCCCGACCCGGGCAGGCCCGTGGGGGCCGGACCCCCCGTCCCACCGTGCCATCACCTGCTGGGCCCGGAGCCCAGACGTCGCCACGGACGCCCCCCAGACTTCCATCTGAAATTGGGTCAGGAAGGGCTCCTGGGCCCACGGGCCCGGTCAGCGTAGGAGGACGTGAGACTTTTAGACTTCTAAACCGCCCGGTGCCACGCCGGCCGTGGCGACGTGCTCCGTGGGGGGGTGGCGGTCGCCGCCTCTGCCAGCTGCCACCGCGGGGCTGGGCTTCCCGCACGCGGCTTCGTGCCGTCCTGAGGATGTCCTGCCTGCCCCGCGTGGTCCGGAGACACGCGAGTGGCAGGAGGACCTTCTCTGCGCCAAGGCAGGGCCCCGAGGAAGCTCGCGCTCGTCATCCTTCTCTGCGAATGTTCTTCTGTGTCACGCTCTTCTGCAAAATACCAGCCGGACGCGCGCCTCTCGAAACAGAAGGCCCAGCAAGTGAAGCGGGAGGCAGAGGGGAGCTGTCGCTGGTGGCCCAGGCCCTTGTGCCCGTGCTCCAGGGGCCGGTGGCACCTGGGACCTTGGGAGCGCAGGGCAGTCTCGGGGTCAAGTGACGGGGGAGGCCGTGTGGTCCGGGCGGCGGAAGCGGGGAGCACCTCGCCCTGCCTTCCCAGGTGCCTCGGCCGCGCGCTTCTCGGGGCTCTCTAGCGGGCCTCGCAAAGCTGGGCGGCCAGAGTGTCGCAGAGAACCTGCGTGTGGCTGACCCCTGGGACGCTCCAGGGACGGGTGTCGTCCTGAGAGCTGGCCTGAGCAGCCGGGCCTCGTTAGCAGCTGGGAAGAGTCACGCGCCCGGCGTGAGCCACGGCCCCCCCGGTGTTTTGTGCCTGAAGGTCAGTGCCGTCTTCAGAGAAGGTGTGGCTCGTGCATCACGTCCGTGTCCCCGGCAGATGTGTCCTCTGCAGGCATGCTGGCCTGGCGCCCACTCTGGCCTGCTGTGCTTCTGGTGTTTGCATTAAGTGACTCATCCCCCCCACCCCATAGGCGGCCCCCTGGCAGGCCGCGGGTGGGCCTGGGCACAGTGTGGGACGCCATGGCCCTGGGTCTGAGCCCGGGTTGCACCTTCGGGAAGAGCTGGTGGCCTGGGGCTTCGCGGGCAGGCTCCCGCCTGTGAAGCCGGGCTGTTATCAGCACCCATATGACACAGTTCCTGGTTCCCCCAACCCCGTTTTATTATTGTTGTTCTTAACAATAGTAGGGGTGTCGAAAGGGCATTTAGGGGAGGGGTGGGGGTGATGACAGGTGTGCCAGCTGCCGGCTGCAGGAAGCCGCCCTCGGACGCGCTGGGGCCTTTGCAGAAACACGCGGAATTTATCTGGGCGGCAAAGGGAAGCCCGGGCAGTTCCGTGACGTGAGCGTGTGCTCCCCACCCCCCAGTTCTCTTGGCAAAGTGGGCCGTGGGGACGCGTCCCCTGCCTGGGGGCCGGTCACGGGGTGGAGAGAGGGATGTTGTGCAGCTCGCTCACGATGGCCTTTGCCAGCTTCGCTCATTTCCTCTCCTGCTGCCAAAAACCACACGCTGATAGTGGACACGGACGAGGGAACAAAAATGGAGGAAGAGCCACAAACAAAGGGAGGCCCAGGCCGCCCCGTGGTCGGCCCTCCTCTCGGACGTGGCCTGTCCGACGACGAGAGCAAGGAGGGGGGTTCTCTGAGCATGGACTTCGCGGGGGTGCCTCCACTTCTTCCCGTGGAGACGCCAGCTGTGCGCTCCTGCCCGGAGAAGACGCGCTCACGGCACCCGGACCGGCGCCTGGCGCCTCTCCCGGAGCCCGCCGTCGCGGGGCCGGTTCGCAACCGTGCTTCTGGACTAGAGCGGTAACCTGACCACCGCCGGCCCCTGGAGTCGTGGAGCCGGGTCCCGGGCAGCTGCGTGCTGCCGGCTCAGGGCACCCCAGGCCCGCGGTGGGGTGCAGGAAGGAATGCCATCCCGCCCAGAGACACCCCCCCCCCCCCCCCCCCGCCCCGTCACAGGCTCCGCGTGACTGGCCGAAAGCATGGCTGATGGGATTTCTGGTTCTTACATACGCTCCTGGGCAGAGCAGCGTTTCCCTAATGATTTCTCCGTTGTGTTTTCTTGCAGTAAATGAGATAATCCGGAACGATCTTTCCAGCGCCAACATCTGATCGTAGCTGGCGACACGGAACTCGCTCCGAAGCCGCGTGGTGTCGACTCGGCCGCTGACCGTTGAGCTTCGGCACCAGGACTTCAAGTAAACTGAGCAGAGCCCTGGTGCCGGTCAGACCCCCGGCTTCATGAAGATTTGCATTGTCCGCTCACAGAAGCTGCCCGGCGGCTGGTGGGACGGGCCACTCCTCCCGTGTCAAGACCGAAAGGGGCACGCCTCCCACGGGGGGACTCCAGTGCTGGAAGTGCCTTATTACACAGACCCCAGCATCGGGGCGCCACGGGGGAGCCCTGAGTCTGCTACGAGGAGAGTATTTGTAGGAGCAGAAGCTATAAAGACACTTCATCCTGAGGCTTTCTCTTGTATAAATTAGGAGAATACTGGCAAGCTAGGTAGGCATTGTGAGAAATACCTCACACGTGCTTCCTGCTTTTTTTCTCGGCTTTCCTCGGGCTGCAGCGTGCAATCTGTTGCCTCATTCGGTGCATCGTAGAGATCTTCTGCTTTGTCCTCGCTCTCGTCACCTGCCCCCTCCCCCGTGTTACTGGAACCATAGGATCGTTAATTGTAGCATGCTAGGGTTTTGTTTTTAATCTGGCTTTGGGCGTAGCGCGAGTAAGATGATAGCACAAGATAGGTTGCTGGACGAAAAAAGAAGTCTGTCTGCCACACGACAGCTCTTGTGTTTGCATGTATGTACAGATTTGGCACATATTTAAGTACAAATGATAACGACAGAGGCGGTGACGTCTGGTCTTTGCCCAGCGAGGGCTGCCGTGTCAGCAGCAGTAACCAGCGTCCGTTCCGGAAGGTGCATCTAAGACAAAGCCTGGCTTTTCAGCTGCGTGCACTGGGGCCCGCGTCCCTCCAGCGGGCCTTCGTCGTCTCGTGCCGTCAGCCGAGCACTTTAGAAAGCCAGGAGGCGTGTGTTCTCAATGCCTGGATGCTACCAAACGGCAGGTGGGAAAGTCACTGTAAATAACATCACAAGAGGAGTGTAATATATTTGTTCAGCTGTAAGATTATTACTTCACAGAAGCCTTATATCTCTGCTTCATCTAGGACAACAATTACCAAAAACGTTTTAACATGCAGCGACTGTAGTGTGTTTTCCGACTAGTTACTGTTAACGGATAGGTTGGTGTAAGCTTTACTACTGCGTTTGTGCAATTAACAGCTTATTACACGTTGTTACTAGCAGTGACCTGTTGTTCCACGTAACCAAAAAGCATGGTCTAATTGGCTAACCTAATAATTGTGCCTTAGGAATTCATGCCCCCTCATGGAACATGCCTGAATTGCACCCGCCGGCGGAGGTCGTAAGTTACGATAACGAACCATAGCGTCACGGTAGAGAACGCTCTCCCACAGGAACGATGATTTTAAAACTGCTCCTCAGTGTGGTTATGTCTTATTCTTGTCTGACTCCCAGAAAGGACACAGCCCCGAAAGCCACATCTGTAGCGTTTGCACACAACTGTCACGGGTGACGGTGCATGGCTCCTCGTAGACCTGACCCTGCTTCTCCCAGGCTGCTGCCCCGCCCGTAGCCCAGACCGCAGCCCGCAGTTAGCGCCCCAGGGCTCGCATGGAACACTTCTCAGTAGGCTGTCCTAAGGAGAGGAGACGTGTGGTATTCGTGTCCGCTGTCTGTGCTTAGGAAATAGATCCAATAAAGCAATATTTTTTTGCTGGACGATCTGAGTCTGCCGGTGATTCATTACGTGCGCGGACCATCCTACCCGGCTCTCAGTGACTTCCCGCGGTACGTCCTGGTTCCGTTGGCATCTGCACGAAGCGCTGCGGGGCAGAGCCGCCCCGGCACGACCACAAAGCACCGGCTGCCCCTGCAGTGGGGTCCCCTCCTCCACGTCCGAGGAGAGGCCTGCACGGAACACGGAAGAGGCGGCTGTGTGGCCGCGGCCGCAGATGCTCTAAACACCGCGCTTCAGAGCCGCTCAGCCAGGCCGGGGGGACGGGGAGCTTTCACTCGAGCCGAATGCTTCCGCTCCGAAGGGTGACCTGGGCGAGGCTGTGGCCACACGCACGCCCGCGTGCAACACGGCTGTCACTTGGGAAGGTGACGTGTGTCCGCAGACCTGTTGTTGCTCTGCTTCCCCCTTCCAGCTACTCGGCCCCTTTCCCCACCAGACCCACTGCAGCTCAGGTAGGGAAACGCTGTCTAGTGGTTTGTAAAGCCAGCGTGAAACCCAGAACTTCTCCAGCGATGATGATTCTGAATTGTCACAAACGGTGCTTTGATTTTAGGACTTCCTGAAATGCAAGATTTCCTGTTTGTTTTGCTGAGACGAGGTGGAGTGTTAGAGAAACCTTGGTCACCTAGCGAGCGGGGTTGGCAAGCACCTGCTCCCTCCGAGGGGAGTGCGGGGGGTGGGGGGGCCCGTCACAGGCCAGGAGCCCCGAGCCCGCTGGACGCAGAGGGGATCCGGAGTGCCATCTGCCCCTCCTGAGAGCAGACCCACGGGGCCCCAGACCGGACTGGCATCCCTGAAGAATGTCCTGGAAGCTATTAATTTCAAAGCGAGCTTCTATAAACCTGTCACACCCCCTTGCCCAACAATAGGATTTTATATTCCAGAAACAAAAATACGAATCCACGAATTAAGGGATGGTCTCTGCCGAAAAGGTGGGGTTTCTGCAAATACCTGTTGACTTAGTTTCGTTTCTTTTGGGTTGATTTTGGGTAGTAAGGGAAGCGTAGTGCGGGCTCGCCTCTAGCAAGGCGTTTTGCCCTCACACCGCCACGCTGGCCGGGCCCCTGGAGCATCAGGGCCACTTGCCTGCCAGCCACTCGTCTCTCGCGGTGACCGGGATCGGGCGGCACGTGCCCCAGAACCGTCTGCTGTGGCGCAAAGCGGGGCCAGCCGTGCCCGGGGCCCATAGGGCAGGCGACTCCTCCCTCTGCCGCCGGTCCCGGCCCTTCCCACGTTTGAGACCGGGTGGTATGGAAAAGTCCGGCAAACGTCCAGTCCCTCCTTGTAACCATGCACAACCTAAGCAAAAATCTGGGTGCTTTAGCTCCCCCATCTCAAGGGCGTCCTCTGACCTGAGCAGTCGGAGTCCCAGCTGGGGACAACTCTCCGTGCCCCCACCTTTGCTCCAAGGAGGGTCTGTGACCTCCCAACAACGTCGCGAGGAGGGCGTCCCCACACAACTGTCGTTACGTGTTTCCTGAGAAGCGCGTCCCGCGGTGGAGCACAGAGGCTGTGCTGAAGCTGCTGCACCTGGGGGGGAGGTGCAGAGCCCGAGATGAAGGGCCCGTGTGAGACCACGGTCTTTGAAGACACACACACAAGATGAAATTAAGCTTTTAAAGTGGACAACTCGGTGGCACCGAGCACGTTCACGGCCGCCTCCGTCTGGTTCCGAGCACGTCGTCACCCCCGAAGGGACCCCTGGACCCGTCGAGCGGTCGCCCCTGCCCCAGCCCCTGGTAACGTCTGTGAACTCTGTCCCTGGGGGCCTGTGCTTTCTGGGGACTTCATGTCCGTGCACCCGTACAGCAGGTGGCCTTGAACGAAAGAACTCAGCAGAATGGTTTCACGGTGCGTGCGCATCACAGCGTTTGTCAGGACTCCACACCTCACTCACTAGGTGGCCAAAACCCACTCCGCTGTGTGGCTAGAGCAGTTTGTGGACCGCTCGTTGGGGGGTGGACATCCGGGCCGCCTCCACCGTCGGCTGCTGGGAACACTGGCTGAGTCCCTGCCTGCAGGTCTGGGGCCCGTCCCTCGGAGTGCGTTTCTTGGGTACTTAGGTAATTGCCTCACTCTTTTCTTTACGTTTATTTGTTTATTTGGGGGGCGGGGTGCGGAGGGAGACAGAGGATCCCGAGCAGGCCTCAAGCTGCCAGCGCAGAGCCCGACGCAGGGCTCGATCTCACCAACCGGGAGATCCCGGCCTGATCTGGAATCAAGAGGTGGACGCTCAACTGACCAAGCCCCCCAGACGCCCCTGTATGTGTCACGTTCGGAAGAACGGTTTTCCCTTGTCCAGTTTTAAACGTACTCGTCCCTAACACAGACCCCGGATCACGAGCCTAATCTGCGGTCGTGTGCGTGAACCGCGTCGCGTTCGTGGTTCTTCCTGCTGGGAGACGTGACGTTAAGTATAAGATGACCAGATGCTCACTTGTGTCCAAGGGGAGGGCGGGTCTCGCCCTCGTGCCTCCACCGCCGCCGGGGCGCCAGCGTCCGAGCCGTTCGTGAGGTGCCACCGGAGCCCGAGTTACGTGTCGCTGTTTTAGGTGCCACACACAGAGGACGCCGCGGGGAGAAGAGCAAAGACGACCGGTGTCGCCGGAGATGCGCGGCTGTGCGGGGCTCCCGTGAGCCCCCTGCCGGCCCGGCGCTCGGTGTCCTGACCCTGCCACGAGGACCACTGCCATTTTCTGCCCCGCGTGACCTTCTAACAGTCGCGTTCTCGCTGGGCCCTTGTGTCTGTGACCGGCGGGTCGCAGCCGAGCGGCTCCTTCCACGAGGTGCCCAGCACGGGAGTTACTGGCAGTAACGACTGTAATCATCAGGGCCTTTTGTATCATTTTCCTTTCCTCGTTCTCCCCGAGTCGAGGAGGGGTGCCGAGGAGGGAGGAGGACTTGGTCTGGAGGAAGCCCCAGTCACATCGGGAAGGAGGGGGCGGCGACCGAGGCCTTCCCTCCTCGCTGCCCCTTCTGGAGCCCGGCCCGGGCTGCACAGACCGTCCCTGCTGCCTGTCAGCCCCACCCGCCAGGGGCACCCTGGTCCACACACGCTCCTCTGGAAGAGGTGCGTTTTCCAGACCATCTGTGGTTTGTGTCTGAAGGTCCTGAGCCGTGAATGTTGTCACCGGCACTCCTTCCCCGCTCACTCCACCCAGCCCCCGTGCGGCGGCCCTGGGGTCCCGTCTCTACAGCACCGGGAAGGCCCAGATTCCGCCATTAGAGAGTCATCCCTGCGGTGTGAATTCCTGCAGTGTGAATAAAGCTGTGTCCACCATTTAAAAGTGACGCCCTGTGGTTGGAGGGTGCCAGTGGCCCCGGGCTGAGGGTCTCCACGTTTGCCTGGGAAGCAGCAGGAGCCCTGAATCTTGAAGGGAGAAGGGTGCCGGGACCGCCCGAAAACATTAGCTGAGACCGACAAAGCCACTGCCCCCTGCCAGCTCCCTGAACTGGCGTCCCCGGCGCGGCCCTCTGGGGACCCCCGGGCCCAGCCTCCTCCGCACCTCCGTGTGTGGCAGGCCGTGGCCGGACACCCCAGGCTGCATGGCAAAGCCACGGGGCACAGAGTTTCTTTGTGATTTGGGGAGACCCCTCCCTTCTCCTCCAACGGAGCAACGATTCCCTTCTACGGTGCAGTCAGCAACGGGGCACAACACAGACCAAGTGCCACCTCTGTGCGGGGCATGTTCCAGAAGCTTGGTGTAACGGCAGACAAGACTTCCTCCGGAGGAAAAGAGCCATTAACCCCCGTGCCCCGTGGAAGGGCCCATGCGCGGTCCGGCAGGGCGGGCGAGCCGTGCGGAAGAGGGGTGCCAGCGGGGAGCAGAGCGGGGGTCAGGGAGACCTCGCGGGAAAGTGCTGGTCGAGCCAACACTCGAAGAGGTGACATTGTCCCGAGCAAGAGTGCCCCATGGGGGCGACCACCGGCGCAGAGATCCTAGGCCAGGCACACCGGGCGCTCGCGAGAGGCCGGGAGGGACGAGGGGGCAGCGGGCAGGGGCAGAGTTTCTTTCCCATGAGGGCTAAGCCGGTGTTTCCGACCCTCACGTGGCCAGGCCCTGGGCCCAGGCAGACGCCATCACAGTGGACATGGCTGTCCTCGGCTTCCAGGTGGCCCAGCCTCTCAGACGCTCCCCTGGACGCCCGGATGCCAGGATGTAAGGAGCACGCCGTGGGGAGGCCGCGTGCGGATGTCCCCGCAGATCCCCGGACGTGTGAGGGGGAGAGGACAGACAGATGGACGGCCGCAGAGATGCAGAGAGCCGCCCCCTCCCCCCCCCCCCCCCCCACTCAGGGCAGCCGGGACCAGATGTCCCTGGTGGCGTCGAGCCCCGTCATCAGGCAGCTGCGTTACAAACCTGATAATCCACGAAACAAAGGGTTACAGCGAAATGAGAAGAATCCGGGTCATACCAGCCAGGTTAGTTTGGGCGAGGAAGGGCTGGGATCCGGGGCCCAGGCGGGTGCCGCTGGGAGAGGAGACACGGTGGGGGCGGCCCCACGTTCGGCTGTGCCCCGCTTCCTCCTGTCGCCCTCCCGGCTGCCCAGCCAGACTCGCGTCCTGGATGGAGCCCTCTGCTGCCCCTCCTGCTGCCCTCACTTCTCTCGGTGTAAGTGTGGTGCACGTCTCGCCCCGCTTGGCACTGTCTCCCCGGGGACTCGGCTGACGGCACGCTAACGTCCCCGTCCGTAAGATAAGGGGCTGTCCTCCCCAGAGCTGATGCACTCGTGGCATCCGTGACGGGCGGTGTGCGTGTCCCCAGAGTTCCTGCGCTGGAGCCCCAACCCCCAGAGCGCCGACGTGGGGAGGTGGGCCTTTGGGAGCCGGTTACGGGAGCCCGCGCGGACAGAGGGGGCCCTCTCGCTGTCGGCAGCCGCTGCGTGGGGAGGACAGAAGGTGGGTCTGAAAGCCCGCGGCCGTGCCCGGAGGCCGCCACGCTGGCACCGAGCTGAACCTCCCGCCCCAGCACTGAGAAGAGAATGTGCCCCGGCTGAGCCCTGGGGCTCGTCCCCCCGGACGGAGCGGAGACGGCACCTCCGGGCTCCGCCGCTGCCCCGCGTCTCCCGCATCTCAGCGGCCACGGTCCTCCTCGGGGGGCTGCCGGCGGGTGGAGCGCTGCCGGCGCGGGCGCCCCCTTCCAGCGCGAGGACAGAAGATGGGGGTGTCCCCGTGTCGAGCGGAAAGAGGCGGGAATTGAAATACTCCTTGAGGAAGGGGACCAGGGTCGGGGGTGTGTGTGGAGTGCGTGTGGTGTGGGTCGAGCGTGCTGCGTGTGTGTGCGTGTGTGTCCTGCGTGCTGTGCGTCGAGGGTGCGTGGTGAGTGTGCAGTGTGCTGCCCGGGTCGCGTCTGTCGCCCCCGCCGCACGCATCTGCGCTCCGTGTCTGCGGTCCTGCCATTTCTTTTCCGTGGCCCCGTGTGTTCTGTGGGCGCAGCCAGCCGTGCCTCCGGGGTCCGTCCTCCGTGCTCCCCGCCGCCGGGCACCCTTCCGTCCACGGGTGGAGCCCGGCGCCTGTAAGTCCTCGCCCGCTGAGGGCGGCTGGGCCCCCGGGGGGCCGCCGCGAAGGGTGCCCGCGTGGGTGTTCATCGCGGGGAGCACGGGGTTCCTGTCCGTGGGGCGGGGGCCCGAGGCAGCGGCCGTGGGCCGTAGGCAAGAGCGCGCTCCGTTTGCCGAGCGCCCCAAGTCCTCCGGGGAGTGGCTCGCTCGCTCTCAGCACCCCTCCAGCAGCCCGTGAGCGATCCTCGGCAGGCCGGCCATCCTGGTCGCCGCGCGCTGCCGTGGCACGGTGGTTTGCACTCGCGGTGCCCGGTGGCTGCTGGTGGCGAGCACTTCTCACGCCCGGCCGCCATCGGGGCGCTCTCTTTGGTGACACGACTCTTTGTGCCTTGGCCTGTTTTCTACCACGATTGTTTTTGTCTTGTCTTAACTATCAGGTTTCAGGGGTCTTTATAATGCACATCGTCTGTCAGACGGTGGTTTGCAAATATTTTCTCCCAGTCTGTGGCTTGTCTTCTTAGCCTCTCGACAGATCTTTAAGAGAGAAAAACTCGAATTTTGGTGAGACACAGTTTGTCAGTTTTTCCCTTGACGGGTCATGCGCTTGGTGTCGAGCCTAAGAGCTGTCTTCCTGGCCCTCGGCCCCGAGGAGTCCCTTCTATGTTTTGTCCTCAAAGTTTTAGAGGTTTGTTTGACATTTGAGTCCATGATCCCTTTTGAGCTAACTTTCTGCATAAGGTGTGAATCTGGGGTTCATGTCCCCTCACACACCCGATTGCTCCGTCCGTTTGGGGATGGCGTGGGTCTGTTTCTGGGTTCTGTCTTCCTTCCCGGGACCTGCAGGTCGAGCCCCCCGCTGGCCCCCGCTGCCAGTGCTGCTGTAAGTCTTGGAATCCCCTCGAGTAATTTCTCCCACTGCATCTTTTCCAAAATCGCTGTAGCTGCCCAGGCCCCGTGTCTTCCCACGTAGACTGTACCGTAAAGTCGTCTACGCCCCCAGGGAGCCGCGCGGGGTGCGGATGGGAATCGCGCTAAACCCGTAGATCGACTTGGGAAGAACTGGAAACTTGGAAACTGTGTTGGGGGTCCAGAACGGCACGTATTCCGGGCATGTCCTGGGCTCCTCCTGCCCGCTCTTAAGGCAAGACCCTTCTGGGGACACTGCCCGCGTGGCTTTCCGCCCTGGGGTCTAATGTGAGGGCCAGTGCTGCCCCCCTCGGATCCTCCAGGGCGGCTCTTTGCCCTGAGGGGCCTCACCCCTGCAGGGGTCCAGGCTCTCACCTGGGCTCCCAGCTCTGCTTCCTCAGGCCGGCTGGGTCCCCACCTCGTTGCCTGGGGTTGAATGTGTGACCCGTTTCCTATACTTCCCCCCCCCCTTTTTGCTTGTTTGGTGAGAGGGTGACTCTGGTTCCTGTTACTCCGCCTTGGCTGAGCACGGGAGTCCTGGTGCCTGACTGCTCACAGCTTCTCTGGCAGGGGAGCAGTCGGGGCAGGAACCCAGCTTCCATTTTCGCTGCATTTTGTACCCATAACAATGATGCCATTCACATGAAACCTGTGCTGCTCGCCAAGAGAGTGACTTGTGATCACGAGATATGCCTTGGGGCCCCGCTTCATTTTAATCGGAAGGGAAAGCGTCAAACCGAGGCTGGAAAGCGACTCCAGCTGCCAAGAATGCTTTTTACCTGGAGGAGGAACAAACAGAACCCAGGGAAGCGACAGAGAAGAAGTGTGTCTGTGTTCGGGTGGGTGGGAACACCTCCCACGTGGCCGTGGTGTCGTGTGGTCGCTGTGATGGGTTGTCCAGGCTGAGCTCAGCCCACTACCTTCCGCCCCCCTGCACGACGCAGTCCTCACCTGGAACCGGCACGGAGACCCGGCCAGGCTCACGCCGCGGCCTCGCCAAGGTCAGGCTGCGTCTCAAGGACGCCACTCTGCGTCCCGCCCCGAGTGACACACACCCAGAAACCCACAGGGAAGCGTCGGCACACCTGGCTCTATGCCCCGAAGATGAAGATGGCTGAATTTTTGTGAATTCCGTTTTCACGGACTAAACCCGAAGACGTTCTGACCAAGTCCACCTTAATTTGGAAAATAAAATGATTGGACACAATGACGTTTCGCTGACTCAGGTTCACTTCTCAACTTTTTAGTGAGAAAGGACTTTGCCAAGCAATTGAATCCCTCAAAACAAGTTGTAAGCGCTAGTCTTACAGAGCAGTTTTAAGGACCTTAGGAACACTCATTGTGTGCAAATAAGGCTACTAATTATGAGACTTCTTTCCTATTCACTGAAGTGGGCCCAGCAGGACTTCAACTTGAAAATATACTATTAGCAATTAGTCCCTGTAACTACCTATACTTGAGAGGAATAAAGAATTTTTTAAAAAGTATGCCCCCTAACCCAAAATTTTCACCAATTTAGACGTCACTTAATCTAGGTAATAATTGCACACGGCTCCTGTACATAATTCAACTGCAGTTTTCCAACTGTTTTTCAACTGTGTTGTTCCTCGTTTGACCTCAAAGCCATCCTGTGAGGAAGACAAGGCAAATCAAAATCCCCATCTATAGATGCGGTAACGGAGGTGGGGTGGGGGCATCGCAGTGACTTGTAGGGTCACAGGGCTTTCTCATTTTGTGCTCATGCTTTGACGAGAGATTACCTGACATTCATTCAGTGATTCATCCACCCATCCATCCATCCACCTATCCATCCATCCATCATCCTTCCATCACCCATCCATCATCCATTCACCCATACATTTATCTATCCATTTATCCATCCATCCATCCAACCACCCATCCACCCATCCATGCATCCATTCATATATCCACCCACCTCCTCACCCATCCGTCCATTTATCTATCCATCATCCATCCATCCATCCATCCATTCATCCATCCATTTATCCACCCACCTACTCACCCATCCATCCATTTATCTATCCACTTATCCATCCATCCATCCATCCATCCACCCACCTATACATCCATCTATCCATCCACCCTCCACCCACCCATCCATCCATTTATCTATCCACTTATCTATCCATCCATCTATCCACTCATCCTTCCATTTATCCACTCATCCACCCATTCATTCCCTCACCCACTCACCCATCCATGTATCTATCCACTTATCTATCCATCCATCTATCCATCCATCCATCCACCCATCCATCCATCTATCTACTCATCCATCCATTTATCCACTCATCCACCCATTCATTCCCTCACCCACTCACCCATCCATGTATCTATCCATTTATCCATTCTTCTATCCATCCACCCACCCATCCATCCATTTATCCACTCATCCATCCATCCATCCATCCACCCACCCATCCATCCATTTATCCACTCATCCACCCATTCATTCCCTCACCCACTCACCCATCCATGTATCTATCCATTTATCCATTCTTCTATCCATCCATCATCCATCCATCCATCCATCCACCCACCCATCCATCCATTTATCTATCCACTCATCCATCCATCCATCCATCCATCCATCCATCCATTTATCTATCCACTTATACATCGATCCATCCATCCATCCACCCACCCATCCATCCATTTATCCACTCATCCACCCATTCATTCCCTCACCCACTCACCCATCCATGTATCTATCCATTTATCCATTCTTCTATCCATCCATCATCCATCCATCCATCCATCCACCCACCCATCCATCCATTTATCTATCCACTTATCCATCTATCCATCCATCCATCCATCCATCCACCCACCCATCCATCCATTTATCCACTCATCCACCCATTCATTCCCTCACCCACTCACCCATCCATGTATCTATCCATTTATCCATCCTTCTATCCATCCATCATCCATCTATCCATCCATCCATCCATCCATCCACCCACCCATCCATCCATTTATCCACTCATCCATCCATCCACTCATCATGCATCCACCCCTTCACACATCCCTGCCTCCATCCATTTCCACTGAATTAACATATTTTGCACGTTTCCTCACTTACATCCCACCACACAGCTGATGTTGGGAGTCTGTCATCATTGTACAGCAGTGTGTGCCAGCCGAGCAGGGGTCACTGGCTCCCAGTGTCGGCAGGCAGGCCCTGAGAGCAGCTCCACCGATGTAATTAATTCAGGCTGTGACTAAGGCACAGTCGGTGCACGGAGACAGCACTGACCATCTGGCATAGGAGCTGAGTGGTGGAGGGGGAGGGACCCAGGACAGCCTGGGGTGACAGATCTGGGTTCAGCTGTCTCAGGAACCCTGCCTTCCTTTCCCTGTCCCTGTAGGCTGCCTGCAGCCCTAGCCACAGGGGCCCCTAAGGTTTGCTCTGCCCCCTCCGTGCCTCACCCCCTCTCGGGCTCCATGACTGTTCTCTGTTGGGAGTCCGGGGCCCCTCCTTCTGCCCATCCAGTGGCACCTAGGTTTAGGTTTCCTTGTGTCTTTTGGTTGTAGTTTCCAGGCAGATATGAATCTCAGCCGAGGGCCGCTGGTCCCGCCAGTCTGGCTCTTTCTGCCCCTCGAGTCCTCTCATCGGGCGCCCTTGGCTGGGCCGCCTTCCCCTCCTGGGTGCTGGTGACAGGTGGCCTGCTCTTCCCCTTGGCTTGGATTTCCTAGTTACTCCTGGAGCCAGCCGCCCTTCCTGGGGCTTCCGTGAAGCTGGAGGCCCAGACGGTGGGGCCCTCGTGAGAGGGGTGGCCTTCGGGGCAACTCCATCACACTGCACACGGGGGCATGGGCGCCAGGCCGGGGGCAGGGGGCAGCATGGGAAGGGGGCCCTGAGAAGCCGCTGAGGAGAGGAAAGTCCCACGGTAGACAGTACCCCGGGCTTGGGAGCCTCAGTTACCTAGCTGTGGCACTTTGTCTTCAAGTTCTCCGTACTTCCACACTTGTCATTCACGACCCACAAACACAGAAGCTACGTTTGTGCAGGGGCCCCAAACCTGACACACGGAGGTGATGTGGGTGCCAGCCCTGTCCTGGAGTGGGGCTGGCCCTTCTGTGGGGCTTGGGCAGTCTTCTGAGTAGAGACTTGGGGAGCCGTCCTCACACCCTGCCACCTGGCCCGTATCCTGGTCACTTCGCCGCCTCCAGACCCCCGAGGCCTGTGACGCCCCGAGTCAGATCTGCCCCAAACTCGTCATCTCCCGGGGCCGGGATTGGGGGTAGGCTGCGGGGTGCCCGGTGGGCCCCGTCCCCGACAGACCCTCCCCGCAGCCCACACCCAGCCCCACCAGGCCCGCCTCGAGAAGGCCCCTGATAAACCGGTGCCATGCTGACACCTGTCTCACAGGCCAGGGAGCCCAGACCCTCGCTTAGTCCCCAGGCTGTGGCCGGCTGGCCCCGAGCAGCTGCAAACCCATTGGTCCCCCCGGGCTCCTCCTCCTCCTCGGGGAGCCAGGTGGGAGCCCAGCCAGCCCGAGTTGGGAGGTTGGCCGCCTGCCCCCGCCCAACTTTGGGATGGGGCACGTGGAAGGACCAGCCTGATGACCAGCGCAGAGAGGGCTCTCGGGCCAGGGGGTCGGGACAAGCCGCAGTGTGGAGGACGGGCCACGTCCTGCACGGGGCGGCGGCCCGCACCTTGGCTCCTCTGCCCGTGAGGTCGCGGCCCCGTCCTCGCTCTCTCCTGTGAAGGGGGAGGGCTGGAGGGCGCTCTGCAAGTTGCCCTGTGACATAGTTGAGCAGGAGGCTCTAACCCTTCTGACTTCAGCCCTGCAACCTCTCCCCCTCCTGCTCACCTCCTTGTGGCTCCCGGAGAGGCAGGCCGGGCCCTGCTTCTTCCCAGTACCCCCAGCAAAGGAGCCCGCCCCCTGCCGTGGAGGAGAGACAGAGCCTTTTCTCTCCAGCTCGTTCTCTTGTCCCCGGTCTGCTCAGGCCGTCTCCCCATAAGGCAGTCTGTCTTCGCCAGACTTCAGCCTCCCTGCCCCGGGGACCGAGCGGGGTTAGCTTTCCGGGTGATTCACAGAGGCGGGAGCAGCAAACCTGAACTGTGCTCGGCTCTTTCTGTAGAATGAAAAACGGCCGCGGTGTCATCTCTGAGCTGCGAAAGGCCGTGCGTGTCTTCGGGGTGTGGGGCTTGTAGATAGGGTAACAGGGCAGCGGGAGTGAAGGTGGCGGTCCAGGGACACGTTCCGGGAAAACCCTCCAACCTAACAGTTTTAGACTCCTTTAACCAGGAAACCCATTGACCAGACTGTTTCCCGGTTACTCCATCAACGAGACGTTTCTGGATGATGTTTTGATGTCCTGGGATGAAACCCCAGGCCACCTCTTCCGTGAGGAGGCGTGGGGTCTGCTGCCTGGAGGGCCGGAGCACCGGCCGCACGGACTGGCTGAGCGAGGGCGGTCGTGGTCCCCGCGTCACAGAGTAACACTCAACACGCCAATCGGGGGGCCCGGGGGCACCTGGCTCCAGAGAGCTGGCCGAGGACGTGCCCGGAAGAGAGGGAAGCTGGGAGTCAGGTTTGGACCCCAAAGCAAGAGGCACCCCGGCTGGGGACGACGGGCGGCCGCGGTGGCAAGCTGAGCCAGTGTCGGAGGGGGTCCTCATCAGAAGCATCTGTGTTTGTGCAGAGACCCTCTTGGCTCCAAGAGAAAAGTCTGGTTTTGTTCAGCCTGCGGGACCCCTTCGTCAATAAAGAAATCATCGCCCACGGCTGGGAGCCCGGCTCGCTCGCCCAAGGCCTGGAGCTGGGCCAGGCTGACCACACGTGGGGGTTTAGCGGCCCCCAAGACACGACCGAGCGGACAGAACGGCCCCACCGGGTGTCCCTGCTCAAACCTGAGTCGAGTCCCGGCTGGGGTCTGCGTGCGGGGGAGGGCCGGGGTGGGGAGGTGTCATCACAAAAGCAACGGTGCAGCGGCCCCCGGCCTGGAGAGCACCCCGAGAGGTGGAGACACGCGCCGCCGACTGGAGCCCGGCCCAGGACACTCTCTCCTGCTCACAGACGGGCGGCCAGCGTGGAACAGGTGCCCGTGGGTGGGGAGTCTCAGCCGTAAGTCAGGGACAGGTGACTCGGGACACATCCTTTCTCTGCCTCGATTGGCCGAGCTTTGAAGCCCTTCCTGGAATTGTGGATATGAAGCAGTGCCGTGCTTCTGGGCCGTGACAGCACAACCACTTTTCTTTCTCCTATTTCAAAGCCACACCCTTTGTGTAGCCCTTTATCTTGGCCAGCGTGACGCTCCCCTGGGCTCCGCCAGCCCCGTCGCCGTCCAGCGGGCCCCACACCCACGTCCTGTGCCTCCATAGGGATGCGTTTCTGTTAGAGAGTGCTATTTACCCCGCCGCCCAAGTGCCCCCCTCCCTCTGTGCCGTGGAAGAAAAACTCACCATTTCGGGGCCACGCGTTGCCCACAGTGACCTCCAGTGACTGCCGGTACGCAGCACGCCAGAGTTCTGTGCCAGGGACACACCTGGTGGAGACGGGGGCAGCAGCGGTCAGGGCGAAAGCCAGAGCCACCGGAAGCCGTTGGCGGAGAAAGGGGAGGCTGGGGCCAGGGCGCCGCGGGCCATGCGGCGGGAGCTGGGTATGAGGACAGACCCCTGCCCCGCGGAGTCCTGGGCCTGGGGCTCGACAAAAGCACGTCAACAGCAAGCGCTTGGCTGCCGTTGATGGCCAGGTGTTGATGGGACGGTGACGTCCTCCCCGGGACGCTCTTCCCTGGCGTGCCCTGACTAGACCCGTCAGTGCGTGCTTTGTTCCTAACAAGGGTGCGTTGTCTCCCATCTTTCATCTCGGTGGGTGAGCGGTCTTGTTTTCGCACTAAAGCTGTGGTTTGCGGAGCAAACTCACCCTCGATTGCAGCAGAGGGCTTGGGCTGAGATACGATCTGTGTTGTGAGCCCCCTGCAGAGAGATCTCAGCCTAGCGTCAGACGTAAGCTTAGAAAATTGAAGCCCTCAGAGCCCACTGTGGAACCTGTCAACACTTTAACGAAAGCCCCCAGGAGTTCCTCACCAACTGTGGTGATCGTAGATGTAAGGATTCAAAGACGGAAGGCTCTCCCTCTCTCGCGCTCTCGGCCGCCCCTCGACCTCATCACGAGCTGCCACGTGGGGAGTCAGGGGCCGGTGTCTCAGGATGGCCCTCTGGGGACAGACGTCCACCCACTTGGCCGTAAGCTGGGGAGAGAAGGCCCGGGAAGGGTGAGCGGCGTCTGAGGTCACGCGGCCAAGACCAGAGTCTTCTGTGATGGAGCTGGGGCCTGTGGCCGTCTGCCCGAGGTGGCACCGGCGGTGCCCCCCCACGCCTCTGCGGCGAGCCCTGCTAGCCCCTCCCCTCGTGCGTGTCCCCAGGAAGCGCTGGCCGGTTGCACACCGCGTCCTCGTTTACTGCCTCTCCCTCGGGAATGAGGGGCCGGGAGCCGCACGCGTCCGCTCGCTGCCTCGGCCGGCAGACGCCCCGCAGACACCAGCTGAGGAACCAGGGAGTGGGTGGGGGCGGGGAAGCCCCGGGCTGGGCCAGCCTCCCTCCAGCAGCCCCGCCTGGGAGCCTGTCTTTGGTTTGGGCACAAGGGACATAGACGAATCGGTGTACGTTCAGCCGAAAGGCCGGTGTCTCCGCTTCCGCGCCCGTGAGAGGAGACCTGGTCTGCGGGCTCCCTCACGGCCCTCCGCTCGGTCATTCTCAGGAGGGGCTTCCAGCCCTCGGGGTCGTCGTCTCAGGCCCGCCCCCTCAGTGCCGCCCCCTCAGGCCCCTCTGGACGAGGGCCACCCCCAGCTGCTGGAGGGGGAGGTGGGGGCGGGTTGGATCATCACCCCTCCTGCGCTCAGGCCCATCCTCGTGGCCGATGGAGCCCAAGGCCAAAGGAAACCTGCGGGGGAGGAAATGGCGGGGGTCCGCCGTTGGCTGTACTCCCTCTGGGCTTAGGAGCGAGAAGCAAGCCGACCCTCCCGGGAGCTCCAGCCCGGCCCCCGCCGGGCCCTCCACGAGCCGTGGGCAGCCCGCTCTGGGACGGGTGTGATCCCGTGCGCGTCAGCCGCCAACGACCGCACCCGGCCGCACGGCCCGGTGTCCCGCCGCCAAAGCGGGGACCCCGGGGAAGCAGTGCCGTCGCGGCCTCAGGGCAGCGGCACCCAGGCAGCCAGAGGCCGCTCGGCGCCCCGACTGCAGAGCCAGCTGGAGCGCCCCCAGAAGCGTGCATGGGCGCCCGGCCAGCCCCGGCGGCCAGCTGCAGTTTCATTTAGCCAGTGGAACAGTCTGGGCTCCTGCGGGAAGATGGCTCTGCTCCAGCCTCGGAGGGTCCCTGCGTCTGGCGGCTTCTGTCCTGACTTCCCTTCCTGCAATCACAAGCCAGTCGACTCGGCTAAAACCACTAAAGAAACAGTTACTCTGAGGAGCGCACGGCCTCCCGGGCATCTGCGGAGAACGCGTTCCGGGCACCGTGCTCACTCCTGGGGAGGAACAAGGGCCTCTCAACCGCCCTCGGGGCAGCTAGGTCACGGTGGCCCCTCTGCTGTCACGGGAGCACCGACACGGCCTCACCAAGTGGTGGCAGTTTTGTTGTGCTCGGCAGTGGTGACGACAGACCTGGGTCTTGCTGGCTTCGCCCGGGTTGGCCGCACCTGCCTTAGGAGTCACCCTTAAGGGGGCTCCTCCACGGCCCTGGTCCTGTCCACACGGACTGGCACGGCTGAGGGCCCGCTAGGGGCCCTGTGGCTCCAGGGAGTGATTATGCTTGGTACCTCGGGCGAGAGAGGACTCCAAAATGTCCTGCAAAGTGTCGCCCCGGGAATTTTCGTACGCACCATCTCCCAAACGCTGAAGCGGGATGTAGGCCTGTGTAGACGAGTGCTTTGCTGCCCACGCAGGCCCAGTAGTCCAAGCACCTGCCCGTCTCCCGGCCTCCAGACGAAGCCGGTAGCGGCTGGAAGGCATCATCCCTCCGTAAGGGGGCACACGTCCAGAGGGAAGACTGAACACACGGTTGCAAACTGCGTAACGGCCCCAGGGGCCCACACGCCCAGTCAGGACCCGGAAGCCTGAGCCGACGGACCTCGCTGACGGCTGAGGGGAAGAAGGGTTTCCCCCTGACAGCAACGTGGGGACGAAAGGCACCAGGACGTGGGGCGCCAGCACCCCCGCTGTGTCTGCACAAAAATGACGGTGAGACTGGGGAGGAGAGGCCCCACGCGCAGGCCCCGGGGGTCTCGGGAGGAAGAAGCAAGTTGGGACATCTTAATGAGAGCTCGGTGTGCGTGGGACCCGGGCACAGCGTCCTCGTGGCGGCCGACGCCCGCGCAGATAGGCCACGCGGGCGCGGAGATGGGACGCTGGGCACTGAGTAACCGGGGTCGTGGTACCCTCTGTGACCCTGGGGTCCTCCCTCCAGCCCGGGGGCCCCGGCAGGCGTCCCGGAGCCGAACGCCTGCCCGGACTGGGGGAAGGGCACCGTTCTCACCTGTGTTCCAGTCCTGCTCTACCGCTGCTTGTCACGTGAATGTCTTGCCTCCCCTTCCAGCACCTCCTGTTGGGACCTGCCTGGGAACTTGGGCAAATTAGTTCCAATTAGCAGGATTGCAGTCCCCGTGGCTCCCGTCTTCGCCCACACCCAGCTGCCGCGCTGGGCTGTGAAGGGCAGTAGGGAAAAGACGGCAAGAAGGAGGGCTTGCTGGAGGCCGTGTGAATGTCCTGGGGCGGCGCATCGACGTCCCCACCCTGGGCGGCTTCGGCAACAGATATTCATCATCCCACACTCCGGAGGCCAGCCGTGGGGGTCAGGCGTGCACAGGGCTGTTCCTCCTGAGGCTGCAAGGGAGAGTCTGGCCCAGGCCTCGCCCCGGCTTCCGGTGCCTGAGATCTTTGGGGCGCCCCCATCTGTGTCGTCACATGGTCACCTCCTTGCATGTCTGTCTGCGGGTGTCTCCTTTGCTCTGAGGACACCAGTCATGCCGGACGGGGACCCATCTTAACTAAGCACATCTGCGACAGCCCCGTCTCCAAACAGGGGTCCATTCGGGGGCCCTGGGGTGGGACTCCAGCACATGCATATTGGGGGGATGTGGCTGGACCCTGACAGGGGTGAGGCCGGCCTGCTGGGCTCACCGCCCCCCCCACCCCCCCCACCCGGCTGACGGCCGGTCGGTCGCGCGCAGCCTCCTGGCAGGCCCTCCCACTCTGCCTCCCTGGCAGGATTGGACATGTGTGGCAGATTTTGCTCCTTCTTCTCCTGCCCAGGGACCCCACCGGCCGCCAGTGCGCAAGCCAGCGCCTCCTGGGTTCGGCCCTTCCTGCCTCTCCTCCCGTTGTCTCCTTGCTGCTATCAACGGCTTCTCACAACGAGGCAGATTGAAGCCAGTTTACGCAGAAGGCAGACGCGAGTTTATTGCGCAGCACGGTCGCTCTAACATCCTCGTCGGAGCTGAGGAAGGTGAGTAGGGAGGCAGGACTTCTCCAGGAAATTACGGAAACACACGCTGGCCTGCTGCCGCCTCAGGTGCGGGCCCCCCCCCCCCCCACCGGGGCAGGAGCTCATGGAGGCACCGCCCGGTCACTCGCACTGGGGCGAAGGAGCGATTCCCTGCACTCGCCCCGTGACCGTGCAGCCCCCCGGCCCCATGGGTGGGAGCCAGCCCGTCCCCGGCCGCCAGGGGCACCGCGGCTCCGCGTGCCTCGCCGGGAGATGTGGCCCAGCGCATCCAGCGTGCCGGTCCGCTCTCTCAGCCCGGCTCACCTCCCAGGCGCACGGGACAGGCTTCCCTGGAGAAGCCCAGCATCGGCCCCCCGCGGCCCGAAGATAACGTGACTGTTGCCCCGGGGCTGCCGGGGCTCCCGCCGCCAGGATCCGGCCTCCCCAGACGGCGAGGGTCCGCGGCTGCGCGTCCGGACGGTCGCATCCCCCGCGCCTGGGGCCCCCCGCGCGGCGCTGCCCCTGCCCCAGAGCTCCCCCGGGCACCGCACCACAGATCACGCGGCTCGGAGAGCGGCGCCCGTGACTCAGTCGGGGAGGAACGTGCTCTCTGGCACTCGAGGCCGACGAGCCAGACTTGGCAACCCAGCTGGAAGCCGTGTCTGCACACGTGTGCATCCAGGCCAGGCCACTCGCGCTCCGGCTTGTGTCTGAGGGGAGCGGCCAGGGCGGGGCCGGCGAGGGGAAGGGGCCGCAGGGGTGGGAAGCCCTGACCCCCAAGGGCTCGTGGAGGTTTACCGGCAACACCCGGGAAGTGGGAGCGAGACGTGGAGATTCTGGGTGGATTTTGCCAGAAGCCGTTTAGGCTTTTGTCTTGTGAACCTGAAGTTAGTACAGCGAGTGCTAAGCCTGCCACACCGTTGGTGGGACCGAGTGTCAGCGGGCCACACCCAGGGAGACACCTTTGGCCTGGGGGGGGGGGGGGGGGGCGGAGCCTCCTGAGTCACCCAGTCTGCGCCCCGCACCTGCCCAGCCCTGGGGCACGGGCCCCGGAGCCACCCAGCCCGACCCGGGCTCCCCGTGGGGGTGCAGAGAGCACTCGGGGCGGCCAGCACTGGCCTCGGCCATCCGTGACCAGGGCTCGACGTCCGATCAAACAGCCGGTCGGTGCTCTTGTGCGCTGACTGAATAGGCTGAATAGAACGTGTGTGAACAGCTGTATGAGGAGCCGACCTGGAAAGCAGACGGTAGGACAGAGGCCTGCCCCCCGCAGCACACGCCCCCGGGGGCCCCGGGCTCCGCCCTGTGTGGCCGCTGCCGTGTGCCAGGCGACCACGGTGCTCTGTGCGAGCTGGGGGTCAAGCGTCGCCCCCATCACTCATCACCACGAGGCCTGACGTCCTCAACTCTGTGTAGGTATGCCCCTAAACAGGACGCGAGTCAGGGGTCGTTCACCCCCGGCCCCCTCTTGTCCCTGTCCGTCCGCGGCCGGCGCCCCGTTCCCATTGCCACGGACTCAGTGCCGCACCCAGACCACCCTGAACCTGTCACTCCAGGAGCCACCGCCCCTAGTCAGACACACAGGCTGACCGCGGACTTCAAGCCTCAGCCAGCGGCCAGGGGGACGTCAGGACTGTGCGGGCTGCCTGACGTCTGGCTTTGAGGTTAGCTCTGTTCCAGGGGCGCCACAGAAATGCCCACACCCCGCTGGCCGCTGATTCACTTAGAGGAGTCTCCAGGTTGTATTAGATTTCCTTCTGCAAACGCACGGCATGAGCTGCCTCCTGGCCTCGCGAGGGAGGCGGGCCCGCCGGGTGAGGGGAGTCGCCACCATGATCAGGATGATTGAAACCAGAGCGGGCCCGTTTCTTGCCTAGCCCCCGGTAACTGGTTTCACGTGTCTGCACAGTTTGGCTCCAAGAGCCCAGGAAAGAGCCGACTGCGCCCAAAAGCAGTGCGCGGCCACATGTACCTTCTGAGCCCCTGGTGGCCGGCCGGGTGGGCCCCGAGGCACCAGACACTTGGGAAGTGACAGGTGGCCTCAGAGGCCGGCCCACAGCCGCCCGTACAAGGGCCTGACGTGTGGTGGGGCTCCGCCGAGGCGCCCCCCCGGAACTACAGCCCCGCGGTGCTGACCCGACCCTTTGCCAGGCGCTCCGAGACACCCCCCAACTCAAGTGCCGCTTCAGCCACACCCTGCGTATCGCCCTAAACGCTGCGTAGTAGACGAAAGCCCACCTCAGAACACTCGGTGTTCACGCGGACCCTGGCTCAGTCTCCTGATTTAGTCCCAGCTCCAACCGCCGGCGCCTTGGAAGTTGCCCGAGATGGGACTGCGGCAGGGGCGGGGCCTGCCTCCCGCCCACTCCCCACCGGCGCAAGTGTCTTTCCCTCTCCCCGCCCGCTCCTCCCCCTCCTCCTCCCTCCTTCCCCTGCTTCTCTCCTCCTCCTCCTCCCTCCCCCTCCTCCTTCTTCCTCCTCCCCTGCTCCTTCCCTCTCCCTCCTCCCTCCCCCTCCTCCTTCTTCCTCCTCCCCTGCTCCTTCCCTCTCCCTCCTCCCTCCCCCTCCTCCTTCTTCCTTCTCCCTCCTCCCCGTGCTCCTCCCCTCCTCCCTCCCCCTTCTCCTTCTTCCTTCTCTCTCTTCCCCCTGCTCCTCCTCTTCCCTTCCTCCCCTCCTCCTCCTTCTTCCTTCTCCCTCCTCCCCCTGCTCCTTCCCTCCGCCTCCTGCCTCTTCCTCCTCCATCCTCCCCCTGCTCCTCCTCTTCCACTCCCTTCCTCCCTCTTCCTCCTCCCTCCTCCCCTGCTCCTTCCCTCTCCCTCCTCCCTCCCCCTCCCCCTCCCTCCTCCCCTGCTCCTTCCCTCTCCCTCCTCCCTCCCCCTCCCCCTCCCTCCTCCCCTGCTCCTGCCCTCTCCCTCCTCCCTCCCCCTCCTCCTCCCTCCTCCCCTGCTCCTTCCCTCTCCCTCCTCCCTCCCCCTCCCTCCTCCCCTGCTCCTTCCCTCTCCCTCCTCCCTCCCCCTCTTCCTCCTCCCTCCCCCTCCTCCTTCTTCCTTCTCTCTCCTCCCCCTGCTCCTCCTCTTCCTCTCCTCCCCTCCTCCTCCCTCCTCCCCCGCTCCTTCCCTCTCCCTCCTCCCTCCCCCTCCCCCTCCTCCCCCTGCTCCTCTTCTTCCCCTCCCCCTTCTCCCTCTTCCTCCTCCCTCTCCCCCTGCTCCTCCTCTTCCCCTCCTCCTCCTCCCTCTTCCTCCTCCCTCCTCCCCCTGCTCCTCCCCTTCTCCTCCTCCCTCCCCCTATTCCTTCTTCCTTCTTCCTATTCTTCCTGCTCCCTCCTCCCCCTCTTCCCTCTTCCTTCTTCCTCCTCCCCTGCTCCTCCTCTCCCCCTCCTCCCCTCCCCCTCTTCGTTCTTCCTTCTCCCTACTCCCCCAGCTCCTCCCTCCTCCCTCCTCCCCTGTTCTTCCTCTCCCCCTCCTCCTTCTTCCTTCTCCCTTCCCCTCCTCCTTCTCCCTCCTCCTTCTCTTCCCACCTCTCCATCGCCCCTCTCCCCTTCTGGGCGGCCTGAGCTACTCGCCCAGCTGTCACCGGAGCGTGGCCAGGGGTCTCGATCTCCTCGACGAGTCTCCCGTCCTGGCTCCAGAGTGGTTGCAGGAAGTCACAGAGACGAGGTCAAGGCGTGCAGACCAGCGGGGCCTGGTGTGGGCTCCCTGTGGCCGGCTCCCGGGGTGCAGCCCCACTCAGGCCGTGACAGCTGAGCGCCTGGTGCAGGAGGCTGGCTGCTGAGTGGGTGCTGCCGTCCCCCGGCCAGCTCCAGGGAGGGCTGGCCCACGTCCCGCAGGGCCCTTGGTCACAGGGGAAACAGGCGGAGAGACGTAGACAGACGCGGCCACCTGGGCAGCTGGCGGCCGCCTCCTATAGGAGGCTCTCGCCATCCGGGGCCTCACGGTGGTAACGGCAAGCAGCTCACCGTGGAAAGGTGTCAGCGGGTTCTACAAGCAGCGGCAGCCGCAGCATCCCGGAGGCCGTCACTGCACAGCAGACTGGCGGGTCCCTTGGGCCCATTCCTCCCGCCACTGTCGGGGCAGGGGACAGGCCGGCTTGACCGCGGGGTGCGGTGGGCAGTGACCTCTAGGACCAAAGCTGCTTCTTCTCTGCCGCCTGCTTCCGTGGGGCCCCCGTGGCCCCCACTCGACCTCGACTGACCTTGGTGTCTGTTCCCTCTCGGCTCTGGCCCTTTCCCATCCTACGACCGGAAGTCAGACTGTGCTGTTGCCCGGTTTCTTCCAAAGACGGCGATGTCACACCCTCACCTGCACTCCACTGCTGCGCGTCTTCTTACCTGTTAGGGGCTTTATGTCACACAGAATGAAACCCTGGAAACGTGTTCATGTCTCAGCGCTCCCCAAGAAGCCGAGTAAAATTCTCTGCAGAATCCAAAACAGTGCGTAAGAAATAAAGTGCAGCCTTGACTCAGATGAGTGTCGGGGACCTAGGCGTTCGGTTTAATAGAATTTTCTGGTCAGTCATGATTGACTGCAAAACCCATTTTCTTGCAAATCTTGTTTTTAAAACTTTGTACAATTATGTCTGTTGTCCCTCTTAGTACTCGGTAGCGAACAACCCAGAACGCTTACTTCTGCAGGCATCCTAGCCTGTGTCCCCGAGCGGAGCGGAGCGCGGACAGAGACCGCGGAGGGCGGTGCCCCCGCGGCAGGAGCAGGGAGGAGCGTGGGCTCTGCAGATATGCCCCCCGCGTCTGGCGGGTTCACGGCTGCCGCCTAACGGACTGCTCTACAGGCCGGCAAGCACGCGGTATCTCGCGGCCTTTGAGGATGAGGAACCAGGGAGCGGCTCGGGGTCCTCAGGGACGCAGGCGCGGGTCACCTCAAGGCTCCGCTTGGGGGGCCCACTTGCTCTCTGAAATGCTGTCCGGAGGCCTCATGTCCCTGCTGCCAAGGCCAGAAGCCTCGGTGTCTTGCCGGGTGGGTCCCCCGGAAGACAGACCACGCACAGCAGCGGCACATACTCGGGGCGGCCCAAGGCCCAGGCTCACGGGCCGCAGCCCAGGGGGCAGCCGAGCACCGGGCTCACCAGGCCGGAGTTCGTGTCCGGGAAGAAAGCCCCAGGAGAGGAGGCTTGTCTGGGAACGCAGACCATTGTCGGGGGGAGAGCTGGTGGTGAACACTCTGGGCCGGCATCCCCGCCCTGCAGGCCGCCTTCCCTCGAGAGCGTTCCGGAACCCGGGGCCGCGCACAGTGCCAGCTCCTTCCCTGACCGGGGACTGTCTTCAGTGGGGCCGTGTGCGGGGCCCTCTCCTGCCCTTTCCTGTGCTGTCCTCCTCTGGGTGAGAGGGGCCGGCGGAGACACAGCCACGGTGTTGTCTCCACGGCCTGCAGCGGGTGGGAAGGCGCCCAGCGTCGCGGGGCCGTGTGCCTTGGGCCCAAATGTCGAGTCGTGCTAAGTCAAGCCAACAAATTGTATAAAATGTGTGTTTCCCCTAACTTGACGAGCATGTCTTCACAAACGCCTGGAGGCCGAGGCTTGCGTGGAGAGTTCTCCCCGGTATTCCTCACCAGACTGGCGGGCAGCGCGGGAGCAGGGGGGGTGCCGGATGGTGGGGACTCTGCCTCCTCGCCCCCTGGCTCCGCCCCTGCACCCATGACAACTCGGCTATGCCCCTGGAAGGAGGCTGTTTGGGAAGCAGTTCTGACCCTGGGGCTGCAGGGTGGGTGCCGGCTCTGGGAGGGAGCCCCCTGCCAGAGCGCGGGCTGCTCCTGGCCCCTAGGCCTCCTGCTCTAGACGGGCTGGGTGGGGGGCTCGGGCCCTCCGTGTGGTGCCGCCGTCACTCACAGTTTGGCTGCACGTACGCAGGGGTGAAGCGCAGAGGCTGCGCGTAGGCGGAGGGCCCCGGGGGACAGAGAGAAGTCTGCGGGGAGTGCCTTCTCCTCTGCCCGCCTTCTCTGTCTGCCTTGAGAGGGTCCCTGTCCTCTTGGTGCTGACTCAGTCCCCCAGACACAGCCGGCCCACCCGGACACCGGCCCCCTGCCCACCTGCTCACCGCCGCCCCCACGGCAGGGCACCTGCAGCCTGTCCCTGGACCCCGGGCCCCCCACGGCCCTGCTCCTGGCGCACGGCACCCAAACACCCATCTCCTCACCTGCTGACCCTGCTCGGAACCCTCCAGGCAAACCCAAAGCCGACAGCCAGGGCGCGTTTGAACGTTCCAGAATACGGTCCGTCTCCACTAGCCTGAAGCACTTGGGAATGACGGGGCTCGAGGGCCAGGAACAGGGGTGAGGAGGGCTGGGGGAGTGGAGGGGGGCCTTCGGCCTCCTGCCCCGACCACGCCCTGTGGCGGCCCGGCGCTCGCGAGCCCGGAGGCTGCGGGTGCGCTCTGTGATGGCAGGCGTTCCAGCCATCCGGGTTGCGGGCCGTGAGATGATTAAACACGACAGCCCAGGGGCTTCGGGGCGCATGGCACCGGCATGTTTAATGGTGTTCCGGAGGAAGATCCTAATTACCTGTGAAATTGAGGATCTATTTTCAGACAGGGCTCCAAGAAGCGATTCTGCCAAACAGGCTGGAATGTTCCCTTTGTCCCCCATATCTGGGCGGTGGGAGAGCCGGCCGGTCACGCACACCCTGTCCGCTACACGGCCGGGGCTGGCAGAGGGTCACCCCGGCCCGCAAGGCCGAAAGCCGCCGCCTCCAGCACAGCCGTGATCACTGCGCAGCGGCTCACCGCATCCCGGCCTGGGCTTGCGACACAAGTGTGAGGCTCCTACCGCAGGCCCGGGAGGGGGCCTGCCCCGTGGCCCTGCAGCGTGGGGCAGCTGTGCGCTGGGGGCCATTCTCCATAGCTTCGTCCACTGCACATTTTCCTGGAAAGGGTGGCGCCTTGCGTTGGCTGTTGGCTCACACACCCCTCCCCTGGCCTCCTGACCAGCTTCCCTGGGGGGGCTGCCCAAGGCATTTGTGGACATGGGGGGCGCTGCCCGTGGCATTTGTGGACGTGGGGGGGGCTGCCCAAGGCATTTGTGGACGTGGGGGGGGGCTGCCCATGGCGTTTGTGGACGTGGAGGGGGCTGCCCGTGGCATTTGTGGACGTGGGGGGCTGCCCAAGGCATTTGTGGACGTGGGGGGGGGCTGCCCATGGCGTTTGTGGACGTGGAGGGGGCTGCCCGTGGCATTTGTGGACGTGGGGGGGCTGCCCAAGGCATTTGTGGACGTGGGGGGGGGGCTGCCCATGGCGTTTGTGGACGTGGAGGGGGCTGCCCGTGGCATTTGTGGACGTGGGGGGGCTGCCCAAGGCATTTGTGGACGTGGGGGGGGGCTGCCCATGGCGTTTGTGGATGGAGGGGCTGCCCAAGGCATTTGTAGACATGGGGGGGGGGGCTGCCCATGGCATTTGTGAACGTGGGGGGAGCTTCCTGTGGCATTTGTGGACATGGGGGGGCTGCCCAAGGCATTTGTGGACGTGGGGGGGCTGCCCAAGGCATTTGTGGATGTGGGGGGAGGGCTGCCCATGGCGTTTGTGGATGGAGGGGCTGCCCAAGGCATTTGTGGACATGGGGGGGCTGCCCGTGGCATTTGTGGACATGGGGGGGCTGCCCGTGGCATTTGTGGACGTGGAGGGGGCTGCCCGTGGCATTTGTGGATGTGGGGGGGCAACACACAGAATTAAGTGGAGGTGGGGGGCATCCGGCAACTTCTCCACATTCACATTTGGTCCTACAGATACTTAGAGGAAGGCACCGACGGCCATTGTCTCACTCCCACGTGAGCTGACGGGTGCGGCCACGTCTCACGTTGGATCCCGTCCGCCGCTGACCTTTGCCGTAGGACGTGTGCGCCTTCTGCCTGGGCATCACGGTGGGTCCCTCATTCCATCGTGAAGGGGCGGGAGCTCTGGGTCCACCCTGCGCAGGGGGCAGCCCGCTGCGTTTGCTCTTACCACCCAGGCACCCAGGCTTTGCTGCAAGGAGACCGCGTGGCCTTAAGAGCGTGACTTCAAATTGAGGCCAGACACGAGGGTTTGGTGATTAGCCTTCAGTCTAAAGCCTCTCCCACCACCTCTGTGCATCCGGGCACTTGTCACACTGCGCTGCCCCCAGACAGCAGGCTACGTGACGCTCAGCCACAGGACCGAGAAGGACGGGGTTGGGGACGAGGTGACGCCCGCAGGGAAGCGTGTGGCGGCAGAGCAGGGGGGAGGTTTCTCCGGGTCTTACCGCCTCGAACTAAAGCACCACCAACCTTCTTTCCCGCACGGAGGGCGCCCGCAGCCTGGACCGAACTTCATTCTGCAACACGGACGCTTCCCCGGCTGGTGCCTCCTCGGACCCACACCCGCTTTCTGTTCGCTTTTCATACCGCTCCCGTGGCAAGGCCAACCAGGACCCCCACGGGAGGCCCCTGACGCCACGGCCAGCGCCCACGTGCAGACGGGAGGCCGGCGTTGCTGAGACAGCCCTCGGCGTAATGAGCGATGCCCTGATAGAAATCATGACTTCTATTATGATCGTAGAAATGGATACTCTTTCTTGATTTTCATGCTCGCTGGGGCTCATTAAATTGATTTCACAATCCGCTGATGGGTTGTGACCTGCGCTTCGTAAACAGCCGCCTGGTCTCGGCAGACCTCACACGGGGTCTCATTCTGCCCTGTGCGGCCTTCCTTGGCTGGAGACTGGACCCCGCTGGCCCAACCGCCCCGTGTGACACGAGTGCCCTCGCCGCCGTCCACCCCCTAGCGCCCCGTGACCCCGGGGCGGCTCCGCGCAGGCTGGCCCGTGGGGCAGGGGCACCCACGTCTCTGTTCTCCACAGCCCCCGTTGGCCTGGAGGCCAGGGCGTGAAGTGGCTTTACAGTAGACGGGACCTGAGACCCAGGGTCACAGACCATTCTGAACATGTCCTTTATGTGTTTTTGCCGCATTTTCCAAATTGTGTCCAACGGATCCCATTACTTTTAGAACCAGAAATAATATCAATAAAAGAAAAATGAATCCCCCGACTGGGGGGTCCGCCCACGAGCAGGGGGACGGGGGGCCTGGCTCTAGGGGAGCCCCTTCTGGGCCGTGGGCACCACGGCCCCAGGCCGCCTGCCCTCCGAGGCAGGATGCTGCTTGGGCCCCCTGTGCGGGTCGCCCTGCCGGTGGCCTGTGTGGACGCGCTCCTTCTGGGTGGAGTCTGGCTGGGGAGAGAGCGCTACGTCCCCTCAAGAGCGGTCAGCCCCCGAGGCCAGCACAGCAGAGGGTCCCTGGCAGAGATGTGGGAGGGACGCGGGGGTGGGGGGGCGTGGAAGAGGCAAGGCCTCGGGCCCCACCTGCCCCCGTCGGCTCTACTTGCCGGGAGGGAGGAGAGCAGAGCTCGGCCGTGTGGGGTCAGCCCCGGCCGTGGGGCACACAGGGACATCCGAGGGGAGAGCCTCTCGCACAGCCGGCGGTAAGCGAGGAGTGCCGAGCCAGGACGCGGGAAACTCCAACAAGGAAGGGAAGACGACTTCGCCTGACTTCAGTGAAATGAGGAACCCTTGCTCGCGGGAAGACCGTGCTGGGAAGCGAGGAGCACGCCTCTGTCACAGGGCTGAGGTCACGGTGCGGCCAATGCACACCGGCAGACGTGCAGAACTCGACAGATGGACCGGGCAGGGGCTCTGCAAACACGATGTGCAAACGTCTCTCGGCGTCTGGAAAGACGCTCGCTGTGACCACTCGTTCGGGGGACACCCGAGCGACAGGCCGACCCCGTCGCACCAAGTGCTGGAGCAGAGGGGTCCCGCACGCACTGAGGGCAGCCGTCCGACTGGCCGCCGTCGCCACCCTGCACGCACACCCAGCAGATCGGGCGCTTGCGTCCGCCCGGGACGTGCGTCGGCGTTCAAAAAAGCTTTGTTTGTAAGGGCCAAACGCTGGGCCCGACCGGGCTGTGCGCCGAGCACGACAGGCAGTGGGTGTGCTGGATGCAGGCGAGGAGCACGACACAGCCCTGCACACCTGTGCGCCTCGCCGGACGGCGCTCACAGCGCGAGTGTGGGATGCGGGACTCCAGGCACAGCTTCCCGAGCAGACAGCAGAGCGCCCTGCGCTCGGGGAGGGCGTGAGGCCGGCGTCTGGGGCGCCGCAACGTTCCGTACCTTGGTCTTGGGGTCTCGCGGCAGATCGCTGGGACCACGCTCTCCAAGGGGCACGCGTCCCGTCGCACGCTTGGCCGCGCGCGGGTCGTACCGAATTCGAGGAATCGTGGGCCTCGGGGCCAGGCGCCCTTGGATCTGAGTTGGGGCCTGCCGTTCACTCTGCTCCTACGTGGGGCTGCCGGAGCCACCCGCCCCCTCGGGGCCTCAGCTTCTCCATCTGCAGCCGCGTGGTGACAGCACCGGCCGCAGGGGCTGTTGTGAAGGTGCCCCCGGTGGACGCCGACCGGGGCACAGGGTCCCGCCCGCCTCGGCGAGTGCCGACTGCTCCCACGATTCCATGGCTCATGCTATCCAGGTGGCCAGACTCGCCGGCCGCGGGCTGGTGCCATCCTTGCCCCGTTTCTCCATTCTTCCCATCACGTGGCCTCGGGCTGCGCTCGGCGTCCAAAGCCAGGTCTCAGGACGTAGCCCGCCTGAGAGCTTCCTTTCTGTGCGGACGGGCCTGCTGTCACCTGTGGCGCATAAACATCGCTCACAGTTTGGCACCAGCTGCCTCTGTGCCTCCCGGGCGTTCCCAGCCCCTGTGACAAGTGGAGGTAAAGCCGAGAGTCGGGAGACTTGGAGTCAAGCTGCTTGTTACGCTCACACCTTCTCCCAGCGTGGAACTGAGAGGGGAAATCGGATCGCGGGCATCTCAAAAGCCACAAAAACACAAAAACCACGAGTGCTTCTTTAATAATTAGCGACCCTGGATCTGAGCCAGGGCGCCTCTCAGATCCAAACCGTGTTGGAGTCAATCGACCCGCATGGAGTGAGGCACACGCCCGCAGGAGCCCCCCGCCCCCCCGCAGCCCACGAGCGCCGTGGGGCCTTCGTGCAGCCACACCAGCCTTGCCGTGGCCTTTTGCGGGATTCGCCACGAACCTTAGTTGTGTCCTCAGGTAAGCTTTGGAGAAGCGACACCAGCAAATCAGGCCGGCAGCTGCTTGCTCTGATCTTTGGGGAACTGGGTCCGTCTCTGGATCCTGCTGAGGGGGAATGATGTTGATGTGTCCCGTGTAAACACACGCACGTCAGGACGAATACCCACACTGCCCTCGTATGTGAAGTCACAGGGGGAGGGAAGTGAACAAGGGAGGTTTGAGGCTCAAATGTGGGCCTGATAACTTGACCTGTGGTCGCGACAAAATGCCTTATCCTCACGCCTCCTGGGAGCCTGGGGGAAGCGCATCCCAGGACGCCGGGGTGGGGCTGGGACACGCGGCCACCAAGACCATGCGCCGGACTCGACCAGAAAGGCCGACGCCGAGGACGCCCCGTCGAGCCCGGGGCTCAGCCACAGGCACCGCTGGGTTCGGTTCTCAGCGACATCTAAGTTGGAAAGCCTCCTCGCCGTCAAGCCTCCGCCATAGCGCGTAGGAGCCTCGGTCCAGGTAAACATTTTACATTTTTAATTGCTCATTATAGCGGGCAGCAATTAAAGCTGTTGTGGTCACATAATTAAGAGGCAGACAAGGAAGGTTCTCAGCTTCTGTCAACCTGAATACTGGTCTCCTTCCCGCCCGCCAGGGTGGGGCGGGTGGGGCTCCCACTCCCCGGCTTCCCAGGGGCCCAGGCAGACGCAGAGCAGGCATCCCGACTCCCACCGTCGTCCCAGGACGGCGGCACGTGGGGCCCCACAAGGACCCGCGGGCGCCCATCTTCTGGGCGCGTGGGGCTGAGCAGCGCGGACCGGCATCCCTCTGGAATGCATTCTTGGCACTGGGCGCTGGGAAGGCGTCCTGGAAACGAGGCAGGAGTTAGTCACCCCTGCGTGACTCATCTGGCGGGGTCGCCTGACACTGGAGAGACGTGGTCTGTCCTTCAGAAACACCAGCCTGCCGCCCGCCCCTCTCTCGGCTGCTGGTTTCTCCCAAAATTACAGGGAGGAGTGGTTTGCATGCAGATGAACGTGCAGTTTGAGCACCCCCGAAAATGACTCGACCAGAACATTCTCCGGAGTCTTGCCCATGAGCCAGCCCCTCGCTCCCTGGTGGTCTCACCGCCATGCCGGGCTCTCTGCACTGCCGCCTCCGACCACGTGTCACCAGCTCCGACCGCCCGTCCGGACCCACTGCCTTCCACTCCCTGAGCCCAGCCGCGCGGTGGGACCCGCCAGCGCGTCCGAGGGAGGAGAAGGCGAGTCCCTGCCGGCCACGCGGCACGGAGGACACACGGCAGCGCCCGCCTTCGAGGACTCTGGGCTTGGGGTGGGGTCTGTGGCCCTCCCGCCCCTCGGTCAGGGACCTAGGCCTCCTGACCGTCCCCTTAAAGAGTGGTTGTGTTTCCTGCCACCCGTCCCGCGCGGGGAGGTCAGGGACTCGAGAGTGAGAGTCAGTCTCCTTGGAAGAGAAAGGGAGTCTCCCCACTGAGTGGCCGTTGTCCCTGAGCTCAGAGGGTCAGAGGTGGCCCTCTCTGGAAAGGCGAGGCTTTCGCCGCCGCAGTGACAGGATCACTCTAGGGGTCAGTCCTCTAAGGGATCTGGGCTGGGTTCTTCTAACTTTCCTCCTGACTCTGCGAGCAGGACAGCAAGGGGGACACAGCGGGAGCCCGCAGGGACGGAGGAGACAGGGCTCACAAGGAAGCCGGCGGGAGCTCTCCCGGTGTGTGAGGCGCGCGGCGTCGTGCTCAGGTCCCAAGACGGGGAGGCCCTCGGCGCCCCCACAGCACCCACAGCCGCGCGACGCGGCCGAGCCGGAGAGAATGCCCGAGACCCTCCGCCGGCACCTCCCGGACGTGCTCCGGCTGCCGGGAGGACCGCGGGCCCGGCACCTTCGGGGGCTGCGGCCGGCCCTGGACGGGAGCTGCCTTGCGCCGGCCCCTCAGAGGGATTCGTTCAGTTTTCAGGAATCTGGGCAGCCAGTTGCCGGTAACTTGCAGTTGTCCGTGATGAGAGAATTTACACTATGGAAATTGGACAGCATCCTAAGTCAGGCTTTTTCCCCCAGAGGGCCAACCGCCAGACCTTGCCAGCAACGGAAAATCCAGGGAGCAGGGGAAACCCTCATGATTGTGGAAAGATACGAAAAGTGGTCATAATCAGAGAAAACACAGTGGAGGTAAAAGGAATTGTTCAGAGTGCTGAGCTCCTGGAAATTAAAAAATTAAAGAAATTAAAATTAAATTAATTTGGAAACTTGAAAAATGACGGCACAAATAAAAATTCACAGGAAGAGTTGAAGGCAAAATTGAAATACCCTAAGGCAGCTGGGGGGCTCAGCCAGTTAAGCATCTGACTTCAGCTCAGGTCATGATCTCACGGTCCGTGGGTTCAGGCCCCACGTCAGGCCCTGTGCTGACAGCTCGGAGACTGGAGCCTGCTTCCGATTCTGTGTCTCCCTCTCTCTCTGCCCCTCCTCTGCTCTCTCTCTCTCTCTCTCAAAGATAAATAAACATTTTTAAAGCTTTAAAAAAGTATGCAAATACCCTAGGAAGCAGAGTGAGCTCTGGAGAAGCAGGAGTTCACACAAGTTAGGGGTCCACATGCACACGGCCCCACGTCTGACCCAAGGAGTTCCAGAAACAGAAAGCAGAAAGTGAGCTCCCACGCACAGAAGCTCCTGGCTCTCCAGGCTGCAAGAGCAAAGCCGCGGGCGCCCCGAGTGGACCCTCCCCCGCGCGGCCTGCTGGGCTCCGAGGCCGAAGAGAAAACCAGCAGCTGCCTGAGTTTGGATGTCGGAATGGCCCTGGAGTCCTAAATAGCAACACGGAACCCAGAACACCATGAGCAATGCCTTTCTGGTTTTTAGGACAATAATTTCCTACTGGAAGTTCCAAACCAAACACTTTTTCAGTCCAGCACGAGAGGAAGAAGGTATTTTCAGATCTGAATGAGGCTCCTATAGAATGTGAGGTGCCCGCTGGAGAGCACGCCCACGGGGCGGTCCGCATCCTGGACACAGGCTTGCAGAGACCACATCCGGGCATGAGCGCAGGGGCTCGGGTGGGCGTCCCCAGGAGAGCGCCGGAGCGCGTCAGCTGGACAGGGAGGGGGCAGAATCCACAACAGCCCCGTGAGCTGAGCACTTGGAAAATCGAAAATCGAGGCGGTCGTTGATCCGCACAAGGCAGGATACGAACTCACAACATATTAGGGTGCAGCTTTGGGAGCGGTGCGGGCAGAAGTAGTGCACACCTGCAGCCCGTGGCTGCGTCCACGGGTGCCGCCAGCCCCAGCCTGGCCCTTCCACGTGCCGTGCCATGCTCGGAGGAGCGGCCCCGCCAGCCGGAGCCCGGTTCCCCGGGCGAACCCGTGCAGAGAAGCCTCGGACTTGGATCCACGCACCCGGCGACACTTTGCTGGAGGAGCTGGAGGGGTGGGGGCTGGAGAGGCGCTGGGCCACGTGGACAGAGTCCCCTCTGTGACGGGCGGACCGGCTCACCCGGGGTCGGAGGAACCCGGTGCCCCGGGCCCCTCTCACTCGTGCCGTGGGAACTAAGTCTTAACAAAGGCAGACTTGCTCCTCTGGTGGGGGAGGGCACAGCCGGCCCTGGGGACGACCAGCCCGGGGCCCCACGGCTGGGCCGGGCCACCTGAGCCGGGTGGTGCCTGACATGGGAGAGGCTGGGGGACGGGGTCTGGAGGCAACACCGAGGGCGACGAAACCCCCGCCTTCACCTTCGGAGTCAGGAGCGGCAGATGACGCGTAAACCCTGAATGTCTTAAAACAGTGGTGCAGACTGAGCCGAAATCAGCCGGAAGTTGGGAGGCCCGCAGTGGGTCCTTTAGGGAGCGAGAGGCAGGGTGTGGACGGGCGTGGCCAAGCACACTCTGCCGGCTGGTGGAGGCTGAAACTATAAAAACACATGCAGGTTCCTAAAAAATGTCTTAACTGTAATAGAAATAAAAACGAAAGAAGATGGCAAAGTACTAGACAAAATAAGTTTTGCTGAAGCGAAAGAGTCTGTGTGCAGGAGGAAGACTGGAGAACAGCTCGGAGGGACCCCCCAGCCCCGCGCCCCGAGCCCGGCCCAGGCCTCCGCTGGAGGGAGTGGCGGGCGCTCGCCCGGAGCCCTGCTTCCTGGGGACCCAGAGCTCCTCAGAGATGGGCTGATGCCAGGAAAACGGGTGCCCTCGGGTGGGCCCCCTCCCCCGGTTCCAGAAGAGCCTGCCCTGCTGGGCACCAGCCTCTCGGCCCCCGTCAGCCCCGAGCTCCTGGGATGTTCACAGAGTGGAAAGGAGGCTGCAAGCTTTAACCCCTAAATGCTTACGATTTAAAAAAACGGGTCTGGCAAATGATTAAACTAAACCGAAGACCTAATTGCTTTCATTTAAAATAATATGAAAGCAAACGTGATATTGTGTTGAACTTGGACGAACGGTACCTTTGGCAACAGAGTCCTGTCTCCCCCACAGACCGCTGTGCAGAAACACTACGAAATGAGGTCCTCGGTGCCTGTTACGCTGAAGTAGTTCTAAACGGAGCGAATGGCCGCTTTGGGGAATGGTCCAGCCCGTGTCTGCCTTCAGCCCTGAGAGCATATCCCACCGATGGGGCAAGAGCAGAGACTGCCCACATTTGCGTTGCGATGGCCAGATGCTGCGTGGGCTGCGGAGGCCGGGCCCCTGAAGGACTCCCAGCCCTGACGCAGCCGTGGGCCCGGAGGCCAGGGTGCGAGATACTGGAAACCATGACTCAGAGGGGCCTCCAGCTCCTGGGCCCTGTTCCAGGTGCCGGCGCGAGGCTGTGCCCTGCACAGAGCTAGGGGCAGCAGCTGCCAGCGCGGACACGTCCGCGCCCGGCCGGGAAGGCGCGGGGGGCCGTGTGCGGGCCGTGGGCACAGTGCTGACCCGTGCAGCGGACAGGGCCCCCCGCCGGGGAACACTGCGGCTGGGCCAGGCCCAGGGGTGGAGAAGGGAAATCCTGTTGGAAGAGCCCAAAGTGCCCAGACGGGGGCCTCGGGCCCGGCCCGGAGGCAGAGCAGGGGTGCGACCCCTCCCCGCAGAGCACGCACTTTGTGTTCTGGGTTCACGTTCACTCCCAAGTGGATCTGTAGGCAAAGCTGCCAGAACATCTGTTCACACGGTGAGGGTGGGACTCCAGGGGCTGGGCCCCTCCCGGTGGCCCACCCACAGCGAGGCGGGGGCTCCCATCCCACCCCGAAGTGGACAGCTGGTCCCCAGTCTCCCCAGTTAACTGAAAGAGAGAGAAATCGGGGGCGGGTGTGGGGGGGGTTGGAACATGGTCATAAATCTGGGATCTGTTTTTACTGGTGCTTCTATTTCAGATTTTCAGTTTGGAAAAATACGCTTTTATGCGTTCCAGGCACCCCAGTGATGACCGAGAGGTGTTGATAAATGCAAAAACTAAAAAAAAAAAAAAAAAAAGAGGAAAGCCCTTTTCTGGGCCAGGAGAACAAGTCCCTTCGTCGCATTCACACTAAACTTCACCTGTCTGGTTTCGTGTCATTTCTGTGCATCTTGCACGGGTGCAACTGCGCCGGGAGCCCCCCGACCCTGCACGCTGCCCCCCTCCCCCGTGCAGTCCCGGGGGCCCCTGTGCGCAGAGTGACTAGAGGAGCCGGTGCCCCAGGGCGCACGGATGACGCGGGGCAGGAGGGCTGGGCCGTGCGGCGGTGCGGGGCACAGAGCTCATTGTGTGTCAGTTTGCACGGATCCCGAACCAACACGGGAGGCTTCTTACGTGCGGTGCGGCTGTGGTTTCCTTCCCGCCTTGCCACGAAAGGACTGTTTTTGCCGGGCCGTGGAAGTCTGCGCGGCCGGCCGGTGGGGTTGCCAAGCCCGAGTAGGTGGGTTTTAATTTGCTCCAGCTGTGCTGGCCGGCCCCTCTCCCCGCCGCGATGTGGCAAATGAAGGAACGGGGTCTGTCCCTTGGAAGCAGCTGTAAGCCATTCAGTCGCATAAACTGAAATGAGAACACGGGGGAGAAACCAGACCTGCAATTCCGCCTTATTCCACAGCTGCCCTCAGCCCAGCGAGACAGCCGCCCAAACAGAGCCACCTCCCTGGGCCTTGGCCCGGGGACAGGAGGCGAGGAGGGGGTTACTGCAGGCCCCAGGTATTTTGGTGAGCCGGAGGCCGGCTGGGGAGGGTGCGGGCGCCAGCGACACCTCCAGCTGGCAGGCGTTCTTGGCAGCCGTGTCCCCAGGATTGCGTCCCGGCGGGTGAGGCGCACGTCAGGCCCTCCAGCCTCTAGTTGCCCCAGGGGCCAGTGTGGCTGCGGAGGGGGCTGTCGGGGGGGAGGAAGGGGGGTGCCCGGCTGCCGGCACCGGGCAGGAGGGGCCCCCCGGCCCTGAGGTTCTCCTGTGCATCCCACCAACCAAAACGACTGCCCGGGCAAGGCACAGCCAGAGAGCCGAGGAGGGAGAAACGCGGGCTCTGACCAGGACTCCCGAGCGGGCTGTCGTGGGGGCTGCTGTAAGGGATGAGGTTCCCAGGGGAACAAGGGGCATCCCCTGCCCACCGGGCCTTTGGGACAAGCCTCTGGCTGCCCTCACGGTCCACATCCCCGAGTCTGATCCGCGAGCCTGCCTGCCGGGCCACCAGGAGGGCACGGTCCTCGGTGAACTGGTCCACGCGTCTGACCACACGCTCCCCTTCCTTCCGTGCCTGGCCTGCGACGGCGAAGATTTCGAGGCAGCGCGTCCTCAAGGAGCTGCTCCTTCGCCCGGATTCAGACCCAAGTGCCCAACACCCTGTGACTCGTCCACGCGGGCGCACGGGGCACACACGTGTGGCCGCCACAGACGTGGACCCGTGCGGCGTGGCGGGAGGGATGCGGTGGGCGCGCGGGTGCGGTGAGTCGGGACAGGCCGAGGTGGTCCGAGGGAGCGCGCATCGAGCCTGTGTCACCACGACCGAGCGAACAGGCCGTCCACACCCCGTCACCGCAGCACGGGCCCTGCTGGGCCCCGGAGGGCATGGGGCACAGGGAGGCCCCCAGTTACTGTCACGCTGTCAGCTGCTGGCAGACAACGCGGAGCAGGGGAAGGCCCCTCCCCGAGCCCTCCTCTGTCCTGCAGTCCCTGAGGAGACCCCGAAAGCACTAGGTGTCCTGTGACACGCGGCCCCTGGCGGTCCTGGGGGAGCCCCCTCCTCTCTCACCCGACGCCCGCTGCCCCCTCCCTCTGCCCCCACCGCAGCCGGTGCCGGTGGTGAGGCCCCCTGGCGCACCCTGGGGGTGGGGGGCTCAGGAAGCGAGGCCGGGAGCCAGGACCAGCTGTGCTGCAGGGCATGCTGGCATGTGAGGTGGCCTGGCCCACCCCGATCCCCATCTGGCCTCAGTGGCCCCCCCGGGAAACCGCTCAGACCCCTGCAGGGTCCAAATTCAGGGGCAAACGGACCGCGAACCCCTGGCCTGCGCCCCAAAGGCCAACCTGGAGGGTGGCCTGACGCCGTGCGCCCCGGGGGCTCCCAGCCGGACCCCTGCCCCTTAGCCGGGAGCAACTGGGAAGCTCAGACTGGGCGCCGGGGCTCTGGGTCCCCAGCGCTGCAGGACCTGAGGCGGCAGAAAGGATGAAACCCCCGCCCCTGTGGGACGCACACTCCTCCAGGGAAGATGGGGGGAGCGAGCCCCTGCCCTGCGGGTCTCCAAGTTCCGGCTCTGACGGTCTTCAGGAGCCCCTCTGCCGTGGCACTACCTTCCTTCAAGCGTGCCGTGCACCCTGGCTTCAGAAGCGGGGGATCCCGAGGGCCTGTGGAGCTGATTCTGCCCCCTCCCCCTGGGGTGTCCGCCCCCCCCCCCCGAAGTTTCCACTTAAACCACAGGGAATGAAACCAATTAGAGAACTATTTGGGTTAATAGGATCCTATTCTAAAAATGCAAATGTATGTGCTCTGTTAAAAGGCCATCAGTCACTCACACATTAGTGTGAACAAGTCCAGAGGCTTGTTCTAACCCAGCCTTCTCCAAGGCGGCTAAAGTGCTGGTCCGGCTCTTGGACGGGCTGCGAGCGAGAGGCCGGGCACAGGTCAGGCACGGTCCGCAGGGCCAAGGGCCTGTGCCTCCCTTTCCTCTTCCTGGGAGCCACCCGGCCACCCAGCCCGCTGTGGGCAGGACAAAGCCCAGCACAAAGGCCTGAGCCCTGAGGAGCAAGGAGGTTTTGGAACCAAGGAGCTCTCCCTTAGAGAACTTCCTGTTCAGTTCGGGCACACATCTTTCCAAATCCAAGCACTCCCGTAAACACCGCACCCACGACACGCGGGCCGTTGCAGAATCAGAAGGGAGCCTCCCACAAGGGTCTGCGCTCGCTCGCGGGTTTCTCGGAAGGGAAGGAGGCAGCAGCCGCAGACACGGGCTGAAACCAGAATACGGCACACGTGTGCACGCACCAGCACCCACACCTGCTGCCGCACTCGTGTGTTCACATGAGCACCCACACCTTACGCTGTATTTGTGTGCACACACGAGCACCCACGCCTTCTGCCATACACGTGTGCACACACGAGCACCCATGCCTTCTGCCACACACGTGTGCACACACGAGCACCCACACCTGCCACACACGTGTGCACACACGAGCACCCACACCTGCCACACACGTGTGCACACACGAGCACCCACGCCTTCTGCCACACACGTGTGCACACACGAGCACCCACGCCTTCTGCCACACACGTGTGCACACACGAGCACCCACGCCTTCTGCCACACACGTGTGCACACATGAGCACCCACACCTGCCGCACTCGTGTGTTCTCGTGAGCACCCACACCTTCCGCTGTATTTGTGTGCACACACGAGCACCCACGCCTTCTGCCACACACGTGTGCACACACGAGCACCCATGCCTTCTGCCACACACGTGTGCACACACGAGCACCCACACCTGCCACACACGTGTGCACACACGAGCACCCACACCTGCCACACACGTGTGCACACACGAGCACCCACGCCTTCTGCCACACACGTGTGCACACACGAGCACCCACGCCTTCTGCCACACACGTGTGCACACACGAGCACCCACGCCTTCTGCCACACACGTGTGCACACATGAGCACCCACACCTGCCGCACTCGTGTGTTCTCGTGAGCACCCACACCTTCCGCTGTATTTGTGTGCACACACGAGCACCCACGCCTTCTGCCACACACGTGTGCACACACGAGCACCCATGCCTTCTGCCACACACGTGTGCACACACGAGCACCCACACCTGCCACACACGTGTGCACACACGAGCACCCACACCTGCCACACACGTGTGCACACACGAGCACCCACGCCTTCTGCCACACACGTGTGCACACACGAGCACCCACGCCTTCTGCCACACACGTGTGCACACACGAGCACCCATGCCTTCTGCCACACACGTGTGCACACACGAGCACCCACACCTGCCACACACGTGTGCACACACGAGCACCCACACCTGCCACACACGTGTGCACACACCAGCCCCCACACCTTCTGCTGCACTTGTGTTCACGTGAGCACCCACACCTTCCGCTGTATTCGTGTGCACACACGAGCACCCACACCTTCTGCCACACACGTGTGCACACACGAGCACCCACGCCTTCTGCCGCACACGTGTGCACACACGAGCACCCACACCTGCCACACTCGTGTGTTCTCGTGAGCACCCACACCTTCCACTGTATTCGTGTGCACACACGAGCACCTACGCCTTCTGCCACACACGTGTGCACACATGAGCACCCACACCTGCCACACACGTGTGCACACACGAGCACCCACACCTTCTGCCACACACGTGTGCACACACGAGCACCCACACCTTCTGCCACACACGTGTGCACACACGAGCACCCACGCCTTCTGCCGCACACGTGTGCACACACGAGCACCCACACCTGCCACACTCGTGTGTTCTCGTGAGCACCCACACCTTCCACTGTATTCGTGTGCACACACGAGCACCTACGCCTTCTGCCACACACGTGTGCACACATGAGCACCCACACCTGCCACACACGTGTGCACACACGAGCACCCACACCTTCTGCCACACACGTGTGCACACACGAGCACCCACGCCTTCTGCCACACACGTGTGCACACATGAGCACCCACACCTGCCGCACTCGTGTGTTCTCGTGAGCACCCACACCTTCCGCTGTATTTGTGTGCACACACGAGCACCCACGCCTTCTGCCACACACGTGTGCACACACGAGCACCCATGCCTTCTGCCACACACGTGTGCACACACGAGCACCCACACCTGCCACACACGTGTGCACACGCCAGCCCCCACACCTTCTGCTGCACTTGTGTTCACGTGAGCACCCACACCTTCCGCTGTATTCGTGTGCACACACGAGCACCCACACCTTCTGCCACACACGTGTGCACACACGAGCACCCACGCCTTCTGCCGCACACGTGTGCACACACGAGCACCCACACCTGCCGCACTCGTGTGTTCTCGTGAGCACCCACACCTTCCACTGTATTCGTGTGCACACACGAGCACCCACGCCTTCTGCCACACACGTGTGCACACATGAGCACCCACACCTGCCACACACGTGTGCACACACGAGCACCCACGCCTTCTGCCACACACGTGTGCACACACGAGCACCCACGCCTTCTGCCGCACACGTGTGCACACACGAGCACCCACGCCTTCTGCCGCACACGTGTGCACACACGAGCACCCACGCCTTCTGCCGCACACGTGTGCACACACGAGCACCCACGCCTTCTGCCGCACACGTGTGCACACACGAGCACCCACGCCTTCTGCCGCACACGTGTGCACACACGAGCACCCACGCCTTCTGCCGCACACGTGTGCACACACGAGCACCCACGCCTTCTGCCACACACGTGTGCACACACGAGCACCCACACCTGCCACACACGTGTGCACACACGAGCACCCACGCCTTCTGCCGCACACGTGTGCACACACGAGCACCCACGCCTTCTGCCACACACGTGTGCACACACGAGCACCCACACCTGCCACACACGTGTGCACACACGAGCACCCACGCCTTCTGCCGCACACGTGTGCACACACGAGCACCCACGCCTTCTGCCGCACACGTGTGCACACACGAGCACCCACACCTGCCACACACGTGTGCACACACGAGCACCCACGCCTTCTGCCACACACGTGTGCACACACGAGCACCCACGCCTTCTGCCACACACGTGTGCACACACGAGCACCCACACCTGCCACACACGTGTGCACACACGAGCACCCACGCCTTCTGCCGCACACGTGTGCACACACGAGCACCCACGCCTTCTGCCGCACACGTGTGTTCACGTGAGCACCCACGCCTTCCGCTCTATTCGTGTGCATGCACCAGCACCCACACCTTCCACCGCACTCGTGTGCACGCACCATCACCCACACCGTCCGCTGCTCCCTGCAGGCCCTGTGCCACCCCTCCCACCTGTGCCCTCAGAGCCCAGTGTTCGCTTCAGGACCCCTCGTTCCCACCCTCCCTGGCACAGCCCTGGGAGCGGAGGGTGCTGACTCCTCCCAGGGTCCAGAATTTTTGCCTCCACCCTTTTCTGCAGCAAATGTTCTTCACGACAAGACGTAATTGGGAACAAGGGTAACGGGATGAATTAAGCTCCTGCCTCAGCTTCCCGCCCGCGTGGCCCCTCAGTAGTTAAGGCTCGTCAAATCTCAGCGAAGTGCCCAATCGGCCACTACTTGCGGCAGATCCTTTCTTGTCGCTGGAGGAGCCTGGAACAACAGAGCCCAGAGAGAAAGCCACCAGTAACTTTCCCTCGAAAAGGAACATCGGATGAGGACTCCATTCTCGAGCCTTTCCTTCTGGAGACGATGGCGGAGGGGCCGCGGGGCTGCCGCCGTGTGCGGCTCGGACTGGTCCCGGGGCGCCCCGGAGCCACGTTTCCCTGTCGAACTGTTGGGTGAGCGTCTCGGGGCGGCAATGGCAGACTATCACAGAGCGGGTGGCTCGAAACAACAGACGTGTATTCTGTCACAGCTTGGCAGGCCAGAAGTCCAAGACCGGGGTGTCCCCGGGCCAGGCTCCCCCCAGAGGCTCCAAGGGGGCCCTTCTGGCCTCTTCCAGCTGCCCTGGCCTCCTGGCCGTGTCCCGTCCGTCCGTGCCTCGGTCTCCAGCTGGCCTCCCCACGTGTCTGTTCCTCAAATTCCTCTCTTCTTAGAGGGACACAGTCATAAGGGGTTGGAGCCCACCCTAATGGCCTCATCTTGGCCTCAACATCTGCAGAGACCCTATTTCCAGCCCAGGTCCCATCCACAGGCCCCGGGGATCAGGACGTGGTCATACCTTTCTGGTGGCTCAGTCCAACCTGAGATACCCAGTCCCCTGCTCACCACGCTTTCCCTGCAAGGTCAGCCCTGTGGCACGTCCCCCCTAGAGCGTCAGGTCTGCGAGACCCCGTCCACTCGACACGATCCGGGGGGCCTCACCCCGGCTGCTAGTCGGAGGGCCTGGGGACCGGGAGAGCCCCGGTGCCCAAGGGCAGCCAGACCCCGGCTCTCCCGGACCGGAGGGCCCAGCGTTGAGTCTGGGTGGTCCTGCCCCCGTTCCCACCGCCCCGCGGGGAGGCGCCACGGCGGCCCCACACTCACAGACGAGCAGACGGGTTGGGAGGGCCCTGCTGGGCGGGACCAGGCCCAGGCCCACCCACCTCATCAGTCCACGTGCACGTGGGGGCTTCCGTGGGAGCTGGGGCCACGTGAAGACCAGCGAGACCCGGCCCAGGCTGAGGCGTCCCACACACGCGGTCCCCTCCCGCCAAAGCCTCCCTCCGGGGCACCCACGTTGCCTGGCGGTGGGGGTCCACCTCCTCGTCGTTTGGACGGTTAAATCCTGGTACCTGGCCGCCCACGAGTGGTGCCTCGCTGTCCTGGGAGCCAGCAGGGGACCCGTCCAGATTGGGTCACTGACACCCACCACTGGTGAGGAAACACCACCTCTGTGGATACACCCAGCGGAGGAGTCAGGACAGCAGTGTGGCCCAGCGGTCTCAGAGCCACCCAGAGGGAACCCAGCCCTGCCGGAGGACAGATGGCCGTGTCTGCTGGAGCACGAAGCGGTGGCCGGCTCCTGGGGCTCCGACGATAACTGAAGGGAGCACTGCTCCCTGTTAGGGAGCAAGGCCATCTGTCTGTGTCCCCTCTCCTTCAGCATTTAATGATGCTTCCAGTGAGCCCGGCTGCAAACCTTCCAGACACTTCTGTGGATTTGCTGTTCTCTTGGGCTCTGTCCAGTCTGGGTGCTTCTGTTGGACGAGACTGTCCTGGGCATGCAGTGTCACAGCACCGCAGCCACATGGGCCCCCCCCCCCCCACGTCCCCGTCCTCGGGAGACTGGAACGGGGCCCCTGTGGGCTCAGCGGGGCCCCAAGGGCCTGGACACAACCGCTTTATTCGGGAGGTGATTTTAGGTGGGAGGGGAGGAAGCCAACATCGATGGGGGTCCCTCTGTGGATGGCTCGTTCCTGCCAGAATAGCCGCCCTGCCTTGTCCCCTGAGGAGCCATTACACTCTGGCCTGTCCCTCGGGCAGAAGAAGGCACATGTCCCCAGATCCCAAGGCCCCTAGGACGTGTCCCCAGAGCTCAGGGCCCCAGACAAGCATCGGTGAGACATGATCCGTGGACAGATCTTGTCATGGAGATACTCTGGGTTTGTCAGGAAGCTATCGTGGGGTCAGAACAGACCTCCTTGAGAAGGAATATTTTAGCTCAAAGCCCACAGGCTCTTGTAGTTCAGACAAGCGTAAGTGGAGAGGTCTACACAATGGGAGGTGGACACAGAAGGCTCTGGAAAAATGGAGCCGGTGCAGGGAGGGAGGGACGGTCAGTGAGGAGTCACCGAAGCAGGGACATGCCCCAGGAGACTTGAGACCGGGCAGGGCCAGGACCCTCTGGTCTGGGGGTTGCAGGGCCATGGGACCGCGCTGGCCGGGACAATACCTAGGTGTGCGGTGGGCTGCTGCGGGCCCCTGGGTCCCAGGGAGGCGCGGGGCCAAAGCCGGGGTGAGCGGTGCCGCAGAGCCCGGGGGGGGTGGGGGGCAGGACTGCCAGGACTCGGCCCCCAAAGTGGGGAGGCTGGGCAGAGGAAGCCAGGGTGGCCGCCACACCCACTGTGGGGGGAAGGCACACCAACAGTGAAGGTCGGGACTAAAAAGTCCTCAGAAAACAGAGATCACTGGGAAGCCAGTTCCGAGGCTTCTGGCTGGGCCCCCCACCCTTGCCTTGCCTGTCTTCCAGTGACGACCTCAGCCTGCAGTGTCACCAGGGACAGAAGGCCTCGGGAGCCCAGGCCAGGGGAGCCACGTGTTGCTACACTTGCCAGAGTGCCTGTCGCGGGTGAGGGGACTTTCAGGTCTAGTGCACGGTGGCCACGATGTGCTCTATGTGACAGAGATGTCGCTGCCATGGTCGGGGTCTCCAGCGCTAAAGGATCCAGACCTCAGGGCTCGTGGAAAGGGCGAGCCTGGGAGGCTCGAAGGTGAGCTGTGGCCACGCAACCTGGAGGACACGTCTCAAATCCCCCCTCTGTGGCATCTAGAACCTCACTCTGGCCCCTCTTCAGGAGGGCTGGGTCTTTTTTTTTTTTAAATCTTTATTTATTTTACTATTTTTTTTTACTTTTTTTTTTTTAACGTTTTATTTATTTTTGAGACAGGGAGAGACAGAGCATGAACGGGGGAGGGTCAGAGAGAGGGAGACACAGAATCTGAAACAGGCCCCAGGCTCTGAGCTGTCAGCACAGGGCCCGACGCGGGGCTCGAACTCACGGACCGCGAGATCGTGACCTGGCTGAAGTCGGACGCTTAACCGACTGCGCCACCCAGGCGCCCCTTATTTTACTATTTCTGAGAGAGAGAGAGAGAGAGAGAGAGAGACAAAGTGCAAGCAGGGGTGGGGCAGAGAGGGAGACACAGAATCCAGGGCAGGGTCCAGGCTCCGAGCACAGAACCTGACGCAGGGCTTGAACTCATGGACTGTGAGATCATGACCTGAGCCGAAGTCACGCGCTCACTCGACTGAGCCACCCAGGCGCCCTTGTTGCCTTTGCTTTTGGTGTCACATCCATGAAATCACTGCCAAATCCGATGTCACGCGGCTTTTGTCCTACGTTTTCTTCTGAGACTTTCGTGGTTTTAGGTCTGTGATCCATGTTGAGCTGACTTGTGTGTGGCGTGAGGCAGGGGTCCCACCTCGTTCTTCTGCACGTGGACGTGCGGTTTTCCCAGGGCTGCCCGCGGAGGAGGCTGCTTCTCCACCAGCACGGGGTCGTGGTCCTCTCGTCGGGAACGGCGGGACCGCACGCGTAGGGACTTGCGTCCAGGCTCTCTGTTGTCTGGGCTGTGGGGCTCCTTGGGGCTAGGGCCACACGGTTTGGTGACGATACTCTGTAGCAAGTTCTGAAATCGGGAGGTTGCACAGGGCGTGCTCTAAAGCCGCAGTGGAACTGTAGCCCCTGGCATCGAGGTGGAAACAGACCCTCAGAGCGGCAGCTAAATGCGCCTGCTGAGGGCACGGAGTTGGCACAGTGCCCCGGGGATCGGGCAGGCCGAGAAAGGCACGTTAGGAAGCCGAGGTTTCAAGGCAAACGTGACTGACAGCCTGCAGTGGTTGTTCGTCCCGACGAGAGCCAGCCTCGTAAGAGGGGCTCCCGGCAGCTCTGAGCACAGGCTCGCAAAGCCCGGGTCATGGTGCAGAGCTCTGGGGGGCATTCGGGCTGGGCAACATCAGCCCCCGTGGAGGCTTCACTGAGCGGGGCGGCCTCAGCGGCCTCAGCGATCCAAGGACGTCGAGGAGGGCTAACCACGTACCCGGTGGGGGCTCTGACGGCCGTCACCGCTCCGGATTCTTCTCCTGTTGCAGAGGAGGAAACTGAGGCACAGGTAGGTTCCAGGAGCAGGTTTGACCTTCACGAGGTTCCTGTGAAGCCACCAGAGAGGGTGGGTTTGCACGGCCGTCGGTGCCGCCGGCCACAGGCTGGGCCCCCACACGCCAGCCTCCCGCTGTCCCAGCTCCGCTCACGGTGAAGCTGCCGTACCGGGGGTGCCTCCCAGCGTGGGGTCCGCGAACTTCGGCCGCAGCCCCGGCAGCCGTGAGCGCCACACCCCTCCCTTCTCAGTAGAGCAGGCCCCCCACCTAGGCGCTTGGGACACTGGGGCCGTGTAACTCCCAGGGGCGCTGTGCCCGCAGGAGGTGAGGCAGCACCCCCGGGCCCCCCCGAGGGGTGCCAGCGCCCGCCTGCCCCCGGCCTGACCACCGCAAGTGGCTCTGGACGGCGGCCACCGGCCCCAGAGCCCACAGCCTGAGGGGAGCCTGGGCGGGGGCAGGGCTCACAGTGCGGGCCACCCCTCACGGGATCGCCCAGGCCTTCCACCGGCTTCGGCCCCGGCCATCCTGGGAACTGCCACAGCCGGTGGTCACCCCCGACTCGGCAGGGCCGAGGGGCCCCTGCCCCAGCCCGATGCTGACGCTCCGGCACCAGGTTCGGGGGGAGAATCAGTCCCCTGCTGTGCAAAGCCAAATGTTCGCACCACAAAGGACGTCCCCCTGCCAGCCAGCCATCTGCCCCGGGCGGCCTCTCCGAGGACCGTGTGCACGGCTGGCTGTGCTCGGGGCCCCGGCCTCCCAGCAGCAGCGCCAGCCGCCGGGGCCCCTCCCAGCGCCTCCAGGAGAGCCCGGGGCCGACCCGCCTTCCCCTCCCGTCCGTGCAGACTCTGGGGGCCCGCTGGCTGAAAGTGAGCTCTGTTTGTCGGCAGCCCCGCGGCTTTTACACTTCACACACTTGAGATCAGTGCTTGACGATCCAGACACGCATCGCAGCTCAGAAACCACACAGGAGCCCTGACGGTGACGGCAGCCGCGCGTCGCCGCAGCAGCCAGACTGAAATTTATAACAGTGACCTGGGCCTCGTCAGGCCCTGGTGACAGGGTGCCGCGTGAATCGCTGCTTACTCACCAGTGAGCTTGGCGAGGTTGGGCGGATTATGAAATACAGAAAAGGTCAGACAGTAGGAGTTTGTCTAGACATTCTATTTTGATCCTGCCCTCCGTGTCTCTGCGGCAGCCTTGCACACGCCGATATTTTAGCGATATTATAAAAAGCATCGTTCTCATCTCTAATCGGGGACACACCAACACCGAGGTGCCCAGGGGAGACCCCTCAGGAGGGCAGTCTCCTCTCAGGCCTCTTCCGGCCACGCCCGGCTCCTGGGAGGGACGCACGCCGGGAGGAGACCAGGCCTTCGCGACACAGGAGCGGCTTATCCTCCCCGGGCCTCACGGGCAGGCTGGCCGTGGTCCACCGCGGTCCCTCCCGCGGGCTGAGGAGGGGACGTCTCCCAGTGCCCGCCGTCCCATCATGAACTGAAGGAGACGCGGGGGTAGAGAGAATGGGGGAGACGGACAGAGTGTGGAGTCCCGGCAGCCCTGCGCCCGGCTGAGGTTCCTGGGGGGCTGAAGGTCTCCGCCCAGTGGTTCTTACGCCCAGGACGTGACGCCCTCTGCAGACGGTTTTGGTTGCCCAGACTTGGGCGGGGTGGGGCGAGGGGGCTGCTGGCCTTAGAGGTCGGAGGCCGGTGTGCTCAGCACTCCGTAGGGCACGAGACACCCACGGCGGCCACCCAGGCTGGTCAGCGGTGCCGACGTGCGAAGCCCCAAGTCGGGAACCAGTCCAGGTGATAGAGGAGAAAAACCGTCTGCCCGTGAGACCATCTTGGAGGGCGGATCTCGTTTCTGACGTTTCCGTGACCGGTTTCACTGCTACGCGCCCCTTCCCCTGGACCGGCCCCCCGACACCGTCCCCCCAGGCCGCCCCGGACTCCCCGCCCACCCGGCTGCAAACCGACAGGGAACGCGGGCGCTGTGGGGGCCTGGGGAGGCGGGCCAGCACACACCACCTGGGAGCACTGAGAAAACATGAGGCCCGGGGGGCGCCTGGGTGGCACAGTCGGTTAAGCGTCCGACTTCAGCCAGGTCACGATCTCGCGGTCCGTGACTTCGAGCCCCACGTCAGGCTCTGGGCTGATGGCTCGGAGCCTGGAGCCTGTTTCCGATTCTGTGTCTCCCTCTCTCTCTGCCCCTCCCCCGTTCATGCTCTGTCTCTCTCTGTCCCAAAAATAAATAAACGTTGAAAAAAAAAAAAAAAAAAACAAAAAACATGAGGCCCGTCCAGGCAGAGTGTGAGGGACCCAGTTGGGGTTCGTCCTTTCTAGTGCTCATGCGAGTGGCCAACAGGGAGTCTGTTCTCTGCGGGCACCCTCGCCCCCTCGTGGCCCTCTGCAGGGGGGCTCTCTGGGCCTGGGGAGGCCCACGGGAGGCCCACGGGGGGCCTCATGCCTTTGGAGACCAAGAGGACGCGTGGCCTCGTGAGCACGGCCACCGCAGAGCTCGGCCGGCACGTTCCCTTCACCCCCTCTGACTCCGGCGTCCCTGGGCCGCGGGAGCCCGGTTTTCTGAACATCTCCAGGCAGTTCGCGTCTGTTGTGAGGCCTGCCCCGCGAGATCCCCACCCGGTCCCTGTGCCGCCAGCAGGACGGAACTTCCCCAGGCCACCCGGTTCGAGCACACGGTGCGGGGCTCCGTGCAGGCGCAGGGAAGGAGTGTGCGTCTGGGCCCCACGCAAGGAGCCCCTGAGATGAGTCCGCGGCCAGAGCACTTTGTGGGGCACCCGGGGGCCCAGGTGGTTAAGTGTCTGTCCCTTGATTTCGGCTCAGGTCATGATCTCACAGTCCGTGAGTTAGAGCCCCACGTCAGGCTCTGTGCTGACAGAGTTGAGCCTGCTTGGGATGCTCTCTCTCAGACCCTCCCCTGCTCATGCGTGCGCTCTCTCTCTCCCTCTCTCTCAAAATAAAAAAAATAAAACTTTCAGAGCACTTTGGGAGGCGACCCCACCAACACTGGTAGGGGAGCGAGGCTGTGAGCCAAGGAGGAAAGGAAAGGCAATACACCACGTCGGTCATCAGCGAGGAGAGTAGGGTTGCATCAGTGCCCAGCCCCGGAGACGATACCATACAGTGCTGACGTCAGAGTCCCTGGGGAGGGGCCGAGGCGTCTCCAGCCGGGTGGGGAGGGGATTCCACGGCACGGGGGCCCCCGCACTATGCAGCCCCATCCCTGAGGGCCCGCCTGCAGTGCTCCTGTCCCCTCGCTGGCCTCTCAAAGCCCTGGACTCTGAAATCTGTGTTTGCTGAGCCAGGAAGCAGAGGCAAGGGCTTGTTCCCTGTCCTGTTGCCTGTGGATGGCCGCCCTCCTCTGGACCCAGCTGATACGGATGATGGGCCATCCGGAGGGTGCGGGGCTCACGGCTCGGGGCTCGGATAGCTCCCGTGATGCCTCCCCCACCGTGGTTCGGTCCCCCCACGCCCCTGGGCCTCTGCCTGGGCCAGACAGGTTTTCATCTGAAACCGTCTCATTTCGTGAAGAATCCTGCCGAGCGGCTGGCGGCCGCCCCCGCCCCACGAGTACTCACCTGCCCGCTCCCCCTCCCCCTCAGGCTGCGAGGTGCCCGCCCTGGGCAAGCTGCCAGCCGCCCTCGAGCCCACGTCTGCTCTCGGGTGGCCACGTGGGCCCCGCTGAATCTGGAAGGGTCTGGCCCAACTTGGCCGTCAGCCAAGCTCCTGGCAGACGCCCCCTCCCCTCCAGGCGCCCTTGGAAGGGCCTAGAACAAGCGGGCCTCCGGGAAGGGGGGGCCCCAGCTGCCCCTGCACCTGGTGGGAAGGGGCCATGATTCAGAACTGCAGCCAGACCCCGGTGGCCGCGTCATCGAGGGGGATGAGAGGCTGCCACGCAACCTCTTGCAGTGACACACACACTCCCAGGGAGCCCCAAGACCCTCAACTGTCCCCCCACAGGCTCCTCTGCTGGGACAAGTGGGGCCACTACCTCCCACTGTGTCTGAAAGGGCAGAGGGTCCACAGCAGGGGCTCCTTGGAGAGGCCAGCCCTGTGGACACAGGCCCCGTAGATGCAGGGCCCGTGGATACAGGCCCCGTGGACACAGGCCCCGTAGATGCAGGGCCCGTGGATACAGGCCCCGTGGACACAGGCCCCGTAGATGCAGGGCCCGTGGATACAGGCCCCGTGGACACAGGCCCTGTGGACGCAGGGCCTGTGGACGCAGGCCCAGTGGATGCAGGGCCCATGGATACAGGCCCCGTGGATGCAGGCCCCATGGACGCAGGGCCCTTGGATGTAGGCCCCCTGGACGCAGGCCCCGTGGATGCAGGCGTAGACGCAGGGCCCATGGACGTAGGCCCGATGGATGCAGGCCCTGTGGATGCAGGCCCCATAGACGCAGGCCCTGTGGATGCAGGCCCCGTGGATGCAGGGCCCATGGACGCAGGCCCTGTGGATGCAGGCCCCGTGGATGCAGGGCCCATAGACACAGGGCCCGTGGACTCAGGCCCCGTAGACACAGGCCCCGTGGACACAGGCCCCATGGACGCAGGGCCCGTGGATGCAGGCCCCGTGGATGCAGGGCCCATAGACACAGGGCCCGTGGACTCAGGCCCCGTAGACGCAGGCCCCGTGGACGCAGGCCCCATGGATGCAGGGCCCATGGACTCAGGCCCCGTGGACGCAGGGCCCGTGGATGCAGGCCCTCCTGTTTTCAAGGACACCACACCAGGAGGCACGCTGGCCCAGGGTCCTCGAGGGAGGGGCATTCACACTGAGACACGCTGGGCCCGTAGACGCCCTCCCGGATCAACGCATCCTCTACGCCCGTGTGGGAGGCAGTGTCGTAATGGAACCGCAGCCACTAATTAACAGTGACCCGGGCCTCAGTTTCCTCCGTGCAAGGAGGGGGCCGGTGAAGTGAAGTCTTGCTCAGGGAGAGGCCAAGGCGTGGAGTGGGCTGGGGGCCCTAAACCGCCCGAGAGAGACAGTGACACGGCTGCCTGGCGCTCGTGGCCTCCAGAGGTCCCCGGCCACCCCCTCCTCGTCAGGCTGAGGAGCCCACTCGAGATCCCCCCCCCGATCCCACCAGCCTGTCACCCACAGACCCCCACGCCCCTGCAGGAGGCGGAGAGGCAGGCCCAGGACCGCCTGCCGGTGTCCCTCCTGGCCCAGGCTTTGGCCTCCAGGAATCGCTGCCTCGGAGCCTTCTCCAGGGACAGGCTTGATAGGGGCCGGGGCCACGTCGACGCCACCCTGAGGAGGCCCACGTGGACTCCCGTGGCCCAGGCCTGCTGCCAACGCTTCCTTTGGGGTCTCTGTGTGGTGCCCGCCAGCCCGTGAACACGGGCGCCGCATCACGCGGGGGGCGCGCCCCGGCGCCAGAGGGCTGAGCGGGAGGACACCTGCAGAGCCCGACCGGGGCGTCGGGGACCCACACCCGCCACCTCCGAACGGAGCCAGTGTGGCTGCTGACCACGCGCACGCCTCCCGTGCACGTGTGAGACTTCTCAGGAAGCATATTCCGTGAGGGTAACGGTCCCAGGCTCTCCCGGGAAATCGAGGCGTGGTGATTCAGGCCCCCAAGGGCGCCTTTGTGGGGGGCTCGGGGAGGGCCAGCAAGCCCCCGCTCGCAGAGGCCGAGAAAGTCCTGGGGACAGCACGTGGAGCTCACGAGGGTGGACCCCGCGGACCGCGCCCTCTAACTGCCCTACCTGAGGGAGGGACGTCACATGCCACCACCAGCCAGCGTCACAGCCACGGCCCACCCCACGTCTCCACTGACCAACACCCCTCTCACCTGGCGGCCCTTCCCTGCATCCTCACGAGGCCCCCCACCCCCACCCCCAGTGAGTCACCAGCTGTCCTGGAGTTACAGGACAGGTGTCACCGCGGCTACTGCAGCCCAACGGGGAGCCGTGGGGCAGGGCTGCCCCTGGGAGACCGGGGGTGCTAGGAGCTTCCTGGGGACCCTGCCCCGTCCCCAGCCCCAATCAGCATCCCCCCGCTGAGGCCCGGGGATGAGCGAGGGTGGGCGGCAGGAGGGTGGACGGAGGGCACGCGGCCGGCCCGCCTGCGCACGGACTGAGCTGACGCCCAGCTCCCCCATCAGTAGGCGCGCAGGCGGTGAAAGCGTGGGGAAATCGGTGTCTCCCCAAGGCCACACAGAACGCCCATGTCCCAGCAAGACACAGGCCTGAGCACGTCTGGCCCCCAGCAAAATGGACGGAAGGGGACACAGATGCGCCTCGCCCAGCTCCCAACTCCGGGCCCGGGGCAGAACCCGGGCAGGACCCGGGGAGCCAGGGTCTCCCCTCAGGGCAGGTGGCTCAGGATCCCCCTGTGACCGGCCAAGTTACAGATGGTGACTCCCATACCGCTGATGACAGAGCCAGGGAACCAACAGCCCTCCTCGTTCAGAGGTCCTGCCCCGGACCTGTCCAAACCTCCTCTCCCTTCCTCTCCCCTCTTGCCCTCCCCTCCCCTCCCCTCTCCTGCTCTCCCCTCCTCTCCTCTCCCCTTCCCTCCTGCCCTCCTCTACACTCCCCTCCCTTTCCCTCCTCTCCCCCTCTCCCCTCCACTCCCCTCCTCTCCCCTCCACTCCCCTCCTCTCCCCTCCTAGGGTGCCTGCTTGAACCAGGGCTGCACCCCGCTGAGGACCGGGGGCGGTGGGGGGGGACTCCAAAAGGGCTGGCCCAGGGCAGGCACTGCGGGAGAGTCCCAAGCGAGGCCTGAGGGCTGCAGGCTGGAGGCAGGTCAGGCTGCCCTGCCCTCAAACAGTGACGTCACCTCTGAGGCCACACAGGCCCAGCACGCTGCTCCCAAGGAAGCCTGGCACGACTGGCACGGCACGGGGGACCCGAACGGGCCTTGGCAGGTGTCTGCAGGAGGAGGTGCTCCAAGCACACGTGCTCGCCCCTGCGCCCCCCGGGAGCTCACTAAACTGTATCCTCTACGCTCAACCCACGGCATCTGCCCCAAACGGGGTCCCAGCAGCAGGACCACAGTCAGGGCCTCTGGCTTCACCTCCAGAAACAAAGCCTCGATGGCTCTCCGAGCCGCCAGCGGGTGACACCGGGTAGCTTCTCACTTACGGGGCGTGCAAGTCACAGTTCTGTTCACTTTCTGTCCCAAGAACCTATGCTGGCCTGTCACCTGGGGCGATAGGTGGGGGCAGTCCGTGGTCTCGGCTGCACGGGGGTGGCCTGGGGACACAGGCACATGTCCCCACCTGGGAGTCAGCAGCAGGACAGGGAGCAGGACTCCCCAGAGGAGGGCAGGCAAAAGGTGAGCCGTTCATGTTCCAAATCACTTCAATCGGATTTTTTAAAACAGGGAATCCTGTGGCAAAATGTGACTAGTTCTGCCGCAGCCAGGAAGAGGGGGGAGAGGCCAGCTGACACTGAACCATACTCACACGGAGGCCACACCCGGGAGGGGCGACCGTGGACGGTGTCTGTTGTGACCCCCTTTACAGACAGGGAGACCGAGTCTCTCGGAGCCGAGTGCTTGCTCGAGGCCACAAAGCAAAGAGGGGTATCTCCTGGCGTGGAGGGCCTCTCTTTACTAGCGTCCCGTCATTCTGTCTGTTTCTCATTAACTTGCCTAAAAAGCTCCAGCCGTGAGCGAGCAAGCAGAAGCTCTCCACCTGTGCAGGGTCATTACAGACCGGCGAGCGCCGGCGGTGGCCGGGACGGGCTGGCTCAGGGAGCGGGGCCCTGGGGACCCGTGCGGCCCTCCTTACCTTGCAGGCTGACCCTCCCCGCCCCTCCCTGATTCCCCCCCCCCCCGCGCCCCCCGGGGTTGCCAGCAACCACTGGGGAGTCACTAAGGTGAAGCTGGCAGGTTCAAGCAGCCGCAGTGAGCCCGGTGCCCTGCCTGGAATGTTCCCTCCAACGCATTTGCCGGCAGAAGCCCGTCAAATTTACAGCTAGAGATCCTGTAGTCATTTCTGTAATTGGCCAGGAAAATCAAGCCTTATGAAGGCAATGTTTTGTTTGAACTGTGCCTTATTTCATAAAATTTCCTTAAAGCAATTATGTTTTAATAAATGTGGCTGAGGTCATGGATGGCACCTCATTTCGTAACGGAACCTGCATCCCATGGCAATTAGCAGCGGAGAAATGAGCATGATGGGACCAGTAGCTGGGGTGCGTGACGTTTTCTCTATAGGAGCTACAGATAATCTATGAATCTTGCCCCAAACACCCAGCAACTTGCAACATTCCTCACCTCCAAGCCGGGTCTGTGAAATTGCTTTAAGTAAACAAAACAAGATGCCAAAAGGTAGCATGTCGGTGTATGATTTATGGTGTGAATTGAACGTCTTTGTGTGATTAAACACATAATTAACCCCCAGGAGCAAAGTGTCACAATATTGAACAACTCGACTCAAGACTGGCCCTTTGGGCCCGCCCCACATGTCTGCCCAGGAGGGTCTGTGCCCAGGAGGGGCTGTGTCTCTGGGGAAGGTCTGTGTGCCTGGGATGGTCCATCTGTTCAGGGACCCCTTCCTCGGGGAGCCTTAGCCCTGGGTTTACCCTGACCCTGCTGGGAAGCACACCGGGCCAGCCTTGGGCCACCACAGAGAATGGAAGGGGGCCCCGAAGAGACGCACATCCAGGAACAACTCTCCACGCCCTTGTTTAAGACAAAAACAGTAAACGGGTGGATCTTTATCCAATGCAGGTAAAACTGGATAATTCCAGTTCAGGGGAGTGCCTCGAATCTCATGGCACCTGGTCTCTGTCTTCTCCAACGGAAACTAGAAACCGTAAGGAACTGACCAGCCAACGGCTGGAGGACTGCAGGGCCGGGCAGTGGGCGCCCAGAGGAGTGACTTCTCGGTGAGGGCGGCCCCCTCTCGGGACCTGGGGAGGGACACCGGCCAGCCACACTGGAGCTTCAGGGCCAAGAGGCAGGAGAGGAGGCGGGCCAGCCTGGTGCACGAGTCACCGAGTCACCGGAGTCACCTGGGGCAGGCGGACACAGCCTCCTGCAGACACACCCCCGGTCCCCACCTCCTTGCACGGCTGGGGGTCATTTGTGCCTTGTCTGCTAGGAAGCTCGGAGGTAAAGGCCCAGTTACCCCTCTCTGAGTTTCCAGAAGCTTGTTCTCTGCCATTTCCCCCCACCCCCTCCCGTTAACTGGTATTTTCTTTATTGTAAATAACCCCAAATCCCTTTTGGAAACAGACGGGCAGTAACTGGGCCCAGAGGGAGGACGCCCTCACCCATCCTGTGCAGAGCTGCTTCGCCCGGTGCCCCCGGCCCCCCGCCCTCCTCAGAGACGGGATCTCAGTGATAAAGTAACAGGTAGGGCTGTGACAATTGGAGGGACAGACTGAGAGGCACGTGCAGAGACATTTCTTCACAACCACGATGACGAGGCAGTAAAGCGTCCTTTCACGTTAACGCACTAAATACTTAGGGCCAGTCCTAGCGAATCCTCGGCGCGGAGGCCGGGACCCTGGTGATGGTGCCCGGGGTGCAATGTGCCCGGGGCGGCTGCTCCAGCCTCATCCTGCCTGCAGGAGAGCCTCGGGGCCCGGGGCTCAGGGAGGGACACGCTGGCTCCTGCCTGTCCCCAGCATCCTGACGACATGCCCAGAGGAAACCCTGCCTCCCCCACCCCTCAACTCAGCCCCGCCCCCGCCCAGGCCCCTCCCCCCTGCCCGGCACAGGTGCCTCTGGTCCTGAGCCCCGTCGGCCTCCTTGCAGTGAGAGGAGCAGAGGGTAGGGCCTGGGCCCGGCTCGTGCCAACGGCCCCCGCCAGGCGGGCAGGCCCTCCTCCGGGCGCCCTCGGTGGGGCCTGTGGCTCGGGGACACTCCTTTCAGCAGAGTCTCACCCAAAGACAGCGTCACCAGGTAGGCCAGCAATGTGGGCTGGCCCTCGTTCCCACAGACTGCCCGTCCCCGGACACTCAGGAGGGTGACCAGCCACCCAGCGTCCCCAGGACCTGGCTGGCCTTAGTGCTCCCAGCCCCGTGTCCCAGGAACCCCTGGGGTGGACACGCCGGACAGCTGGCCGCCCTGAAGCCCGACCCGCGCGTCCGGCCCCCAGCTCCAGTCACTGTGCTGCGGCCTCGGAGCTGTGGTTCCCCCCCCCGTCTGGGGCCCGAGGGAGCCAAGGGCAAGAGGGGAGCTAACCTGAAGCGGGGGTGCCCGTTCGACCACCTCCTCCCTGCAGCCTGCTTCCCGGGCTGTGAGTGCCCCCGGCTGCCCTGACCAAGCCCCCTGAACCGGGCAGCTCCAAACAGGGGAAATTCATTCTCTCTGGAGGCCAGAGGTCCGAGATCGAGAGTCTCATCGCCACGCTGCCCGGAGAATCTGGAGGAGGACGCTTCCCGTCTCTTCCAGGTCTGGTCGTGCCGGAGCCCCTGGCTTTCGACCACGCGTCCCCAGTCTCCGTCTCCGTCATCTCGTGGCTCCTCTGTGGGGTCTGCGGCGTCCTGTCTGAGGACGACGGTCCCTCCCGGGCCTCCTCATCCCGGACGACACCCTCTGAGCTCGTCACACCTGCAAGTCCCTGAGCATCCTCTTCGGGGACCCCGCTCAGCCCAGCACACCTCCTCTCCGCGGCAGGAGTGAGACGGCTCTGCTCACCCCATCCTTGTGGACTCAACGGTGTCCTTGCCAGTCTTTCTGGGATCCCAGACCCCAGGAGTCGCAGCACTTGGCGGGCCGTGGGACGCATACGGACGCCATCCGCAGAACGGCTGCTCGGAATCCCAGACTCTGAGCAGCAAATGTCCGTGGCCTCCTGGAGCCCAGGCTGACCACGGGCCACGGGGCAGGCCCGCTGCCGGACCGCATCACCGGGTGCAGGGTCGCCTCCCAGCTCGGTGCACCACGGAAAACCCCACCGACGCTCGCGCGGACCCCACCCCGGATGCCAGGTGGTCGGCCCTGAGCGGCACGTGGGAGCTCGTGTCCTCGGCGTCCAGACGGCCATTGTCCTGGCCCGACGCCTCGCCAAGCTCGGAAAGATGAGCACAGGCTGTGTATGACGCGGCGCCCGAGGACGTGTTGTGAGTTTGCTCTGATCCGACCACTCACATCCTGCGACGGAAGAACTTTCCCGCGCACGCAAGGTGAACAAAGACCTAAAAGCCCAAGCTCAGACCCGGACGCTCCTTCCGGCACGACCGCACTGCCTCTGCTTCCAAAGGCGCCAGCTTCTATCCTAGAGGCTCGTCCTGGGACGAGACCCTCTGCCTGGGTGGCAGGTGTGCCTTCGGGCCGCAGCAGGCCCATCAGCGCCCCAACCTGCTGGAGGGCGGCACTGAGTCTCCTCACCGGGGCTTCTCCCTTCCTCCCCCAAGGTCTGGGGGTCCGACAAACCCTAGACACGTGGGGAAGGGTCCTCTGGTCCTCAGTCTGCAGACACCCACAGTGTCCACGTGCATGGCTGAGGCTGGACCCCAAGGGCACGGGCACCACGTCCTGCAAGTTGCTGACCATCCAGGCCACTCTGAGGAAGCAAAGGTGGTCCCTCCCCCGGCTCGGGGCCAGCCCACCCCCTACAACACCACTCCAGGCCATCCCCTGATGCCAAGGCAGGGCTGCAGGCCCCAGGGAGGGGCGGGGCAGCCGCCCCCTGAGACCCCGGGGCAGGAGCAGAGGCTTCCCCGCAGGGGGCTTTTCTTGTCCGTCCCCACCAGCGCCCGGGAATTTGCTCAAAGTGGCTGGCAGGCTGGCAGAGATCTGAGGTGAGACCCCCGGTGCATCCTCGGAGGGGGCTAACGGTCAGCCCATCCCATCTCTCCGAGTGGGGTCAGCTGCGGAACCTTTATCGACTCACTTTATCGACTCGGCCACGTGGGAATCGCCCCCCTGGTTTGGGGCTGAGGTAGGAAAGCTAATACTTCCAGTAAGCACCCCGGCTTAAAAGGCAGGCTCTCAGCCCTCACCTTGACCCCATCTCACCAGGACCGTTAGGACCGGCACTCGGGACATCCTGGCAGAGAGCATCCTGGCAGGAGCATCTGGCAGAAAGACCCCAGAAGTCACAGGACGCAAGGGTGGGAATATTTTTATTCTAACAGAAGGAAGAGGTGTTCTCTCTGTTTTACGTCTGTAATTTAAATGTCTTTCTTCTTAAAATAAAAATTTTTTGATGTTGTTATTTATTTTTGAGAGAGAGAGAGAGAGTGAGCAGGAGAAGGGCAGAGAGAGAGGGAGACACAGAGTCGGAAGCAGGCTCCAGGATCTGAGCCATCAGCACAGAGCCCGACGCGGGGCTTGAACCACGGACCACAAGATTATGACCTGGGCCAAAGTCAGACACTTAACTGACCGAGCCACCCAGGCGCCCCTAAATTTATTTCTAAAATTGTTTAATAAAATTTTCATTCTGCATAAAAGTTACAAAAACAGCACAGAGAGTTCTTGTGGTCCCCACACCCAGTTGCCCCTGCCACTAACACCTCCCGTTGTGCTGCTATCAATCCCATAAATGCTGAGCTAAATGAACGCATGATGAACCAGTTTTAACCAAATCCACATTTTGTTCAGATTTCCTTGGTGTGCCCCCAACGTCCTCCTTCTCTCCCGGGACCCCATCCAGGCAGGTCAGAGCGTCCCATTTGGACCATACGTGACCTTAGCCTCCTCGGGGCTGACAGCCTCTCAGATGGTCCTCGTGCCTGATGCCTGCACGGTTTTGAGGGAGTGTTAGGTGCCCTGGTTGCGGGGGGTGGGGGGTTGTGCTAATTTTCCGGTAGCGACAGTGCAGTTACGGACTTGGGGGGAGAGGCGCTGTCCCCTAGTGTCACGGTTCACGCCATCCACAGGAGTCATCACAGCTGACCCTGGTGTGGCTGTGGGGCTGGGGGTCCTGAGGGGTCCCCACGTGGATCGCCCCAACCCCTTCTCTGTGGAGAGACCCCCGCAGAGTCCCCACAATGATTTCGAATTCTACACAGCCCGTGTGTCCTCTCCCTCGGCATACTTCTCACATGATAATTCCTAAGGTTTTTAGAAAGTCATTATTTGGACTCTGTTAGAAATAGGCGATGCAGCGTTTTTTTCCACCAGGAAACAGAACAGGCCCCCAAGGCCCCTATGTGCTTCTTGTGTAATCTGATGATCCAGACCGGAAACGCTTCCCTCCCCGGCCAGCACCTTCTCCAGCTCCCCCGAGGGCCCCACCAATGGGGGGGGGGGGGCGTTCTGCCCCTGAGCCCAACTTCCTGGGCGCCTGCGTCCCCCTCCCTGTCACACCGCACCCACCCTCCACCCCACCCCATCATGCCCCCGAATCTAATCTGTACAGAAGTACGTGGAAATAAGAGACCCCAAAGCAGGTACTCACGGATGGCCGAGGAGGACCCTGCCCGGCCACCTTCGGGTCCCCACGGCTCTGTGTCAAGACCCGCGAGGGGCAGGGCTCCAGGTCAGAGACGAACGGCTCTGTTCCACAGCCAGCTCTCGGCCCAGTGGCACCTGCACAGACATTATGTGGGGTACGGCGGTGGGGGGGGGAGGGGTAGGCGGCCTGCCCTCGGCCCCCGTTCTGCCCTCAGCGTCCCCATCTGTGAAATGGGCTTCTGAGCACTCAGTCCTAGGTTGCACTGAGCCCTGCACGAGGACGATGTCACTCAGCGCCCGTGTGCAGTGTCCCACACATCTCACACCGTGTGTGGCCTCTGCTGTGTCTTTCTCAGAACCCGGGGAGCAGCAGCACCAGCTGAGGGGCCTACTGACGGTGGGGACCCCAAGGTGAAGAGATGGACACAGCAGGCAGGACCCAGGCCTCCAGCAGCTGAGGGTCAGCGCCTCGTGCACTCTGCCACACGGCCGTCTGTGGCCCCGCAGGACAGGCAAGCCCCGGGGCAGGAAGAGGGGCTCCAGCCTCCACGACCGTGCTGGCAGGCGACACCTCGGGGAAGTGGGCACCCCGGGGGCCCCATCGGGGCCCGGCCTCTGCCTGGGGCCGGCCACAGACGCCCCCTAGTCCAGCGCCGGCCCCACACCTCCAGCATCCTCTGCCCGACGGGAACGTCCAGGCACAGCTTTGCCACGGGGGTCTCCTCCAGGGAAAAGCCTGCAGGCCGGGCCCACTGCAGACACGCAGAGCCTCAAGGCGCCTGGGTGGCTGGCCGCGAGGTTGGGCCCCGGTCCCGGCTCCCCCGGTGACAAGAAAGGAGCCCCCGGCCCCCCGGAGTCTCGTGACCGGGGCCCCTTCTGTGGGGCGGCCACATGGTGTCTGTGCCCCCATGGGGCTTGTCCTGGAGCGGGATTCCCACCCAGGGGTGCCTGGCAGACATCTGCTTCAGGATCTCGGGCCCACGGGGAGCATGAGAAGTTCACGTGGACTTGGTGTCCAGGAGCAGTGGTGGGAGGGAGGGAGGGAGCGGGAGCCGTGATCTAATATTCCCTCTGATTGCAAGGATCGCACGCTAAGGGCCGCTGTCTCTCAATCACCTCGGCCCCTGAGCCCTTTAAACCAGGCAACTTTAAAAGAAACATGTGTCTTTCCAAATTAGCTTTGTATCTAAGAATAATAAGACGGCAAGAGTTGTATTAATTAACTTACAGCCAGCGGGTTGTTTTATTTGCTGCAAAGGGAACCAGCATTTATTAAGCTGAGAGCGTGATCCAGGCCCCACTGGGCACGTCTCAGACGCTCCCGCTACTTTCCACAGAGCTCGGCCAGTGGTGGGGCCGGCTCGGGGCAGAGAGGAGCCTGCGGCCCAGGGGCAGTGCGGCTCCGGACCCCAGCGCGGCCGGCTTTCCTCCCCCGTGTCTGCCCCCCACCCCATTCGAATCGGCCGGGGGTCTGGGCTTCGCACTGAAAGACAGCAGAAAACCTTCCGTGAGGAGTGGCTTTTTCACAGAATGGGGATCGGGTGCTAAACACAAGCTCGTGTGGCTCAGGCCCGAGGCGCACGGCGAGCTCGTCCCACCCGCCCCGGGGCCGCTGAGGCTGGCGGCAGGTTGACCCGGCCCTCGGCAGGGACGTCCGCCTTGGGGAGTTAGGGTCCCGTCCCACCTGTCCCACACCGTGGCCCCGGGCCCGGCTCCGCTGCAGGTGGGGTGGCTCCCACGTGGTCCGGCCGTGTCCCCACCCCACCAAGGGCCATCTTGGACTCCACGTGAACTCCCTGCAGAATCAAAGTCAAGGGCTTCTGTGAGGAACAGGCCGCAAGCTGAGCCCGGCCACAGGCCCACCTGCCCGACCGGCCCGTGAGGCCAACTCTGCTGTGAGGGTCACTCCGCCCCGACAGCAAATTCTAAACTCGCTCTATGACCCACCATCTGGGGAAACATGGGGATGGCCAGAGCGGCCTTCTAAGACCCCCGTGTTCTCATAAGCCTGCTGTCAGGCCCAAAGGGGGCCCGGAAGGTCCCCTCTGGTCGAGTGCCGGGTAAGTCAGGCTGGGAGCAGGAAGGAACCACGTCTGCAGGCGGTCGGGTGACCATCAAGGGCCGCGGGCCGAGGAGGGCAGAACTAGCCCCCGTCACACTTGGACGGTGGGCGGGCTCCAGAGCACCTGTACCCTCCGGGCGCTCGAGGCCCCGCAAGGACGGAGCGCCTCCTCCCCCCCAGAGCTCAGGAGCACAGTCGCGGTGCTGGCTCCGCGGTCAGCACAGGAGGACGAGGTGGGCGCCAGGCGGGGTCCAGGCTGACGGCCCAGGGACACAGAGGGAGACAAGGGACAGCTGACAGGCTCTGAGTGCAGGACAGCTCCATGTCCCATGTCTGACACCTCAGAGGCCACAGGAAGTCACACGTAGCCCTCTTCCTGACATTTAAACACCCTTCGGAACAAGTGACTTTCGTGGTGCTTTCTATACAGTTGAGGAAGTTCCCCTGCTTTTCACCACGTGCTGTCCCAGAAGCAGGAGCTGAGGAAACACAGCGGCACGTGCACTGGGGCAGCGGCCCCCACACCGGCCTGGGGGTGGAGGCCCCCCCGGGAGGACGGGAGACCCCCAAGATCTCACGGGGGCTTCTACCCGCACCACAGCACCTCCAGCAGGACCGGCTCCTGGGCTGTCCTCAGCTGCCGCACAAGCGCTCTGCACCCGGATGCAGAATCGGGCCCCGGTCCTCCTGGTCTCTCCCGCCTGCTCCCCACACTCCGCAGCATTGTAGCATCACGGGGGCGGGGGCGGGGGGGGGCTGAGGTTCACCAGCAGGACCGGCCCCAGGAGCCGGCCGGGCCGAGGGCCCAGTGGATGGCAGACCCGCGGCCCCTCGTGCCTGCGGTCAGGGTCTCGGCCAAGCGGGGCTCCTGAGGTCGTCGAAGCCTGTGCTTCTGTCCTTCACGTCGCCAGGCTGGGGCTTTGGGGGGGCCTCGGGGGTGGGGGGCGTCTGCGTGTTTTCTCTCGCCTGTGGCGCCGGGGCCTGGCATTTCTGTCTCCCTCACCCACCGGCTTGAGAATGGCCTTCGCCACAAGTGAAAGGGCCCAGCCCACCGTACGTGTGAAGCGGGCACACGCCTTTGCACAGAGGCCTGGCAAACAGTCCACGGAAACAAGATCTAAGGAGCGGAGGGCCCCTCGCCCTCTCGGGGTCCTTGCGGGATCCGGAGTCTTTTGCTTGAGCAGCCTTTGTTCTGTTTCTGCTGGTTTTCCACCCAAACCATCTGGATCGTTAAGTCTCCTCGTCTGGGCCTCCTTCATCGCCTGCCCCTCCCTCGGTGTCCAGACTCCCTGCAGACAGGCAAGGAGGTGGTGCGGGGCAGGAGGGCACCCGGGAGTCCCCCTTGGGCCCAGGACGGGGGAACAGGAGTACCATCAGACACGCTTGGAATCGAGTGCTCGTCGTCCGTGACGATTCACACGGAAGGGGTCGCAGCCAGCTCTGCGATGCCTGTGTGTGGGTTTGTCTATGTTCTGCTCCACGGTGGGGTGTTTGTCACTAGTGACCACAGGGAATCCAGCCTCTGAGACCCAGTCCAGCCGATGCTTCCATTTGTTATGCAAAGTCCGAAGTGCCAGGGACCCCAGCCTGCGGAGGGACGCAACTCCTCAGCTGTGTGTTTGCAAGGGGGGGGGGGGTTCCCTGCAGAGAAAGGCAGCCGGGGGGCTTCTGGGACCCTGGCCATAGATAACACGTGACAACGTGCTCCACCCGCTCCCCGTGAGCAGAGGAGGGCGACCCTTGTCCCCTGGGAGGGGCTCCCAGAGCCCCGGGCCCGGGAGGGTCTCCTTAGACTGCTGGGAAGAGGCTGTCACCTGCAGCTCCCCCTGTGACCCAGCACAGGACAGTGGGAACGGCCGGTGGGTGGGAGACACGAACAGCCACACGGTCACTCAGCAGCCGTGCCCGTGGGTTCTCCGAGGAGCACCCTCAGGCCACATGGCTCAGGCTGCCTGGTGTCGGACGGGCAGACCAGCCGAAGCATCGAGTGAGCCTCTGTTTGGATTGTCTTCTGGGGAGGACAATAAGGAAGCCGGCCCTGAGCCTCCGACTGCTTCAGCCACAGGCAGGCGACCTTCAGTGTTTTATTTTACGTTTTATTTTTGAGAGAATGAGAGCACGGGGGAGGGGCAGAGGGGAGGAGGGGAGAGACAGAACCCCAAGCAGGCTGCACCCTGTCAGCGCAGAGCCCGACGCGGGGCTCGAACCCACGGACCCCAAGATCGTGACCTGAGCCGCAACTGAGAGTGGGACACTCGACCAACTGAGCCACCAGGCACCCCAGACAGGTGACTTGAAGGGTGGGTGGATGTGCAAGACGGGGGTTAAGTAGAAACGGCTCAGTGCCCAAGACCTGACCCAGGCCCCGGAGCTGAGGTCTCTGCCAGCACCCACCCGGGGGGGGGGGGGCAGGGACCCATGCATGGTGACCCAGGCCGGGCCACTGGAGGGGACGAGGCCATCACAGGCAAGAGGACACGGTGTCTCTTCTCCTCGAACGGCAATTGCTCTGCAAAGAGAATGCACGTGGTTACCTCCGTCGTACGTGGGCGCAAACCCAGGAGCCTGGTGGCCCTTGGCGGGAGCTGGCCTCGCAAGAGACAGGACACAGGGCTTGGCCTGTGGCTTCTAGTGTGAACCCAGGGCAGACGTGCCCTCCACCAAGGCCCCGGGTCTGGTCGACTCTGGCCGGAGCGCCCAGCCAGTGGACGCAAGCGGGAGCAGGACTGTGTTAGCGAGGCACACAGGCACACGCGGGCACACGCGGGCACACGCGGGTACACACGAGCATGTGGGCACACACGGGCACAGGGGCACACAGGCAGACACATATGGGCACGTGGGCACACGCAGGAATACGGGGGCACACAAGCACACGGGCACACGCGGGCGGTCACCGCTGCCCCGCCCCTAACGGGGCTCCCGCCTGACCTCGCAGGTGGCCCCGGCCTGATCGCAGTGCCCCCCTGGGCCGTCCGCAGGTGCGAGCCACACAGATGGCGTCCGACACCGGGAGCAGCCTCGGCCCGAGGGTCAGCGTGGACAGCGGGACAGAGCTCCAGGCTACGCCAGCCGCACGGCGCGGGTCCGTCTCATTCGCTGTGGGTGTTCTCTCCCGACGTCCCCCCGCGTGCTTCCTCGTGGGTCCTCGAGCCCAAAGCGTGCCCGCAGGAGCCGCGTGTGTCCCGGGCAGGAACCCTCGCACGGCCTCGTGTCGCGGGCGAAGCGAGAAAGAGACAGGGGAAGGCAGTGAACGACACCCGGTCTGGCGTCTGTCTGCGTTAGTTCGGTATCTTCGGCGATGGGGGACGTGGGGCTGAGACAACAGCGTAGCTTTGACGAGTGAGGACAGCCGTGCCCGCGTTTCCCGAGCGTCCGCCCCACCTGCTTCACCCAGCGGCCCGGCCGGGCCGGTCCTGGGGGCCTGCCCTCCCCGCGCGTCCTGCACCCCTGCTTCCAGCAGCCTGTGCACTGAAGGAAGAGGTCGCTGCTAATCACATTCGGGAGGTCGACGGAGTACGTGTCTGACGAGGAGCGAGGGTCCACGTCGGGTGTCCATAAATAGTGTTTACTGGCCAAACTTGGACTCCACGGTGGAGCTCGCCAACCACAGAAAACAGACCGCCCCTGCCTCCTGGTCACTCGCCCCACGGATGTGTGTGCCCCGGGCGGATGGGCACTCGGCTCCGGCCGGTCCGGCAGCCGGACCTTGACTCGGAGATGAAGGAGAACTGTGTTCACAGAAATTCAACGACCAAAAACAAATGGAAACACACAGTCTCTCCGAGCTTGCACTGAGACGCCGGGTCCCTGGCTCGGTGAGAACCAGGCGTGTCCGAGCGCCCGCGGGTCCCAGGGCCAGGAGGAGGTCCATCCACAGAGCGCAGGGGCGCTTTCACACGGCAAGGGTGCTGGAGGCCGTGGTGTGACGTCCTCGGGTTCACGATCAAGGGACACTCAACGACTCCCCAGAAGGCCGCCGTGGTGGCTGTCAGACCAGGACCAGACCCCGCGGCTCCCGGCCCCGGCCCACGGACCTTCTTCGGCCTCGCCCGCTGGCTTACCAAAGCACCGCCCGCCAAACGGCAGCTGGCGGCTGACTGGTGAGAGATGTGGCTGCAGTCTCGGTGGCAAACCCCGGCCCCGGGGACCCCAGGCCCAAGACGCCACCGGCCAGCCCCTGAGGTCAGAACCCGTTCACGGTGATGCTGAGCTGCCGCCGGCCTCTGAAGCACGCTGGCCCGCGATCACACGCGGGCTGCGAAGCCACGTGTTGCCAGGTCACTGACCGGCACCCTTCATAAAGCAAGGAAGTACTAGCTCTATCACATTCCAACCCTCGAGCACCGATCTTCGTCATATTCCGTGTGAGCCTCCGGGAGCACGCCGGGAAGGAGGAGGCCTGGTCCAGACCGAACCGGCCCCTCGTCACGTTCTCACTTGAGACCCAGCCAACACCGACGGTCACTCAGACGTGGGCGTCAGGAGAGAGTTTTCTCAAAAGCGAACACGGCTGGCACTTTGCTTTAAGGCAAACGACCCGACGTGTTTGCTGATGGCAAGATGTCAGCTTCCCAGCCAGCGTTAGAACTTGGAAAACTCGTACCGGCCTGGGCTCTCCTCCGCTTCCCACTTTTCTGAGCAGGTTGGGGGTGATGCTGACGACTGGGCTTCGTGCTGTGGCATAAAGAAACACGCGGGCACTTGGTGGTTCCAGCCCATCAAAGTGGCTTGTGGCGTGGCTCCAGAGTCCACGTGGCAGCCGGCCCCTGAGAACCTAGAATTTATCACAATTTGTGTCGTTTCAAAGAATGCTCACAATTATCTGAGAAGACTAACACAGTGCTCCTCTCTTCCAACTAGATATTTGGGAGAGAGATGAGATTCTGACCAGTAAGCCAGACATAAAAGAGATTGTTCTCGCTAAAAACGTTTTGTTATGTTTCATAAAAGGTTGCTTAATACTTAAAGGGTCTATCATTGTTACTTTTAAATGAATCAATCAACCAATGTTTTTCAAATTTCTCAGCTTTAATTGCTACTATGATATGTCTCAATAGGTGCACCCCACATGCACAAAAGCTCTTGGGGGTCCTCAGTAACCTTGAAAGGTGCTCTGAGACCGAAACAAATAATAACTGCTTAGCCCAAGACGGCAATTTCTAAGAGGCCTTTTTATTAGTAGAGGAAATGTTCAGTCTGTTTCCCCCACGTGATGGCTGGAAAGTGCCTTCTAGAAAGTGAGATGGGGCGGTCTTTCTGTGGATGTGGAAGAGCATCTCCCGAGGCCTGCCTGGAGGAGTTGGCACTGTGAGTTCTGCACTGAAGGCCAAGCTCCTGTCTTTGCCTCCCCGGGTTTTGTGCTGGTCCCACTCACAGACCCCTTCAGCTTCTGTCCAGATTCTGGTCTGAAACGGAAGCAGGCTTCGTTCAGCCCCTCCCCCAGACAGCCATCTCCCTGCCTCCAGGCCCTTCGAGTGCCTATGTTTTCATTTAACAAAACATAATCTGATTCAGCAACTATCCACCGGGCATCTGTTGTGCTGTGCCGTCTCGGGGGACTGCAAATGCATGGTAACTCGCTTCCTTGATTAAAGAGCCCATCTCGACCGGCGTGATTGTCATGTTTCTGAGCTGTCAGGAAACCCTGAACGCGGCCGTGACTTTCACACGGGGATGGTGAGCGTTCAGCAGGGTTTCCAGGCCGAGCATCGTCTCTGGGTCGAGTCCAGGGGCAGGGCTCCGGGCGTGAGGAGTGACAAGGTACCCGGTGTGTCAAACGCAATTGAAGCATCTGCATCGGGGATGCCAGACCGTGAGCCATTGCGGGACACGGCAGATGCTTTTTATGTAGGAAATCAGCTTTGAGTCAAGACGGTGACCGGCAAAACCAGCCAACGACTCAAATCTGGCAGGGGGGGTGGGGCGGGACACAAACGGGACACGGGGACCAACCGCCCTGCTCGGAGGCCCAGGCCGTGGATGGGCCACACCAGCCCGGGGTCCTCTGGCTTCGCCGTGTGCAAGTCAGACACGCAGGTGTGACCCGAAGTGCACACTCCCACCCCACTCGGCCAGTACCAGGTGGGGGCCCACGGACAGAAACCAGGGGGTACACACGGACACACACACGGGCTAGAGGAGTGGACAGAGGCTGGAAAACAGCACGGTCCAGGGTCCGCTCTCATCGGCCGATGGCACGATGGAGTCGGCGGTCGGTAAAAGGGAAGCCGCGTGCGGTGGGGTGGCTCTCTGCTGTGTGCGTGGTTGTGTCCACCCCACACGAAACCCTGTGCGTGGCAGTGGCTCTTCGGTGGCCCTCTGGCCGCCGTCACCCCACGTCCCCAGAGAGCTGGGCTCAGTGCAGGCGACGTGGTGCCCGGGACAGGCCCGGGAGTGAAGGCAGAGCACAGACCCAGCAGCAGGTGACGGAGTCGGGAGCCGGGCCTGGAAGTGACAGTCTCTGGGCAGATCTTCACGGCCCACGGTCCCAGCCTTTGGGGACAGTGTGTGCTTTTTCGGAGACTTTGCGACAAGGGCCCCACATGGTGTGGGGGGATCCCTGACCTGGAGGCCCTGCCCGGTCTGTGGCCCCTGCCCCGGTCCAATCACACACGCAGGCTCAGGAAGGAGCCAGGCCTGCGTGCAGAGCCAGTGCCTGGCCCCCAGGGTCCTGGAGCACAGGAGAGCCAGCCTTGGGGAGAGACCCCACAGCGGAAAGGATGACGCTGGGGCCTGGCCCCCGGGGTCCTGGAGCAGAGACCCCACAGCGGGAAGGACAAGGCTGGGGCCTGGCCCCCGGGGTCCTGGAGCAGAGACCCCACAGCGGGAAGGACGAGGCTGGGGCCTGGCCCCCGGGGTCCTGGAGCAGAGACCCCACAGCGGGAAGGACGACGCTGGGGCCTGGCCCCCGGGGTCCTGGAGCAGAGACCCCACAGCGGGAAGGACGAGGCTGGGGCCTGGCCCCCGGGGTCCTGGAGCAGAGACCCCACAGCGGGAAGGACGAGGCTGGGGCCTGGCCCCCGGGGTCCTGGAGCAGAGACCCCACAGCGGGAAGGACGACGCTGGGGCCTGGCCCCCGGGGTCCTGGAGCAGAGACCCCACAGCGGGAAGGACGAGGCTGGGGCCTGGCCCCCGGGGTCCTGGAGCAGAGACCCCACAGCGGGAAGGACGAGGCTGGGGCCTGGCCCCCGGGGTCCTGGAGCAGAGACCCCACAGCGGGAAGGACGAGGCTGGGGCCTGCCCCCTGGGGCTGGCAGGACTCACTTGGGGAGGTGTGGTTGTGTGTGGCACCCGGGGAGGCTGGGCCACAGGCATTGTGTCTCCAGAAATGGCCAAGACCAGTGCCCAGACCAGGCAAGGGGACAACAGAGACCCCAGCCCTGTGGGAAGGACAGCAACCAAGGTGGCCTCCCCAAGGCCTCCCCAAGGCCCCCTAGACTCAAGGGGCGGCCACAGGAGACAGAGACTTTCCCCAGGAATGATGGACACTAGTTCCCCTCAGTGCTGGGAGTGGGATTAATTTGATTTGAAAGAAAAAATATAGTGTGGCATTTCACACGCGCCCAGGTTTGCAGAGTAAGAAGCCCGGAGACGAGACAAAACCTGGGACCCCCAGCTGGAAGCCTGCACCCCATCTGACCCCACAGTGACCTTCATACCTGACTCGTGTTTTCCACGAGAAGCAGATCGCTCATCACGTCTGGATTCACGTCCTCTCTCCCTGGCCCATCCCTGAGCATCACTCATGAGAATTCCCCTCTTAAACCTCATCCTGTCCCCAACCCATTCTCCTAAGACCAAGACCCTCCCGTCTGACTTGCCAAGAACCCGGGGGTTCCTCCTACACCTGCATCTGACAGCAAAGAACATTCCCTACCAGGCGATGCTTGGGGCTTCATAAACTGACTGTGGATCTGGTGGCCGCAGCAATCTTTTCTCAGAATTCGGGGGCACGGGGGGTGGGGCACGGTCTGTACTCGCGTGACTCTGCCCTAGAACTGCTGGAGGGTCCATCTTGTCCCCCCTCCCCCCGCTGGCCTGGAGCCTCCAGCCGTCGCGGAAGGCTGCTCTGTGCGTCCTCCACAGCCTGACCTGCATTCACCAGGGCGCGATCCAGAAGCCTCCCCACTCTGGGATCATGCACTTTGGGGCGTGCTGGCCTCTCTGGCTACGAGAAATGCCAAGGGACCCCTCAGACCTTTGACCTCCATGCTGCTCAACACTGAGACGTGCGGCCACGGGCCACCAGGCTGGCCCCAAGGGGCGCCAACGTGCATCCCGGGGGCCGGGGGTCAGTGCAGAAGCCTCAGCAGCAGGGACCCCGTGTACTCACCGCCCTGGAGAATGGACCCCTCGGGTGCCCTCTGCTGCTCGGACCCTACGCTGTCCACCCCGCACTTGGACGTTTCCGGGAAAGCAGTGTGGGTTTGTGGTCAGACCGCAGGGTCGCTTTCCCTGTCTGTGGGTGGTCCTGTCCGGTGGGCAAGGCCTGTGAGCATCTGAGCCTGTCGCGTGGTCCCGGCAGAGAGTGAGCTCCGGGTACCTAGAGTCAGACCATCTGCACACACGGCGGCCTGTTTCCCGGGAGGGTCCTCCCCAGACGAGCCAGCCCGGGCTCCCCGGTCCTGGCCCACAGGCCCCAGCTTTGCCTCCGGCGTGTAAGGCGGGAAGAGAACGTGGCTTTGAAGTTACAACGTTGGAAAAGTAATCACGAAAAATAAGACGGAGCAGCTCCGTGGGGCTGGAGGTGGACCCCCGGGCCGGCTCCTGTAAAACACATGCCACACGGAGGCCCCCGGCCCCCTCGGCTTGCCGCGCTGGCCGCATCGAGGGCGGCAAGCAGGCCAAGTCGGAGCCAGGTCACGGGGACTTCAGAGCTTGGACGGGGCCGCGTTCGGCCTCCATCGGCCCCCACGGGTGTCCAGGGAGGGGTGGTCAGGACTCTCGTCACCCACTGCCCTCAACCCAGAAGGGAAGTGTTAGCAGATCCCGTGTCCGGAACGGTTGCTTCAAGGACGCACACACACGCACACACACGCACACGGCCATCGGCACGTGTGCATGTTGGGCCTTCACGTGGAGTGCACGTATTTTATGTACACACCTTTATCTCCTATGAAACGCGTGTAGCTGCACGTCTTGGGCACAGTAGGAAGCCCCCGCCCCACCCGTGAAGGTCTTCCTGCCAAGGCAGGTGCTCTTTGACGACAGGCTCTCCTAATTCACGGCGCTGACCTTCCAGAGTCACCGCACCCGACTAGCAAACGCCGAACCGTGGCCGGCCCTGGGAGACACGGCGCTGGGTTCCTTCTAGACTTTGGTCACGTTGTCCTCCACCGAGCAACACACCGCCAGTGTATGCGTGTTTCTGCTTAAAGACACCGTATTTACCACGTGTTGTGGACTCGCTAACGAGCTCGTGGCCGGAGCTCCGGCCTGAAGGAAGCTCGTGTGACACGCGTGTTTTCCCCGTGAGCACATCACGCCCTCCTGCACCCACGGCACTTAGACGGCTCTCCGGCACTTGACCTGGGCCGTTTTAAACCCCGACATCGCCCACAAAAACCACCCGAATGTGCGGACCGTGGCGCTAAGTAGGCCGTAAGGGCCCGTGCTCGCGGTCTGAGCCCGAGGCGTGGCTGGCCACGGCCCGCGTGCACACGGAGGGGATTGTGCCACATTCGCTTCCGTGACAGGGTCTGGGATTGTGATGACATCGTGTGCGTCACCTTCTTGTGCTAAAGGTAAAGACATCAGTCACTCAGAATCTACTTCTTTTCAAGAATCTGGACGCAGAATACTTTCTCCATATTTCCAAACTTTTCTGCGGTGAAAGGCACGGCCGTGGACACTCGGGTCAAAGCGCATTGGTGACGGACGGACAAGAAGCGGCAATCCCAGACCGTCCAGGAGGCGAGGGAGAGCAGACGGCCGGCCACACCCAAGTGCATCGGGAAGAGAGACCTCGTGCGGCCCCTCGCCTTGTCAGGCCAGGCCCCACATCTGAGTGGGGAGTGACCCGAAGGCCGAGCTGGGGCCCTGGGGCAGAGAGGTGAGGAAGTGACAGCCCTTGGAAATGTCACCGACACCAAGTTATGTGCCCTGTCCTGGGCGTGAGGTCGGGGAGAGTCCCCCAGGGGAAGGGCGGTCAGAGGCGCCACTGCAGTGGGGGCTCTGGATGTGAGAAAGGGGGGCCTCCCGCTACGACCGGACCCGGGAAAGGAGGGGCTCCCGCTATGAACCGTTCTGGCTTCTCCGTTGCACCAGCAGCAGGTCTGTGGACACAACCACGTGTTTTCTTCTGGGATCCAGACAGACAGCCGAGCAAGATGACACTGAGGGCCAGTGTCTGTCGGGTCAGGTGACGTGGGGACCAGTGGCCTGCACGCCCATTCCTCATCTGCGAGCTCCCGGTCTCCCTGGGGCCCCGTCTCCATGACTCTGGCAACCTCAGTGCCCGGGCCTGACCCCGGAGAGCCTGACCCCAGCGAGCGGCCTAGGGGGACCTCCCCTCGGCAGAAGGACATCCACCCCTGGGTGCCAGGGAGGCCCGCAGGCTGGCGGTGACATCTGTTGCTGTGTGTCTCCAGGCATGAAGCCCCCACATCCCTCCTGAGGGTCTCACCTGCCAAGCCTTCCCTGGTGATGAGAAAGTGTCCCCACGGAGGAGGGACGCGGGAGGAGACAGCAGCCTCATCGCGTGGACGCACACACGGCGAGGTGACCCTGGCTTGCTGAGCAGCCCACATCCTCCCCACAGCCTGCCCGGCTGACACGGGTGACCCCTGAGAGAGCAGGCAGAGCTCCTGATGGACGTTTGCAGGGGACAGAGCCCAGCCGCAACCCTGGTCCTGGGCTCAGGAACTCCCGGGGGGGGGGGGGGGGTGGCTTCTGGAGCCGCCAGGACTCCACGGCCCCAGGGAACCCAGCCAGGGATTTCCTACCCTGCCTCTATTAGTTTGCCAGCGAAAATACCAGATGCCAAGTTAGGTCTGAATCTCAGAACAACAACAAATAGTATTTTAGTATAAATATGCCCCAAATTACTTACTGCTCATCTGGAAGGGGAAAGGGCAGGGGAAGCAACCATCTTGCCCGCCCGTCTCCGCGGGGCCCCTCGGCAGCTTCCCGGGCGCCAGCACCGCCTCTGGGGTTGGAGTCCGAGCGGGCCAGGGGGCAGCCGGCCAGAGAAAGCACAGACCAAGACGCGGGGGTGAGGGGCGCCGTGGGGAGCGTGCGGGGGCCTCCCCCGTGGCCTGTGGGCCACCTTGAGGGCGCCGGGGAGGACCGGTGAGCAGGGGCGCTGCGGGCGGGGGCTGAGGAGCCAGGCCACACGGGGCCCCGGGCAGAGCGTGGGGCTGGGCCAGGCCTGGACCCGGTGCCCAGGGCCTCGTGAGCACCACGCCCGACAGGCCCCGACTCCGTGGCTGCCGAGTGAATTCCACGACACTCGACCCTGGAGCGGCCCAACGGTGTGGGCCATTTACGCCACTTCCCCTCGGCCCCAGGCCTCACGCCAAGAGTGCACTCAGCTCTCTGAAAACCCTGCCATGGACTCATGTCGATGGCAGCCTGGCTTCAGGGGACGCCCCCGAGGGCTCAGGGCAGCGAGAATCTGAGTTGTGCGCTTTCCCGGCCCCCTGGTGTGGAGAGCCCCCTGGGCTCTGGGCTCTGGGCCCTGGGCAGGGAGGGCAGGGAGGTCAGAGTCCACAGGGTCCCCTGGTCTCCACTGTCCCCTGACCCTTGGCAGAGGAGACCCTTCAGGACAGAGCAGCAGAGCAACAGTGATGCCTCGAGGGTCCCCAGGACGGGCTTTGATTTGCCCCAACATTGGGTATTCCTTACTCCTTCTCTTCGTGCTCCCTCTCCAACCAGCATCCTTGCCCTCCGCCAGCCCTGGGGTGGCACCTGGGTGACCACCGCCTTCCCTGGCCCACCTGTCGCTGGAAGAGGCAGAGGCCTGCTTGGTCAGAAGTCCTGGGGCGCCTGGGTGGCTCAGTGAGTTGAGTGTCCAACTCCAGCTCAGGTCACGATCTCACCGTCCATGAGTTCGAGCCCCGCATTGGACTCTGTGCCAACAGCTGGGAGCCTGGAGCTGCTTTGGATTCTGTGTCTCCCTCGCTCTCTACCCCTCCTCCACTCATGCTCTGTCTCCCTGTCTCTCTCTCTCAAAAATAAAATAAAAACATTTTTAAAATTAAAAAAAAAGAAGTACATTACTGTGAAGGTTTAGGTCACCAGGGATCGAAGACCCTAAAACCCTTTGGTGAGAGGAGTCAGTGGCATTGGAGAGGGTGGCACTGGCTGACAGAGAGTGACCCCCTGAGGGAGCTGGGAGTGTGCTCCACCCAGTGAGGGGGTGAGCCAAGGAACAGATAGGTGTGTGATTCAGGAAGCGGGGGATGGGTGCAGGGGCCCCATGCCGACAGCTCCCCAGGGCCAGGAGGGCAGCCACCCCGCCCCAAGCGGGTGGGTTACCTGGTCCCTGCGACCATGAGGATATCGTGCTTAGTTTTTGTAGAGCTGCTGGGGAGTCCAGGAAGACTTAGTGACGGGAACTTAGAGAAACCAAGAAAACAAAAGAAGCAACTAACTCCAGAAAATCAAAAAGCTACACGAGGTGGAGGTTCCTCAAAAAAACTAAATAGAACTACCCTGTGGCCCAGCAATTGCACTGTAGGTATTCATCCAAAGGACACAAAAATGCTGATTCCAGGGGGCACATGCACCCCAATGTTTGTAGCAGCACTATTGACAATAGCCAAACTATGGAAAGAGCCCAAGTGTCCATCAACTGACGAATGGGTAAAGAAGACGTGGTATACACACGCGCGCGCGCACACACACAGACACACAGCGGAATATTACTCAGTGACCAAAAAGAATGAAATCTTGCCATTTGCAACAACGTGGACGGAACTGGAATGTATTATACTAAGTGAAATAATTCAGTCAGAGAAAGACAAATACCATATGATTTCACTCATATGTGGAATTTAAGAAACAAAACAGATGAACATAGGGGGAGAGAAAGAAAAATAATATAAAAACAGACAGGGAGGCAAACCATAAGAGACTCTTAAATACAGAGAACAGACTGAGGGTTATTGGAAGGGAGGTGGGTGGGGGATGGGCTAGATGGGTGATGGGGACAAAGGAGGGTACCTGTTAAGTGATGAATCACTAAATGCTACTCCTGAAACCAATATTGCAATGTATGTTAACTAACTAGAATTTAAATAAAATCTCGGAAGAAAAACAAAACAAAACAAAACCAAAAACAGCTATACAAGAGAGGATGTAGTTATAGCACAGGGCGGCTGCCATCTGAAAACATAGACGAATACAGAAATTAATGTAATTGCTTATGGATGTCGTAATACAGTCCATGTTTAAAAAAAAGTCTATCGTTCCAGACTTTATGGCCATCCTTCAGACCACTTGGCCGGGCAGTGAGCAAAACTTACAGAATATTGTAAACACCGAGCATTGATTTCTCAACAACACCAAAGTGCAGCGCGGTTACACGGGGAGTCTGGAGGGCGGGGGCAGGTTGGGGAACAAAGCCCTCGTCTAAGCCAGGAGGGTGACAGTAGGTGCTGCAGAAAACTCCAGTGGGGACAGCAGAGAAGGTGCACGCAGTGCCTAGGACGACAGCTGGAATCGCCAGCATCACGAGTTGTCCCTCTGGGGCGTGGGGAGGTGGGCCGGGACGCTGCCTTTCTTAATAAACACTGTGGCTCTATTTCGCCTCTCATATTATTTTGATAAAAATGTATACAATAACTCTTAAAAAATAAAACCCACGGGGCGCCTGCGGCTCAGTCGGTAGAGCATGCAAATCTTGACCTCAGGGCTGTGAGTTTGAGCCCCGCATTGGGCATAGAGCTCACTTCGTAAAAAAATAAAAAGAATAAAAAGACATAAATAAATACATAATAAAACCTACAGATCTGACCACGTCAATCCCCTGAAAACACACATTCCAGTTGCTTTCTGTCCCAGGGGGACCTCATTCGAGCACCCAGAGCCACCTCTCCCAACACTCATCACCACCTCTGCTGGGCCCTGTGGCCGGATCCCATGCTGTCGCAGCCCCACGCCGATGTTTGTCAAAGGCGTATGTGGGGGAGGGGCACCTGGGTGGCTCAGTTGGTTGAGTGTCTGACGTCAGCCCAGGCCATGATCTCAGGGCTCGAGGGTTCAAGCCCCATGTCAGGCTTTGTGCTGACAGCTCAGAGCCTGCTTGGGATCCTCTCTCTCTCTCTGCCCTCTTCTCCTCCCCCGCTCATTCTCTTAAAAATAAAATAAACATTAAAAAAAAAAGGCACGCATGCATGCATGAATGAATGAATGAATGAATGACTGGACAAAGTGGGGTCCCTTTGCAAAGTAATAAGGCCAAGGCTAAAGTGGTAGTTTTAGAGACCAATGTGAAGGTTGGGCTGGTACACGTGCATTAAATTTTGATGGTAAAGGAGCCGTCATGATAGGTCTCACCGAGAGAGGAATAATTTCCCAAACAGATCAAAATAATTCACTGTTGAGTCCTTCTGCCAACAAAAGCCAGTCTTGCTCACCATCTCCCTCCTCTCGGGGCAAAGTCTCAGCAGGGCCACCGAGATGGGGCCACGGGAACCATGGGTACAAGAAAGTGAGGCTTCGGGACCACAGGTGCAGACCCCGTCTGGAAGCAAAGTTACCAGCTGACCTCCAGAGCCCCGGGTGTGATTCAGCGCCCAGGTGCCGCCCCGCCATCCTGCCACCAAACACAGGGGCCAGAAGTGCTCTTCAAAAGGGTGGCCTGGTTTGGGGTAGTGGTTAGAAGGGCTCCGTGTCACCCAGGCCGGGCGGGGTGGGGCGCAGAGAGAAAATACGAGATCCACTCCATGCCCCCGACACCTGCGTAATGGAGACATCGCGGTGGCAGTGACGGCCGTCGGTACTGCGTCTGCGTAACGTGGAAAATCTTATTCGGATGGATACAGTCAGCAGGACAGAGACCCGTGCTCTCCGCTCCAGCCACCAGCAAGATTTTTTGATGACACTGCAGCTGACAAGAATTGTCTGGAATACAAGTAATCTGGTGATATGTCAGAATATTTTTCCACAACCCTGGAAAATAATTTTAAGTTGACTTTTGTAGATGCAATTTCCTCTAGCGGTAGAATATAATACAAATGAAGAGTCCCAAGACAACCTGCAATTTTTACTAAAATCATAAATAGGCAGGAATAGTAAAAGTTATGAGATACCCACTATTAGTCTCTAACACACACCCGACGGTGGGTACTGATCTATTGCCTTCGGAGGATAAATGCCCATGTGGTGACACTAATTGTTAGCTAAACTTGGGTTTCATTGCTTTGGGAGACTTAGTTTAAGGAAGTCTCATATACCAAATCTAAGTGAATAGTACAGAGAAATTAGAGAATTTCATTATGGCAGGATTTTATTTTACTAAGACGTTCACCCCTTCTTCTTAGAGATTCTCTAGTGTAGTCAGACTATAGTTAACAAGACTTGATCTAGCAAAATTCTGTTTCTAATCTGCTTTTTAAAGACACCTCTGCCATATAAATTAAGGAACATTATTATTTATTATTTATTTTGAGCAAAAGTTGATGACCACAATTTTCTTTTTTTTTTTTAATTTTTTTTTTAACGTTTATTTATTTTTGAGACAGAGAGAGACAGAGCATGAACAGGGGAGGGGCAAAGAGAGAGGGAGACACAGAATCTGAAACAGGCTCCAGGCTCTGAGCTGTCAGCACAGAGCCCGACGTGGGGCTCGAACTCACGGAATGTGAGATCATGACCTGAGCCGAAGTCGGACGCTTAACCGACCAAGCCACCCAGGCGCCCCTAGGCACAATTTTCATAGAAAGGGCAAATATGCTTAATTTCTACATTGGTGTTTATAAGCCAAGAAACAACATAATATGATCCAGAACACTAACGTACAATCTGGAACACTAACATGCGATCCGGAACACTGATGTATGATCCGGAACGCTGACGTAAGTACAACGAATATGAGATGCCGCCTTCATGGGGCTCCGACTGTGTGTGTTCTACAGATATTTTTCCCAGCCTGACATGACTGAATTTGCACCAACATATGGCACACTCCACACTCACCCTGCACACACACACCTCAGGGCTCAGGTGGCCTAGAGCAGGTTGTGCTCTGTTCCCACGTCAATTTGACCTTTGGCTTTGGTTTCAAGAAACACCCTTTCCCCATAATTTACTGAGAGTCCTTTGCTTCCGGGAACTCGCTCCAGGGTCTCAAATTCGGCAACCCAGAAAAGAGAAGGGCCAGAAAGCCAGTGCGACCAGGGCACAACGCTCTTCAGGGCCTGGGCCTGGGCGAGAAGGAGGCAGGACCAGGCGGGCGGGCACGGCGGAGGCAGAGGCCGAGGCAGAGGCTGGCGGAGTCAGTAGTCGGCGCCACGCGCGAGGGGCTCCCCTGAGCCGAGGTCTGCAGGCGCGCTTGCTTTGGGCTCTGTGTCCTTAGTGGGACAACTGCACAGCCGCACCCGCAAAGAGGCACGGTGCCATGTTGCCTACAGTCAGAATGGCCAGTGGACACAGAGCCCCCACGGGCTTTGTTAGTAAAGGACGAGGATGTGAAAGACGGTTTCCAGTGGTCCGTCTGCCAAACTGCACACAGACGCGGCTCAGGCTCTTCCCCAGCTGTCCCAGGGTGGGACCTGCGTGACCAGGCACGCAGCGTTTGTGACCACCTGCCCCGGGCCTGGACAAAGGCCGTCACTTCAGGACTCCGGGGAGAGCCTGCCCGCGGCACCCAAAGAAGGAACGGGGGGTAGGTGCAGAGTGAATTCTGGAAAATCACCAGGGCGGACCTGACCCTCTGGCTCGGGCTTGAATGACAAGTCTCCAACCAGCAGACAGAGGGTTAAGGGTGGTGCCGCGTTCCAGGCCAGAGGAACGGAGGGTGCCCAGAGCCGGACACAGCAGAGAGCCCTCCGGGACTCAGTTTCCGCATCTGTGAAAGGGGTTGAGAGGGTTACGCGCGTTAACACCTGCCACGTGGGTAGAGTGATGCCCGGCACGCGGTAGGAGCCAGGCGCCATCCTGGTCACCACCGTCACCATCGTCATCCTCACTGTCGCGATGACATCATGACACCATTGCCATGGCGTCACTGCCATGATGACATCATCGCCGTCATCATTGTAGCATCACTGTCATCGTCACGGCGTCCTCTCCACTGTGACATAATCTTCACGCCCGTCATCACTGGGCCCACAACTGGAGAAGCAGGGCGGGAGGATGGGCGGGCAGCGGGGCCACACAGAGGGCAGGCGAGAAGACACAGAAGCCCAGGGGTCACTGGTGGGGGGGGGGGGGAGGCGGGAGCAGGCTGTGCAGGGGCAGCAGCTGCGGGACCGGCAGAGGAGGGGGGTGGGCCCTGGGAGCCCCCTCTCTCCGGCCACACGCCAGGCCTGCTGGGACCAGGCTGCAGGCCACGCGCCCCGTCGGGAGCCACAGGCTGAGGGGGGAAGGGCGTGTGCCCCCCCCCCTCCCCTCCCCGTGCCTGGGTCACTGCGGCCCCTTCTGAAGAGCGGCCTGGAACGTTCCACCAAACGTTTGCTTCCACCAGACGGGCCCGCGGGCGCTCGGCCCCTGGCGCGCCTCCTCCCCCAGCCTGACGGAGGCCGTCATCCCCGATGCTTCACGGTCAGCTGGCCTCCGGGCGGGGCTCAGCCTCCTCCGAGCAGCAGCGCTTCTGACTGGTGGCCACGTGTGCAGCTCCCCCGAGAAGACCTTCAAACTCGGGTTCTTTCGGCAATTTAAGAACATTGCAGGAAGATTTTTAAAAAACCGTCTGCGACCTAAGCCAGTCTGTAGAGAGCGGTACTTTGCACCACGAGAAGGGATTCCCAGCTGAAGACAACAGCCGCCAGCCGCGTGAGAAACAGTCCCAACGGCCCGTGTGCCCTCGACCCCGTTCATGCAAAACCCGGACCCAGGTGAATCCGGTCGGGGGGCGGCAGCCGAGGGTGCGGACGGCCGACGAAGACGTCCTAACCTGACCGTGGCGACGTTTGCACGACGCTGGGAACACGCTGAAACCCCCGCTTCTTCGACTTACTGAGAACAAACAGCCAATGAGCGAAGGAGGAGCTTCTGTGAAGGAAATACGGAGACAGGATTGGGTGCTAGGATCCTCGGTTCTAACTCTTTGCTTTGCAGACAGAAGCTGGGATTGGGAGCGCGGGTGGGGGCTGGGCTCTCACGGTCCCTGCCGGCCAGGCGCCGTCGCCCCAAGCCCTTCCCGGTGGCCGGTGGCCGAGGACGATCCCTCCACTCGCCGGCAGAGACTTGCCCTCTGCCTCGGCCCTCACCGTGTGAAGCAGCCGGGTCCACACGCACTAAGGGAAAACACCGCAAATGCTCCCGCTTGGCATTCCCCGGCACACCCCTGGCCAGGGAGCCGGGGCCAGGGGTCAGGGAGGGCCCCGCCCGGTGTGCAGCTGGCCGGTACCTCGGGGGCACGTCCTGAGTCTGCGGCATCTGGAAGCGGTCAGCGTGGGAGGCAGGAAGGAGCTGGGAAGATGACCCCTGGGCCAGGCTGGCCTCGCAGCCCTGTGCTCCCGGGAGCACTCTGAGACGATGGCTTCTGCCAGATTGCACAGGCCTGTGTTGGGGACCCGGTGCAGCCAGAGGTTCAGGGGGACCAGGAATTCACCCCCTCTGTCTACCGCTTTTCTACACGGTGCGGGGGAGCCGCCTGGGGGTGTTGGCTGTGAGGCCGCAGAGAAATGACACACACGGTCCCGTGGCTGGAGACAGCGTCACCTTACAGCTCCAGGGCTGGAGCTCAGGGACCAGCCCTCCACTGCACAGCTGCTCTCGTCTGGCCCCATCACCTACTGCCCCACGGCGAGCCCCCCTCCCCCTCCCCCTCCCCCGCTGGCCTCTGGTACCCATCATAGCTGGTGGCCAGAGGAAGGTCAGGGAGGGTCACCAAGCCCCAAGCTGGCTGGCCCCTCACGGCCTTCCTCGTGCTCCCGATGGCAGAGGCCACCTCCCCTGAGTGGGGCATGTGTGTGTGTGAACGTGAGTGCGCACAGGTCACGTGGGTGTGGGTGTGGATGTGCACGTGCGTGTGCGTGGGCAGGGCTCTTGTGAAATCTGGAGCCCCGTACGACAATTCAGGGCAAATTATACCTCCACCAAGAGCAGAGAAATGTGGAAATATTTCTCAACTGAGGCTTTTAGATAATGTATTGATACATTCTGTCTAAACCGGGCAAGGCAGGTTACTCGTACAAAATTATGTTTCAAAATCCCTCAACTAAATCTCTAGCTTCTGAGATGTCTGGCGTGTAACTCACATAATAGAGATTTTATTCGAAGCCGTGAAAATGGCTTGTATCTTGTCACCGATACTTTTAAAATAAAAACTACATATAGACTGAACCTAAGGTAACTTTCCAACGTCGAGACCCATCATTATATTTTACAGAGTGAACACGTGATTATCTCTCATGCCCGATTACTTGGCTGTGCTGAGGACTCCAACACTTCCAAGAGAAAGAAGGCGAAAAGCCTTGGGGATAATGCATGGGACGAAGTTAGACACTTCCAGCCCCATCCAGGGTCTTTCTCTTTATCAGACCCAGTTCTCAGCTCTGCTGTGTGAGGACGTTCACGCCTCCGCGCACGTCACCGGCCGGGCAGCACTTTGTGCGTGTGCGTGGTGGCTCCCTCCCACGGGTGTGCCACCATCGGTGACCAGAGCGTCACGGGACGGCCGGTCTAGGCAAAGGAGGGTTACGGTCCTGGTCATCTTTACTGGGACCGGGTCCCAGATCCTGGGGGCACAGGTGAGTGCAAGGTGGGCAAGCTGGGGGGGTCAGGGTTTGTGATGGGGAACAAGTTGGGGGGGGGCTGCTCTGCCCCTGAGTTTGGAGGAGGCGCCCCAGGATCAGGAGAGGGTTGGGCGAGCCAGGGTGTTGAAGGCCCCGAATACTGACTCCATGGTGGGGGTGCACCCAGCAGCATATGGAAAATTCTGTGCGTACAGAAAGACGGACACATGCAAAGTGCACAGCCTGACGGAGTTCGCAAGGGACCCTGCAAACGTTTGTACCTTAACACCCAAAATGTTTCTGAGTTTTGTTAAAGGATAGATTTTTTAGAGGTAAAATTATGACCCTGGCACAAATGTAAAATGAACTTGTGTCCCGTGTTGCTTACACATTAATTAACGAGGGACCCTCCTCGGTCCGTGCACTGAGCCTCCGCAGACACGAAATGGGCTCGCACGTCTCTGGGCAAGAGCGTGCGAAGCTGACCGACACCCCCACGCCGCGGAGCTGGGGGCAAAGGCACGGGTGGGGTGCCTTCGCTGGGGCCTCCGCGTGCTCTCTGGCTCCTGGAAAGGGCTCACGAGCCACATATCCTTTCCTAAATCCAAGTACCAATGGACCAGGTGCTGAGCGTGAAAACAGCATCCGCACAGTCCCAAGCGGCGGCAGAGATAAAACACGCAACGAAAGCTGAAGGTGCCGGCTGTGGGTCCCCGCGGCCTGGGGCCAGGGAGCCAAGTGAGCCACCGGGCGGGAGCCTCGCGGGGACCCCGTTGCCCCCTCTCCCAGGCCTCGGCCCAGGGCCCTCCGCCCCCGGGGCACCCTCACCGCCTCGTGCTCCCCGGGGGAGCCGCGGGGAACCACAGAGAGGACGCGTCCAAGCAGACGTGTGCATCAGACACGGAACGCTTCCAGCCCCGGCCACAGCAAGGGGGCAGCAAACGCGGTGCTGATGGGCTGGGGTGTCGAGGGGTGCGGCCTCCAGCACCTTGGGCAGAAGTGGGTGGGCGTCCGGCTCTCTGCAGAGGGCGAGACGCTGGCAGGGGCCGTGGGCAGCAGGTGTGGTCTGAGCGGGTCCCAGCCTGGGTTTGGAGGGAAGGGGAGGCCACACAGAGGCCACCTGCCCCCGCACCTGTGCTGACCTTGCACCTGCGGCGGGGTGGGACCCCCACGCGGCTGATGCCGCTTTCTCCACACCCACCCCCCTTCCTGCACGTCCCCCCTGCCCACCCAGCCGCTCTGACCCCACTCTGCCTCGTGCCCCGGGGGCAGGACCACCCTGGAGTGGGCACCATGGTCCCAGCAAGAAGCTGTGTTGTCCCCCAAGGGTCTCCCGGGTCAGTGCCTCCAAGTGACTCAAAGTGGAGGCCCTGTTCCGGGAGCCCCCTGACACCCCAACTCTGCCTGTGCCCCAACCGGTCCATCTGGGCACTCGTCAGGGAGGGAGGAGGGGGGAGGGGGAGAGTCAGCGTCACAATGGCAGATGGTGCTGCTGTCCTATCCGTCCTTCTTCGAGTAAGGGAACCACGTCCAAATATAAGCCGCTGTTCACATGGATGGATTGAGTCGCACACCCTCTTGGGGGACCTCTTAGTGACGCCCTCCTGATGGGGCTGCGGGAGAAATCCACCTTGCCAAAGCAGGAGTCAAAACCATGTCCTAAATCCAAGTACTAATAAACCAAGCACTGGAAACGGGAAGGCCTTGCTTTCTAGAATTCTCCAGAATTTTCTACAATCACCTGTACACAGAAGAGGAAGGGGTTTCCTATGCCCCTGCCCTGTGTCTTTCTCAGATTTTATCGGCTCTGAGGGCGAGACCCCTGTCTGAGGCTGGGAGCGTGAGAACAGTGTGTCAAGGACGAGAGGGGACCTGCCCAGATCCTGTGTTCACAGGAGACGCTGGTGCCTGTGACCCGTGACATGTGGGAAGACCAAACTGCCCCAGCCTCAAGGGTGCCGTCCAGCACAGCACTGTCCCCGGGTGAGGCGGCCTGAAGTTCGTCCTGTGGGGCACCGGTCCGATATGGGCATAGGAAGACCCTCACTCTCACGCACCATTCCTGCCAGAAAGCGCCTCACGATGGCAGGTGGAACCAGCCTCAGGATGAGGTAGAACAGAGATATTTACAATTGTCTGAAGTCACCACTGAGCTGTTGGATCAAACCATCCCTGAAGGTCCTCTGGACCTATCAGCTTTAGGAGCCAACAGATCTCCTGATTAGATTATTATGAGTGTGTTGGAATCGACCTCATGATACAGCTGGGTAGAAGTTGAAAGCTAGAATGAATTTCGTACGGCCTTGAAAATCCTACATAGGCCAAATGAGCCCTGAATGGCACTATGCGAGGGAATTTCTTCCACGATGTCTCGTAAAGATTTGCTAACTTACGGCTTGTAAACCACCGCCCACGGCACTCGGGACTGAGCGCCCACCGGGGAAAAGCCACGTCCTGAGACTCCTGTCTGAACCTAAGCTTCTGCATTAAAGACAATACTGAAAATAACAACAACGTTCTGGTTTTGAGAGCAAACAGGTGTCCCAGCTACGGTCCCCGGGGCCAGCAACCAGCTTTGTAAATTCCTCATTCATTTCCTTGTGAAGGAGCCTTTGATTAAAAATGTAGAACCCGAGGGAAGGCGTCTGGGCCACGAGGGGCTGCCCTGGGTGAGTGTGCAGTCTGTGACACTGACATGTCTCACCAGCGGAGAGCTATTTCTGGAGAAAGCAGAAACAATAAACGGACCGAAAATACTCAGGATTGATCCAAGCTTCCCCTTTCAGAGAAAAACCAGAAGTCTCCCCTTCCGTATTCTTGTGGAAACCCTCGCAGGTGCAGGGACACGAGGCCGGGTGTCTGGACAGGGAAGGCCCCCACCGAGACCCTCCCGCCCATTGACTCGGGGCCTGGGTGCTGCTGACGAGCCATTTCCAGTCATGTTTCGGCCACGCTCACAGGTGCCACACACTCACAGCCAGGAGACGGTGAGCGAGACAAGACGGGGTTCCTTCCCGCGCCTCCGAGCTTTTCTTCTTGGAAAAGTACAAGAAAGGCAAAACCAAACAAAAAACTTCCATCATAGGAAGGACTTGTGCTGCCAGTACATTGAAAGGTTCAGAACGTCGAAACGGTGAGGGACGAGCCGGGGGGCAGGCGGGCAGAAGGGGCGGGACGGCCCTGTGTCAGACCCGAACATGTGTAGACGTCACACAGGTGACAGCGGGACAATGAGTTCTTCAGGAAGTGGCACAGAGACGATTCGGAAAATTAACACAGAAGGTAGCGTTTGCCGAAATAAACTCCACACCGACTCGAGCCCTGCCCCCGGCACGGTGACCGGTGGGGCCGCTTTGCTCCTGACTGCAGCACCAGGCTCCTCCTGAGGTTTCTTACCCGGGGCCAAGACTGAGCCCGAGCTGTTTGCGGCCACGTCCGCAGGTGCACGTGGCAGCGTCCCGTTACAAAACGCGGAGAAAATCGACACAAATCCCTGCTGGGGCCCCGGCCGCCTAGGAAGGTACGTCAGGGCCCCCCCCCCCGTCCACGCCCCCTGCTCCGGAGAGCAGAGCAGACATGCACCCCCTGGCCTTCTCCCCAAGACAGCGCTTTCTGGGGGGCTCTGCGTCCCGCAGCCCCGGCCCCACAGTCGGTCAGGGTGAAGCCTGGGCCCCAGGAGGGGCTCCCTCTCGGGCACGATGACGGGCTGCCGGCCTTCTCCCCCGAGTCTCAGTCCACGCATATGTCCTGGGGGCCACAGATCTGCTCTGTGTTTCCCCTTGGACGTGGGTTCCACCTCCTGCTGTCTCTGGCGGGGAGTTTTTGTCTTCCCCTCGTAATTTTATGCGTTTTACTCGATAAGCTCCATCACTAGCCCCTTCTGGAATCACACCTGATTTAAACTGATTAACCAACTGGCCTCTGTAAAGTCTGGTCCTTCCCACCCCCCTGAAGTCCTCCTCAGGTGGACAAAGCCTCTTAGGCAGGGTCCAGCGGAGGGGGGTCTGTAAAGTTCTTTAGAAGCAAGGGGCGTTTCTACTCGTGTTTTGTTATTCACAGGATGTAAGCATGGTCTCTGAAACGTATCAACACAACAGACGTTCAGACCAACAGCTGGCACCTATTAGCGCCCACGGCTGTCTTCCCGGGGAGGGAGCTGTCACCCGGTGCTAAGTATACCCACATCACGCTCGTGGCCACCGCCGTCAGGAAGTCACTGGAGCTTTCCACCCACATTTGGAATCTGCATTTGGGAGAAGCCTGTGTTTAAGGGCTCCTAACAGGCAGATGCCAGCTGGATGTCCACTCGGGGACATCCTGCCGGACACGAAGCCAGCCTGACGGGCTCATTGGGTCCAGCGACGGCCATCTGGACGTGCAGAGGCGACACCGGCAACCAGGAGACGGTCGATTTCCAAGGAACGAGTGCAGTGACCATCCAGTTGAGACGCTCACCCCCAACGCCCAAATAAGCGGGTGTCAGTCTTGGGCCGGACCTCTAGATGCAGATGCCCCCCTCTCTTCTGCTTGACGTGCCCTGGCCTGGAGGACAAGGGACCCACTGGCGAGGGCGGAGGAGCCGGGCACCGGGACAATGTCCGACAGGGGGGTGCCGGAGGGACGCACAGAGCCCGAGGAGGGGTAGACGCAGCTACGCCGGGGTCACCAGGGGCAGCGGGTCTCCCGCGAGCTGTCCAGAGTACCAGGCCGTGCTCAGGCCGTCGCACCTCAGGGCCCCAGCCTGCAAGGAGCCCACAGCTGTTTGGCTGCAGGAGGTCAGCTTGGTGGTGACATCTGGAAATGCAAGTGTCTTCTCCCGCCTCTGTCTCCCGCTTACCGAGCCCAGACCTCAGACGGCCCGCCCGCTTCTGAAGAGAGGCAGGAACAGGCCGGCCACGCCCGCACGGTCCCAGAGCAGAAGCTGCCTGGGACACACGTGAAAACACGAAGGACAGATCCACGCGGCCTGAGGTCCCATCGTCCGGCGGAAACCGGCGGGAGGCGTTTGCCGCGTTCTCCACGCTGGGAGCACCCAGACACAAGCAGGGCACACGTGTGCACTTTCTCCCGAGCCCCAGGGAGTGCTGGGGACCCGCCCCCACTCCACGGGTGGCTGAAACAACAAAGAGTGTGGCAGACGGACGTTTTGTTTTCATCACATACCTGGTCCGGGGTGTCGTAAAGAATGAGAACCGGTGTCGCTGGCACTAACCCAGCCAGCGGGAGGTGCAGTGGGAAAGCACACCTACTTTTGTAGAAATCAGCACAAACGTTCTGTAAAACAAACCAGAGCAGGCAGCAGAACGAAAAGCAGACAGACCAGAGCGCGGGGGGACTTGAGTCGGCGGAGAGGGAAGCCAAGGCGGGCCTGATCCAGAGCCCGGGAGCCGGGAGCTCCGGCCCCGTGGGCGCCACCCGGCTCGAGAATCTTCTCCCCACATCCACGCGGGGGGCCGCCTCCCCCTTCCCCGGGTGGACCCGGGTTGTTCTCCAGAGAGACTGAAACCTGGTCTCCGGGCCAGGGGGCCCCCGGTATGCACAGCCTGCACACGAGGCCCCGTTTCCTGTCCTCCGAGAGGCACCGCGGGCAGGACGCGGGCGCACTCGGTCACACGGCACTGACGACACACGAGCAGGCCCGGAACCGAGGAAGGGCCCGTGGGCTGCGATGTTTGGGGAAGCCGCCAGAAAGTACAGCTCCGCAGCAAGGCCAGACACAGGGAGGGAAGCGTGGGGAAGCGCGGGGCCGGCGGAGGGGCCGGGGCTCGGCCAACGGGAGTCCGGAGCGGAGAGCGAGGACCATGGAACGCAGGTGGCACCAGCCAGCAATCCCGGGAAAATTCGCCAGAACCGAAGTTGTGGGTTTCCAGGTCGGAAGCCCTCCCACCCGCGGCTTCCCGGCGGCTGCCAGCACGTGGCCCAAGGGAGGGTCCCACAGAGGCACGAGGGTCAGGGAACGGTTCCCGTGTGCCAGGCAGCGCCGGGAGCCAGAGGGCCGTGCCAGGCTCCGGGTCACCGTCACCACAGGCCCATGAGCGGGGGAGGGCCGTGGGGGGAGCCACGTCTCCATCCCTCACCACGGCCGGCCGGGGACGGCGCCCACACCTAGCGAGTGAAGAGACAGCGAGCGCGGCTCGTGTGGGACATGGCGAGCCCCAGAGGGCAGGCCCACGGCCCCGGGAGGATCAGAGAGGACAGAGGCTACAGACACACGTCCCTCGGGAACAGACACGGGGTGTCGGGCCACAGAGCGGGCGCGGTCCCCCGGGCACAGCTCCGGGGCACGGGCAGCCCGCCGGACGTGAACGCCGGGCACCCTTATTATCGCTGCTGCGACGGAACGATTCATAATCCACAGCCCTGCCCTTTCACGCGTCTCCAGGATGAGACCACGCCGGATGTGCAAGTCCGTCCGTCGGCTCCAGGGCTCATCGGCCCCGAGATCCTGGCTCAGACACGGCACGTGGATTCCCCAGCCCTCCGGAGCCCCCGGCTCGGTCGAGGCGTGCGGGGCAACCCAAGGGCACTGCGTGGCTCACACGGAGTCCCAGTGCCACCCGGACCCGGGGCGCGGGTCTGTGGGCAGAGCTCCACGCCCAGCAGGTGCTGCATGCGGGAGGTCACGTGACAGTCCCCGACCCCGTGCCTCAGTTTCCCACGTATGTGTGCGAGCAAATGCTTAAGCTGACAGAAAATAAAATGTGTCACGGGAATAGGAGGAAGCGTGGTTTGTAACCCAGCACACGGTGAGGCCTGACTCCCCAACTGAGGCACCGCAGAACTAGCTGTGAGTCACATGCTCTGTCCCGGGCAACACGGGCCTCCAGCCTGGTGTCGGTTGTCTTTGAATTTTTGTGATTGTTTTCGGGGAGATTTGTATCCGTTAAAGTTACTGAGGATAAGGAGAACTGGTCAGGTGCAGCTGCTGTGTGTACCCACGCGTGCGTACGTGTGTGTTCCTGCGGTATGCGTGTGTATGAGTGTGCACGTGTATGCACATGTGTGCACGCACAGGGATGTGCATGTGTGTGTACAGGAGTATGCACGTCTGTGTGTGTCCATAGCTGTGCACGTGTGTGTGCTGAGTGTGCACACGTGTTACAGAGGTGTGCACATGTGTGTGCATGGGTGTGTGTACAGAGGTGTATGTGTGCAGGGCTGTACATGTGTGTGTACAGGTGTGTGCTTGTGTGTGCGGGGATGTGCACGTGTGTGTACAGAGCACGTGTGGGTGTGCACGTGTGTGCGTGTACAGGGGTGTGCGCACGGGTGTGCACTGTGTGCATACACAGAGGTGTGCACGTGTGTGTACAGAGCGTGTGTGTGGGTGTGCACGTGTGTGTGTATACAGAGGTGTGCACGTGTGTGTACGTGTCCACGTCAGTGCACAGCGACCTCAGACAGCTAAAGCAAAGGTCAACCCTCGCGGCCACGGGTTGGAGCCCAGGCCTGGCACGTGGGCAGCACGAACAGTGTGGGGCTTGTCACTTGGAGGTTGGGGGCCGGGTGAGGGGCCAATTCCCGGAAAACGCCCAGGTCAGCAAGGGCACGTCCGACCACCCAGACCCCACGCGTCACCTGACGACTATGGCACGTCCCCTAGGACGTCATGCCCTGCACGCAGCGGCTCTCGCCGTGGCACGTCCACACGCACACTCACGTCCTTGCCTGCTCTCACAGGGCATGACTTCCACGGCACGGACCCTCTTGGAAACCGCAGATTTGGCGGCTGCACCTTCCGGAACACGGCCACACCACCACCCGCCAGCCGTGCTCCGCCGGGCGAGGTCAACGCCGCCTGTGACAGGGACGCCACACAAGCCTCTGGCCACCTCCTCGGGCTGAGTCCCAGACGCGGGATTTCTGACAAAACACACAGGCGTGCTCAGGGTCACGATACACTCAGGATCGGACAGCGGGGCTCTGGCCCCACACGGCTGGGTGTTGGAGGTCACTGCTGCTTCAAGGCCCTGTGTGCGCCCGGCTGGGGGGCCAACAGCCCTCTCCAACCCCCACCCTGAGAGGGGCCCTAAACAGTCCACAGAACCCCCTGCACAACCCCACCTTGAGGCTCAAGGTTCCAGGACACAGGAAGGGACAGAGGCAGCGCTGGGACCCAGAGCATCTGGACCCTTGAGCCGGGCCATCCCAGGGCCTGGGGCTGCAGCAGGAGGGCAGAGGGGGGCCAACTTCCGCACATTTGTCCAGTTTTCCAGGTGGCTCTGGGTGGATGACCAGAGCGTCCCCATCCTGAGCCAACGTTACCTCCCCACAGCCTGCAGGGCCCTGAGGTCAGTCCTCCAGTGCCCCCGACTATGCTCCTCACATGGCCTGTGCCCCTGCACCCCTGCCCCCCGGCCCCCGCACCCACTCCCACCCAAACCCTGCACCCCTGCCCCCCAGCCCCTGCACCCGCTCCCACCCAAACCCTGCACCCCTGCTCCCCAGCCCCTGCACCCGCTCCCACCCAAACCCTGCACCCCTGCTTCCAGAGCCTGCACCTGCTCCCGCCCAAACCCTGCACCCCTGCTCCCCAGCACCCTGAGGCCCCTCCTCCCCAAAGTCCCGGCATCCCACTTCTCCCCACGTCCCCGCTCTCCCACCCAGCATTGGGCCTGGCCCCTCTGGAGTGCACCAGACATGCTGGCCATGTCCTGGTCGCTCAGGACATCCATGCACCCTCCCCTCAAAGTCACTCTCTAGATGACCTTTTCCCTGTTCCTCCCACTTAACTGCACCCCACACCACTGCTGTCTCCTGGAATCGAGGTCCCCTTTGTGTCCCCCGGCGCACCTGCAGCCCCACAGCGCCCGGCACCCGGCAGGCCTCCAGCAGGGAGGTGCAGAGAGGGGTCTGTGGCACCAGTCGTCGACACTTCAGGGCTCCGGGGCTCCCAGGGGGTTCGGTCGGTTGTGCAGTCGACTCCTGATTCCGGCTCAGGTCTTGATCTCGTGTTTGTGAGTTCAGGTCCCCCTTGGGCTCTGCACTGGGCGGGGAGCCTGCGTGGGATTCTCTCCCTCTGCGCCTCTACCCTGTTCACAGTCTCTCTCTCTGTAAAAGGAAAAAATAAAAATAAAACACGACAGGGCTCTGGCTGCTTGCCACTTGGGGGGTTCCTCCAGCCGTCCTCTCGAGGGGCGTTTCCTGGCGGAGGAAGTCGGCGGACTGTGCTTTGCTGGACGTGGCCTTCCCACCGTGCTCACCGTCTGGACCTGTGTGAACACGTGCTCCAGGCCCCCGACCCCCACCTCCCCCGGGCCCCAGATCCGCCGGCAGGAGGCAAACACCGCTGCCCACAGGTCCTCTGGAATGAGGCCACAGAGCGTTCGCCTCACGTGCACGTCCCCCCGTGCCCAGCTCCACAGAGCACGTGGGGCAACACGTTCAAACCCAGATTCAGGTAGACGGAGATTTGGGGTGGGGGCTGGGAACAAAAACAGGACGAGAGAAAGGCCGCGGTGGACAGGCTGGCAAAATGTCCCATTGTGTCACGGACCTTCAAGATCAATCTGGGAACGCAGACAGGAGGCCCCTCCTTCTCCACGCGAGGGGCCGAGTTCCCAAGCTCCTGTGCGTGTAGGGGTGGGGGCCGGGGAGCGCCGGGCTGAGGCCAGCGGGCAGTCAGGACTCGCTGCCCCGCACCCCATCCCCTCAGTGTTGAGTTCGCTCTGGTCCCACTCGTCCATCCATACACCAATCCCGCTGTTAGAAGCTCTCGCCGTTTCGGGGCGCAGGTGTCCAGCCTGCAGTGACGAGGGGGCCCCTGGCCGCGCTGGGAGGGGCGCGTGCGGACGATCCGGTCCCTGCAGGCCCAGGGCAGTGAGGACCAGGGGTGGGGGTCGCGGCGGACCACCGAGCAGGACACGGCGGGTGGGTGGCTCGGGGCTCGCGTGCATGTCGGGGCCCCCAGAGCAGGCGGGGCTGGCACGTGTGAGCCACGGTTCACACGAGGGGCTCCGTGCCGCGTTTGGATGGAGCAGGCCCTGCACCCAGCGGGAAGGACTCAACACCGAGCACCTGTGCTGGGTGAAGGTGTGGTGCGTGGGAGCAGGAACAGACGCCACCTGAGCCCGGCCCCCGGCCCCTGCGGCGACCCCAACCGCTCCCCGGGGACATCGGGACCCGCCCGACACCCTCCTCCGCGAAGGCGCCACCTCACATGCAGACTCCCACGTACACGCACACGGCCTAAAACCACTCCTGCGAAGGGCCGTGGGGCAGACAGAGCACCGTGAGCATAAGCATAACCCACGGAAACAGAACCTAGGTGGGACGGGTGACTTGGCTGGCAGGTCCTCGCTGGGGCCGACTCACCTTGGGGGCACCCCCTCCAGCCAGACCACCGGAAACAGCAGGTCACATGCAGTTAGAACCAGACCCCCGCGAGCTCTATCACAAGCTGTTGACCCAAGACTTCCCGAAACACGACGGCGGGCCGGTCCCGGCCCCTGTGGTCGCCCTCAGGACGGGACAGCCCGACCAGGAGGGGTTCCCCTGCAGGTCAGAGGGGAAGGCCGGGCATCCTGCCGGCCGGGGGCGAGCACCTGGGGAGGGGCCGGAGGCCCCTGGGCCCACAGAACAGCACTCGGCCACCAGGGCTCCCCACGGCACGGCTTCATCACGCGAGAGGCCAACGTTCAGTAACCAAATGGGAGCCCAGACCGTGATGTCACGGAAGGGCTTCGGTCTGGGGCTGTGAACTGGGCCAACACCAAAACACAGCCACCCAAAGGGTCCCCGGGGGAAGGAGAAATCACCCAGCACAGTACCCCTCCCTGCCCCGATGCTCTCTAGCTCATGTGACTCTGCAGCCCCGGGCAGGGGTCACGCAGGAGCTGGGGTCACACCGGAGCTGGGGTCGCCGTGCTGGGGTCACAGAACTGAGGTCACACTGGAGCTAGGGTCCCACCGGAGCTGGGGCCACACCCAAGCCTGGGGGTCACGCAGCTGGGGGCTGCACTTTCTGGTTGGGGCCCAGGATGGTTAAGGACAAGCTGCAGAAGGGACAGCCTCCGACTTGCGTTTCCAAATTGGGAAGAGTATCACGGGTCTAACTTTCTGTGAAATAGCACGGGGGCAGTCACTCCACCCGCAGAACCTGGACGGCGCAGCACGGCGGACGGGCCAGGAGGGGAACCTGAAGCCGCCGTGCCCACTCGTGAGAACTATCGTCTGCAAAAGTCTGGGGATGGGCTGGGCCTGGCGGCTCCTGAAGGCCACCAGGTGCAAGGAGCCGCCGGCTCGGGCGCAGCGATGGGCTGAGGGCCAGATGCGGGCCCACTGGCTTCTGGAACCGTCTGTCCTGGCCATGAGCCCGTGGGGGCCGGGAAACCGCCACCTGGCCCTGTGGTGGGTGGGCTCGGCCAAGTGGCAGAGGGCTGCGTGCGTCCTGTGGCAGGAACGGCAGCTGCTGCCAGGGAGGGGCTCAAAGGGAGGGCCCCGAAGGCAGCAGAGGACCCCAGACTCCCATCCCCCGTTGGAATGAGCTGCACGGACGTCACAGCCCAGAGTGTGGAGAGGCGTCTGGCCGAAGAGCCCACCTTCTCCGTGCCGGTCAGCCCGTTTCTGAGACGTCAGTGCCTTTAGAGGCAGGTTCCGGGCGTTTCTCGCGAGGTGTCCAGGGGCCTCCCCATAGGGGGCTGGTGGCCCTAATTGTGTCCAGGCCAGAATCAGCAGTGAGCGTGCGGGGAGGTGGAGGGGGGGCAACTGGGAGTGGACCCCCGCCTGCAGCCGTTCCCAGACCTACTGAGACTGTCAGTCTCTGTTTCAGAACGAAAGTCTGTGGGTTCTGATCTCACCGGCCCGGACATCTGTGCCAAGGAAAACTTTGCCAGCATTTGAAGTCCGTAAATAAGGAACTCCAACCTAAAGGTTTTTATAAGCTTCAAAGTTGCAGTGAAAATACTTGGGCAGTAACATTTCTTGAGAAGCCTGGTGTTAAGAAGCGTCTCTCTTGTTCAAACAGAAGGTGGCCGGCTCGCCCTACGTCCCCAGGCCCCTCCTGGGCCGTTTGTGTCGTTCTGACCTGGCTTTCCTGGCCTCAAACCAGCGTCATGGGCCAACGAGAAATCTCCCGATGGAGGAGACAGGGTCTGAGGCCGCTTCGCCCTCCTGGAGGCACCCTGGGGTGCCCTTGGATCAGCTCACAGGGCAGGTAGCCACGTAGAGGCCGCGGGTGGCCCGGAGACCTTTCCACTTGGAGTCGGTGGGAGGGAGAGGCGTGGGACCACTGGGACAGGTTTTACTGGACGTGGAAAAAAGAGAGTGACATCTGCTTACAATATGCCATAATTCCTTTCATGGGATGAATGGAATGTGCCGGCCTCACTACCCAGAGTCGGCAGCCCCCACAGCCCACAGAGCAGGTCCGTGGTGATGTGCAGAACGCAAGACGTGTCCCCACGCCCAGGACGGCCCTGCTGCACCGCGCCAGGGGGCTTCACCTCTGCTGTCCCTAAAAGCACCAGCTCAGCTCGGCCAGCCCTCCTCGCTGTGATTCTTGAATTCCTCCTTCCTATTTGAAAAAGGGATGAAAACAAAACCCACCCATTTTGTGTCCTCGACTGTAGAGCATCAGGGTTCTTCCGGAGGAGCTGGGGCCTCGGGAGAGTCCTGCATGATCCCGTGAGTCCTGTGCCCTGGGCTCCCCTCACTCCAAAGGCAGCCTTCGGTCTCCGTGATCTGATGGCTCCCGGGACCTCCTACACGTGGGACCACACAGCCCTCACCCTTCTGCTGCTGCCTCGTTTCACACAGCACAGTCCTCCAGCTTCGTGCATGTTGCAGCAGCTGAAAGAACACCCTTCCGTTTTCAGGCTGAACGACACTCCGTGGCACGATGGACCACGTTTTGCTGTGCGCCCATCCATCACCGGACACGGACTGTGTCCACCTTTGTGAGTAAAGCTGGCAGGAAGCGAGCATTCGAGTCTCTTCTGGAGACCCCGCTTCTGATTCCTCGGGGAATACACTCAGGCTTCACTGGATCTTAATATGCGATCTCCTATTTCTCTAAGCCACTTTTACACAAGTTTGTGAAATTTAACTCATTCATTAGTTGAGATACATTAACTGAGGAAGGAAGGGAGGGAGGGAGGAAGGGGGAAGAAGGGGCGGGCGGGAGGGAAGTTTTGTGCGTCCTCGCCACTCCCCGCGCCCAGGCCTGCATTCCGGTCTCACTTTTCCTCAGTGAGGCCCCAGCCTGGGGACAGTCCGCCGTGGGCACTTCCCACAGGAGTCCTTCCTCGTGAGCCGCAGGCCGAGTTCTGGAGTCTCTCTGACGCCGCCTGGCTCTGAGATCCAGGGTCCACATCGGGAAGAATGGCTCGGACCTCCAGGCTCCCCGGCTCGGGGAGCCTCCTATCACGTGTTGTCTGCGATCCTTTGAGGCGTCTCCTTCATCTGTCCCCGCGCTCCCCAGCTCTGCCTCCCCCGGACACCCCCTGCCTTTGGTTTTGATGGTTTGTCCTCTCCTGGTCCACGTGACGGGTACCAGTTAGGCCCCCAGGGTTCTCGCCCGCAGGCCTCCTGCCCCCGCATCCCCTTACAACCAGGATGCTCACGGGTGCTCTCTCAACCAGGCACTCTGGGGTGCCAGAGGCACCACCAATGACCACACTGGGTGGTGGCTGCAGACCAGGACGGCATCGGGGAGCCGGCCCAGCCGAGGTCCGTGCAGACGGCCCCGCTCCTCCCCTTCACTGGGGCTCAGGCCATCAGCTGCTCCCGGCACCCTGGACCAGCCCCCCCCCCCCCCAGGGGATCCCGGCCCTTCCTCAGCCCCTTCCCCGTCCCTGGGCACAGTGACAGCACACCCCTCTCGTTAAAGCCTGATCCCTCTCTTTCCCTGTGTAGTAAACTGGGTTTTGCCTTTTTCATTTGGTGGATGCTATAAATACAGGAAAACACATTTCATCTTGCACACATAATTTTCAAAGGTCCAATTGTGCCCCCGTGTGGTGGCAGGAAAGAGCACGGACAGGGAAACCTACGGGGTGGGGGGGGTCTCCCGTACCTGCGGGGTCCTCGGCAGCCAGAGAGAAGCATGGACGACGGCAGGGCCACGCCAGCTTGTGTGTGAAACTCTGGTTCTGGCAATGCCCCATCGTATCACCCTGTTCATTCTTTAAGACCAGATACTATGTCGGTTATCTGATTTATTCATTTATTTATGTCCTCAACAAATATTTCTCTTCTTTTTAAGTTTATTTATTTTGAGAGAGAGAGAGAGAGAGAGAGAGACAGAGCATGCGTGGGGGAGGAGCAGAGAGAGAGGGAGACACGATCCCAACCAAGTAGGCTCCACGCTGCCAGAACAGAGCCCGAGGTGGGGCCTGAACTCACAACCCTGGGATCATGACCTGAGCAGAAATCAAGAGTCTGACGCTCAACCGACTGAGCCACCCAGGTGCCCCCTCCCCCCAAGCAGGTCAAGCAGGAAATAAGGTCCCCCTTACGCGCTGTGACTCTATACCGCCACAATTTGTCCTCCTGACAAAGGCAATGACTCAGTATGTGAATCCCCTCCCCCAAATCCAACTCTTTGTGACACGGAGGAGTCTACGACGCCTCGGGTTTCCCGCCAAAAAGCTGACGGTCACCGTGACAGGAGGTTGAGTGTATGCGTCGTGCAAGCAGGTACGCTGTGTCACTGGGCGCAGACAGTCCTGAGACGGTGGAACCCGTCCAGACAATCGTGGCGTCACAGACCAGAATGCAGATGCCTTCACTCCAGGAACCGGTTTAGTTGCAGCCGCTCTGGACGTCAGCTTCCTAATCTAGAAAATGGGGTAATAAAACCTCTCAGCTCACAGGATTGTCACTAAAATGAGATCAGGCGCTGAGAGCTGAGGACCCTTCGGGCAGGGAGCGGAGGCGAGGGCGCGCACAGAAAGAGTTTGCAGAACCCTGAGCGACTCACCTGCGGCGGTTTATGTCCAAACGCCCGATTTCCAGGTTTCAGAGTCGTTGGCTAAGCCCGCGGGCTGCTCTCTGCCCCCAAAGAGCCTCCCCACACCCCCCATGTTCCCACTGTGCGCGGAGTGACAGGGTTAGGAACTCCAAGCACAAGCACGCGCCGGGAGCCTCTAATTCTATAAAGGGCCAGCTTCCTGATTGCATTAGCAGCATGAGGAAGTTCCAAATTACTGAGGGGCCGCTCTCCCCTGCACAGCTCTCCAAGAGCACGAAATAAATCAAAGCCCTCTCGCTTCAGAGGCTGGGAGAAGAGCAAAGGAGTTGGAATCATTCCCTGCTGACCAGCAGGAGGGAGGATGATTTCTACACGATTCTGAAAATGGAATCCCCCTTCTCCCTGCGTTTAAGGGATTTTTACCGAGGCCTCCCGCAATCCTCCTCCCAGCACCGTCCCCAAACCTCAGATGCTGGAGCACCCCACGTGACGGTGGCCATGTCCACGTGTCACTTGTGCTATCGGCTATTTCATAGATGTTAATCATCTTTTCAATTATTTTGAGAGCGAGCGAGCACGTGTGCAACCTGGGAAGGGGCAGAGAGGGACAGAGAGAATCCCAAGCAGGCTCCATGATCGGCGCAGAGCCTGACCTAGGGCTCAATCTCATGACCCCGGGATCACGACCTGAGCCGAAATCAAGAGCCAAACGTTCAAACGACTGAGCCACCCGGGAGCCCCAATTATTTTTTTAACTTAGCCTTAGCCCAAGTAAAATAAATACTACCACCGGCTTAATGTGGCTTTTTTTCTATTACACATTCAAACACACAGGAACTACATAGGAAGTAAAAATGAAGAACGTTTGTCCAAATGCTACCTAAAGAGCCTCTTGCACAACCGAAGGATCCAGCGTAGCAACTTTGGGAAACTGTCTTGCAGAAAGTGCCTGCCCTCGGAGAAGCCCGCGGAAGCCCACCGACCTCGGTGCTCCCGGGACAGCCCCACGCGGCGCGGAGCCGGCGGAATCTGCTGGAGGAATGTCTCCATCTGGTGGTGGTCGCCTCTCATCACACTGGGGCGTGAGCCCTGCCCCGGTGAGGGCCTGGGGGTTCCTTTGGGGAGGGGGAGGGGGATGAAAAAGCGCCCGCGTGGGCGGTGACGGTTGCGTGACTTTGTGACTGTACTAAAACCCACCGAACCGTGCGCTCTGAAAGGACGAATTACACGGCACAAGTTAGACCTCCGTTTTACAAAAGAAGTCTCGTGGAAGTATCCAGTAGAGCCGAAAGAGAAAACTGTCCTCACCTTCTTCTGGGATGTTAAACTGTCTACAGCATGGCGAGGGTGTCTTTATCTGTGCTTTGTCTTGTGGATATCGGGTCTAGATTCCAGGGACCGGAAGTCTTAAACGTAGAAATGGATTTTTTATTTGTGTGTTTGTAAACCGCATCCACAGCTCCCATTAGACACACTTTCCCCAGAGTCTTCTAGCTGACATTCTGAAAAGTTGTTTCTTTTTAAGGCTCTCGCTCTCCCTACAACGTGCTTTCAAGCGGCAAAAACACAGATGGGAAATGTGCAGCACACGCCTTTGCTCTGGCTTCGCCGCGGACTTTGTGGGTGTGGTTAAATTATGATTTTCATTCTAAGGGGAGGCTCAGAAACGTTTGCCGCTTGATGGAAACCATGTGTTAGTTAGTGCAAGACGCTACGTCAGGCGCTTTAACATGACATATTCCTCACAATTACACTTGCTAAACAGAATACCATTACAGAATCCCCACTAATGTTCTCATCACACACCAACTCCAGAACCTTCCCCTGTAACTCATAGGGGATTGATCAGTGCAATTATTTTGTAAAGGTCCTTGTCAGCGGATTCAAAATAACCAGCAACAATAATTATTATTATTTAGGATTCAAGTGTTAATTTTCCAGCTGAGATGCAGCCCCGGCCTCACACAGCTACAGGTGTGGGGACAGGGGAAAACAGAGCCGCGTGCGCACAGCACATTTTCGGGGAGGGAGGACACCACCAGTCTCTCTGTGTCCAGCAAGGGGGGGGGCGCGTGATCCCACAAAAACACATTGGAAATACGGCCCTGAGATCTGGAGAGAATCTGCCACTGTCACAGCTTGTGTCTTCACGGCCCTGCTAGTTTTCCTCGTGTGTAAGCTTCAGAGAGAAAGGGCCCTCGTTGGGGAGACAGAAGCACCGGCCCCCCATCTGCCCCCAGGAGGGCTTAGCCGCCCTGCTCCAGGCCGAGCCGCGTGAGCCCCTCCGGCCCCAGTGCCTCAGCCACAGGGGACCCACACCCACAGGGACCCACACCCACAGGGACCCACCCCAGGGACCCACACCTGCAGTCTAAGCGGGGCAGGTAGGAAAACGCCAGCAGCATTTGGGGACAGCCCTGACAGCCCGGGACAGGTCCCACGTCCCCCCCCCCCCCCCCCGCCCTCCACAGGGGTTGGTCCTAAACACACCTCACCCCTGCGGGTCCACTCGTGTGTCAGCGAGGCTGTAACGTGTGGGGCCGCCCCCACGACGTCAGCAGTGCTAAGGCCCAGAGACCCTGAGCTGCGACCAAGAGAAAAGAGAGGAGGTCCGACTGCAAAGCCGGCGATCGGAGAGGAGGGGTCTCTCCCAACCACAGACACGGAAAGGGCGGTATGGGAACGTCACGGACAGCCTTGTGCCGATGAAGACGAATGGACAAGCGGCTACGAAGACACGAATGAGCCAAACGAAACCCACCGTCTTGTGTCTTTGCTGAGCATCGAAGTTCCTGTGGGGAAACCGGGGCCTCGGAAATGGCCCATGTGAATCACCCCGAGGCCGAAGCCAGACAGAACATCACAGGAAAGCTTCACATAGCATCTCTGATGAACACTGACACATAACCCTTCACAAAATATCAGCAAACCGAATCCAGAAGCATATAAAAAGGATTGTAAGCCATGACCAGTCGGAATTGATCCCGGGAGTGCAGACTGGGTGAGTATCTGAAAATCGATCAATCAGTAGATGCGGAAAAATATGATTGACAAAATCTAACATCTATTCATAGTTTTTTAAGGAGCAACTCTCAATAAACCAGGAAAAGAGAGGAATGTCCTCAACCTGGTAAAGGACACATAAAAACAAATAGCCTACACGCTCCCATCACGATAGTTTTTGATAGTTTTTGAAGACTTGAGTGCCTTCCCCCCTAAAACTGTGAGCAAGGCCAGGGGGTCTGCTCCCACCACCTCACCTCTACTCAGCATTGTGTGGGGGCTTCAGTCAGAGCAATGGCCACATCCCTTCAGAGAAAGGAGGAAAGGGAGGGGATGAGAGAAAGCAGGAGAAATTAAACCATAAATGTTGAAACGAAGAAACAAAACTATTTACAGATGACCTGAGTCTATGTAGAGAAAATTCTAAGACTTCCACAAAAAACCAAAACAAACAAACAAAAAACAACAACCAGAACTAATAAATGAGATTATCTTCACAAGACCGCAGGATACGAGATCATTCTGCAAAACAATCAATCCGATTTTCACACAGTATCAACAACCTGAAAATTAAATTAAGAAAACAATTCTACTTATAACAGCATCAAAAGTAATAAAATACTTAGCATCAAATGTAACAAAAGAAGTGCAGGATTTGTTCACTCAAGACCACAAAACGTCGCTGAGAGAAATTGCGGAAGATTTGAATAAATCAAGAGACATTCTGTGTTCACAGACGGAAAGATTCAGCATTATTTATATTTCAGTTCCCTGCAAACTGCTATAGATTTGATACAATCACTACCAAAATCCTGGCATGTTTTTTGTAGAAATTGACAAAGTGATCCTATTAGAAGAGCCAAGACGATTTTGAAAAAGAACAAAGTTAGAGAATTTACACTATCGGATTTCAAACTCGCTGGAAAGCTGCGGCAGTCCAGGCCAGCTGGTGTTCGCGTAAGGACAGACACGCAGGTCAGCGGGTTAGAACTTGAAATCGGGGGTGTTCATGGTCCTCGTGATAAAATGTAGCACAAAACAACATCGTAAAGAATCACTGGAGAGAGATTTCTTTCTACCAAGGACTCTGTCAACCCTGTAGTGTACCCTCATATCTACCTTGTGCTGGATTCAAAACAGAGAATGAATTGACAGGCAATGACTCCACCCCATTCTCTGTTTTGAATTACCCTAAGATGCTCATCTTGGGACCTGTTTTTTAGAAACTCTTTCCAGTGGCTGTAATGGAAACTTGGCAGTCGTGAGAGGAGAAGCAAATTAGAAGGTAATTTGTACATAAATTACATGTGGAATTCGTACAGGAAGATTATTTCCTCTAACATGACATTTAACATTTTTTATTATGAAAGTTTTCAGAACGTGTGCAAAATGATGTTCTTTACTGCTCTCGCTCCGGGCACACCTACCACTCCTCCTGCCAGAGTCTGCGGAAGTCGATCCCAGGAACCGTATTCTTTCATCTGTAAATATTTCAGCACACATCTCTAAATGATAAAGTCTTTTTAAACCAATCATCAAATAAATTAGCAGTAATATCCCATAGGAATTGTTTTAATAAACAGAAAAGCCCTCTCATAAGCTGCGCGGACTAACCACATTCAGTCTATAAAGCCTAGAGTCTTCTTTTAAAAGACTTTTTTACACCCATCTCCTGATGTAAAGTCAAACAAGTTTAATGCTTACTTTCCCCAAAATATGTACTTTTCCCACATGAGCCACGAGCTGCCTGCAAACTCTCCAGCTGGGAGAAAAGCTTACTGTCTCGTTCTAAACCCGATAAAGTGGGCCTTTAAGTGAAAACCTGTGACTCAGAGCACCAGATTCACTCTAAAATATGTTTTCTCAACACCTGACTCGAAATAGTAATTAAAAAAGCTAAACCTAAGCCAGAGGGGAAGACTGAAACGGTACAAGACTTCAATGTCACGTCTGCCTGCTGTAATCAATACACCCAGTGAGAATCTGAGAGAATCTTCTAACTCTGCGGGCTGTCGCGAGAATCATAATCCCACAGATACTCCGGCGGAGCCAGCCCCGGACTTGACCGCATCTCCGTCCCCGGGAAGCACGACAGTGAAGAAAAGAAGCGGGAAGGGTCACGGCCTATTTCTGACGCCGTGATTACCTCGTTGCTCCGAAGTGCTAGGAAGTGCTCCCGGAAAGGTTCATATAAAAGGCCCCCTGGAAGATGCCACGGGGTGTGTGAGCGTGGGTCGGGACTGCGAGGGTGCGGTCCAAGAAGGGGGCGCCAATCCCGTGAGCAGGTTATGATTGGCTCACGCGCAGCAGAGTTTGTGTAAGCGTCGCGTCACGGGTCGTGACACATCACACGGATAGTTTAGATATATGTTAGATATCCGTTGTTTTAACAGAACCAGTTCCCTTCCACTGGATTGTTTCTCTTTCCTAACTAATGGTTTCTTACTTGAAAAGACTGAGCCATGAAACATAAGAAAACATGGTGAGCAAATCAACTGGTAAATATACGTCAAATCAAAACAAACACGGTCTATGAAATCATAGCAGTGCCTAATGCGGGGACATAAGAACACAGAACCAAAATACTGGACAATTGTAGTATGTAAATCTAGAGAGGAGCCGTATTTTAAGGCCGTGTATTGTTTGCAAAGAAACTGGTTGGAATCTTAGCTCCACACTTACTAAGTTAGGAACACAAAGTAAAATTTCAATGGTGACAATCAGAAGAATAAAAGTGGAGTGAGAAAAAATAAAATAAAGATAGGAAAGCAGATTTCAACATATCACCAAAGGGGAAAAGAGATGATAGAGGAGAAAATATAGCCATAGGAACATGAGGTTAAATATAAGCATGCTGGACTGAGCAGCTAAGAGATAGAGATTATGAGGCTAAGTCATAAAAGTCTAAGCCAGACTGCGTTTATAAGATAAACATGTAAACTTAAGGTATACAAACGCTAACAGTAAACAGAATATGCCAGGCAAGCATTTTTTAAAAGAAAGTTACGACCATCGTAGTACTTCAAACAAAATATGTTTTGAGACATAAGCCTTGGGGCGCCTGGGGGCTCAGTCAGTTAAGCGTCCGACTTCGGCTCAGGTCACGATCTCACGGTTTGTGAGTTCGAGCCCCGCGTGGGGCTCTGTGCTGACAGTGGGAGCCTGGAGCCTGCTTCGGATTCTGTGTCTCCCTCTCTCTCTGCCCCTCTCCAGCTCGCACTCTGCTCTCTCTCTCAAAAACAAATAAACATTTAAAAAAGTGTTTTTAATAAAAAAAAAAAAATGATAAGCATCATTCAGGGTACAGAGGGCTCCACACAATGAAAAAGGTTCATTTCATCAAGGATATAAAAATTCTAAATGTGATGGGGCGCCTGGGTGGCGCAGTCGGTTAGGCGTCCGACTTCAGCCAGGTCACGATCTCGCGGTCCGTGAGTTCGAGCCCCGCGTCGGGCTCTGGGCTGATGGCTCACAGCCTGGAGCCTGTTTCCGATTCTGTGTCTCCCTCTCTCTCTGCCCCTCCCCCGTTCATGCTCTGTCTCTCTCTGTCCCAAAAATAAATAAACGTTGAAAAAAAAAATTCTAAATGTGAATTCCTCTAGTAACAGCCTCCCCCCACTCTCTCTATGCACACACACACACACACGAACACAAACACACAAACACACACCCCACACACGCATGCAGGTAACAAAACTCCAGGGAGAAACTGGCAAATTCACAACCATCCAAGAGATTTCAACTTATCTTTCTCAACCACTGCTTAGTCGATCAGAAAAATATGTAAGCCTAGGAGATTTGACAGACACATTCAACAAGCCTGATTTATTGGGTAGATATGGAACCCTGCATCAAATAAGGAAAGGATACACACTCTTTGAAAGCACATATTAACCCTATATTGGAATTATGCCAATAGCCTTAAATTTCAAAAAAGTAGTATCATTCAGAGTATTGTATTTAACCCTAATGAGGTTAATTTAAGTCAACAGTAAAAGATGGAGAAAAATTCCCGAGTTAGGCTCTGCACTGACAGCATGGAGCCTGCTTGGGATTCTCTGTCTCTGTCTCTGTCTCTCTCTCTCTCTCTTTCTCTCTCTCCATCACTCTGCCCCTCCCCCACTTGCACTCAGGCTCTCTCTCAAAATAAATAAACTTTTTTTAATGTGCGAGTCGTATATGGGGAAAATTATAAAAATCTCACAGACGTTAAAAAGAGGCTAGATGAATGGAGTGATTGACTAACTGTGTTTGTGGACGGGACGACTCAAGTCACAAAGATGTCGCTTCACCCCAAATTGACTTACAGATTCCATGCAGTTCTGATCAAAACGCTACCAGGTTTTGCCAATAAACCCGACACACTAATTCTAAAATTTCCAAAACAACGAAGGCCCAGAATATCCACAAAGCTTGTGAAGAAACTTCCCAGATACCACGACTTACCGCGAAGCGACAGCAATTGGCACAGTGCAACCATGAACCAGAACAGATCACCTAAAACAGGCTCGTGCATTTATGGGGACCTGCCGAACCTCACATGCATCACAGAAACAGGACAGAATGTCCAAGGCAGGCTTGCGCACTTAATGGGGGCCTGCTGTATGCCAGAGACGCATCACAGATCAGGAGCGCGGGGTAAGTTCTCCCGTACGTGGGGCTGGAACGACTGGTCACCTCATGGGAAAGAAGTCTCTTCACCCACCTCACACTACATACAAACATCCGCTTCTTATTTAAGGACCTGTGAAAAGCAAAGATTTACAGATTTTTAGAAGTTAAAAAGGAAGCTATCTTTATGATCCCAAGCTGGGCAATACATTTCTAAAATTAAGAAATTCCGTTCATCAAAAGATTTCATAAAGGAAATAAAAAAGACAAGCCAGGGGCGCTTGGGTGGCTCAGTCGGTTAAGCGTCTGACTTCAGCTCAGGTCATGATCTCACAGCTCGTGAGCTCGAGCTCCGCGTCCGGCTCTGTGCTGACAGCTCAGAGCCTGGAGCTGCTTCGGATTCTGTGTCCCTCTCTCTCTCTCTCACTCTCTCTCTCTCTGCCCCTCCCCTGCTCACACTGTCTGTCTCTCTCTCTCAAAAAGAAACATTTTTTAAAAATTTTTTAAAAGACAAGCCAAACATTGGTCGATGATGTGGGTAACATATAAACGACAAAGGTGTTCGGAAGCCATACGGAACTATACAAATCCATAAGAAAACAAACAACCCAATAGACAAGTGATCGAGAAGCACGGATAGGCATTGCAGACGAAAGGCCAGTAAACAGTAGGAAAAATGACTTAGCCCGAGTGGCTACTGAGAGAATGCAAGCTAACCCGCACGTTACCGCATGGGATCGTGTTACAATTTTGGTTGTCACACAGACCATCGCCCAGATTGGCAGAGATTAGGAAGCGTGGCACAGAGCTGCCGAGGGCGTGGTGGGCGTGCACGCTGAGGCAGCCGCTGCAGGGAAGGGGTTGGGGTTGCCCCCTATCTGCATCACCTATCCTGGGATTCAGCAGCTTCACCCTCGGACACTAGCTCAGAGGCACCAGGAAACATGCAGCACTTTTCCTAAGAATCCAAAACAACCCCAGTGTCCAAGAGAATGCTAAATACGTCCTGTCACACCCCCACAGTGAGCTATCATAGAGAAGTCACGGTGAACAAACTATAACCGCAGAAAGCAATGTGGATGAATTCTGGATACGTTACGATGAATGAAAAAGCCATTCATAGACAAAGGAAGCAACAACCTACATATGTGACGCATGTTTGCAAACCGCGAGAGCAAGCATAACCGCATCCACACGCACACACGCGGTAAAACCCCACATAAAGGAAGCGTGACAAACAGCACATCGAGGGACTCGGGGTGGGATGGGCTTGACGGGAGCACAGGCAGCCGTAACGATATTCATAATGCTGTAGATTTAGGTTGGCCGAGGGGCTCATTTTAGGATTACCTATAGATTTTGGAATCCACTCACTCCACTAATTTGTAATGGGGGGAGAAAGAACGAAGGAAGGGATCCAAGTAAAGGCTATTAGATGTTAGCACTGGGTAAGGAGTATCTCTGATGCCCGTCTGCGCTCCCCGGCCCCCACTCCTGTCTGCGAGACAGAAAGACCGCAGCAGCCGGCCAGCTCCCTCCCTGCGGGCGACATCAGCCCGGATCTCACTGGAACTCGCCACAGCCCCGGACCCCGCTGGCCGCTCCCTGCCGGTCGCTCCCTTCTCTGCCTACATCGCTGTGGCCACCTTTCCCGCACGAGAAACGCTGCCCTTAGTGCCACCTTCGCTGCCGGGTGTCCCCAGGAATCTGCACCCCAACCCCGCTGTCCCACCCGCTGGCGGCCTCCACCACGTGTCCGTGCAGCTCAGACCTGACAGACGCCAAGAGAGCTCATGGTCTCCCTTCCCGGTTAATGCGTCTTCTTCCAGGGGCCGGTTCGGTCTCCTCCTTCTCACTAATGTGCCCAGCGAGCGACAAGACCTGGTGGTTGTGACTCGGCGAGTCTCCCTGCGACCGTTGCCATCTGTCGAGATGGCCCAGGCGAGGGGTCTCAACCTCCAGGCTCACTCTGCCCTCAGCGGCCGGCAGTGCCGAAGCCCTAAGCACGGATCACAGCTCGCACGTTTGCTCAAAAACACAGAGTAGGGGCGCCTGGGTGGCGCAGTCGGTTAAGCGTCCGACTTCAGCCAGGTCACGATCTCGCGGTCCGTGAGTTCGAGCCCCGCGTCGGGCTCTGGGCTGATGGCTCAGAGCCTGGAGCCTGTTTCCGATTCTGTGTCTCCCTCTCTCTCTGCCCCTCCCCCGTTCATGCTCCGTGTCTCTCTCTGTCCCAAAAATAAATAAACGTTGAAAAAAAATTTAAAAAAAAAAAAAAAACAAAAACAAAAACACAGAGTAACGACCCCCGGCCCGCAAAGGTGGTTCTCAAACCTTGCCGTGCATCGGAACAACCCGGTGAGCAAAACTCCTGGCCTCGGGTCCCCTCCAAAACCCAAGTCAGAGTTTTGACCGGTGACGTCAGCAACTTTTAAACATCCTAGTCCTGTTCCCATTTGTGTCACAAAGCGTTCCATTAAGGGGTCCCCCCCCAGAGCCCCCACCGTGACGGTCCTCGTGCCTCGTCCCGTTTCCCCACTTCCTGTTAGAAACCCATTCGTGGCCTTCCAGTGGGGGTGAGGTAGGCAGAAACCAGCCATCGCTCCTGTTGCAAGAATATGGGGGAAATGGGCAATTTTGCGAACATGGTGTCTTTAAAGACACCGGAAAGTTCTAGAAACTAAGAGGGCCGAAAGGGAGGAAATCCCGAAGAGGGAAGAGCCGCTCTTCAGCACACTGTCATCACGGCCCCCCTTCCGTCCGTGAGGCAGTTGGCGAGTCTGGCCCACATCTGAGAAGGTGGAGACACAGAAGGGAAGATACTCAAGGGGTCGGGGCGGGGGTGCTGATGCGATCGACCAGAAACAAAGGAGCCCCAAATACAGGGCATCTGCGTGGTGCTAGGGAAGCATGCGCGTCCTGGCCGTGTGGCCAGGCTTGCAAGAACGCGGGAGACCTCCTGCAGTTGTGGGAACTGCGACTAAACGACCCCTCACGAACAAGAAGGGCCTACGAGAGCACGCGGCACGTCTCACCTCGGAGATACTCTGAACCCGGAAGCGGACTGAGCCGGACCTCGGCCTCCACCTGCCCCAGATCAGGCTGACTGCGATCGGGCGACCAGCCTCTCGCCCCGTGTGCCTGCGGGAGAAAGGCTGTTCTAGCTCTGTGCTTTTTGGATACACAGCGTCCGGCACGCCAGTGAAAACAATCCTGGGCACCGTGTGATGTGTTTTTGTAGAAGCCCCACGGAGAGCACCAGGCCCGTCAGACCCACGCAGGAGGCTGGGGGCCCCACGAAATGAGTCCCGGGGATCTCCTTGGGATAGCACCTGGAACACTGCAGGTTGACCTCCTGAGGCTTCTGGGACTGGGTACATCTGGGGAGGGCGGGGGCTGGAGAACTTGCAATTGCCAGACCCCAAAAGAGCACATTTCCGTGACAGCTGGAGTGGCCCGAGGACGGTGAGGAGGCAGGGTCGCTTCCTTTCATCAGCAATCGGAAAAATATACAAATGCCACCACTGCAAGGTACGTACGATGGAGTCCACACCGTGTGGGGCTCTTGTCCTGCACAGTAGGGTTGGGTAGAGCCGGCAGCCCCTCATGGCAACAACATGAAACACGTGTTGGTATTTTCTAAGGACCAGGATCAAAGTCATGTTAGTAGAAAATGTACGCTTTCACCCCAAGGCTAGACTGTATTAATTCTAGAAAAATGATACTTTTTAGTGAGGTGTATCTGCTTCTCGGATAACCAGAGGAAAAACCACAATAGCTCTATCTTGCTGAGGAGTGTGGCTTCCTTCAACACCTGACCACGACTGAGGACTCAGGAGCTTTGAAAGAAGCTTCCAGAGACCACTAGCAGGATCAGAGGTGGGGACCAAGGACTGAGAAAGTACTGACATAGAACCCCTCTTTGAAAGTTCTGGAGTCCACGAGGCCTTTTATAACACTCAGAAAAAGTGGCAATAGTTCTACATATGTTACAGGTCTACTCATATTTTCTATTTCTTCTTCAATTTCTGTATTTTGGTTTTTCCAGAACTTTATCCATTTCACTTAAATTATCTAGTCTGTTGGCACACAGTTTTTATATTTTTCCCTTATTATCATTTTAATTTCGCGAAGTCAGTAGTGCTCTTTTCACTTTCCTGATTTCGGTAATTAGAGTTTTCCTCTTTTTTTTTTTTTTTTTTTTAACCTGGTCAATGCAGCTAAAGTTTTGTCGTGTGTTAATCTTTTCAAAAAACCAACTTTTGGTTTTGTAAGTTTTTCCCCACTGCTCTTCTGTTTTCTATTTATTCCTGCCCTAATCAATATTTTTGTTTCTGCTTTTTTAGTTTGCTTTTCTCATTTCTTATGGCCAAAGGCTAGATTCCAGATATCTTTAATATGGGGTTTTTGTCATAAATTTCCCTCTAAGCGCTGCATTATCAGGCAGCACACAAGTTTTAGTATAGGTTTTTATTTTCATTCACAAGCATCTTATTTCTCATGATTCTCTCCTTGCCCTGTTAGTTACGGAGGACCGCTGCTTAATGTCCACACAACTGTGACTTTCCCCGGTTTCCTTCTGTTGCTGATTTCTAACTTAGTTCTCTAGAGTGCAAGATGGCATCACTCATGCCAAGTTGTGATAGAATCAGGAAAGCAGCCGAGAGCAGAGCTCACCCAAACTCTGGCAGAACTAAGGCCTGAGAACCCACAAGGCCATGGAACCTGGAAGAACCAGGCGCCGAGAATCACAAGAACCGGAGGAGGTCTGGAAAGACCTAAAGCTGATTAAATTCCTGCGAAAAGTAGGAGTTCCGCAACCAACCTCCAGATTCTCCAGACGCTGGCGCTCCCCCCACTCCCCGCGCCCAAATAAAACCGACGTCTGAGGGCTTGAGCGCTGCCCCGGGAGGCTCCATGGCTCTCGGCCCCGTGGCTCTCCGAACGGAGGGGATGCTTGCTCCGCTCGAAGAGGGAGCGGCGTGCATGAACCGCTGACGCATTTCGAACCAGACCCCGGCTTCATCTCAACCGGCTTTGCAGTTGGCGCATAAACTTCTTATCCCTTGTTCTCTTTTGTCACTTTAGGTGACTTGCAGGAAGCCAAGTTCAACGTGTAACGCAACGTCACTGAGCTTGGAATCCTGAACCTGCTTTACAATGGCTACCACTGCCTTACGACTGAGCAAAGCTGACTTTGCAAAGACACAACTCCTGTCCGCGCCTTTACAGCGCGCTCCTGACGACGTCCGTTGGGGTTGGAGAACGAGCGTGGTCTGATTTCAGTCCTTTTACGTTTCCTGAGCACTGTGCTACGTCCTAGCACACAGAGTGCCCTGGGGAAGGGATGCTGCTACTCGGAGCGAGTGGTGCCCAGGTACCGGCTGGGTCCCGCGGCCGCGCGCTCTCGCTCTCGCTCTCCCTCCCCTCCGCCGCGGCTGCCTGGCTCCTTTGTCCTCTGCCGCCCCACGCGCGAGAGGGCCCAGCTGGCGGGGTCCGCCCACGCGCGGACACCCGCCAGGTGGCACCCAACCCGCGCCCTCAACCCCGCAGTCCGGCAACGACCTGGGCGAGGCGCCCACCGCCCTCTGACCCCGGGTGGCGAACGGCATGCCGGGCCCGCAGCGCCCGGATATCCGCGTTGCATGCCGGGACTCGCAGTCTCCAAAAGGGGCCTCGGCACGTGACTGGGCTGCGGGGAGCAGCCCGCGCTGCATGCTGGGACTCATAGTTTAACGACCCTGGGCCTCCGCGCACCAAGGGAGTTCTGGGACCGGGGGATGGGGGTGGGGGGGGGGCGGCGCGCGGCATGCCGGGACCCAGCGCGCGCCGGGAGGGGTGGAGATTCGCAGTGCATGCCGGGGTTTCTGGGCAGCGGCGCGCGCTGCACGCCGGGACCCGCAGCCCCACGCCGCCGGGGCACATGGGGCGAGGCCACGCTGTTCCCGCCGGGCCGGGCCAACAACATGTTTCGGCCCCGGACGCGGCCGGCATCCGCGGCCGGCGCAGCCGCTTCTCCGGGCTGCGCGTAGGCGTGTGTTTACACACGGGCCCCGCGGCGCACGCACGTAGCGTCACGCGACGTCAGACGCTGTCCCGGAAGTTGGCGCGGGCCGGGCGGCGGGTGGAAGCCGGTGCCGGAGCGCGAATTGCAGCGCCGTCGCCTTCACTGCCTGGGCCGGGGTCGCCGGCCCGCCCGCCCGTCCGCGATGGGGACCGGGCCCTGAGCGCCCCGCCCGGCCTCCCTTTCCACAGCGACCCCGCCCGGCCGCGATGGAGGCGCCTTCAGCGGGCCCCCTTCCCGCCGAGGGCGGCCCGCCGGTGGCCGTGGCCGAGGTGCGCTGCCCGGGCCCCGGGCCGCTGCGCCTGCTCGAGTGGAAGGTGGCGGCGGGCGCGGCCGTGCGTATCGGCTCCGTGCTGGCCGTGTGTGAGGCCGCCGCTTCCGCGCCGCCCGCCGGTCCCGCCCCTGCCCGCGCTGGCTCCGGAGGCTGTGTGCGAGCCGAGCGAAGGCTGAGGTCCGAGCGCGCCGGCGTGGTGCGGGAGCTGTGCGCGCAGCCGGGCCAGGTGGTGGCCCCCGGGTGAGTGGGGTCGGAGGAGCGGGATCTGCAGGGGTCTTGGGCCGGGCACTGGGCAGGAAGGGGTCCCCGGTGCCGAAGCTAGAGGGACAGCTCGGGGAGAACTTTGGTGGGTGGGTCACACCGCAGTTGTGCATCTGCGTGTCTTTCTAAAGCTGGACGATAGTCAGTACTTGTGGGGATTTAACCGTTCCGAAGCATGACTTAAAACGTTTTCAGCTGCCAAAATTGCAGTTTTAGGAAATAGGCGTATTCTGTTCTTCTGTGATAGGTGCCCCCCCCCCCCCCCCCCCCCCCCGCCGCAGGACTCCGCGTCTGTAAGTTAACTGCCCAGTGAGCACGGGACGATCAGGCACGCTCCACGCTGGTCATCGCAGTGTAAACTGCTGGGGGTGGGGTGCACATCTTTAGCTTCTCGTAAACCTTGACAAACGCGGTTGTAAAGCCGGGTGCAGTTCTGCATCATAGCTCAGGGGGGTGCAGCCGCAGCCCAGTTAGTTTAGGGTAACAAAATAGTACATATGCTAGTACGCTTTCCTCGGATAGACTCTAGCTGTTGGTTATCTCCGTTTTAATCACATAAAGGGACCTTTCTCTTTTTAGGGGGCGAACCTGTCCACCCACACCTCGTGTGTGACTTTACCAGTGTTGTGCTCTGAGATTGGGCTGGTGTGTGGGTATGGTGTGTACATACACATGACTCATGTGGTTGTTTTTATTGTCTGGGACAGAAACCGGGGCAGGTGACCATTCCTGCTTCCTGCTGTAGTGGTTGGCTCACAGCTTCCTTCTGCGAGGGCCACGGGACATCTCAGGTGGCTGGTCCCCTTGGGCACAGTCTGGCCCTCTAGCTGTGCTATGTGCTCTGGTCTGCCCCTCTCCTTGTGGCTTGCACTGCCTCTGCATCTGTTGAGAATCTGCTCCCCTTCCACAGGATGGGCTAGGACTGGCCTCCATCCCAACCCCAGGAGCCTCCTCCTGTGTGTACTTCTCCCCACTCGTTTCGAGACGGCACTCTGGTCCTTGGCCTATGGGTAAGGTGCCCGCACCTGCCCAGTGAGCATGGACAGGATGGGATGGGAGCTGCCTCGGGGCTGCACCCTCCCCGGAGCCGTCTGGCCGGCCTCCTTTGGAAGGGAGGAGCTCACTGGGCTGTGTGTATATGGCACCCTGTGGTTTGCTGTCCTCATTACTTTGAAGTCAGAGTTCACCTGACCGCCGCTTGGACGTATAAACCCATGCGCCCACAGTTGTGGAGGTGAAGCCCAGTGCTGGTGTAGAAGGCTGTGTAGAAAGTTCCCGAGGTGAAGGCTCTTCGTGTCCTCGCCTTCCTCTGATTATACAAAGAGGGCCACTGAGGCCCAGACAGGTCAGGCCCTGGTTTTTCTGTGCCTCCCATTGTACACAAAAGGCCATTAGGGCCCAGGCGGGCCGGGGACTAGTCAGTGAGAATCTCCATGTGTAATGCTTTGATCCCATCAGCCAGACTAGCAAATCAGAGTAACCCAGCACGTTAATCTCACCAGTCAGCAAAGAAACGTACCTGATGACAAGTTCTCAGTAGGGAGTTTTTTGTGTGTGTTTTTGGCATTTGAGGTTTAGGGTGTCTTACTGCCGTGGTTCATCGTAAGGCTCTTTGCGGACCCGATGACAGTGTTGCTCCTGGCGCGCAGGGGTGAGTGGGCACAGGTGAGGCACCAGCACAGCCAGGCTCACCTGCTCGATGTTGTCCTTGTTTTCGTCCTCGCTGGCGTCAGCAGGGTTCGTCCCATCCACGTCCGTGGTTATTCTCAGGCAGCGAACAGTCAGTTCTAGGAACTTAGAAATAGCGCTTCTGGGTGTGCCTGAATTCGTCACTAGATTGTCGTTTTGGCCGATAGTGGGAGGAACGTTTTTGTGCTTGCTGTCAGGTAGAGGTAGGAACCGAATCCTTTCTTCTCAGATAGGGAGGGTGCTGGGGTCCCAAGGGGCTTTGGCACGCCCAGCACACTGCCTTGTCGAGGCTTCACGTTTATATCCTCCTCCCTGCCGCTCTCTCCTTAGGCCACGTTTCATCCAGGGGGTGCCAGTGTGGGGAGGGAAACAGAATGAGAGTACACATCTGTCTTTGTAACTTTCACGTGGATCACAATTATTTTGATTTGAAAACACTAGGACAAGCCGCTGTCAGAAATTCAGTCTGTTAATTGTTACTTTACCTAATGTCCTTCTTTTCGACCTGTCTCCTTTCATGTTCATTGTCATTCACTGGGAGGTGTCGAAGTCTGCAGAGGAAGGTGTGTGAAATACTCAGGGAACAAGTCTGGTGGTGGGGCAGGACCAACATGGGGAGACCGGGGTGGGGTGTGGGGAGGGGGCTATTGCTTTGTAAGACCGGAAGCAGTACGATTGCTGGCATCTGCTTTGAAGACCTTGGTGGCCCTCTGAGGCGCGGACTGGAGACGACGCTGAGATTCTGTGAGTCCTTCCCAGCCTGTTGAGCCCAGCGGTACAGGGGAGCGCTTGCTTTGAAACGCGTTAGAGGAATGGAGTTTTGTCTAATAAATCGTAGTCGACCCACTGGAAGCTCATACAGTTTTGAGAGAATTCTAGAAAGAATTCCTCGCGGAACCTGAGTGGCTGACTCTGGGTTGCCGCGGGCACGGAGAGTGGATAGTCTTCCTATTTTAGTTTCTTCGGATGCTGTGGGTTCTGTCTCTTCCAACCACACGCTCCGTCGCCAGGCCACAGGTGGCCGAGGCTCTGTGAAGTAGCTGTGTCCCCGCTCTGACTTCAGCGTGCGCCCAGCCTGAACGACGGCGGGGTGACGCTGTGGCCACCACCACCGCTCCGCCTCGTCGCCGGCGCCTCCCCCGCTCCTGCGGTATTCGCCATCAAAGCAAGGGTGCTCTTTTGCTTCTTTTTGGACGTGATTCCAGACCTAGAGAGAAGGTGCAAGAATAGTGCCAGGAATTCTCCTCCGGGTGTCACGCGGCTCTCCCACCGGTCGGGACGCTGCCACGGCTGCTCACCCTTCTTCCTCGCACGCGGTATCTTCCTCAAGTTGAGGACGTTGCAGATGTCTCCTCAGAATGACATTTTCTTACCTAACCACGGTGCAGCGGCCAGAATCAGAAATAACATCCATGCCGGGCTATTTTCTGCTCTTTGGATTCCCCTGATGGGCCAGTAATGTCCTTGGAAGCGAAAGAACACGGGTCCTGTGTCAGGCTCAGCCGTCTGAGCTCCTGGATCTCCGGCCTCGAGCGGTTCTCCTGTCTGGTCCTCCGTTTTCTTCTCGTCAGCTGGTGGTTTTGCAGACTGACTCCGTTCCGATCGCCGTGTGCATTTGGGCAGGGCTTGCCTGGGTACCTGTGCGTGTCCCGAGCAGGCCTGTCGGGCGACAGGTAGCCTCGGTCTGTCCCATTCTGGTTTGTTCCGGTGAGATGTTACTAACTTTCCTGTCGTAATCGTTCAGCATCTTGTGAGAGATACTTTGTTACTCCGTAAATATCTTAAGTTCTCTCATCAAATGGCCGCCCATCATTTTTGGCATCTTGAGGACTCTTGTCTGAATTTCCTGTTTTTTACCAGGATTGTCCAGTGGTGATGTTCTCAAGCCTTTCGTCGTTCCTTCTCCATTTCTGGTTGGCTTTCTACTGTAAGAACCCTTCATTTAATAGTTAGACTCTGGGATTCTTGTTTCATTCAATGGGTTGTAGTCCATTACTACCATTTTTTCTCAGTGCTCCGATTGTCCCAGGTTTGGCCAGCGGGAGCCCCTCACGCTGACTCCTCTGGTGAGGCCCTCGGGTCGGCGCGTGGCCGTGTTTTCTGACACAAGTGGTATTTAGGCTCCTGCTCCCCAGCTCTGGAATCACCCCATTCTCCAAGAAATTGTGCTTCCTTTTAATGGAGACTGACATTTGTGAACCGAGATCCGGGCGCACAAGTGACGTTTCGCCCGTCGCGCTTGTGTGCTGAGCTCCGTGTTTAGAGCTTGGCGGAGGGCTGTGAGCCGCCCTGGCCTGTCGCAGGAAGACGGAAGGTGAGACCCAGCCTGCGATAGCGCTGGCTCCGCCAGCAGAGAGTCGGGGTGCCCGGCTTCCTCACACTGTGCTCTTCCTGTGCCCTCGGACCTTCCCATCAGAGCAGACACAAAAGCTGATGCGTGCAAAAATTTCAGGAAGAATTCGATATTTGTGTATTTCGGGAAAAATTACTTCTTTAGGAATCGCGTCGTGATTTTCCTATGGATTTTTTTCAAGGACAGACTAGGAAAGTTAGCATTTACTGGTGACTGACTTGACATTCTGGGGCTGGTCTCCCGGGTGAAGTGTTTTCTCCAGAGGTCACAGCATGCCCCTCCCCGCAGGGTGTGGTGGTGTTGGCTCTTTGTGGGGTCGAGGGTAGAAACAGTAGGGTCACTGCCTGCCTTTCATCCCTCTCGCATCAGTATCTGCAGATGAAATCATGTACCGAAAAAGGGCATTGCTGTTACCTCTTAAAAATACCCTTTCCCTCTCTCTTGGCCATCCGTTACTTTTTTTGAGAATCCTTTTAGCCCTTGTAAAGATGCAGAAGAAGTCCACCGATAATGTTGAGCTCCGCTCTGACCCCGCAAGACAGTTCTGAATGACCTTTTAATTCAGACAGAAAATAGGGTCTCTTTACTCTCCTTTTAATTTAGACGAGATGTTTCCGAGCTGCTGTCCCCTGGGCCACGTGTGAGTGTTGGTGTGGCCGAATGGGAAAGGGGTGGGGGACAGACAGCTCGTTGCCTTGGCCACACGTCTCCGTCCTTTGTGACAGTCACAAGTCGTCATGTGCTGCACTCGGGCACGTGTGCCGTGTGTGCAGTGTGTGTGTGTCCCGTGTGGTCCAGTCCGGTGTGCAGCTCTCCTGCTCTCCTTCCTGGGCTGCAGCAAACTCCAGAAGCTGGTCTTGAGGGGCACACCACCAGCTGGGGTGGCTCAGCGGCCGCACAGGGCATCTTTTTACCTTATCCTTGGTCAGCGTTTGCCGGAAACGTCTCTGCGAAGACACGTGGCTCCTCCCTTGTGTGTGGAGACCGTGTTGTGTTTTTAACCACTTCCCCCTGCTTCGCCTGGTGGGTGTGGCCTCGGCACCCTGTATGGATTTACAAGTGGTCGGTTTCTACTGTCACGTTGCTTGGCTTGGGGGCCGCTTTGCTAGATGCGGCACGTTAGTGTTTTCTGACTTGGGTAGTCTGGGAAGATTGAGGGATGTTTTGTTTTGCCTCAGATGATGGTATACCTCCTCCCCCTGCTGTGTGGACTCACCCGCCTGTGCTGATCCCACGTCTGTGTCAGGTGTAACATGACAGACATTGCCAGGGTGAATTTAGGTGGAGACCTCGTGTCTAAACTTAGTAAATAGGAACATTCTCTGCTCGTATTCACAATAGGGAGCTTTGAGCTTTGAACGCTATGGGTGACTCTTATATCAGAGAGAGGTGTTGAGTTTTGGAACGAAGGCATCTTCTGGGGGGGTAGGTTGATTTGTGAGTCATTCACGTAGCTCTTACACGTGTCACGTGATGACAACGTGTAGTGTCGCCACAGAGGGGGTCCTCATAGAAGCTTTGTGTGGTGTCCGTTTCATGTGCCAGTCGTTGTTCAACGTTAAATATTGTTTTCCGGTCTTTGGGGTCATTCGAGTCATCCCAAGTGCCTTTGAGAGCAGGGCCCCCTGCACCTGCTTCCTGGCTGTCACTGACTGCCTTCTTCTTGGGGGTGGATGGATGCTGCTGAGGCACGTGGCTTGGATGGTCCACCAGGAAGGGCTTCTGAGCTGACACCCCGTGTGCTTATCATCTGCCCTGGGGTTTGCAAGGGCGTATCCTGTGCCCAGTGGGCCCCTCCCTGTCGGTGCCAGTAGCTGCCCCCAGGTTGTGACAGCTGGAGGTGTCTCCAGGCCCAGCTTCCCGTGGGGAGCAAACACAGCAGGTGACTGAGCCCTGATCTGCTCTGTGGAATAAGACAGGCAAAGCTCCTTGCAGCACAGAAAGTTACATGACTTTTAATGTCATCTGTAGAGAGGAGACTTTGTAGAGAAAGGTACACGCTCAGGCCATGTTGCCAAGGGCGTGTGGAATGGTTAGAGTGTGTGCCCCCACCCCCGGGCCCCTTCGTCCCCACCTGCCTCCCGGTTGCCTGCTGGCAGCTAGGCTTTGCCTGGGACTTGGAAACAAGTTGACAGAGCAAGGACTCTGTGTCTCCTGGGCCTTCACGGGATGGCCTGGCGGAGCGCATATGCGCTTCACGCAGTGCGGTGGGAGCTGAGAGGACTTCTGGGAGGAGGTGTGGCTCTGGATATGGGTTCAGATAGAAAGAAGAGGCAGAGGTGGCGAGTGGCAGGCTGGTCTACGCCGAGGGAGCCCCCGTGTCGGGGGGACCTCCGGCAGCACTCGGGGGGCACACCACTGGTGGAGCACGTGGGAGCTGAGTGGCCATGGAGTGGCATGGCGAGGTCCTAGGGATCTGCGGGGTGACAGGAAGGCCGGCTGCCGTGACACTGGCTGTCACACTGGATGGCACGCCTCCCTTAGCCTGGGTCGCTCTGCGCAGGTGACGTGCAAAGCCCCCCGGTGACCGGATGGTGCTGGGGGCACAGGGCCGGGCCGCAGTGCAGGTGCCCAGGGACCAGCCACGTGCTCCTCTCTGCCTCGCTGCGGTGCTCTGCCACAGGGTCCTCTGGAAAGGCCACCAGCAGCCCTCAATCACCAAGTTTGGTGGCCGTGTCCTCGTTCGTTGGTGGTCTGCTGGTACCAGATACGCATTGCATGGTTTGGCGAGTTCTGACAAATGTGTGTGCTTTGGAAAGCACCACCCGTAGTCACGATGTGGACATCTTCGTCCTGGTGTGTGTCTTAATGCTGTCCGGTGTCTCTTCGGGGCGTTTAACACTGATACTCCTTTCCCAGAATGTTCCCTCCCTAGTGTCTGCTGTGGACCCGGCTCCTCAGCCCTTGCGAGCACTGATTTTGTTTTCTGCTACACTTGATCTTAGCCAAAAGGCCGAGAAGCGATGATGATTTTGCTTTTCGATTGGCATTCTTTTTTCCGCCTGTCCCTTAATTGTTGGGGTTCCCCAAAGGCCTGCCATCTGTTTTGTTGGCAGCGGTTAAGCCCTAGCCTGGGAGAAGCAGCCCACGAGACCTGTATTCCGTGGTCCTGTCCACGTCCAGGCACACGTCCACCTGTGTGGGCAGCTGGTGGTGCCTGTGCCTCCCTCGCTCGGTTTTCCAGGCAGACTTGTCCGTTTCGTGCCTGGTCCCTGGCAGGCTCACTCCAAGAACATCTGCGAGTGTCCACGGCGCTCCTGGGTCCCTCGGCTCTCACTTCTCCTGGCATCTCCTGCCCGCACTGGTGCACTTAGAGCTCGTTTGCCCGCCCCGCTCCCGGCACCTTTGCGGCACCACCTGTGGGTCCTCCCTGCTGCTTTCAGGGCTCTGGACCCTTGAACGGTTGGTCTCGAGTCTGCCACTTGCCACGTGCTCTTAGCTTGGGCGATCTGAAGCCAGCTGTGCCTCACCTGTGTGGCTTCGCCTTGGCTCCCCTCTCCATCCCACACCTGCTTCCTCTTGGTTTGTTATGACCCTCCTGTCACCTTGTCCTGGAAGAGGGGCTGTCCTAGAAGCTTCCTTCTACTGGAGGAGAATCAGTCCTCTAGAATTAGCTGCCCATTCAGGACTCCCCTTGAATGTCAGTGACCTGGGCAAGACCAGGATTTCTTAAGGACGCAGAATATCTGATAAATTGGACTGGGTTAAAATTTAAAACCTGATCTTCAAAAACCACTGTTAAGAAAACGCAAAGGCTGACTAACAACTGGAAACACATACCTCACAAAGTGTTTCGACCTGTTTATTGCTCGAGCTGGACAGCAAATGTGTCTTCGGGCTAGTGTTTTAGGAGAGGGTGAAATCTTCCTTTCCCGTTTTTGGGGATTCCTGGAAAAAATACACCCCAAGCCATGAGTTTGCGTAGAGAAACGAGTGAAGTGGGTAAGTGCAGACTGGCTTTTTCATGTCCTGCGTGTCTGCCGTGTCCACAAAGGAGGCCTGGCCAGCAGGTCACACCACACCCGAGACTGGAGTCCTTCTGCTCCTGGTGCCTGGGTGGCCTGCGCCTTCTTACGCGACTGTGGGTCCCCAGAACCTGTAATTAAAACACAGGCAATATCAGCATTTTTAAAACCTACCCCTAGCATTCCAGGGGGCAACCAGCAGCTTTTTGCCAGGGTCCAGAAGGCCCGACAGACCCCCCGGAAAACCCTATCAGCCAACAGTTGACCTACACCTTTGACTTTTGGGAAGGTGCACGGCTGTCCTCTTGCCGGCTCTGCCCGTGTCCTCCCAGACGTGTCGCCTTTCTGGGCCTCTTACTTCCCCGCCTGCACTCGGGAGAGCAGGACAGGCGAGGAAGGGGCCCCGGCAGGACGGAGTCTGAACAGCGGGTCGTCCGCAAGGTGGGCTACCCGGCGGGCAGCTCCGTGGGAGGGAGTGTCCCTCGTGTGGCAGGAGCCGAGCCGGCTGTCCGAGGGAGGGCTGATTCGGGGGTGCCCGCCGTGAGGGCTGGGGTACAAGAGGCCCGGACCGTGGCAGCCGCTTGGTGGGGGTGGGGTGGGGTCTGGATGATGAAGGAAGGGTTCTTCTGCAGGGACGTGAGTGGGGACCGGGTTTGGCGGGACGAGGTGCTGCGGGGCCGGGCAGGTGGGGAAGGCCAGACCCGAGCGCCCGCTCCGGACGCCAGCAGCACAGGGCCTGGTGGTAGAAGGCTGAAGAGACAGCACAGGGCACCCAGAGAAGGTGGGCAGCGAGCGGGGCGGGGGCGGGGGGGGGGGTCCCCGGGGCCTGCCGGCAGGAATATAGAGCCCAAAGACATCTCTGGGCCGGTTGGCGGAGGACTGGGGAGACGGCGGGTTCCAGGTAGAGGTGGCGATGGTGCTGAAGGCGGGAGCGCGCACCCACGGAGAGGGAAAAGGCAGGCGGCAGAGCGTGGCCCTGCCCCGCGCTTGGTTTGCGGCCAAGCCGGCCGCCGGGCTGCGGACACACAGGGGCGTCGGGGCACCGCGTACCCGGTCGTGAGCGGCAGAGGCGGGCAGGAGGGGAAGAAGGAGGCCCTGTGTGGAAGGGGGGTGCCGTCCCTGGCAGCCGTGCGCCCGTGGAGGCCGTTGGGTCCGGAAGCTCTGGGGCCATCTGGGTGGCCATCCGTGCGGCCTTGCTTTGTGAAGAAGCACCCAGGAAGGCCCCGCGTCCCAGATGCTGGCCTGACCACCGCCTGGGTGCCCCCTCCCGGGTCTAGGTAAGGGGCAGGAGACTCCCGTGGTCCCGAGTTCCAGGGCCTCCAGAGCTCTGACCACGCAGCCTTGGGGTTTGTGTGGAAATCGTTGTGTGGGGTGAAAACTAGGAATACTACAGGAGTTCCGTCAGAAAACTTGCGCTGAATCAGAGCCGCTCTGTAGACTGGGAATGCTATTTGGGAGACGACAACCACCGTTGGTTATTTGTTGGTATTCTAGCAAGTTGCTCCTTGCCACGTTAGCGTAGGTTTCCGTGTTTTAAATGGTTTCTCGGAAGCCTGAGAGTGTCAATATTTCACATACCCTAGGCTTTCACGTCGTCCCAAGTCCGTTCTCCCGACAGGACGTGCCTAGTTTTTCGTCTGTCGTGCGTGGGTTCTGGGTCGCCCCGTGGGGACCCGTGGGCGAGAAGCCCTCCTTTCCCGCCCCGGAAGCAGAGCCCCGCCGCGGGGTGAGGCGTGCCGGGTCAGGTGGGGGTCGCTGGGAAGATCAGTACTGAACCCCGGGGGCTGTACACCCTCGGGGCGTGTGGTCAACCAGGGGATTGTGCTTCTCCCCTTCCTGACGTGGGACCGTCTTCTCCTCTGTTTCTAGGGCCGTCCTGGTGCGGTTGGAAGGCTGTAGCCACCCGGTTGTCATGAAAGGCTTGTGTGCCGAGTGTGGCCAAGACCTGACCCAGTAAGTCCTGGCAGCTTGCAGGTGGAAGGCGGCGCCTCTCCGCGTTGGAGGTGGCACGGGCGACCTCAGGCACCCTGCTGTGTCCGGTGACCCGAGGCAGTCTCCCGGGGAGGTGTCCTTTCTGGCTTTATTTCCATAAGTCCCGAAAGCATGGAGCACGTCGGATGCTCACAGGCGTGCTCGGTTTGCTTTCTCCTCCCCGCCGAGCACACTGCACATCCTCCCGGGGCCCCCCGGGCCCCCCCGCCCCACTCCCTGGGCTCCTTCACCACCAGTGCTGTGCGGTCGCGCTCATTGTCTGTGCAGAGCAGCGCGGACTGTCCTGTGTTTGCGTAGGTGAGGGCCTCTGTTGCCGTGTGGCCATCACAGTTCATTTCCAAGAGACCTTCGTGTTTTGTGAGACCTTGGCCTGTTGTCAGACCCCGGATGGCCTCTCAGCAGCTGGCCGCAGAAGGACGTGCTGCGCTGAGCTAGCAGTGAGCCTCACCTGAAGTGTGAATTAAAATCCTACCTTGGAAGCCCCGGGTGCTTTCCGGGCGTGGGTCGTGGGGTCACCCACGGTCCTGCGTGCCTTCTGTGTACAACTCGTTCAGGGTGTTCACGTCTGGCCCTTCTCCCGTGTGCAGGTTGCAGAGTAAGAACGGGCAGCAGCAGGTGCCTCTGTCCACGGCCACAGTGTCCATGGTGCACAGCGTCCCAGAGCTGATGGTGAGCTCCGAGGTGAGTCCTGCCTCTGGCGGGGGCGACGTGTCGGACAGAACATCTCCGGAGAACGGCAAGGAGCATGTGTGGGCCTTGTGCCGTGCAGAGGACGGTTGCAGAAAGTGCCGCGTCTGCGGGCGTCATAGCCGCTGGTGGGACCGGCGGTGTGTGAGCAGCGTGCCGCCCCCCTGCTTCTGTCTGCTTCCCCAGAGGGTCCTGCTTACCGGGGACGCGCTGGCCTCACAGCCTCAGAGCCGGGAGCTCTCCCGGGTGCTGTGGCTCACATGGTCCCCCGGTGCGTGGCCGGAAGCAGTGGGTCTGGGAGGCCGACCGAGGGGAAGGCCGGAAGCTGCCGGAGGCTGCAGTTTGAGGGCTGGGAGCAGGCGGCTGTGCGTCGGACCTGAGCGGGCAGCGCCGGCGGAGCGGACGTGGGGGCAGGGAGGGGACAGGAGAGCACGCCAGTTCGGCCCTCCTGTGGGGCAGTCCCCGAGCATCCCCGTACCCGCGGACCTAGCGCACGAAACCACCCTTACTTCCCCTGCATTTCAGAAGTCACGCAGGCAGTGTGGGTCAGGGGTGTCCTGACCCCCGTTTTCATAGGCCAGGGGTGCAAATGGCGGGTGAGGGAGAGGCACCAGGATGAAGCCCTTGATGGGTTGTGCAGAGACTCGGCTCTTGGTGGGGACCAGTCTCCCGGCTGCCCGTTTATGTAGGTGGTGGGTGAAACTTTTTCAGTCACGATTTGATGAGATTTGTGCTTTTAAAAAAATTTATTGAAGTTCTGGTTGGTTAACACACACCGTAGTGTCGGTCTCAGGAGTAGACTCCGGTGATGCGTCACTCAGGGGCCACACCCGGCGCTCATCCCAGCCCGCACCCTCCTCAGTGCCCGTCACCCACCGGGCCCCTCCCTCACCCACCTCCCCGCCAGCCACCCTCAGTTTGTTCTGTGTGGTTAAGAGTCTGTTGTGGTGTGCCCCCGTCTGTTTTTGTGGACACAACCGGTTTCTTTTCATTTCTTTTTTCGTTGGTTTACACGTTAAGTCACAGGTACGATCACAAATCATAACGTCATCAGAGTTTGGACCCAGTGGACTGGCTGGGGAGGCTGGGGTCTGGGCAGCGTGGCCCCATGTGCTGTGTTAGCATGCAGAGAGCCTCGAAGCACCTCTCCCAGCTTCCTTTGGTTTCTCCTGACAAAATCGAATTTTGTTTTGGATCCAGATGTACTTACCGACTTTCCTTTCTACTTCACTTCAGCAAGCCAAGGAGCTGGGAAGGCAAGACCAGCAGCGGCTACATCGAAACAGAAAGCTGGTACTCATGGTCGACTTGGACCAGACGCTCATCCACACGACGGAACAGCATTGCCAGCAGATGTCAAACAAAGTGAGCGGCCCCAGCAGCTCCTCTCGGCGACGCTTCTTGGGCCAAGGAGGCTGGCTGGGGCGGGAGCCCAGGGCCCATGCTCCCAGGGCCGTTTCCCCTAGCTGGTCCCCACCGGGAGGTGCCGAGGCACGCTCCCACCCTCCGGCGCCTGGTCCACACGTGGTCCCATGAGTCAGGAAGGTTGAGGGTTCGGGGCCTGGAGGACCCAAGGCCCAGCGGTAGACAGTGGGGTGGATGGCAAGGGAGGAGAGGTCCGGGGGGGGACACAAGCCGGCAACACCTCCGGAAGTACCTGGAACACTGGGGGCGGGGGTGCAGGTGGGTACCTGGGCCTGCACTCACGACAGCAGAAAGAGGCTGGGTCCGCTTTGCATAAATCCTTCCGCGAAATTAAATTTCCAGAGAAAGTAAAGGGTCAGGGGCGGAACCCTGTTTGAGTATACGTCGAGCCTCTTCCCACCGTTCGCTCCTTTCCTCTGTGTGGAGCCTGGGGACTTAAATTTCTGGCCCCTCCCCAAGGCATTGAGTCGTGCCCGTTACGGATGGCTGTCTGAAGGCTGGCACCAGCTTCTGCCTCCTTGACTCAGGAGGCCTCACCGGCGTGGACGTGGTCAGTTATTTAAAGTCTTTGTTGGTGGGGTTGATGTGCAGACTGTTGTCGGTGCCTGCAGGTGTCGGTTCCTAGCTGTGGCTGCGCGTGGTGGGAGAGCCTCTGACAGGCCAGCAGCCGGGGATGTGAGACCCCGAGAGCAGCAGGACAGGTCTGCTCACGGTCCCGGGATAGGCGTGTGTCGTGGGGGGGTTCGCTGCAAACTTTTCTCGGAACACACCAGGCCGTTTTAGTTTGGCCTTGTGAATAAATCCAGTGACACAGGCGCGAACGTGGACCATCTCCGCTAGTCCCGTAGGCTGCAGAGTCACTTCTGCCTCCGGACGTTGCTGACGGTGAGGACTGATCTCATACTCGTGAGCGGAGAACTTGTCCTCCAGCAACGTCCTTGTCATTTCAGTTCTGTCTCCCATAAAACAGCGTGTATTTTTTTTAAGTTTATTTATTTTGAGAGAAAGAGAGAGAGAGAGGGAATCCCAAGCAGGCCGCACTGTCAGCACAGAGCCCAACATGGGGTTCAAAGTCACGAACTGTGAGCACATAACCTGAGCCGAAATCAAGAGTCAGACGCTGAAGTGACTGAGCCACCTAGGAGCCCCAGCAGCACGTTTTAGTTGTATTAGCACTTTTTTACTATCGTAACATCTCGTGTCACCATATATTTTTGTGTGCAGCATAAGGTGTTAGTAAATACTCTGCGACTGTTTCATTCATAACAACTCTGCTTAATTATCTTACAGCTGGAGGACTTCAGGGGCGCCTGGGTGGCTTGGTCGGTTGAGCTCCGACTTTGGCTCAGGTCATGATCTCATGGTTTGTGAGTTCAAGCCCCACATTGGACTACTTGCTGTCAGTGCAGAACCTGCTTCAGATCTGTCTCTCCCTCTCTCTCTGCCCCTCCCCTTCTCTCTCTCTTTCTCTGTCTCTCTCTCTCTCTCAAGAAATAAACATTTAAAAAAAAAAGAGTTGGAGAACTTTACGTAAAGCAGTAGTTTCTCCACGTATGTGCTTGTGTGTACGTGGCCATAGCCGGCTCTGGTCTTCATCGTGCCTTTGAAGTCGGCACGTTTAATTCATTTCACAGCAGTTTAAACTCGTCGTAACATGCCTGTTCCTCAGCTTGTGTGATCTACAAGGTGAAGGTTTCCTCCCATCCACGTGGACGGGCCTCAGCTCCGGCTGGCCTCCGTGGCTCCACCCCCACCTGTGCCCACGGGTTACCTGCGGGCCGGCTCTGCCCAGCACTCAGGTGTGCACCCGCACACCTGTTGTGACGTCTAGAAAGATGTGTTTAACTCTTCACTTTGGCGATCTGAACTTGTGTTTTTAAGGACGTTTATATGCACCTGTGGAGGACACGGAATGTGATTTCTAGAATTCCATACTCCAAAATGTTGTAACAGAACAGCTGCTTCATGAAGGGTTTGACCACTTTAGAGCTAGTAAAAAGTTAAGTAAGCCCAGGGTCGCTTACTTTTAGTTTTCAGTGTTTCAGAGTTATCTTACTGAGAAGATTAACAATAAATAGGGATTAAAAGGATCAACGTTTAGTTTCCTAAGGAAAATAAGTTTCTTTGTATGTTAATGACATGTAACTTGTTGGCATTACTAATCTTACTTGTCTACTAAAAGTGGTTTGAAATACTATTTCAGGTTTGGTGTTGTATTTGTAAGTTAGTAAACCCGTATCTTAAAGCAGTCACTGAGCCAGACTAAGTTCCGTGGGACTGTTTGGTTTACTCCCATCAGTACTTGGGGGGGGGGGGGGGGCGGGGGGGATCATGCGTGGATCACCGGAGACCTGTTCTAAGTGATCCGCCGTGGCCGAGCTACTTGGCAAGTGTTAGGGTTTGAGGACACAGTTCCTTGCTTTGCTGTTAACAGACAAAGACCACGGTCCAAACGGTGCGAGGATCTGCTGACACCGCTGAAGCCCGTGGTTGCCGAACGTGGTGACCGTGGCGGTTCATCACAGGCAGCGACGTGGGTGGGTTCGCTGCCGGGACCCTCACTGACCGTGTCTTGGGTGGTTACCGCAGGGGGTGGGGGGCGCAGTCCGGAGGTGCCGTCCAGGCGCCTCATGCCTTCTCACCGGGCACGCCTGTTCTTCCAGGGTATCTTTCACTTCCAGCTGGGCCGCGGCGAGCCGATGCTGCACACACGTGTGCGTCCGCACTGCAGGGAGTTCCTGGAGAAGATCGCCAGGCTGTACGAGCTACACGTCTTCACGTTTGGGAGCCGGCTCTACGCTCACACCATCGCAGGTGGGCGGCTCAGTCCTCGGTCGCGTCGCGTGGGCGTTGTCCCCAGTGGGTTAGGTCTCCCTTCATTTTCAGTGACGTCCTTAAAGACGAGGGGACACACGAAGCTCTCCCAGGCTCCTTTCCAGTCCCCGAGCTAGCTCTTGCCTCCCCAAATGGGCAGGCCACCCCCTCTCTGGTCAGGCGCATGCCGCGGGCTGGTGTGAAGGTTGCCCGGCACTGCAGCTGTGTGGAAACGTCGGAACTTGCTTCGTAAGCCTTCTCAGGGTGTTTTTGTTTCGGTTTGGAAATACCTCTGGAGCCGTGTTGCTTACTGACGCTCTAAGTGCAGGTAAAACGATTGTCTCTTATTTGTAAATGAATGACGTGGTGACTTAGTGTTAACCTGTTGTCTTGGTGCAGCTTAGTGGTTGTGTGCTGGCCGTGCGTGTGCCTCGTGTGTGCGTAGGTGTCCCTGGTGGGGCCCACCAGTGGCCTGTCTGGCTGGGGGCGGAGCCCCGAGCCCGGCCTTCACCCCGCCCAGGGGCAGCTGGGGCCCGGTCCGCCCTGACCGACTGTGGATGTTGGCACCTGCGTTGTAGGTGCTCACAGCTCCTTCGTGGCCAAATAAAGTACTTCCGAACGGAAATATTTTTACGGGTTGGTTTTGGTCTTTGTTGACGGAGAAGTGACTTCCGAATCCTCCTCTACACCTGGCGCCCCGTAGGAGGTTGTTACCACGAGCACATCGGCTGTGTGTGGAAGTTCCTTCCTCGTGCAAGAAGGAACTTTCCTGAGATGTGAACGTGGTGGGACCACTCCGTGGAAGCCTCGTACCAGTGAGCACCAGCACCCCGGGTGGAGGAGCGGTTAGGTCCTCGGGTGCCCCCCCCAGGCTGCCTCCTGGCACGGGACGACTTGCCCTTCCCCTGCGGAGCCTTGGCATCTCTCTGGACCTCCATCAGGAGGACCTGCATGGGGTAGAGAAGATAACACCGGTGTAAATAGAAGGGCCTGGGGGAGGCGTCCCTGGCAGTCCAGAGGATGTTCCCGGGGGCCTCAGCCCTCCAGAGCGAGGCCCGCCTCGGGCCGTCTGCGCCCTCTGCGCCTCATGCGCTTTGTGCCTGAGAGTCCACATCCAGAGACGTGGCAGGAAGTTCCCCTTCCCGTGGTCCAGCGTCCCCGCACGGGCGGGTGCAGAGCCCCTCGGCCGAGCAGCACTGAGTCTGGGGGACCCACAGTCACCGCGTGGCCGCCTCCAGCACGGGTGACGGCACCGCGCACGCAACAGGCCCTGGGAGGAAACCCGTGGCCCGAGGGATGAGTGCCCCACGTGGCTTTGAGGTGGTCGAGCCTTCGGAGGGCAGGACGCTGGCACGGGCAGGCCCTGGGGCCGGGTGGGTGCATTCTGGCACCAGGTGGGTGGTCTTGCTTGTTGGCAGGAGGCTGCTGGGGCCCTGCCGTGGTTTTTCACCAGTTTCCAGCCATGGTTTCTACACCTTCCTCTTCCTGTCACCTTTCGCGTTCTGAAAGTTCTCGCTTTCACGGAGTGTATGTTCTTAGTGTCGTCGGGATACGTCTCTTTTTGTTCGGATAAAACTGTTACGCGTTTGAGGTGCTTTTCCACTTACTGTAGAGATTCCAATAATTCTCTGAGAAGCTTCAGGCTTAGCCACTGAGTGACATCAGTGTTCGTGTGGGACTTAACGTTTTTCTTACTTAGTAAGCATGTACATTTGTAACGTTTCTTCTCTGAGCGAGCGTTGTTTGTTCATAAGCGCACAGATTTAAACCCTTTAAGTGCTATGTGGAAGGCCCTGTGCACGGCGGTGTGGGGCACGCGGTGCAGACAGCAGGGCCCTGGGGCGCACTGGCTTTGATGGGGTGTGTCTGGTGGTCCTGGGGTCCCGGCCGACAGCGAGTTGTGGAGGTGGGCTGCCGTGCCTGCCTTCACAGCGATGAGGGGATACACCCTGAGAGGGTCTCCAGAGGACGCGGCCACATCGCCGGATGGGCACGAAGCCGCCCGGCGCCTGGCTCCCTGCTTCGCAAACGGCCGAAGGTGCGGGGAAGCCGCACGTGGCGGCCCAGCCGGACTCTTCAGTCCCGGCGCCCCACACGCCACAGGACTGTGTTCGCGTGTTTGTCGCCCCGCGCACCGCGAGCATCCCCGGGGCGTGCTGCTGAGCCGTGTTCATCTTCTGTTCTCAGCCAAGTTCCAGGCGGTGTTAGATTCGGTAAACGTTCCACAAACTCATGCCTTTAAACACGGTAAAAGGCACCGCGAGCGAATCACCGTCCTGCCAGGAAAGACGAGGGCGGTGGGTGTCCGTGTGTGACGCTTTGTGTCCCCGCTGCCCTCACAGCACAGTAGGGGCTTCACCACCTGCAGAGCAGGACGTTCGCGGCTCACATGCCTGACCTTCGTTTTGTTTTCTTTCCAAAGGCTTTTTAGACCCTGAGAAGAAGCTTTTTTCTCATCGAATATTATCGAGGGATGAATGTATTGACCCATTTTCTAAAACAGGAAACCTTAGGTACGTACCTGGTTGTGTTCATCTCCGGGGCTCACTGGGAAGTTTGTGGTGGAGAGAGCACCAGACCCGTGATTCTGGGTTTATTCCCCCCATTCCTTCGTCCCCCGCCCCCCGCCCCCCGCCATGGCACTCAGAAAGCCTGCTGTCTTCCCACCACAGCCCTGCCTCCCCCCACTCCCCGAGCATCCAGGCAGGGGTGGGCTCCTGGGGTGGGGCTTGGCTGGGGCCCCAGAAGTCGGGGGTCTGGGGAGGGCAGCTGAGAACAGGGCTGGGACGTGAGGGACGAGGGAGGTGACAAGCCAGGGGATCGGAGCCCTCCCAGGCACCACAGCTTGAGAGGAGGAGGGGCTGGTATTTCCTTAGGGGCTTGCACGCTGCGAGTCCTGCTGGGTTCGTCAGATCTGGAGTCACGTTCCCACCTCTTCCCGGCACCGCCATGGGCCCCTGCCTGTCCCCCCTCTGCTCTTAGAGCGGGCGCTCCCACCCCATCCAAAGGCTCCTGGACATTTCAGGACTTGGCCCATTTCTCCCCAGAAAGATAGCCCCCCCCCCCCCCCATCATGATACGGCATCAGCTGTAGTTTGTTTCCTTGTATGTTGCTTCCTAAGGATACCTGGGCAGTGACAGCGAGGCCTGTGGCCTTCTGCCACCGCTGGGCTTCCTCATGGAGTGTTCCGTGTTTCAGATTCAGGCCCCCCCCCCCCCCCCCCCGCCACCCCAGACCTATTCGAGACCGTAGGAGCCAAGAGGAGAATGAGCACTCCTTTCAGAAACAGCTACTGTGTTTGCTAGTTAGCGTCACACTGATGAAAACAAAGGACGATGAGCGGTGCTGTCCGTGACTGACTCGGGGGGAGGCTGCCTACAGCAGCAGCACTGGGGAAAGGTGGCCCACTCCCTCCCCGGCAGGTGACCGGCACGTGGCTCACGGAGGTGCAGGCAGCAGGGCTCTCTTCCCAGCTTTTATCTCCCTCGTCTAGAGTTACAGGTGCCAGAAAGCATCAACTCTGTCGTTATTTTAGCTGCCGTATATTTTACCCACGGGAAACAGACTCCGAGTAATAATACTTTTGGACACGTGAACGTGCGTACCTGGGTGGCTGTAGCCGTCAGCCACCAGAGAACGGAATGGTGGGAGGCAGTCCCCCCGAGTTTATTTCCAGATCCGAGAACAAATTCACTTTGAATTTGGAGTCCTCCGAGCTTGTCCAAAGCTCAGAATTGTGGACAGAAATAGAATTTAACAAGGCTGTGTGAGGGTACCAGGACCCTTGGTAACGTTTCTGCTGACCCCGCGCATTCTAATCGTATTTTTGGACTCAAAAAGAGACCACGCAGGCGCGCTGCAGGAAACCGTTGTCTCAGATAGCTGGGCTGTAAGGTCACGTCCTCCCGCCTTGATCTGGAAGCCTTTCGCTGTGGAGGGGCAGCAGCACGCTGGCTCGTTAACCTGCGTTTGTAAATGTGTTGGGACGTGGCCGTTTGTGCAGCGTCTGCCGGCTGCCCAGGATGGGGGCACGGCCCCCAGACGCTAACCTCTCTGCGCCGTGGCTCTGCCTTGAGGAACGTCACAGGCGGTGGGGAAGGTGTAGCTGCTGTCCTCTGACTTCACCTGGGAACTTTGAGAGTTTAAATAGGAGCTAAACCAAAGTCCTGCAGTGCGATTTCCGGCTGTCTCTGATGAATCTGTGATCTACTGACTACTAGAAAAGATTATCGTGACTCTGATTATTTTTTGTAAAGTGTGCTAGTTCTGGTGCATTTTTACTTCCAGAAATCTCTTTCCCTGTGGAGACTCGATGGTGTGCATTATCGATGACCGGGAAGATGTCTGGAAGTTTGCCCCCAACCTGATAACCGTGAAGAAATACGTCTACTTCCAGGGCACAGGGGACATCAATGCTCCCTCTGGGTCACGGGAGTCCCAGGCGAGGAGGAGAGGTGGGTGACCTGGTCGGGAGAGGAGTAGCTAGCCCAGACCTCCCTGCGTGTGCCCCGTGTCCCGTCTCTGCCGTGGCTGCTGTCAGTCCGAGATTCACTCTGTCGTCGTCTGTATTTCAGTGGTTGAGACCGACACCCAAACCAATGTTTGGTTTCCACTTGGGTTTTTTTTTTTTTTTTTAATAACACTAACCTAAGTATTTTCGTAATTGAATAAAGGTTAAGGAATTTGCTTAGTTTAGTACATCTGAGACTTGTTATCCTGGTTCTCTTTCTTTTTTTTAAATATTTTCATTTATTTACTTTTGAGAGAGAGGAGAGAGATCGTGAGCAGGGGAGGGGCAAAGAGAGAGAGAGAGATACAGAGAATCCCAAGCAGGCTCCATGCTGTTGGCACAAAGCCCGAAATGGTGCTCGAACCCACAAACTGCGAGATCGTGACCGGAGCCAAAATCAGGAGTTGGATGCGTAACCGACTGACCCCCCCGGATGCCCCATCCTTGTTTCTGAGAAGACAAGCAGGACGCTGGGAACTTGGCCATCGCGGTCCTTGGAAAGCATGAGCTGTGGGTTGTAGCACCTCCAGCTCCTTGGTGGGTGGCGCTGTGCCCTGGCCCAGAGCCTTCAGGGTGCCACACGGCTTCGCTTGTCTGGTGAGCTTGAAGCCAGAGTCTGTCTGGAGAAAATCCAGAGTTTTGGTTGGAAGTGTTTCTGATGATCTTTATTTCATAAGATGTTCTGAGGTGGGCAGTGATTGCCGGAGGTGCAGGCCAGGAGAAGGCGGGACCTGAGGGCGTTCCTGCGGGGCACAGACGGGATGGGGCGGCCAGAGCAGGGCTGGGGTGCCACCCACGGGCTGTCCGCCCACAGCGTGGAAACCAGCAGTGTTCTGTACGTTTTTAAACCGCTGTAAAAAAACACAACCAGTGGCCATCTATGGCCACAAACCTGGAATGTTGGCTGTCTGGTCCTTCCAGGCCACAGGCTGCCGAGCCCAGGTTGGAAGCATGGTGAGAGCAGACGCAGGGCGCACTGCCATTGCTCTGACAAGCGAACGTTAAATACCGGTCCCCTTCCCTTTTGTGTGCACCTGTAGTGACTCAGTCTTCTAAAGCTGCCGACGTCGCGGAACACGCTCCGTCCGTCAGGGAGACCGAGGAGGGACGGCAAATCCCTGGGGTCGAGCAAAGTAACGGCCTTGGGAAGCCCACGAGGGAGCTCAACGGGGGTGTCTCCCCACGGGGAGGCTGGCCCCTGCCTGGGCAGGAGGAGGACAGAGGCGCCCGGCCCGCCACCCATGGCCCCTTGGCTGATGGCAGGGGACCCCCAGCATGTGCTCAGCCGCACGGTCGGACGTCGCTGGAAAAGCGGCCCGCTCAGGGCACGGCAGGCGGTGACCTGGACTTTGACCTTTCCAGTGACAGCGAGTCGGACGCCCAGTCATCCTCTGAAGGCGAGAGCGGGGAGAGGAAGGGCCTGGAGAGGCCTCCGGGCTCACGAGATGCAGGGAAAGTGGCGCAGCGGGGAGGCCCTCCTGGTCCGGGAGGGGAGAGGCCTGCGGGAGCCAGTCCCTGTGGAGAGTCTGCCCCGGGTGAGCATCTGGATGTGCAGGACGAGGACGAGCGGGACGGCCTCTGCGGGCTGGGCGGGGGCTCTGCGGACAGGAAGGAGGCCGAGACCGAGTCGCAGAACAGCGAGCAGTCGGGCATCACGGCGGGCGAGTCCCTGGACCAGAGTGTGGAGGAGGAGGAGGAGGAGGAGGAGGACACGGATGAGGACGACCACCTGGTCTACCTGGAGGAGATCCTCGCTCGGGTGCACTCTGATTACTACGCCAAGTACGACCGCTACCTCCGCGGGGACAGCCAGGAACCCCCCGACATACGCAAGATCGTCCCTGAGCTCAAGAGCAGGGTGCTGGCAGACGTGGCCATAATATTTAGCGGGCTGCACCCCACAAACTTCCCCATCGAGAAGACGCGGGAGCATTACCACGCCACAGCCCTTGGAGCCAAGATCCTCACTCAGCTGGTGCTTGACCCCGACGACCCCGACAGGGCCACCCACCTGATCGCCGCGAGGGCAGGTAAGCGCCCGTGCCCCAGTCCTGCCCGTGGTGCCCCCGGTGCCGAGCACGTCCGCGTCGGTCTCGGGTGACCGCTCTTCGAACGAGCACGTCTGCTCGTTTCGTGGGGAGTTTTCAGAAGTTTGTTTCTGTGCCCGTGTGGCATTGTGTGGGTGTGTGCTGTGCGCGTGTGCCTCCCGGTCGCCGCCACACGCTCCCTGTAGTCGGGCTCCTTCTGGAGTGGGCGGTGCCCGCGGGCCAGCTGAGCATGAGGGGAGCCCAGTTACCGGTCGTCTGGGTGCTCGGTTCAGCGGGTGAGAGGGCGGCTGAGCCTGGGTTTGAAAACCGGACACGGGCTCTGGCGGGAACCGAGTAAGTCAAAAGGGATCGAAACCCGGAGAGTGAAAATTGAAGTCGTTCTAGGAAAGTCCCTCTCAGACGCTCAGGCTGCAGGAATTTCAGCCAACAAAACGGGCCTCCCCGCCCGCCCTCGCCCCCCCAGTAATGGGCGGCGTCAGGAAAAACCACTTGGTTGCTAAAAGAAAAAAACAAAACAATTATCGTTTCTGCATGGTCCTCGCAGACCGCAGCATGGTGTTTTCTGAGCAGGGACGCCCCCGATGCTCCAGGCCGGGGCCTCCAGGTGGCGGCCTACCCACGGGGCAGGCTTCCCCATCAGGCCAGCTCTGTCCCCGCGTGCATCACACCCTGTTTGATGGTCGCATAAAGGGGCAGATGGAAGGAAGCTCCGTGTTGGTGTGAAATGTTGGGAGGTCCTAACTGGGAGGGGGGCCGGCTCATGGCAGCCCCCGCACCCCGTGTGTGCAGCGAGCCCAGAACCCCCGCCTGGGCGCAGCAGGTGTCCCGGCTGTCTTTTTAGCCATTCCAGGGACACAGCTGCATGCACGTCGGGGGACGCTGCATGCCTCCCTCCCAGCTTGCACCTGGCCTGTCCATGCTTCAGCCCGGCTGTGCCTGCCCTACCTGGGCTACAGTGGGTGCAGGGGTGCTGAGTGGGGCCCTGAGCATCCAGCAGAGAAGCGGAGACGAGACGCAGCTGGAAGGGCATCTGGGCAGCGTTCCTGCAGCAGCAAGCTGGGGGCATTTGCACACATCAAGTGCACGGTCTCAGGGAAGAGTCCTTGGGCAGCTGGCTGCAGGTCACGGGGGCAGTGGGAAACTTCCCCACGGAAACAGATGGGCGCCTCCTGGCAGGGGTGAGGGGGTCTAGCGAGACCCCACTGCGGGCCCCTGCTGCGTGGGGCGGGCCAGGGGCCGGCAGCACGGACAATGAAATCCCGATTTGAGACACGTTGATTGTGCCAGGCAGAGTGATTCAGGGCTGCCCCTTGCCCGCAGCCAGGCTGGAGTGTCAGGCTGTCCCCCCCCCCCCCCCCCCCTGCAGGCACAGAGAAGGTGCGCCAGGCCCAGGAATGCGGGCAGCTGCACGTGGTCAATCCCGACTGGCTGTGGAGCTGCCTGGAGCGCTGGGACAGAGTGGAGGAGCAGCTGTTCCCGCTCAGGGCCGACTATGGCCGGGCCCAGAGGTGAGTGCCGTGCCCACTACCCGCCTCCCCCTCCCCTGGGGTCCCCACGACCCAGGCCGGGCCCTTGCTGCCGGGCCGGCGTTCCCAGCCCTGCCGAGCACGCGCTGTGCAGAGTCGCTGCCCGCGCTCTTTGTCCGGACGGTGCCACGCCGCCTTGGGTCTTAGCAGGGAAGCTCGGTTTGCCTGCATTTCCTTCCTGGCCTTGGGGCGGTGTCGTGAGCCATGTGGTGGCTTCACGAGTGCCAGCAGCGTGCCAGCGGCAGAGGGATGGTGAGGGGGGAGAGGGGAGCCTGCCGGACCTGGTGGTGCTGCAGGAGAGGCCCCGTCTATGCATTTGCAGGGGGAAGGCCTGTTCTGTCGAGAACGGCCTGAGAAAACGCCTCCTGTTCTGTGTCTGAGCTTGTTTTGGGGTAAAGTTCGGAAGTGGGCGTCAGGGGGGTGGGGACCGCAGGCCCTGGCTGAGGTTCCAGGCAGGTGCGGGGCATAGGCTTTCGCTTGCGGCCCCGCTAAGCGGCGGTTGCTGGGTGTTTGGGTCTGTTCCAGTGCTTTCTCGGCCCTTGTTCTGGTCCTGCAGGGAGGACGGTCCCGCAGCCTTTCCCGACAGGCAGGGTGCACTTCCAACCGCCTTGTTCCACCCGACGCCCGTCCACCCCAGGGCCCAGTCTGGGCCGGAAGTTCGCATCTACGATGCCAACACGGGCAAGCTCATCCGGAAAGGTGCTGTGGGCCCCGGGCCCCCCAGCTCCCTGGCGGTCCACACGGAACACTCCTCCTTCAGGTACATGAGCTTGGGGCGGCCGTGCAGCAGCAGGCGGCCCTCTGAGCCCCTGAGACCGCGCACACGTTGAGAGTGGACCCAAAGTGGTGCTGGCGGGACATGAAGTTGGCGTTCGCTCTGTCCTGCGTTGGGGCTGGGCTCACCCGCTGTGGCATCGGCCTCTTGCACAGTCTGTCCCGTCTTGTTCCCTGACCCTGGAACAGGTCGGGTCAGGGTCTAGCCGGTGAGATGTTCTGCGCACCCCAGGCACGCTCTCACATTTACCCGGCGCTGTCTCCGACGGGCCGTTCCGTCTGCAGATTGGACCCGTGCCCTGATGTCGGCCCACCTCCCCCAGCCCGACCCCATGGTGGCGGCGGAGAAGCCAGCTCTGGGCACCCCCTGGTGTCTGGTCCTGCTTCCTGCCGAGATCTGAGTGAGGGAGGTGGTGGCTGCTTGTAAACGGGAACGGAGGGGAGACTCTTCACTGGGTCAGTCCTGCGCTCCCCTGTCTTAAGTCTGAGGATTCAGGACACGCTCTTTGCCCGCTGGCACGTTCTGTGTGTCGCGAGAGTTCGTTTCTACTGCTGAGATGGTGAGCTCACCCCACTTCTGCGGTCCCTCCATTTGAGAGGAGCCTGACAGGTGTGCAGGACGGTGGGGTTCAGGCCGCTGTCGAGGCTCTGGGGAGGCTGGTGTCGGGCCAGGCCATGGGGGCTGTCTGGGGAGGGCAGTGTCGGGCCCAGCCACGCGGGCACAGGTCTGCAGAGGTGAGGTCAAGGGAGCCACTCCCGTGAGGTCCAAGGTGGACGCCGGGGCCCAGGAGGCCTGAAGACAGGGACGGGATTAGCGGAGATTTTAGAGGTGCTTCTGATAAAGTTCTGGTCAGAGGCTGTTAGACACACTGATGGACCGTGGTGCCAGCTCGGCCGGAAGCCAGCATGGCAGCACGAGAAACGTGTGGCCCCGGAGCTGTCGGGGGCAGCCAGGGAGGCCTGAGGGGAGCCTCAGCCCAATGCAGCACCAGAGATGCGGTCCAGGTGGAGGCAGGTGTGAGTGGACGCTCCAGGAGGGGAGACTGGGGCAGGAATGGGGGGGGGGGGGTGGTCAGGAGAATAGGACTCAGTGCAGTCAGCTGGCAGACCACTTACAGGGGGCCACCTCTGTGCTGACCGGCAGGTCACGGGACCGAGTGCACTCGTTCTGCTCAAGGAGCATAGACGGTTCTGCGCCCCCTTAGCCGGCGTCTCCCCTGGGGCGTGTGCCCCGGCTCGTGCGGTGGCCCGTGGCCTGCCTCTTACAGGTCTGATCCTCCTGCTGACGGCGAACAGTCCTGGAAGCTGTGGTTGGGAGGCCCCGACACGGTGGCCCAGCTTGTGTGGAGCAAAGCCAAACACGGGGGCTGGGGGGGCAGAGGTTGGGGTTTGAAGCTGTCGGCACAGCTGGGACTTGGGACAGGGCCTTTTCAGCAACGCTGCTGAGTGTTGGTGCTGAGACACGCCCGGTGAACGTCAGTGCTAGTACCGCACGTGCTGGTGCAGGACACTGGGGTGCGGTGGGAAGGCACGTGGCGGGTGGGAAGGTGGGGCCTGGGCCCCGTGCCTGAGTCCGTGGGGCTGTGGGATGCCGTAGTGCCAGCCTTCCCCGCGTCACGCTTCTTGGGGAGAAGGCGTTTACGCAGGCGGGGTGAGGGGAACGTCACTGGGGCGTGCCCGAGTTTCTTACCCTTTCTCGCAGGCAGTGCTGTGACCCTCTGTACTGATGTCTCCACTGCCAGGCTCAGCCAAGATGGGCTGCAAGGGGTGGTGTTTCCCCTGCACCCTGGGCGGCTGGTGGTCCTGAGTCGGGTTTGGGGGGTTCGTGGACCATGGGACTGGGGCGGGGGTGTGTCCTGTCTTCAAACGTGTGCTGCAGTGGCCTCAGCCTTCGGTGTCCACGCACTTCCTCGTGGGCTTTAAAGTTGACAGCCCCCTGAGACTGCCCCGCGAAGCCCCCCACCGGGCCCCCTCGGAGGACTAGCGCTTGACTTCGAGCGGAGCCGTAGGGCCCGTGCCGCTCACAGGGGGTACAAGCTGTGGGCCTCCGTCAAGCACCTAGAGCCCCCTCCTTGGAGAGGCGTGATGCCGCCCTTGGGATGGTCGTGTGGTTCAGGTTCCTTTCGTGGGTGACATTCTGCAGGGAGTTGTAGTGCGCGTCACGGGGCGGCGTGTGCGTTGAGAGCGCGCACAGCACCTGACTCACAGCTTCCGGTCATCTCGTGGTGGAAGGAGGCCTGAAATCCACGCCGTACCGATGTTCACGTGAACAGTTCCTGTTCTTTAGAACCTGCTTTTCGTGCCGTTGAAGGTTCAGTAACAAACGTTTTAGTGAATTGTAAGCGTAGACAACAAACGTTTGGAACGTTTCAGACTTAGGTTCAGAACGGTTTGGGGATCATTCAGCCTTGCTCGAAATCAGTGGAAGGATGCCAGGAAATCCAGGACGTGGGAGAAGAAGTGACGGGGTGTTGTCTGAGCACACGTGCAGGTGGGGAGTGGACGTGAATAGAGCGGAACGCTGATCTCCCGGAACGCTGACGGTCGAGCAGCGCACAACTGCCCTTCTGTTGTGACACGTGTGTGTGGCTTGTGTGAACAGTTTCAGATGACTGAAAAAGCAGCGTTTCAGCTCCGTCTTCTTGGAGGAAAACACACTGAGCCGTGGTTTATTCAGAGGTGGCTCTCGGTGAAATTTTCTTTTTTGAACTTGGAAGCGTGGTTTCCGCCAAACATTAACTGAATCGTTGCCGGTCCGCGTAGGTATGCAGAAGGTCATTAACGGCGACCATTGAATCTTCCTCATCACGGAAGGGTGGTGGGAAGCACCGCTGTTTCCAGACCAACATGTCCCCCTGCTGTGGTCGATTGCACCAGGGGCAGCTTGAGGCTGTGTTAAGTAACTTGTCACCTTGTGTCAATTGTGCTTCCTTTTTTGTGTGTAGGAAACCGTATGTTCTGGAAATAACCATTGTCGGTAGAGTTTATGGGTAGTCCTGTTCTCAAAATTGACGAAATGACACACAGGGAAGGTGACGCCCATCTCAGCAGCAGAGGAAAGGGGAACAGGAGGGGGCCGGGCACATGCGCTCACGGGCATTGGGGGGCTGCTCACGACCCCATGCGTTGTTTCGTCTTCGCGGCCATAGAGTAAGGTCTTCCTTTCCATTGAGACCTGTTTATTGGATTTCACGTTGTGCCCCACACGCCTGTGTCCGTAATCCTCCCGGCACCCGCGGCCACCCAGACATCCACACCCCCAGGCCTCGCAGATGGAACCGTGGGCTGCGGGGCCCCTGCCCGCTGCCCCTTCCAGGCTCTGGGCCCCCTGCACCTGTGTGTCCAGGGCTGCAAGAAGGCGGGCCCCGAGATCGGTGGCTCGGCGCCATTCTGAGCCTGGAGCCCCACGTAGACCCCATTGTGACAGGCCGCCTGGAGCTGTGGGCGCGGACACCGCTCCGTGCACTTGTCTGAGGCCCTGAGGATCGTGGGTGTCTGTTCTCTTTGTTTCGATGTTTTTGGATCTGGGCTGGTCAGAGCTCCTTGGGGCTCTCCCACCGTCGTGGGCGTTCGCGAGGGCATTTCTTCTCCCCCGTGAGATACGCGTGTGCTGCTCAGGGACAACGTGGGGTAAGAACAGGCTTCGTCTGGTTGCCGGCTGCAGTCTACCTCAGGCTTCCGCAGGCGGGACACTGGTGGGACCCTGGGGTGCGGCGGTGAAGGGGACTCCTGGTCTGGGGCAGGGGTGGGGCGGCCAGGACCACAGAGGAGCAGGGAGCGCTCGCCAAGCTGTCGTCAGACCTTCCCTCTCTCCCTGCAGGGATGGGGCCAGAATTCTGAATTCCTTTTTGTTTGCCCATCGTTAAGGTGTGTTGTTAGTTGTGAGCATTTGGGGTTTTTTTATTAGAAGTTGTAGTTTGAGGTCACTGTAGACCTACAGGCAGTTGTGAGATGGAACAGCGGCCCTGTGTGCCCTTCACCCAGTTTGCCCGGCATCTTGTAAACCTGTAGGCCCGTCTCACGGCCTACTGGCCTGGCCGTTGTTCTGACATGGTCAGAACCTCCGCCGGCAGGGGGCCCCTGACGCCCCTCCCCTTTCCACCCCCTTCCAGCGCGCCCCCCCCCCCACCCCACTCACCGCCCCTCCCTGGGGTGTGGCGCACACAGGCACTGTGTACGTGACCCCCACTCGCATCCGTCTCCACTGCTGCCGCATTGCTGGCTTTCTCCTCTTGGCTGCAGCGTCCTGCTGAGGATGACAGCAGGGGTGTGTCTAGCCTGGGTCCTGGCCAGGAAGGCTGCTCCCAGCCTTTGCGTCTGCTCAGTCCCTTTCTTCAGGACCCACGCGCAGGGGTGCAGCTGCTGGGCTGTGTGCGGAGCGTGTGGTTTTATTCAAAACCCGCTTCCTCTGGGGGCAGCGGTGCCTTCGTTCCACCAAGAGGGCAGGAGAGACCCTTCTCTGCACCGCTGCTGGCCTGTGGTGTAGACGCCGTATGTCACCGCGGCCGTCGGACGGTGTGCGCCCTCAAGGGACGCGCTGTCCCGACTCGTGGGCTTCCTCAGTCAAGTGTGCGTGTCTCTGGCCCATTTGCCAGCTGGGTTGTTGTGTTGCGTGTAATCATCATCTGTATTTTGTCGGTACTGGAGCTTTGTGAACCGTGAGACCCGAAGGTATTCTCTCCTGCTCTGTACCTTTGCAGAGTCCGGGAGAGCGGAAGCAGTTTCATTTTGTTGAATCAGTCAGCTTTTATTTAGCAGCCTTTTTCACGCATTCTACGTTAGGTGTCGAGTGTGCTGGCTCTGCGTGGTCCTGGATTCTGAAGGTTTGTGTCTTGATCTGGCAGTTTCACAGCTGTGCGTTCTGTAGTTAAGGCCATGGTCTCCTGAGTTTGTGCACAGTGTGAGATTCTAGGGTGGGGGTCAGGTTTGTTGCCGCTCTGGCACCCGAGTCACATGTCGGGGAACCTCTGTGCAGGTCTGTTCTGGGTCCCCACCTGTTCCCTCGATCTGCACACATTTGGGCCTTTTCTCTTTATTTTTTTTTATTAATTTTTTTTTTTTTTTACACATGTATTTGTTTTCGAGAGACAGAGCATGAGCGGGGGAGGGGCAGAGGGAAAGAAGGATACACAGAATCCGAAGGAGGCTCCGGGCTCCGAGCTGTCAGCACAGAGCCCCACACAGGGCTCGAACTCACAAACCGTGAGATCATGACCTTCGCCGAAGTCAGACGCTTAACAAACTGAGCCACCCAGGCGCCCTGGGCCTTTTCTTGATGTTAAGGTGAAACATTTCGTTTTTCACCTTTAAGTATGATGTGGTACCTGTAGTTTTTCTGTAGATGCTTTTCCCAAATTGGGGGAAATTTCCCTTTCTTCCCATTCTTCTGTGAGTTTTTATCCTGAATGGATATTAAATTTTTCCAGATGCCTCCTCTGTACTCATATCACGTGGTTTTTTGTCTTTGGCCTGTCATTCGAATTCTGTTTCTCTTGTTGGCCAGTAACATTTCTTTGGCTGTTTTCAAGAGTGTTTTCCTTGTCTTGAATAAGAAGTTTGACGATGGAGTGTTTTAATGTGGACTCGGAGGTGTGTTCTCTTTGGATCCACTCAGCTTCTCGAATCTGGAAGTTTAATGTCTTGCCCAAATTTAGGATGTTTGCAGCCCTTGTTCTTTGAGGACTTTTCCAGTTCTGTCGTGTTTGTCCTCGTTCCGGGCTCCTGGACACCAGTACTGAATCACGTGTTCTTCAGGCTGCTCTTTCTTCCTTTTCAGTCTGTTTTCTCCCTGATGTGTAGACTGAGCCATTTCTCTTACGCGTCAGGCTCTGTCCCCTTTGCCGTGACGTGGAGCCCGTCCAGTGCAGTTTTAAATTTTCATGTATCGGCGTGTTTTCGTGCTGACGCTGCCCCGTGGTGCTTCCCCGGCCGCGGTGGCTGTGCCAGGCCTCCTCCTGCAGCCGCGTGACCGGCGCTTGGCGGCCTGTCGAATCCTTTTCATTGCGATGCTGTCCCACGTGCCCGAGAGTCCCCGACCTTTGCCCCCACAGAGTGCACCTCCCCGGCTGTCCTCCTCCTTCGGCTTGAGGTCTTGCTGTTCTTGGGAGGACAAGGGGTTTTCTTTCTTTCTTTTTGTTAAGTTTATTTATTTATTTTGAGAGACAGTGCACGAGCAGGGGAGCAGGGGTCGGGGGTGGGGAGAGAGAGTCCAAAGCAGGCTCCAGGCCATCAGCCCAGACAGAGCCCGACGAGGAGCGCGATCCTGTGAACTGTGAGATCGTGACCTGAGCCGAAACCGAGGGTCACGCTTAACCGACTGAGCCACCCGGGCGCCCCACGAGTGATTTTCAGCTGAAGCCTGGGTGGTTTCACGGCACGTCATGAGAGCCTCGACCTTACTCAAACTTCGCATTTGGCTGTCTCCCCCTGGCTCTGCTCCGGCAGCACGGTGGACGCACCTGTCCCCGGTGGGGAGCCTGGGGTCCTTGTTGCTCCTGGGCCAAAGGGTCACCTCGGGTCACCCCCCAGGGTCGCCACAGACACAGGGCGGGTGGGTGTTCATGTTACAACCAGGTGAACGTCAACGTCTGACTCTGACACCTCCCAGCCTGGGGTGAGGGTCTCATTCCTTGTCCCGGCCCCAGCCACCAGGGTCTCCACGGACACTGCGTAGTCGGGGGGTGCTCATTACCGGCTGGCCCGGAGGAAGATCCTGACCGCCTACTCTGCATTCTCTGAGACCTGTGACGGGGGCATGGTGTGTGGTATTGGCCTGTGGGAGAGCAAGTGACTGTCTGAAGCTTTCCTGTTCTGCACGGGGTCCCTCTGTGGGTTTCTCCTGGAGAGATGAGGCCACTTTGGGCCTTGTGTCTGCCCGTTGGTGTTTTGCGTCACTGGCTCCTGGCCCTCTTCCGTCAGCCCTCGAGTCAGCTCTCTGTGTCCCCCGCCGGCGCCCCCAGGAGGATGGCGGAGGCCCAGCTGCCTTCCTGGGAGTAAAGTCAACTTGTGATTCAGAATAGACCGTGAGTCTTTGGAGTTTCGTTTCCTCTTGCATTTACGGTCTCGTTTTTGGGGAGCTCTGCGAGCAGCATGGCATGGGGGCCTTGCAGGTCGGGAAGAGGGAGCTCTCCGTCCTGGGGGTTTAGTCCACCAGATCTCCCCACGTTAGACGAAACTGAGCCATTGCACGTTACCACGGTAAAAGAGCTGTGCGGTAACGTATCAGCTGCTTTCCAAACGGGAAAGGAACGTAACGCCAAGAATGGCTTGTCTTGCACTTTTGTGACTCTCTTGCTCCCACCGGCCTCTGCACCTGCCTGTTGTGCTCCGCCCTTGGATGGAAACACAGGAGGAAATTCTGCCGCCTCCCGTGTGGCGTGTCGTTGGTGAGGGGAGACGCCCTGGGGGCCGATTCGGTGTCTTACGAGATGAAGAGAATCACCCCCTTTCGAGGGATAGCGCCCGAGAGGTAGGCCGGCCAGCGCTCCCTGATTAAAACTGCACCTGCTTTTCCGAAGGGAGACTGTACGTGGCCGTTTCCCGCGGTCGCCCCGGGGGTCTTGGCTGCGGGGTGGGCGGCGGGCAGCGTGGTGTGGACGGCACTGGCGAGGCCCCGGTGTCAGGTCCTCGTGTCCGTCCCTAACAAGTCCCCCTTTCGTTAGACACGCAGCCGCTGCTTTTCCGTGTTGTGGCTTAGACTTCGTACCCGCGTCGTCTTCAAAATCAGGAGGCTTGGCCGCGTCGTCAGTGTCTCAGGGAGCGGACGTGTTGGGCGGTGACAGTGGGGTCGGAAGTGTCCTCGTGCCCGTGGCCCACCTGAGAGCGCGTGCTCCGGGCCTGCCGCCGACACGGACGCGTGTGCCGAGGGCGCCGTGAGATGCTGTGCGGCCGGTCCTGGGATCGGCTCCGGGGAAGAGCCTTCTGGAAGTGCTCACTGGTCTTTTGTGTTCGTGTTTGATTGATGGGCGGAACCGTGCGGCTGGAATGCTGGGTCGCCTTCCCCGGTGCCCGGGTGGACGGCGCACCGACTTCAGTCCCCGCAGCCTGTGTCTTCAGTTGGGCAGCTCGTTCTTTCTGTTCTGGGCAGAATAGAGAGATGTGCTGCGTTGGTTTTGTTTTTTTTTTTAAAAACTCTTGCGGCTTGCTCGACCTTACTTTGAGGATAAGTACCTCTCCTGCTGGTTTCTAGGAACGTGCTCCCTAGCTCTTCATGTCTTGTCCTTCGCTCTGAGCCGAGGGACCCAAGAGCAGCGGTGCTGTGGGGGGGGGGGGGGGGGGGGTAGTGGGCGGGGTCGTCCACTTTCAGCGGGAGGGAAGCGCGCGGGGACCGTGGAGGGACAGGGTGGCTTTTCGTAACTAAATGCCCTTTGTGCTTGTTTACGAGCTCCGAGTCGGGAGGCCGTGGAAGCGCCTCTCCTCACGCGGGCCCTGTGACGTTCGTTTCAGAGTGGTTCAGCCGCCACCACAGATGCTCGCTCAGGAGCTGCCGGACACCCGACGCGGAGAGCGGCCCGGCCCCGGCGGGAGGAAGCGACAGCCCAGCATGTCAGAGACCATGCCGCTGTACACGCTGTGTAAGGAGGACTTAGAGAGTATGGACAAAGAGGTGAGGCCCGCGGGCGCCGCACGCCAGGGGCAGGGCGCCCACCGCGCTCACGCTCCGCCCTCGCTTGCCCAGGGACGCTTCCGCTGGCGGATTTGGCGCGGCCTGGAGTGATGCGTCGGGGCGTCGGCGACCCCGGAAAGCCCGGCCGCGCCCCACCGGGGGTGCCTGCGCGCTCCCCCGACCCCGCCGTTGGCGAGGGCCCGGCATCGGGCGGGCAGGGCCGGGGCCGCCGGCGGCCTGCACTGCCCAGCGGGAGATCCGAGGTGACCTCCTGCCCGGGTCACGGGGGCTCTAAAACACAGGTGACGGTTGGCAGTTCACGGCAGGCTCTTGTTATTACGCCACTAAATGGCTCTAGGCGACATCGGTGGCGTTTTTGTCTCTTCAGATCCTTAAGTGTGGGAATAGTGATAATAGGGCCGTGAATCCATTTTGGATTAGAGGTTAAATACGGTAGGGGTCTCCGTTTGGGACAAAACAGCCAAAACTGCAGGTAATTTTGTCATGTGCCCGGTGCTTCATCTCCTGAAAGGAGCCCGTCCGAGGCCCGCTGGCCCCCAGGCACCGGGACCCCTGCTCTTCTGCCCCGGCCAGTACCCTCGAGGGAGGGGCCCCCCCGTCGGGGTTTCCGTGTGTCTGTAGGTGGTGTGCGGGTGGCGTCAGTGCAGAAAGCCACGTCGCGCGTCCGAGTGAACGTGGCCCCTTGTCACGCCCAACCAGCCCTCTGCTTGGGACGGAAGCCGTGCACCGGCCGGCCGGCCCGCCCCACGGCCGCCTGGATTTCTGCTCCGGCACCGCACCGTGCTCCGTGCTCGTTGCCACCGGTGGGAGGGCCCGTGCGTAGAAAAGCGCATTTTAGTTTATCTTCAGTAGGGGAACGTCAGTGGCACGTTCGGTACGGAATCTTACTGGGAGCCCTCGTCCCTTTCCGTCGCCGGTTTACCTTGCAGCGCTTGGAGCCTGTCTGCAGGTGTGTCGATTCCCTTTCTTGGCCATTTTTTGAATATTTAGCTGGTGGAGGTGCTTTTTTCTTGTTGTTTCCCAAGCGTTTTCTCCGGAAGAATTTCCTCAGCGCTGCTCTTTGATCTCTGGGTCGATCCAGCAGGTCGCTGACCCCACAGAGACCTGGGGGAGAGGGCCGCTGGCGCGTGCCTCCCCCGTCCTCCCAGCCACCCTGCAGACGCGCACACACCGACCTGCTAGGTAGTGACGGCTACTTTGGTATTTGTTCCAGGTCAGGGGACGTCGGAATCTTACCGTGAAATGAAAGTGCTACGTGCAACTTTCTGTCACTTTGAGAGAAAGGAAAGGGAGCCTCCGAGCCTTCGATCCGGCTCCCCGGCGGTAGGAAGTGGCAAAGGCCAGAGCAGCCCGGCACTTGAGAGCTGGCGAGCCCTGGGCCGCCGTGGCAGTAGAGGGCCGCGTCCCGTGAGCCCCACAGGGAGGCAGGTGCCACGCTCGGGCGCTCACACTCCACCTCCACTCCTCTTCCCCGATTCCTGGCTCTGGGCAAGCACGGCGGGCCGGAGGCTGCAGGGTTTAGGGGTCGGAAACTGAGCGGCGGGGAAGCGAGCGTGCGTGACCGTGCCCGTGTACGGCGGTGTTCCTGCCCAGCACGTGGCCGAGGCTGGAGAGACCTTCCCGCGCACCTGGCTGCTGGGGGCCCCAGGTGGTCTCAGCAGCTTTGCGCCAGGCCACACGGGGACATCCTGGGCAAAGTGTGCCTCTGATAGGAGGGATACCCTGGTGTCAGAAGATGCCTGTTGCCGCGTGTGCCCCCTTCTCCTGGAACACCCACGTGCCCAGAGTGGGCCTCAGAGCCCTGTTGTCGGGCGGCAGGAGACATGCCTCTGGAAAGCAGGCACGCTGCCTCCCCGGACGCTGGTCTTGGGCTGCTGCTCCGTGAGCTCGAGGCGGAGGCTCTGAGAGTCCCGCGTGGGCTCGGCCGGGTCTCGTGAGGCGCGCTGCCCTCAAACGGATCTGGGTTCGCCATCGGGAGCGGGGAGCAGAGACGGTGAAAGGGGGAGATGTGTGATGATCGTGCTGCGCACGCAGGTTTCAGAGAGTGTCACGGGCTGCAAGGCGGTGGCCGAGGTCTCTGGCCTGTGCCGAAGGGAGGGAGGGAGGGTGATGCTCTTGGGAGACTCTGAAGTAAATCTTTGGAGAGAATCCCGGGCGGCTTCCCCACACCTGGAGCTGCTTGTGATAGAGGGGCTCTTGTCTCTGCCGCTGACGTGTGCGACTGCTTTTGTTTTCTGGTGGTCTTTGTCCTTTTGAGATAATTCAGGGGGGACTGCTGTTCAGCGTCGTTCTGGTTTCCATAGAAATTGGTACGCATTAGAGACTTGGGTGGCCTGCTTTTTGTGTATTCGTTCTTCGATTTATCGGGAACGTTCAGTTGAGTAACCGAATGTCTCTCGTATCAGTTCATTAGTGGCTTATCTGCCAATACTTACTTCAAATACAGTTAGGTTCTAGGAATTGTGAAATCTGCCTCAGGTCCCCTGGCAGGATTCTGTACCCTCAGCAGGCCGGTGTCTTACTCAGTTCAGTAAACGAAGGTCCCAGAAAATAAGACTGACCAACATGAGCTTCCTCCGCTGTGACCACCCACACCGTGTCCTGATGCCCCCGTGCTCACCTGTGCACTCAGAGGCCACTGTAGTTGTATTTTTTTAGTCCACTAGAGGGGGCTCTTCAGACAGCCTGTCATCAGCATGGACAGGTGCTCCGCAGCCAGGGTGTCCCAAGGTGGGGGTCCATCAAAGGCGCTCAGACACAACCTCCAGCCCCCAGCAGCCCCGGTCCCCTTCATTCTGTCTCCCATTTTGTCCTGCCGGAGCTCCACTCAAGTCACCCAAGAGGCACAGCTCACCGGTGACAAAGTGTTCTAGGTCCTGCAGGGCCCGCCCCTGGGCTTTTGTCCTTGTCATGCACCAGACATCACGCTGGCGTTTCAGACCAGCATCCTTGCAAACCAGGGTCTGAGACAATCTTCCGGTTACTGTTTCCAGACGGTCCTAAAACCACAGCAGCGCCCCTCAGCCACGGCCTCCCTTTCCGCAGTTTTGGTCCCACCGCACTCCAGCCACAGCATCAGAAAGTCAGCGGCAGCCTGATGGCACGTCGCACGCCCCTGTCATTTACCTCCCCCACGTGACCACGAGAGGAGGAAGGGTGGGGAATCTACGAGAGACACGCCGCGTTCAGATAGCTGTTCTCACAGCGTCACCACACTCGTCAGGTCTTACCGTTAGTTTCTGTTAACCTCTCCCTGTGCCTGACTTGTGGACGAGCCGTGTCGTAAATGCACGTGTAGGGTTCAGGCGTCCACGGGGGTTTGCACTGTCCCTGCACGGATGAGGGAGGGACTGCTGTATACGCAAGTCTAGCATGCCCCTTTCTGTTTCCAGTCAAGTCCTCGCCGAATGGTTATACTTTGTGTATCGTGGTTTACACAGCGCTTTCTGCCAAAGCTCGGTGACCTCGCCGTGTGCTGTGGTTCAGACTGACGTGCTGGGCGCGCCCGCCCACGTGTTCGTGCCGTGGCGGCAATTCTGTGTCACGCATAAGACGGCGAGCCTTACTTTCTGGTACGGATGCCATGGTTTTGTGGAACGTGTAGGTTTGTTTCTGATAAGTATGCGCGGTGGGCTCACACCTTTCCTGCCTGTACACAGTGGTCCTTTTCTTGAGAGGAAGTGGGGCCTCGGGCATGGGCGTGCTGGTGTCTGGGGCGTTAAAGGGGGGCCCATCCGAGCTAACCGGAGTGTCCCCGGGAGCCACGTGACCCTGAGAGTCCACGAGATGCGTGCACCCTGGTGTCCATCCATGTGAACGGTCTCACCCATTTTATCGGCGGAGGAGTCACACGATGCTGGGGTGCTGCCGGGTGGTGACCTCAGCCTGAGGCTGCACACCAGCACGTTCCCCCTCTGCTTCGATGCTTCCCTCGGTGTGGGACTCGGGCATCAGGAGCGGCTTCCCACCCCCGATGGCAGGTCTGCCCCATCTGGCAGCAAGTACATATTCTGAATAAAATAGGCACGTTGTCCGTTGGCTTCAAAATGTTGAGATGAAGCAGCTTTATTCCAGAAGCTCCTCAGGACCCCAGCTTTGGGGGCACATGCAGGTGGCTGTGACACGGTTTTAGTTGTGGTCGTGGTTGGTCAGTAATGCACTCGTGTTTTGTCCAAAGCAGGACCCACAGGGTTAATGGAGCTCTGTGTTCTGCCTGTAAGTCCTCACAGGGCGTCGCGTCCCCGCGGGAGTCTGCATCACAGCCTTGGGTTTCCATAGGCGAGCTTTATTCACGTGTGTGTTCGTTTGCTTTTTTTTTTTTTTTTAACATTTATTTATTTTTGGGAGACAGAGACTGAGAATGAGTGGGGGAGGAGCAGAGAGAGAGAGAGAAACAAAGAATCCAAAGCCGGCTCCAGGCTCCCAGCTGTCGGCACAGAGCCTGACGTGGGGCCTGAACCCACAAACCGTAAGATCATGACTTGGGCCAAAGTTGGACGCTTAACCAGCTGAGCCACCCAGGCGCCCCACATGTGTGTTCATTTTAAGCAAACACACAAGGGAAGTGCAGAATGGAGGTCTCACTGTCCGTTCCGAGGCTGATGAGCAGTTTTTATGGTGGGACGTGTGGGCTGTGGCTCCAAAGTAGAAAAGTTCCGTCCTTCAAGTTAAAATGTACAACAACTTATTTTGAAAGTTAAAAGTTCAGTATCCTATTAAAACAAAATTAGTTTAGAGTCAGATAAGTAAACAAAGCGTTCGCCATATGTAATCAAAGGACCAGTCTCTGATGCCCCAGCACACGTCTGAGAAGCACAGGGAACACTGTGTGGGGAGGAAGAACAAACCAGCACTGGCCCCGGTGCTGGCCCAGGTGGGTGAACCCCTGCCTCCCACCCCAGCCTCCCTGGCCCCCTGTGAGGTCTGCAGCTAAGGTCCACAAACAGGAACAGCAGGGCCCTGGGGGCGCCCAGCCAGCTCAGCCGGGAGAGCATGCGGCTCTTGATCTCAGGGTCATGAGTTCGAGTCCCTCGTTAGGCCTAGGACTCACTTAAAAAAAAAAAAAACAAAAGACACAGAATTCCTTAGAGAGAGGGAGGGAAGAAGTTGGTTCATGGAAGTCAGCACCATGCAGCAGGGAAGGCCAAGTGATGCTAGTGGGGTTTTTGGGCATTTTTTTCTCGTGTCCCCGGCTCTGGCCCTCATTTTGGAGGGATGTACGTCTCTCCCCCAGGCTTTGCTCTGGGTCAGCCCCTGTCATGGAGCTGTATTGCCACTCTGGGGTAGGCACCCAAAACACAGAGGGTCTGGGGACAGGAGCCTGTGGCCCAAAGCATATGGAGGCTCCCTTATCTGCCTCTTAGCCCCATGGGTCACCCCAGCTACACCATATTGGGCAACAGCTCAGGGTGCTCTGAGAGAAGTGCCCCCCTAGTCTGTACAGGAGCCTACCCGGGCCCCAGGCTCACCTCCAGGAGCACAGACACAGAACACACCCTGAGAGGCTTGGGAAAGACAGCATCCACGGAAGCTGAGGCGGGACTTTCTGTCTTACCCACTGTGATCAGGCTAAACCTGCTACAGTGCACGCGTGTGTTCCCAGAGGCGGTAAGAGGGTGCAGTATTGGAGCGTCCAGGGCACAGTCTGAGTGAGCAGCAGCAGGCACCCACACAAGCCAGCCCCGACGTCGGGCTCTGGAGACCAGCACCTTAAGGCATCTCAGTGGCCATGCTCCCTGGGGAGAAGGGAGCAGCCTTGGAGCGAATGCAAAACGACGAACGACGGTGGGAAATTCAGAACTGGAAAATACACTCTCTGTACACTTGTCCCCGAAATTGGCAGGAGACAGTGCTGGTAGGAGGAGGAAAGGGCCCACGATCAGGGCTGCAGCTGCCACCTGAGGCAGCGGTCAGAGCCGCGGGCACATCTGGTTGGCATCAGAGCCTCACTCAGCGTGCGTGCGGGCCGTCCGAGTCCCACAGAGGGGGAGGAGATGGGCGCGAGACAGGATTCTTGGAGGAACGGTGCCCGAAAACCTCCAGGCTTTGGTTAAAGGCATAAATTTACTGGTTTCTGATGCTGTAAACTGGCTGGCCCGTCGTCGGATTTCCTGAAAGCGGAGTCCCGTGGTACACCTGTGTCTGCTCCCGGCTCCCTTCTCCCCGGGGCCACGGCAAGCCGCGTGGGAAAGGCCGCGTTTGAGAAGGGCCCCGCCGACCGCGTCTGGAGAGGAAGCCCCAGGCAGGGACGTGAGGGCAGGGCGTGTGGTGGGATTTGGTTTTTGTTGGCCAGAGATTACTCGAGAGTTACTTGAGGCTAGTCCCGGGCGTGGTTGAGCCGAGTCGTGTGAGTCTGATCCGGGGTGTCTGATCCCGGGTGTGTGCGTGCGCTCTGTTAGCGGTAAGTTCTTGCAGAGGTTTAGCTGCTTGTTTTCACGACAGCCTGGGTCTTTTCCTCTGTGTGCAACACTTTGGGCGGCGAGGCTCGCCTTATGAGTGCACAGCCTGGGCAGCCTCATGGTCACCGCTGAGCATGATCAGGCACAGAGGTGGGGCAGGGGCAGAGACACCTCGGTAACTTTTGCCAAGTGACCTTTCTGTTCACACGCTTCCATTTGGAGCAGGTGCTCGCGGACCCCCTAACACAGGTATGAGATTCAGGGATCTCTGTGAGCAAGCAGGCTTCCCAAAGTGTTTCAGCAAAAAAACCACTGTGAGCGAATTCCTCGTGCCTTAACGTGGGGTCCTGTTGCGTTCTAGGAAGCAGCAGCTCTGTAACTAATGTCGTGAGCTTCCCAGGGATCTTGAGATAATTAACAAATACTGAGCTTTAGAAACAACACCTGAGGTTGAAGACAATAACGTGAAGATAGCTTTTTAATACTAGGATAGCGTGGACATACATCCGATTTATTTCTCGTGTCCCAGACTGTCCTGTACACTCCATGAGGTCAGTCTGGGAACAGGCACGCCACACCGAGGCCACGGAGAAGGAGCTGTGGCCGGCGGCCGCGTGCCCGGCTCCCGGGCCGCTGCAGCCCAGAGAACGGCAGGCTTTGTCCAGGCCTGGGCAGGCTGGGGCAGAGCACGTGGGCTTGGGCAGCGCTGCCTCTGTCCCCTTTTCTCTGCATCATCTGCGGGAAAGTAAAGCTTAATGTGTCTAAACACCATTTCAGTTTCATTAAGAGAGAAGGTCGCCTGTTGGAGTGACTGGGAAGCTTGCGCTTGCGGCCGAGCAGAGATGTGCACCCGTGTGGCTGGTACCTCGTCCGGTCATTTAGAGTAGTCCGATCATACGTGTTTCTGCACACGCGTCTCCCTCCATCCGACTCGCGACTATCCCGAGTCACCAGGACGCACGGTTGTCCACCCCTAGTCCCAGCCAGCGCGTACAACACGGTCATTTCCGCGTGGCCCACAGCGGATTGTCCGGGGGTGTCGGGTCCCTGTCTCTGCGAGTTCCGCCCCGGAGCGAGCAGGAGGGGTAGAGGCACGTGCGGGACCCATGCCTGTTTTGCAGGGTCCCCACTCCTGGTGGGCCGGGCCGCCCACCGTTCCAGGCGTCTGTCCTCCCACACCGTCCCCCTCAGCTGCCTTAGGTCTCCTCAGCTCCTCGTGGGCCTGCGTCTTCGGGCGAGTGATGGGAACGGTTTCCAGGGCGTTTGATGTGATGCGTGTGGGCCTTTTGTTTGAGAGACTTCGGTAGTTAATTCACCATAAAGCGAGGTTTTTGTCTTCACACGCTTGCTTTTCAAGTCTTTCTTAAGATTCTGAAATACGTATTCTAGCAACTTTTAAATAGTATTTATAAAGTAAGTGGTTCGTTGCAGATCACTGGTTTTCAAAAAGTGTGTAGTTACCTTTTTATAAGAGAAAGCCCTGGAAAGGTGTCCATTGTTCTGAAGCAGATACGTCTATATGAGTAAAACAGAACGAGGGAGAGCAAGTTGAAGCATAACTTGAGTACGACCAGATTCTGACATGTATCCACAATTTTAGCTTGGCCGTGCAGGATGTTTCTGAACCTTCCAAACACCTGGCAGAGCAGGCACGCGCGTTGGTTGGCCGTCCGCCGCGCTGGAGGAGCGAGGAGACTTCTTTCCGGTCAGCGGCACTGCTGACGCTTTATGGGTCACTTCGCGGCCTCCGAGGCAGTGATGGTACTTTGGTGGGCAGACATAAAATGCCTGATTTTTTAAGTTCCTGTCTTTCTCTTGAAAAGGTATGATGCAGAGTCAAAGGCCTGAAATGTTTTCAGAGGAAAATTTAATACTAACGATTCTAATAGATTCGTGCATCAACACAGAGTACGCACAGCCAACTGAATGTAGCGGCGACGCCTGAACGTAGCTGCTTAGAATTAGCTCTGTGCTTTCTGCCAAATTCCTTTAGCTCAAACCCCGTGGGTCACCTCCAAGGACCTTGCAGTGAATAACCTGTTGATGAAGCTGTTGCTTTGTTTAGTTAGCTGTTGCTACACTGTTTCTGTATTTGATCGAGACCCGACACCTGCAAGTGAGCTCCTTGGGAGTGAGCGACCGACGGATCGCGGGTCTGGGGTTGAAGCTGCTCCATGTCGGAACGTTCCCTCTGTCAGTCACAGGCTTTGTCCCTCGGTGTCCCTGCGGCCTTGCGGTCCGTGCAGAGCAGCTCACGGCCCCGTGGGGGTGCCCGCTGCCTGGGAGGGGAGGCGTGAGCAGCTCCGTCCCCGAACGGGACTGGCGGGGGGGGCAGGAGGGCAGGCCCTTGACCCTTTTTGTAAGGAGAGGCTGCAGTTGTCCGGACTTGCCGGGAGGTTCCTCGGGGCGCCACCCAGTTGTTGGTGGGAAAAATCAAAGTTTTCGTGAGTTAAATACGTCTCACCACTTGCCTTTCCTTGGAAAGGAATATTTTTTCCTGGAATAGGCTGAAAACCTCGTGTTTCTGAATTAATGCATTTTTTAAAAATTTAACATCTAAGTTGCCATTACATCCCTGTAGTTCCAAGTTCACAAAGTCTAAAAGCTGCCTTGAACGCACCGTCAGGGTTCCCACAGACCCCGCTTTCGCCTTGGCTGTGGCCACTGCCAGGTTCCTGCGGCAGGTGGGCTGGCCGTTGGGGAAACGGCGCCCTCACACCCAGTGGCTCTTGTCCTACCCGCCGGCCCATGCTGAGCTGTTGAGACTCGTCCAGGAAAGCACGGCACTCCTCTGCTCTTCCCCAGATGTGTGGGGGCCACACTGAGTGGCTCCGACACTGCCTGGACCCGCACACCCACACCCGTCAGATGCCAGGCACGAGGGGGAGGTCCCGGGTTGTCCCCCGTACTTGTGACCAACCGGCTGCGAATTGGGGTTCCATCATTTGCTAGGGCAGGGACACACTTGCTTACGCTGAGTGGCTTACCGTGTCATAAAGGATGTGACAGGACACAGGGGAACGGCCAGATGAAGAGCCACACGGGGTGAGGTCCCAGCGGGTCCTGAGCGTAGGAGCTTCTGTCCCCGTGGAGTTGGGAGCGGGCCACCCTGCCGGGACGTGGGTGCGTTCGCCAACCCAGGAGCTCCCCGCACCCCGCACTTTGGGGATCTTTGTGGAGGAGGCGTGATGGGTCATGAACTCAGTCTCCAGCCCCCTCCCCTCCCTGAGGACGGGGGTGGGGCTGCAGGCCCCAGGCATCCGCTCTGGCTGGGCTCTGGTGACCAGCCCCATCCAGAGGCCCACCTGCAGTTGCCTCATTAGGAAAAAGGATGATGCTGTCAGCCATCAGGTTGAAGGGGCTTGGGGGCTCTGTCAGGAACCAGGGACAGAGACCAATAAGCATCTCCTCCTGTTGTACCCACTTTAGGCAGCTTTAAAGATCAGAGAAGGGACTCCTGGGGGCTCAGTCAGGTAAGCGTCCGACTCTCCATTTTAGCTCGGGTCATGATCTCACGGTTCATGGTTTCGAGCCCCACGTTGGGCTCTGTGCTGACAGCACGGAGCCTGCTTGGGATCCTCTCTCTCCGTACCTCTCTGTCCTTCCCCTGCGCACGCACTGGAACTCTCTTGCTTTCTCTCTCAATATAAATAAGCAAACTTAAAAAAAAATACTTTCAGATGAATGAAAATAAAAACCAACAAAACATACCAAAGATCAGATAAACTTGTTAAATACTGATCCAGTTCAAGGTCCTAAAAATGTTACTGTGTTGGCTCACAGGATTTTTGACATCACTGCTTTTTCTGAGTAAAGTTTCTACACGTGGACTCTGTTACTCAGGTATTTTGGGGGGTGGGGAAACATCTTCAGCTCTGAGTCAGGGTACTGAGGGCTGAGCGACGCGTAGTGTTAGTATGGTGGTCTCCAAACTCCACTTTGTGCCTTTTTAAATAAGTTGATGTTACCATCTTGTCACAGTCTGGCACTTCTCAGGCGTTCGTCCGGGTGTTCAGGACGTCACAGAGGCGTTGCCTCAGAGCTTCGGAGCCTGGGAGTGGAGTCCAGAAATGTCTGCCTGCCGGGCTCGGCTGCTGTGACCGCGAATGGGTCTGTGAAAGGCTGGCTGTGCTGCCCGTGGGCTGTGCGACCCCCAGCCCACCCGACGGGGGGCCGTACGATTTCTCCATCACATATTAACTTAGAACCAAGAAAAAGAACAGTATCAGCTGCGCCAGGGAAGCATCGCCTTCTGAGAAAACAGTGTTCCAAGAGCGGAATTGGAGGCGGGTGCTCGGAAACCCAGAGGAATCCGCACGACGCGTGACGTGTCTGCTGTGGCCGTGTGCTGTCTCCTTTTCCTTCCCTTCTTCTCTCCTGTCCACCTGATTCTTATCTCATCCGGTGTCTTTGCTGAAAGAGTGGTGGATCTGAGAGGAAGGCACGGAGACCAAGGTCAGACAGGTGGAAAGCAGGACGCAGTCTAGAACCCCATCTTCTGTCTCCAGGCTCCCCCGAATCCGGCGTCACTGCTCCTGCTGCCATTCGACGGCTGTTAGGAGGCAACTTCCATCCCCTCAGCGGGCGTCCCTGGGGGCCCGGCACTCAGGTTGCTGGGCAGCCGACCTCCCCCAGGCTGCAGGGGAGCAGGGAGCGCTGACCCTGGGCCATGGCCGTTAGTTCCCGTCACCCTCACGTGGCACGTCCGTGAAGGTGAAATGTGAGGTCTGTGGGAGAAAAGAAGCGCCCTGGAGCAGGCAGGGGGACAGGCACCCTCTGTTGAGCCTCTGGGGACACAGCTGGGCCCCACTGGCAGCGGCCGCCGTCCCCCTCCCCAGACTCCAGAGTGCCTCCTGGAAAGCAGTCGAGTGCGGCTTCCCGATCATGAGCATTTTAACAGAAGGCTTTGACTCTTCACCACAGCATTCGTTAGCGCACTGGAGAGAGAATCCTGTTAGAGTCTTGCCGCCGAGAAGTGACTGTCGGGCTGTCCGCATGTCCTGCCCCAGGGTCACACTCGGGGTCTTGGGATCCCAGGAGGGGGCCCCCCCTCCCCCCCCCCCCCCCCCCCCGCTAGAGGGACGGCCTGGGCCTTCTCTGCTTTCTTGGCCCACCTCACGTGCCACTTGCAAAGGTCTGGGCTGTCACCCATCTCGGACTCGGCCCGGCACGCACCTAGACTCGCAGCTATGCCCAAGGCCAGCGCACGTGGTCGGGACCAGATGGGGCCGCGCCGCCCTGCCGTGGGCGTCGGGTCGTAGGCGTCGGGTGTGTGCCCTGACTCTCCCCCTTTGCCAGGTGGATGACATCCTAGGAGAGGGCAGTGATGACAGCGACAGCGAGAAGAGGAGGCCGGAGGAGGAGGGGCCGCAGGAGCGGCCACTGCCCCGGGAGCCCCGGGCCACGCTCGAGGCCACAGCATCCAGCGAGAGGAGCACAGCAGACAGCCGGGGGCCCAGGTGAGGCGGTGCGGGTGAGGGCCCGGTGAGGGGGGCAGGTGAGGGCCGGCCCAGGCGAGGTCTGCAGGCGCGATGCGGTAACGTGACAGATTCCTCAGGCTTTAGCATTTCAGAATGTTACGTTTACGGGGACGCGAATTTTTATCACAGTCTTTTTTGTTTCAGTTGCTACTCACGGAGATCTGAGTCTTTCCCCTGTGTAAGTGTAAGCGGTAAGACTCCGTCTGCCTGACCCGGGCAGCCCTGCCACGGAGGGCAGGACGACGCCGTGGCCAGCACGTTTTGACGCAGTTGGTGATTTTTCGCGTGCCCAGCTGTGTTATGGCGCGGGTGACCTGACCGTGCCTGCTGGTGGTGGCTCAGTGTCCACGTGACTGCATCTTGTCCCGGACCAAACAGCGCGCGAGGATTCTACGTCTTTTCTGAAGCATCTTTCTGTCTCGCTTGGATTTGATCGTCACATCATGTTCTCTTGGCTCAGTTTCCTTCCTTTTTGCCTTTTTCTAAGTATTCTCCCCACCGCGGCTCAATTCGGTCTGCCCGGAGCCAGAACCGCTGTCCCGAGTGTCCCGAGCCTCCCCTTCGGGCCCTACTGCCCGCTGGGGACTGTCGTCTCCGCCTCCGGAGAGGCCTTCACCGATCCCCGGCTCCAACATCTTGTTTCTTTGCTCTCTTACTTTGGCGGACTAGATGCATCTTCCAGGAGCTTCGTGGACCAGGGTGCGCGGAGGCAAACGAATTTGGCACATCAGGAGATGCCTTCCTCGCTCTGCCCACACTTGCTTGACCGCGGGGCGGGCGCTCCGTAGCCCGGGGAGGGAGACGGCTTTGCTCCGGGTCTGTCTGCGTGTGGCGTTGGCGGGGCACCTGCTGCTGTGCGAGCCTCTCTCCCCTGCTGACGGGCATCTCCGTCCCGCCCCTCGTGTGCGGGAGTGTTGGGCACCACCTGTGCGAGCAGACGGCTGCTCGTGCCAGGCCGGGGGTTCCTCGCAGGGCCTGACCCTGCCGTCGTGAGAAGCGAGTAGAAACGCGTCCCAGGTATCAGGTTTAAGAACCGCGTCTGGAGCCTCCTCTGAGCCGTGCGACCGTGGGCGAGTCCTTGAACCTCCCCGCGTCTTCATTTTCCCCTTTGAAATGGGGGCGTCGGCAGGCCGGCACAGCCTGTGCACGTAGCTGCACGTAACGGCCCCCCTCCCTTGCTTGCGTGGGGGCTCTTTTCTTTATAAGCCACCTGGTCTGACCCGAAGACGTTCGGTAGGTAAGTGCTTTTGAAGAGAGTTTGGTGTACTGGAGCCAGTCCACGTAGAAGACAGGGTCGGGCCAGAAATTCTAGCAGCACACGGAGGGGACGTAGAGATTCGTTGTCCGTGTGTCGGAATTTTATTCGGAGAAGGTCCGTGCGTCCGCAGCTGTGCTACGGGGCCGCCCTGCTGGTCCCACGGCAGACCTTTCCAGCCACGTTGAAGTGCTGTCCGGTCGTCTTAGGACGCAACTTTGATGAGAAGCACGATGCTTGTGCTGAGCTGTGTCGCCTTCTCCATGCAGAGGTCCCGCTGGGGTTTCCGAGGAGCCCACCTCCCGCCCACTCTGAGGACCTCTGTGGTGGTGCCGGCTGATGCCAAGGGTGGTGATGGCTTCTCGGGGATGGGGAGCGCGCTCTGGTTGAGCTTGTTTTCTCTGTCACGTAGGAAATAAATTCAGAGCAGATTTCACAAAGACCCAGAAAGGCCTGGCTGGAGCCCGCAGGAAGGAGCCTGTGCTCGAGGGGCAGTGGACGCAGGCGCTGGGCAGGCTGATAGTGCCCATCTGCTCGGGTGTGCCCAGAAACAAGAGGCACCGGGGCTTGCTGGAAAGAGCCTTTGCTTTGATGTGGTTTGGGGGCTGGCCGTCTGGACGGGACCGCGGAGCAGCGTGGTTCTGGTCCCGAGGGGCTGGGTGTCCTGTGTCTCGGCGGTCAGCCCTGTGCAGGCAGAGGAAGCCCGGCGTCCGGCCCGTCCTGTGGACAGCGTCCACGCAGGAGGTGCCGACATGGCCACAGGAGCTTGAGGTCCTCGGGTGTGTGGTGGTGGGTGCCGCGGGCTGAGCCCCCAGTGGGCGCCAGGCGTCCTGGGAGCCCGGCCCCTGAGCGTCCGGAGAGCTGGGGAGGAAGTCCGAGCCTCTCGCTTCCCACAGCGCTTTCTTCCACCTGCCACCCGGACGGCAGCCGCTCCTCCCCAGAGAGCTGTCGGCCGCCCCCGGCCCGTCCCTGATGCTTTGGAACTCGGACGTGTGGCTGTCGGAAAAGCTTCAGTGTTTCCAGACGTGCCTCACGGCTCTGACCCTTCACTGGGGTCGGACGGACGGGGCGCACGGTGGGTCCCAGTCAGCTGCCGCGGGGGACTCGGGCGTGGGGCCCTCGTTTCTTTCTTGGCCAGGGGAGTTGGCGAGTGTGGTTTTCTGGCTGTATGTTACTCTCGTGTAATGGTACCAGAGGTGGGGTGAAGTTTGCTTAAGTTTTTACGCGGTGGTATTTTTATTTGAAGTTAAACGTTTTGGGGTTTTTTGTGTTGTGTTTTGCACGTGGGAGGCCTTGTTTCATGATTTCCCCGCGTGTGATGACAGCGATGCAGGTCTGGCTCCCACGGGAAGGTCTGCTCGGCATCGCCTCCTGCGGGTTCCACGAGGCCAAGTGGCTCCACGGATCTTCTTGTCCCTTGAACCTGAAAGCCAGTTTTGCTGGAAGGAGAAGGGTGGCAGTTTTTACTTGTCTACCAAGAAATGATTCATTGTTTTTAGACCAGCGACATCGGGTGCCGTTTTATTCACAGTGCTCGTGGGGTACGCTCGCTCCTTGAGGTCAGTCTCTAAGATGAAAAAGTCAAGTATGTGTTTGAAAAGCATTTGCTCAAATGAGTTACCTTCAAATCGTTTGCGACACCGTTCAGATGCATCATTGTCCCCACCACTTGGTGAGGCGGCTGGCACGGACACGGTGGCCCAGGTCTCCCACTGGGACCCTCTGCGGCGCTCTGTGCTCGCGTTCGGCAGAGGCGACTTAGAACTTGATGTAAGACTCTGCTTCCATCGCTTCTAGAGTTAGCAGACACGCGAAAAGGACAGTATTTCTGCCAAACCAATTATTAATCCGTTCACGGCCAAAGAACATAGCATAACGTGGTTGGTAACTCTCACGTCACAGAAATCCACGGCTGACGGCTAATCGCTGACACACGTCCCAGGCTCACACCGCCCAGTCCCGCTGGCTCTCTCCCCCTTTCCAGCCTGCGCTGCAGACGTACGGACAGCTGGGGGGGCTCTCCCACAGTCTGTGCAGGTCTCGTCCTTCCAGAAGGTTCCCCCAGTCTCACTGCAGTGTCGGGACAGACGGCACTAAAATGCTCTGGGGCACTGGCACACGTGAAAGGTGCTTGTGGTGTCGGTGGACCCGGGCGGGGTCCCCTTCAGCCCCAGGCAGGCGTGTGGCCGGGACAGAAGTCTGGGGCGTTGCTGACCCGAGGACGTCCTGTCCTGTGGCAGCTGGTGGGGCATCTCCCCCGTGTGGCCAGCGGTGGCTCTGGCACCTGAGGTGTAATTTAGGGTGTGCACCCCCTCTGTTCCCTGCAGTTGGGTCGTGGCCCTGCCCCCTGACCTCACTCTGGGAGCCACCTCCTCTGTGTCTCGTCCGTGGTTTTGTCTCCTGCTGTTTCACATGAAGCCGGAGTGAACACCACGTGTGCTGGTCGTGCTTGTGTGTGGGTGTGCTCCTCACGTGCGTTTCTAGGCCGGCACTTGGTGGCCTCGTGCCTCCGTGGAAGGCCGAATGGTTTTCCATGAGAGCAGGTGATGACGCTCATTTTCTGTGGCACAGTGTTTGGTGGCAGCTAATGGCCAACACGACAGGTGAATGTTGGTGTTGCCGTGGCTTCATTTTAACGTGCTTTTCTCTTCTAACGGGCTGTGCCCTGGGCCTCAGACGGAGGAAAATGAGCTCGCCGGTCACCAGGCCGCAGCAGCTGCCCTGGCCAGAGAGGCGGGACCCGGCCGCTTCCACTCAAGGGAAGACGCCCAGGAGCCCGATGTCCGAGCTCACAGAGCGACTCCCGACGGCCATCCCAGGCGAGCTCCAGGCCGGAGGAGCCGTGCAGGAGGACGAGAGCTAGTACACGGACAGCGCTGAGAAGGGCAGCGAGGAAGAAAATGTGCTCCGGGGGTCCATCCGAACCACGGAAGAGAGAACGAGCAGGGGAGCGCGCGCTCAGAGACGCGGGGCCCCGGTTAGCGTGCCGACCTTCCACAGCGAGAGCCGTCGGAGCGCGGAGGGGAGGGGCAGGGGCAGAAAACCTCCCAGATCAGGTAGAAGACGTTCTAACACGTCCCGAAATCTTGACGGACCCCAAGCAGGCTCAGCACAGAGAGCCACACCCAGACGCATCGCGGTGGAAGCGCGCGAGGCGGACAAGGGCGCTGCGGGCCCGGCAGCCGCTTCTCATCAGACACCGCCCAGGCCCCAGGCCCCAGGGCGGCACGCTGCCACACGGGAGAGAAGGCCGTCAGCCAGGCGGAGCTGTGGCGCAAACGAAGCTCGAAGCTCGGAGAAGACGTCCCGGCCGAGAACTGAGAGAACTCGCTGCCCTCGCGGGAAACCCCGAAGGGAGCTCCTCGGTCACGGAGCCGATGACCCGGACAGAGCTGAGAACCCACGTCCACGCGCACAGCAGCGAGCCCCGTGGGGGTGAGCGGGCGATCGGCAGGCAGGAAGAATTCCGAGTTCTCTCCTTTTTTCACCGAGTGGAGAGAAAAAGCAGTTGCGTGAGGCAGCGTGGACGCAACCGTCGGGCCCGTGGAGTGGAGAAGCGCGATGCTTGCCGGCGCCCACGCCGAGGCCGTGGGTACGAGAGGCTTCGGGAGACGTGGCGAGCGGGCGGGCCAGCGGGACGTGCTGTGAGCCTCTCCCCTCAGCCGCTCCGCAGGACGCAAAGGGACAGAAGGTAGCGACCGTGGCCGCGTGCGGCACGCGTAGGTGGACCGTGCGTGACAGGAGGAGCGCAGGAAGGAAGCATGGGTTCTGAGCCGGGCGGCGAGTCTGCACCGGCGTGCGACCAGGGAAACCGCTGTTGGTTGTGAGGGCGTGACGCGGGGTCTGGGCGGGGAAGGAAGTCCGAGGGGACAGCCCCCGTCCTGGGGCGTCACGTGGGGTGTGCTGGTTTCGTGCGGAGGAGGCAGGAAGGAAGGAGCAGGATCAGAAGTGCACGAGGGCCGGGGTGAACGTGCGCGTAACCAGCACGAGTGGGTCGCGTGACCCGTGACCCGAGAACAGATGGTGACCCGTTTGTCGGTCACGGGGAGGACTCCTTCCTCAGGGCCCTGCACAGTGTGGGGTCACAGTGAGCGCCCGTGAGCCCACCCGTCTGCCGACAGCGGTGCCCGTGAGGCTGCACGAGGACGTGAGGACGTGGACGGGGAGGTGACAAAGAGGGGCACCGGCGGCCGTCCTGCCCTTCCCTGCGAGGTGTTAGAAGTCGTCTCGTTACGTGTAACTTCACGTCAGTCGTCAGGCTTTCCAAAACCAGTCGCAGCAAAGGGGATCCAGACGCTTGTGTTTTGGGGACCGTCCCTCCCCCGCCCTGACACCTGCGTGTTGACTGCCGACCACGGGTCCCCGAAGGCACGCGTGCTGAAGCCGCTGCCTGCGTGGGCCGTCCCACGAGGGCGCTTGTCGGAAAGCGGGGGCTCCCGTAGGTCTCGAGACGCTTGTGGAAATTCACCTCGGACTGGCGTTCGGTGACAGGAGCCTGCCTGTCCATCGGGAAAGCGGCACGGCCTTCCTGCCGCCCGTCGGGCTGGGGCGCCCGGAGCCCCGAGCCCACCTCTTGTCCACCCGCGTTTGGGGAGCGTGCTCCATGCAGGATTGTGGCAAAACCACCGAATCAAGTCAAGTATTCTGTTTTTTAACCTTGCCCGTCTGTCAGAGTGAGAGGCCTCGATTTTGTTCCGGGCCCTTCCGTGTCCTGGTCGCACAGAGCAGGGCTTCTTGTGCTCATCCGTGTCCAGGACTCACTGAGGACACGCTTCATGCCCCAGCCGCCGCTCCCGTCATCTACTCGATAAGCCTGGTTGCCGGGTAACCGGGTTACTCCGGGTTATGTACTCACTCGCACTCGCTAAGCCTGGCTTCCCTGAGCGAGACACCCGTCCTGCCCAGGATAGGTGAGTCCTGCTGCCGGGCCGGGTGGAGCCAGCACCCTGGGGGCCGCCGCCGCTGTGACGGCACGAAGCGCACGTTGGGGGTTGGCTGCCCCCCCCCCCCCCCGCGGCCCAGGCAAGGCCCGAGCCCGTGGGTCAGGTGACCTGGTTGCCTGTGTCCCCACTCACGACGAGGAGCGGGTTCCCTGCAGTTGTGCCTGAGGCGCCGGCCGCTGCTGGCGTCCGTCCTCATAGGTGAGCAGGCGCCCACTGTGCCCACTGGTGCCCACGCTTGCTTCGCGCCGTGCACGTGTTCTGTCCGCCTTGCGCGTCGCCGTTCCGCAGGATGCAGACCGGGCTGTCCCGCACCTGCACACACAGGAGAAGGGCTTGTTAGTCGAGACGGTGACTTCGCCGCGTGCAGCCCTGTGGCTTTTTTTCTGCCGGGAAACCAAGCGGGTTTAACCGGTGAGCTGAAAAGTACATGCCCTGTGGGCGCCGTTTGGGGGTCCTTGGTCAGATGCCGGCGTGTGTTTGCCACGGTCCCTGAGACATCCACGTCCGTAACTCGGCGCGCTCGGGGCGCCAGTGAAAGTGTGTGCTCGGAAGCTGCAGCGTCCGGGAGGAAGTTTGTTCCTGTTCGTGCTATTTCCCGCCTTGAGCGTGGGAGGGTTTTTTCCACCCTGAACATGAGAGGGTTTCCAGCTCTCCGTTTTCTCCACGTTAAATCTGTTCGCATTTCTCCGCGGAACCGCACACGTGGCTGTAAAAACAACATAAACGTGTGCTGTGCTGAGGGGAGACGAAGCTTTGATCGTTCACAGGCGTTTGTTAGCTGTGACCTGCAGGCCTGAGATGCTTTTTAATTACTAAAATCTAATCGTGTATAAAAATTTATTCTCCGAATGTTACTTAACCAGGAGTAAGGGTTTTCTCCCTTCTCAGTCCGTCTCACGTTCTGCTTTGTCACAGGAAGGGTGAGACCAGCCTTAGCACACCGCACTGCCACCTGGGCACTGACCGTCTTTCCCTGGTCTTGAGCCACGCACTGGGCTCCGTGGGAACGCCCCGCACGACCACCCGAGTGGGGCTCGCCTGTGTTCTCTCGCTCCCTCTGTTAATTCCCTGCAAGACGACCCTGTTGCGGGAGAGTCCTTCATCTGTAGGGTGGGCGCACCGTGTCTCTGACGTACGCGGCACCTGCGTGGGGTCGTGTGTGGTCCAGCCCCGCAGGAATGTGGCTGTGCGGTCTCCTCGGCCACCGATGGGAGCGACAACACCCACCTCACGGATTTGGTGGAAAACAGGGCTCGTGTCACCCCATGCCAACACTCCGCCTCATCGGGAGGTGTCTGAGCACGAGGACGTTGCCGCAGTGAGCCTGTCCAGGTGTGGGCCGCTTCTGTCCCAGACGCTCTCCAAGTGCAGGTCAGACGTTTCCACAAAAGATGTTACCACACGACATCGTCGTTGTAAGGTGGCTGTTCTGACGGCTAACTCCTGTCCTGCCCTGGTGCTGCTCTTGGGTGTGGGGGGGGTCCCTCCTCTCCCCTCAGGCCCTGCCTGCAGGTGCTCCCCGCCTCCGCCTGGGGAGCCGAGCTTCTTCACGGTTCCGGGTCCCCCCTCCACAGGGGGTCCGGCTGCTTCCTGGGCCTGGGGGCCTTCGTCCCCGCGGGCAGCAGCTGTCTCCTCTCTGTTTTTGCTTTTTGCGTCAAGCTGTCAAAGGGACAAAAGGGAACTTGGCTGCAGGCCCAGCTCTGGGCCAAGAGCAGACCATTTGCATCAGGAGGCACGGGAGATGGCTCGCGCTCGTGGCTTGGGAAACCTTGCGGCGCGGGCCACAGAGCTGCTCTGCCAGTGCTCACGGTCAGGTTGGGTGACGCGTCATCGTGCCGGGGGAGCTGCCGCTGGTGAGCGCACCCTGGTGGGACACAGACTTCACCCCCCACGCCTCCTCTCACACTGCAGGCCTGGGGCCCAGCTGGGTGCCCGGGGGATGGGGCGCAGCCAGCGCTCTTCTGAGTTTCCTTAAGTAAGTGCGCTCAGAATCACTGCTGCTTTGGATAAACCTCCACCGTTCACCAGCAGCCGGGACGGGCGTTCCTATGCTGCAGGTCTGGGGGCCTGGGGAGCGCGGGCCGCACGCGCATGGTGACCGCCTGGTGCATCCCTGTGAGGCCTCGGGGCCCACCCACTCTTTTCCCCAAGCAGGGCTCATGGACGTTATTTCTGTTGGTGGTGTTCACAGTAGTATGGACAGTGGACACCCCTTTTTATGGGAATTAGATGGCCACCTGACATTTTTACGGGCAGTGGTCTGTTTCATCTACGCCTACGTGTCATTTCTAAACGTGTCTCTGTTTTTGTCACCATTCAGCAAAAGGACAGCCATTCCAGAGGCTTCAGGGTAATTGTGCTTAAAATAGCTTTTGTTTCAGGACATCTTACAGATCCAAAATTAACCCTTTGCTGAGCTGTCTGTCTCCTCAGGCTCATGTCTGCCCTGGTTTGGGCCCAACCAGAGCTTCTGGCCATACAGATGGGCGCCCGGCGCCGGCCACACAGCCCGCGTGCTGCAGCCATGGACGCCGTCCTTGCTCCTTGGGGCTCCGGCCTCTCGTGTTCACTTTTCCAGCCTGAGCAGGCCCACCGATCACCTCAGTTACAGGCCCTGGTGTCTTTCTCGGGTCTTCTGTCCATTTTGAGTTTATTGGGTCAGTTGTGTTCTGATTTGGGAGCGTTTCTCTCCATCAGGTTACTTCCTGTGTTACCAGTTTGAAAGCGGGTTGTTTCGTAGGTCTTCGGTCACACGTGGCCTCATCCCGCAGATCTTTTCCTGACCCCGTGTGTGTGGCTCTGCTTGTGGTCTCTTCCGCCCAAACGAAGACTTTCTCATCTCTACATCGTTTGGGGGGTTTCTTGTCTTCCTTCAAACTGCAGGTTTCCCTGAACATAGGCGTGTATATACATACGGATTTCTGTGTACGTTTCTTCAAGTTTCCTTTTGACTAAATGGTGCTGCCACAGGTGTCCAGATGCAGACTTCATCTCAACCCTGCCTCAGAAATGAACTCAGAGGCCGACTCACAACAGATTGTGAAGAAAACCTAAGTATTTGTGACCTCGGGTTACGTGGTCAGTTGTGTACTGATAGTCCAAAGACTTGTCACCATTCGGAGTGTGAGAGACACAAATCTGTGCGGCACACGCCTGAGAAATAGTTGCTGTCCGCGCTACGTAAAGAGCTCTCAGGACTGAACGCTCCGACAAACCAGCTCGTAAAACGGGGCAGGAGGTGGTCCACACCCTTCGCCCCCAGAGAGAGCTGGGGGGCGTGAGCCGCTGCACGTGGGGCCCCCAAACAGCCCCTTCTTCCGTGCGAATGGGAGCCGGGCGTGAGGTCCGCGGGCGGGACCCCCTCAGCAGGCGTGGCCGCGGGCCCACCACGCGCCCGGCATCGCCCCCGGGAAGGGCACCTTGTGGCTCCTGTGCCCGAGTACGTCCTGGTGCTGCCGGGCGTCCCACGCTCCGCCAACACCGTAACGGCCCGGAGCGGAAAACAGCAGCCACGCACGCGCGTCCCAAGAACTGCAGCGGGCCAAGAGCCTTGAGGCCACGCCGCCCTCCAGGGGGCCAAGGGCAAAGGAGGCCTACGGCCTAGTGTTCGGGGTAATTTCCCTGAAGCATCCATCCCTGTGCTCAGAAACCCTTTACACCGGTTTTGCTTGTATGTTTTCCAGAGATCTCCTAAGGGAGCAACCTTAGATCTTAACGGTCAGATGCTGATAAGAGAAACCCACTTTGCACTTCAGTGTTGAGCCCCGCTTGTTTTCTGCAACAGCGTAAACGTTTGTTTCCTTAGAAAATATTCAGCCGATGGGAAAATAATAGTCGTTTAAACTTTGGACTGAACGGGTGGCACTGACAAAGTGCTCTGGTGGGTCGGGCGAGGGCACTGCCGCCCTGGCGGTCACGCACGCGGTAGAGCCTGGGGCGCGAGGGACAGCCCAGGGGGCTGCTCTTTCTGGGTGTCCTTGCCGGCCTCCCGGCAGGCTCCCGGCGCCTTATCTGCCGCAGGCACGTCCTCTTCTTAGGTGGGACGGTGACCGATCAGCAACGTGTCTTTTGCTGGTCCCATCTGGTTTTGCTGGCGGTATTTCTCTTAAATAAATTGTACGCCTTTCCTTCCACCAGCACCGTGGTCTCCGATTTCCTGTACGCGTGTGGTTCTCTACGTTGTATGTGTGCTGCATGTGCATATACACGTGTGTGTGTGTGTGTGCGCGCGCGCCAGAAAATCTTCAGGGCCTGCCTGTGTCCCCACCATCACAGCACAAGAGACAGGGGGGCTGACTCACAAGGCCCAGGTGCCCCTGTGTGAGGGGAGACCCAGGGCGGGCGCGTGGTCAGGCTGGTTTTCCTCGGCTTGGGGACACCGCTCGGGGCCAGCGGGCACCTCCTGGGGGAGTGTTGTGCTCGCTGCGGGCCCCGTGCTGCGGAAATCTCGCGGGCACAGTCCGGTCCGAGTCCGCCAACTCTGTCCTGAGGACGGAGGCAGCCGCCACCATCGTGGTGTCATTGGTCATCAGGGTATTTCCCCTTAAGCCGCCTAAGGAAAGTGGAGTTTTCAGGCCGGACCGGGTGACGGCCCCATCTGGTCCCCTGGGATGTGCCTTGGCTTTTGTGTCTGCAGAATGGCATTAGTAGTTCCCACGGTCGACTCAGCCTCTCCAGTCGTGCTTTGCACATCTGTTCCCGTCTGGTTCTCCTCGGAGCCAATCAGAGGTGACAGTGTCTGGAGCTCTGGGGAGAAGGCATTTGCGAGGGCTCCCTGGGGGAGGGCAGGGGGCGGACACGGACAGCAGGGGCACGCCCTCCAACCCTCTCACCGGTCCGCACTCCTGTCCCCACGAGCCGTACGGTTACGGGCGCTCTGTCACCTCCTCCGTGACTCCGTGACTGTCGCTGCCGGGCCACCTCTGGATGCGGGGGCCTGGAGGCATGGGAACGGACAGAGCTGGCCCCGCGCGGTTTTGACCCCCAGCTCCAGCTCCTCCTCGCACTGAAACTATGACAGCGCTGTTGCATCGACGGCCCCACGGGACAGCGCCGCGCTGCGAGGGTGCGTCCCGAGGTGCGTGGGTGTCCCGGTGTGCGTGTGCCTGCCCCTGCGAGCGTGTCACGGCATGCACCTGTCTTGCAGGGGCCACAAGCGGAAGCTGCCCGAGGAGGACACCGGCAGCGCGTCCAGCGGGGAGTCCAGCGGGGAGGACGAGGAGGGCAGCAGCTCGGAGGCGGACGAGATGGCCGCGGCACTGGAGGCAGAGCTCAACGACCTCATGTGACCTGCGGGGCGCTCAGCAGACACACGCGTCTTGCCCCGGCCCCTGATGGCTCCCGGCCGTGCGGGCCCTCGGATGGGGTCTCCTTTTCTCCAGAAAGACGTGTATATTTGCAGAGCTCCACTTACAGAAACACATAATTTTGCAGAAATAGGTGTTTTTAGAGGTTTTACTATGGAAAGTCTACTTTTCTAAGGGACAGCGTCCCGGGAGGCCGTGTGCCAAAGATGTTGCCACGCCCCTCGCAGCCTCTTGCGGGACGGGCGGGCAGGACTCGGGGCGGCGGGGGCGGGTCTGGGCCAGCGCACGGGGCCTTCCTCCTCCGGGACACGGGTGTAAAGTTTTTGTATATCTATTTCGCATTTGACCCACTGAGCAGATTTCTCTTTCATTTAATAAAACTCCTTTTTATAAGCTCGTTCTTGGTGCGATGCCCACCCCGCCGCCTGTAGGGCAGAGGACACTGCGTGTCGGGTCGCTCCGGGTATCTGGTCAGGCCTTGGAAGTCTGCACAGGAAAACAGACCACCTAACCTACCCTTCTAGGCCATTCCGTGGCTGCTAGTCAGGAGTTTCTGCCATTTAGGAGTTTTTCAAAAGCTTGTACCAAAGCATTAACAATGTAAAGGATCGTTGTTATTTGTAGTTGCTAAGCTTCATGAGGCTCGGATCTAAGCCCAGAAAACAAGGCAGCTCTGATCCTGGCTGACAAGCTGGAGAACAGGGTTCATCGTAGGATGTGCCCCCGCCCCCTTTCCCTGACAGCTTGATTGTGCATCATCCCTGTCCCTTGGGTCACGGGGTCTGACCCACCGGCCCTGAGTTCATGCAGCTGTAGGAAGAGCTGGTCCTGCGCCCGGTGGCCTTGTCTTCAGGTTCTGTTGTCCAGAGATGTGTGGGCAGTAGCCTTGGTCCACGATGCCCACGGGGAGGTGCCGGCGGTTAATTCATCTTCACGCTCCCTTTGAAAGGGCCCCTTGGCACCCTTGCTGCTGGCGCTGTCTGGGCTCGGGGCTGTGGGCGACCCAGGATGTGTTCACGGCACTGCGGCCGATGCCTCCTTCGGTCCTGTGGGGAAGGCAGGCTGACCTGGGACTGGGGCCAGCGGCGTTACGACAGGTGCTGCTTAAAGACGGCCTTGTTGAATTAGTGTAAGAAGTGAAAGCTGTCCCTTCTCCAGTCCCGATCCGTAGCACAAGCCTTGAGTCCTCCCTGTTTCGCAAGCTAACTACTGAATCAGAAGTAACGTGTCAGGTTACGCTGTGTGCTGTGCATGTGGACTTCAGCTGCAGGGGACAGAACCACGGCTCCGGTGGGTTTGTCTCATTACATCCCTCACTTGCCTGAGAAGCGATGAGTGGAGCCTCAGGTATGGCCGGTTCTAGGTGTTCACTGCATACTCGGGCGTCGTCCAGAACCCGAATCCTCCTCCTCCTCTCTACTGCTCGCACTCAGGAGGCCTGCGCACTGGGCGTGATGGTCAGACCCCATTCGTGCTTCTGGTGACGGGCAGGGGCTGGGTGGGGGTATCACCACGGGTGCGGGACAGGGGCAGGCAGGCAGACGTCCAGGAATCAAAGCACCGTCACTGTCTTGTTCTCTTCAGCAGGGTAAGCGTAGGTACAGTTATTTGCTATTCTCCACAACGGCAGTAACCAAAGTTTCCAAGGCTGGGCTTGGAAGGCGAGGGCTGTCTCTGACGGCCCTGTTAGCACAGAAATGGAGACTGCGTAACCGGGAACCTGGTAAGTTTGAGATGTTTGAGATCTCCGTGAACACCCACGGTCTCTAAGGCCGTGGTTTCTAAAAGGGCTCAGTGCTAACTCACGGCATTGCTCACACCGAGTGGAAAGTGGGTCTGAGCCGAGGCTGTGGGGCCGTCCGTGGTCCCGGGCTGCTGGTTGCTGTCACACCGAGACGACACCGTGGTCTCTGCACACCCGGGAGGGTGGGTGACCAGCTGTGTCCATCTCAGCTGGTTGGGCCCCTCCTCGCGGGCCCTGGAGGGAGACCAGAAGACAGCTCCTCAGTGCTCAGAGGCCCCGAGGCCCCGAGTGCTCCGACGAGTGACAGGACAATGCCGGTGGTAGGATGTGAAGACCCAACACCCGGACCTGGTGTCACCAGCAAAGAAGGGCCGAGGCCCTGGGAAAAGGAGACACCTGTCCGGGGTTGGGGACGATTGGAGGCCCAGTTGCGAGCTGACCCGAGCAGGAAAGACACGGAGGTTGACAAGTCGTCCCGAAGACACGTCTTCACCTGCTGGGAAGGGTGTGTCAGGGACCGTGATGCTGGTCAGGACTCCGGGCAGCCCCGGGATGCTGGGTGGTAGTTTTCTCTGGGCACTTGGACTTGACGTGTCCGGTGGTGTTCCCCAGAGCGGGTGTCCGTGTGGGGACGTGCCCGTCTGCAGCGAGGCTCTGCTGTGGGGGACGCCCGAGGACCCGCTCGACCCACGGCCTGGGAAGGTTGGGGGCGGCCAGGCAGGGGCAGGGCCTGCGGTGCCCTCCGTGGGGGGCCTCCCAGCCCCGCCCACGGTGGTCTGCTCCCCATCATCTGGCCTCTGGTGGTTTTGTCACTGTTAACGATGCATTTGTGCCCCAGATGAAGAGAAAATACGTCTTTAAACTGAGGACTCAAATCCCCCTCCCTCTGGGCACATGACTGGCCAGGCAGCCGTCCTGGTCGGGCCTTCTCTTCAGAGGGGCAGTGGGGCCACCAGTCACCCCTGCCCTCTGGCTCCCTCATCCAAGCACACGCGTCTCGGGGGATCCCAGCAGCCGAGTCGACCACGTAGTCGCTTCAAATGCTGCTCTTGGGGTACCGGGGGCTCAGTCAGTTGAGTGTCCAACTCTTGATTTTGGCTCAGGTCATGACCTGGCAGTCTGTGGGTTCGGGCTCTGCGCTGACAGTGCGGACCCTGCTTGATATCCTCCCTCCCTCCCTCTGCCCCTCCCCCTGCCCTCTCTCAGAAACAAACATTAAGAAAAGAAAAATGTTTCGTGGGGCTCTTGCAGAGCCGGGCCGGGCGGTGGGAGGGTGGGCTGGGGCTGCAGAGAGGAGCACCGAGTGCACTCTGGTCGGGAACACAGGGACACGAGCCTTCCGTGCTCCAGGTGAACCCTCTCCAAGAGGTTTTAGGAGATGCGAGCCTGCCTCCCCGAACATCGCGTTTGGGAACTCGGGTCCACGATGCAGCCGTGAGGACGTCCCTAAGCAGGAGCTGGAAGGGAGAACTCCTTAGGTCCCCAGAAGTCTGCACGAGTAGATGATAAATTTTAGCCTTTTGTTTGCAAACTTTCAAAAATCCGTAACAGTAGAAATTAATGAAATTTTTATTTCTTGGGAAACTGTTGAAATTTTGCGTAAATATGAGCGGATCTCCTGTCCTATCTGAATTTCTCGTGTTTAGAAAACAACCGTGAGCCTCCCCGTGTGCAGGCCAGCTCCCCCTGGAGGCATAGGCTCCCCCTGGAGGCATAGGCTCCCCCTGGGGGCATAGGCTCCCCCTGGAGGCATAGGCTCCCCCTGGAGGCATAGGCCGACCCGCCTGGGCCCCTGTGCACCGGCCGGAGGCTCCGGCCTGGAGGGTTTTATACTCCGAATGCCCTGGGAGTCACGCGGTTGTACACGAGAAGGGCATGCCTCAAGGTATGGGAATCGCGTGTGCATAAAGCTGTTAGTTCTACAACGAAATCCAACCCAGCCAGCCAGAGCCTGCCTGGTATGCACACACGCGTGTGCTCACGTTCAAGGGCGCAGCCTGGTCTTTAAGCAAACCTTGTCTATTTTGAAAGTACTATCCAGGTGGAAAACCTTTCAAGTACAGAAAAGGAAACAGGAGAAAACTCAACACGATCATCGCATCTAGCGTTTTCTTTACTACAATCGTTTGCCTTGATTTTTAAAATTAATCTGGGGCGCCTGGGTGGTGCAGTCGGTTGAGCGTCCGACTTCAGCCAGGTCACGATCTCGCGGTCCGTGAGTTCGAGCCCCACGTCGGGCTCTGGGCTGATGGCTCGGAGCCTGGAGCCTGTTTCTGATTCTGTGTCTCCCTCTCTCTCTGCCCCTCCTCCGTTCATGCTCTGTCTCTCTCTGTCCCAAAAATAAATAAACGTTGAAAAAAAAAATTAATCTGTGGCCTTTTAGCATATACAAATGAAAGATGAAGAAAAATTGCTAGAATCCTGCTCCCAAAGTTAACCACATTGACATTTCAGTGTGCTGTTTGTCTACCTATGCATATTATTTTAATAGACTTCAGTTTTTAGAACAACTTAAGGTTAGAGCAAAGGTGAGGGGAAGACGCAGAGACCTCCCTTCCATTCCTGGTTCCCACCCACGCGGAGCCTCCCCATCAGGATCCCCAGCAGAGTCACGCATTTGCCACTGCTGACCCACGCCGACCCACCAGAGTCCCCCAGAGTCACAGTTTGCATCAGGGTAACTGGGTGGCCATCCCGTGGGTTTGGACAAATGTATGATGTCATGAGACCACCAGACAGCATCACACGTAGTTTTGCTGTCCTTCCCCCCAGCCCGTCCCCTGACGCCCCCCTCCCCCACCCCCCGGGTTCCTACTGTCTGCATAGTGTTGCCTTTCCCAGTGTGGCCTTTTGCCGTGTGCAGCTTCTCACCCTGGCCTCTTGTGCTCGGTGCCATGCGTTCCAAGTGCGTCTATGTCTTTTCATCACCGATATCCAACACACAAAATCCAGATTGTGGGAAATCAGACAACCTGGTTTCTTCAAAATATAATTTGTAAGAAAAAAAAAAAAGAAATGGAGGGAACCTCGTGGTTAGAGACCCAAGAAGCGTATCAACCCATCCCCGCACGTGGGCTTGTTGGGTTACTAATTCAGACGAATGGGAGTCCGCACAGACAGCCGTACAGAGCTGATGTTTATGGAGTATTCACCTACTTTAGATGATGTGCTTTTTTAAGAATCCCTATGTTTTGTTTATTTTGTTTTGCTTTTTTTTTCCCACTATTTTTTTATTTCAATGCAAGTTAGTTAGCATATAGTGTAACAATTATTCCAGGAATAGAATTCAGTGACTCATCACTTACGGAGCACAGTCAGTGAAGAGCCCCTGTGTTTTAGAACTACTGAGACATGATGGCAACGATAGGATGTCTGGGCTTTGTATCAAAATGCTACAAGACAAAGGGGGGCACACGGAGCTATTAAAGGACAGAGCACATCGGGGTTTATCAGCTGTGAGGTTGGAGTTCTGTGTGTGTGTGTGTTTGAAATGTTCCATAAAGATGCACAGAATGAGGCTCCTTTGCAATAAAAGGACCAGGGCCGCCCGTGCACCCGGGAGGGTCAAGCACAAGCCGCGACCCGGCCGTGCCTTTAGTTAGCGTTTACCGCCATTTGTAGCAAGTAGAAGAATGAGATGGCAGCAGGTGGTCTCTGGGCCAGAAGGTGCTCGGCACGGACTCATGGGGACCACCTGTCCACGGGAGGGTCAGCTGCCCCCGCGCCACAAAACTTGCCCCAATTTGGCTCCGAACTGAGACCCTCTCGTCTTTTTTAACCACAACTCCTGGTTCTTGCCACGCATGGTAGTGTGTTTCCTGAGCCCCTGCGGTCGGGAAACCGGCGTTTTGATGTGATGTCGCATGAAAGCCCACCCAGGAGAAGTCGCCCTGGCCTGAGTTCCCTGTCAGAGTCCCGCAGACTTTGTCCCGGCGTCTGGAGTCTGGCCCCACTGTCCCAGCTGTGTCCAGAGTGCTTTTAGGATTGTTAGCCGTACGATTTTGTTTTACTTCAGGATTTCTTTGGATATCGTACCTCTTTGGAGATTTTTGTTTAGGAACCAGTCTGCATGCGTGAATATTTTTTAGTTTAAATTGTTTTTGTTGCTTCCTAGTTATTCTGGGTTTTCTTGGAGAAACTTTGTCCTCTGTCACCTGTCACTTGTCGTCCCGTACCTGGGGAGCTGCTCAACCGACTGAGCCACCCAGGTGCCCCACATTTGCCCATTTTCCAAAGGCAAGCCCTTGTTGGCAACACGAATGGTCACCAAGTGACCAGGGATGCCAGCACTTGGAGTGCCATTGTCCCCAGAGGGACACCCTGACAGCTTAGCCCCTAATGGCCACCCTGTTTGAGGGTGCGGCTGTGGTCCGGGACCCCAGACTCCCATCACCAGGCACGTGGTGGGAGGGGTGCACGTGGCTGTCAGAATCGGAACAAACAGCAGCAATCCGTAAGATGGTCGAGACAGCAGTGGACGTGACCGGCTCGACCCACAGCACCCGAGGGCAGGTGGCCGCTCCCTTGCTGGCCTCCAAGGGCTGGGGCAGGAAAACCAGGCCTTGTAAAGATTTTAGCCCCAAGGGTTATTTTTGTTGCAGTTGTTATGACTAGTTTCTAATAGTCCGTTGTTTACGTTGGACAGTGAAGAAAGCAGGACGTCGGCGCTCGCGAGGAGCCGTCTAGTGACGTCGACAGCCTTAGAATGAGTCCAGAGCCCTTGTGTGAAACGCCGGAGGCCAGAAGGCTGAGCGCTTTCCTGCGGCCGCAGCCAGAGTCGCCGCACTGGGGATGGGGTGTGGCCCCATCAAGGCCGTTAGTAGGTACTTTCTTTAAAAGCTTGATTCTGAAAACTCCGATCTTTTGCAAGAGGGAGGAAGAAGACAAAAGTAACTCCGACCTGTGTCCCGGGACGGGAAGAAGCACACGACAGACGCTCTGGACACGGCTCTGATGCCATCGAGATGCCCTTCCTCCCGGCACTTGCTGGGAAGACGCGTTTTGGTCGTCCCAGAGTACAGAGCCCCCGCGTGCACAGTGCCTGACACCCACATCACTCCGGTTAGGCTGAGAGGCCGGGCCAGCGCATTCTTCGTTTTCCAGACCTAGAACAGTATGTGCATACAGCAGGGTATCAATAAATGCTGAAGAAGATGCAAGTTAGGAAGCGAGCCACTGTCCTTGCCTAGCATGGTTTTCGTGCATCCAGGTCGAGACTCCTGCGTGCCGTCTGGGGCCCGGCCTTTCCTGGGCCTTGCTGCCCCCTGCCCTCCTGAGGAGCTGCCCCAGGGGACCCTGTTTGCCGTTGCCTGTCAGACACGCCGGAGGACGACCCTCTCGCTTGCCCCCACCTCGAGGCGGCCCAGCAGGGCCTCGCCCAACTGTGAGAACGTGGTCGTGGGTCGGGGACACTGTGGCCCAGGGGAGAGTCGGGCCGGCTGCCCTGGCGGTCACCTCCTGGCGCTGGCCCACAGCCTCCTCTGCGCGAGGGCTTCCTGTTGGCAGATATGTGGGGAAGTCAGCCACCTCTGCGCGGCCGTCGTCACTGTGCCTCTGTTTACCAGCTGCTCCCGGACTTGCTCGCGGGGCCGAGCCACCGCCGCCGCTGTGCGTCAGGGCACCTCCGTCCCGGGAACCCGATGAGTTTACAGAAGCAGGACTGACGGACCTCATAAATGGGGAACACGGGGGTGACGGGGCTCCCACGGGCCGGTGGGCAGGAAGGCCAGGCCCCCCAAAGCCCGGCCCAGAGGGCAAGCCCGTGTCGCCAAGGCACGTGCTGCGCTGGGCCAGACGGGCGAGGGCTGGGCACCACGGTGGTGGGGGGTCAACGTTCAGAGCCAGAGCCCCTCCCGTCCCTGTGGGCTGCAGTCCTAGGCACGGAGAGGCTGCCCCCGGGCCCCGCCGCTCCAGCTCCTGCGGCCTCCGTGTGCACACGGCCCCAGGGGCTCGTGGGAATACAGCCCCGACCCCGTGGGCCTGGGTGGGCCCTGGGTTTGCATGTTCCCATCCGGCTCCCGGGCCGCGCCACCGGGCCCCTGTTCGCGGATGTGCACAAAGATACACGGGACGAAGGCGAAGGCCCCCGGGGAGCACGGCAACTTCCGGTCCTGCTCACAACGTCCGCTTTGCCTCCGGTTCTGGAACCCGCTCGCAGGGGGAGCTGCCCTTCCTCCCACAGGTTTGCCGTCTGCTGGACCAGCTGCCGAGCAGAAGAGACAGATGCCACCCTGGGCTTTGCTCCCGGCCCTGCGGGGACAAAGGTGGCAGAGAAGGCAGGGGGACACCACCCCGTCCTCAGCCAGGCGCATGCCTGCACGTGCACACACTTGCACGTGTGCACACACCTGCGCGTGCCCTCACACGCACATGCATGCACATGCACGCTCCCACCCGCACCCAGTGGGGGAGGGGGGGCCGCCCCTGCAGCAGCTCCGCCCTCAGCATGAAGTGTGTGCTCGTCCACGGGAACCTGGTAAGTCCCGCTGTGGCTCAGCAGACAGGCAGGAAGCAGCCACCCCCCGGAGCCCCACTCTCCGTGGGCAGGTGCTCTGGCACTTTCAGCGGCAAGGAACTGAGGCCACCAGATGGCATGCCTGGGAGGGAGGCAGACGAGGGCCAACCCGGGGACGTCTGACAGGTCGGGACCGGGACCTGAGGACACAGGCTGGGGTCACGCTGCCCAAGCCGCACGATCCTGGCGTGTTTGGTGATAACGTGCCACCTTTGGGTTGGGTGGCGTGGCTTCTTCCCCGGTCCTGGCCGTCGAGGCTGTGACGGGTTTTCTGGCTGTGACACGTGTGGCCCGATGTCCTTCCGACAGCCCGGCAGCACGTGACTTGCACTTACCAAGTTACTTCTCCATCTTGACGAAAGCCGTGTGAGGAGAGATGTCAAAACGTATCAAATGAGGTAGAATGCAGCTGTCCTCGTGGCAGAAGAAGAAATACAAAGTATTCGGCTCCGCTCCTCAGCCTCCGTGAGAGGCCAGTTTTGCCTTTTCTGAATTTCCGGTCTTTTCCCAGCCCAGGCCCTGCCGCCCGTGACCTACAGGTGCCCACGTGGCCACTGCTCCCGGGAGAGTCCGCCGCTGCCGGGGGTCCGCACCTGCCCGCGTGCCCTCGGGTGCTCCGCACGCCTGTCTGTGTCCTCTCCAAACGCCCACGGTCTCGGTCTTGGGCCGGCGAGGAGGGTGTGCAGAGCACAGCGGAGCCGGCCCTGGGCGGAGCCGGGTGGGGGAATTAGCTCCCGCCGCAGCCCAGCACCCGATACGGAACAATCGTGTGGAAGGGATTGGCCTTGACTTCTGAGCTCCCCCCGCCACGTGGGTTGACCTGGCACATTCTCCAAGTGCAGCAAGGTTGGGACACGACGTGTCAGTTTGAGGGAGGGACGTGTAGCAGGACACCTTCAGGACAGCTGTTTCCTGGCTCTTCCCTCTCCCCAGGGGTGACAGTGTTCCAGGAAAGTCACTCTGGACTTCAGACAGGGAGCTCAGAAAGGGGACGTCCTGGTTTATTGCTTGTGCTGCGGGGAGTGTAACCCAGGGCTTAAGGTCAGGACTGACAGAGCGTTGAGCCACGCGGGACGAGGGGCTTGAGGAAGCCCCTACCCCTTGGGTCACCCCGATGGGCCCAGTCAGCCCTGCGGGGAGGAGTCTGAGCTCCCACCAGCTGGAGGGTTCAAGCCCTCCGGGAGGCCCTGACCCAGGGGGCCCTGACCCGCACCTGCCACTCAGCCTGCTGGAGCCAGGTGGGAGCGACTGCTGCCCCAGAGCCCGGGGGACCCTCGTCAGCCTGTCCCCTCCTTCTCTGCAGATGGTCTAAGGGGACGAATCCACCAACGTTCCATGCCCACTGAGCTCTGTCCAGGCCCTGGGTCGCTGCTCAGAGGCAGGTGGTGTTCAAGCGCGTTTCTGGGGGCGGAGCTGAGAGCTCAGCCTGCCTGCCGCCCCGCCCGCTGCCCACGAGAACTGTCTCTGCCCGAAAGGAAGCTGGAGGCCAGAGGCCAGACAGGACCGCCCACGGGGGGGGGGGGGGATCACCCTCCTGTCCTCGTGGGGGGTGGGGGTGGGGCTTGTCCTCCTGTCCCCCTTGGGGGGGCTGTCCTCCTGGGGGGACAGTCCTCCTGTCCTCCTGGGGGGCCATCCTTCTGGGGCAGCTGGCCTGAGACCTGGAATCAGGCCACTGCTGAGCCGCCCCTGACCGAGCTTCCCAGGCTCTGCCCAGCTGGCCTTGCCCTTTGGGAAGCAGTGGGGACACCCAGCAGGTCCCCCCTCAGGAGGGGCTCTCAGGAGGGAGGGAGTCCGTCTAGAGTGCTTCTCACTTCCGCAGGAGCATCTTCCAGGCGATTCTACAAGGAGGGCTTAGCCCTAGGACCTCTGAGCCTCTGGAGGGTCCTAGAGATGAAGAACCAAGGGCTCCCAAACCGTGTCCACTCTGCAGGGCTGCCTGCCTGTGACAGTCGGGGACAGTGTCCCGTTCACCTTACAAAGCTGTTTCCGCAGACTCTCCCCAGGCTGCACTCCCCACTGCCCCACGGGTCTGGTGGGGCCATTGGTGCTGCCCCCACGACAGACAGCGGGGACCTAAGACTGTTCTAGGCCAGCCCTTGCCTGGTCTGGGCTCCTCTCCCGATACTTGGTAATAATTATTCGAAGCTTAGGGAGGGGAGGGAAAGAACCTCACACCCCACCAGATGGATCCCAGCCCAAGTCAGCAGCACAAGCAGCAGGCCTCGGGGATAAAACGGACCCTTCTGTGTTCGAAGTGGCTCCAACTCTGTGCTCCCTCGATGGAGAAGTGACAGGGGAGCCTCGGTTCTGAGGCCTGGAGTGTTTGAGGCGGCGGCCTGGGCCCTCAGGTGTGCACACCTGGGCACCTGGCCCCGACATCCCCGGGAAGAGCTCAGTGACCTTGCTCTGGCTGCAGGCCCAGCGCGTTTACCGAGAGCCAACTTGCTAGAACAGCATCAATCGCTCTCCTTCTGATGTTTCCGGGGCCTTCCTGCAGCCCCTCAGTGACTCTCTGACCACCTCCTAAAGTTCGGGGCCCCCAGCCTCCCTGTGCCCGGCCCCTGCCTCGTCACCGCCACTGGGTGCCTAATACCTGTTTGCTGAGCGCGTGAAGGACAGCAGTGCAAGGATGTGCAAGCTCCGGCTTGCGGAGAGGAGGAGGGAGCGCGGGAGAGGAGGCGGGCCGCGAGGTGGTCCCGGGCTCCTGGAGTCCCTGGCGGGGCCCCACCGCCCCTTCCCAAGAGGGCCCGCTCCTGTCCTGTCCGTTCGCAGGCTGGATCTCCACGCAGGACCCGGTTTGAAGACAGGGCCTCCCGCGAAATAAAGAAGAACAATGGAACTGCCGGCTCACTGCGTCGAGCGCCTGAAACCAGTAGCGTATGTTCACTAGCGCGCAACTGAAATAAAAGTTTCAGAAAGAGAGCAGAGACAATGACAATAGTACGAGTAACGTCTGAAACTTCACCAGCCTGAACAGCCCACTGGGACCTTGCTGCACACACGGGGAGCCGCGGCACAACCTGAAAGTGCCAGAGCCAACAGCAGGTGCCGGCCTTGCCGAGACGCGCGGCAACATTCGGCGGCGTCCCTGGTAATTCGCTCAGGATGTCACAACGCACACTAATGAGTGCAAAAGAGAACAGCCCCTCAGCTCTGGCGGCACCCACATCCCGTGGCAGGGAAAGAAAGACTCTCACCTCGGGCCCACAGGGAGCCCATCCTGCCGGGATTCCGCAATGGAGAGCCGGGGTGGGGGGGGGCACCAGAGGAGCCAGCTGTCCTGGTGGGGCCTCTGTCTCCCGTCCCAGGGGGGAGGGGACTGGTGTCCCCAGTGCCGTCTGTCCTGTGGATGTTTGTCCTGAGAGGAGACAACGCCTGGCTGAAACATGAACGTCCGTGGACTGAGCGGGCTCGGAGACATGGTTGACGTCTGCACCAGCTGCCCCACCGACGACGTCCTTTTTCTGTTCCGGAACCCGTCCCAGGAGCTCCCGTGGCCTGGCGAGGAGAACTGGTCAACGGGTTCCTCGGTTTGGGCTTTTCTCCTGTGTCCTCATGGCCAGAGTCATTTCTGTCCCCGCTGTAGGACTCCCCACAGTGGGGTGCCCTCCCACAGCCCCTCCCAGGGACAAGGTGGCAGCTGTGTCATTACCGTGACGTGGACCTTGGTCCCCGGGCTAGGGCAGTGTCCACCAGGTTTCTCCTCATTTTTCAGAAGTGCCCTGGGGGAGGGTCTCCGGGGCTCCGTGAGCATCGCGTTGCCCTGGGGGAGGGTCTCCGGGGCTCTGTGAACATCGCATTGCCCTGGGGGAGGGTCTCCGGGGCTCTGTGAACATCGCATTGCCCTGGGGGAGGGTCTCCGGGGCTCTGTGAACATCGCGTTGCCCTGGGGGAGGGTCTCCGGGGCTCCGCGAGCATCGCGTTGCCCTGGGGGAGGGTCTCCGGGGCTCCGCGAGCATTGCGTTGCCCTGGGGGAGGGTCTCCGGGGCTCTGTGAACATCGCATTGCCCTGGGGGAGGGTCTCCGGGGCTCTGTGAACATCGCATTGCCCTGGGGGAGGGTCTCCGGAGCTCCGCGAGCATCGCGTTGCCCTGGGGGAGGGTCTCCGGGGCTCTGTGAACATCGCATTGCCCTGGGGGAGGGTCTCCGGGGCTCTGTGAACATCGCATTGCCCTGGGGGAGGGTCTCCGGGGCTCTGTGAACATCGCATTGCCCTGGGGGAGGGTCTCCGGGGCTCTGTGAACATCGCATTGCCCTGGGGGAGGGTCTCCGGGGCTCTGTGAACATCGCATTGCCCTGGGGGAGGGTCTCCGGGGCTCTGTGAACATCGCGTTGCCCTGGGGGAGGGTCTCCGGGGCTCCGCGAGCATCGCGTTGCCCTGGGGGAGGGTCTCCGGGGCTCTGTGAACATCGCATTGCCCTGGGGGAGGGTCTCCGGGGCTCTGTGAACATCGCGTTGCCCTGGGGGAGGGTCTCCGGGGCTCTGTGAACATCGCATTGCCCTGGGGGAGGGTCTCCGGGGCTCTGTGAACATCGCATTGCCCTGGGGGAGGGTCTCCGGGGCTCTGTGAACATCGCATTGCCCTGGGGGAGGGTCTCCGGAGCTCCGCGAGCATCGCGTTGCCCTGGGGGAGGGTCTCCGGGGCTCTGTGAACATCGCATTGCCCTGGGGGAGGGTCTCCGGGGCTCTGTGAACATCGCATTGCCCTGGGGGAGGGTCTCCGGGGCTCTGTGAACATCGCATTGCCCTGGGGGAGGGTCTCCGGGGCTCCGTGAACATCGCATTGCCCTGGGGGAGGGTCTCCGGAGCTCCGCGAGCATCGCATTGCCCTGGGGGAGGGTCTCCGGGGCTCCGTGAACATCGCATTGCCCTGGGGGAGGGTCTCCGGGGCTCTGTGAACATCGCATTGCCCTGGGGGAGGGTCTCCGGGGCTCTGTGAACATCGTGTTGCTCATCATACTTCGGTTGATTTTAGCACCAGTGACGAGGTTTATCTGCAGCCCCTCCCACTGCGGGTCTCGCCAAATGGCGGGGCCCTGTAGCCACAGCCACCTGCCAGAGGAGCCTGTTCGCAGCAGCGGCCTCCGTGGGGTCCCTGCCATGCAGTCACGGCCCGCAGTCCCCTGTGCCTGGACCCTGTGGCGGGGATCTAGGGGCACATTGTCCCAGCACCTCACATGCTAGATGGACACCTGGGAGGGCCTCAGAAATAACATCCGAGGGGATGAGCGCATGGTTTTATTTGCTCGGAACGTGGAAATCTAGCATTGGACCGCCTCTGCCCGAGCTACGCGGATGAGGTTCTTAAATTCTTCTTTTTCAGCCCGTTCTACATTGGAAAGTAGCTTGTGTGAAAAGCCACGCGTATCCATCTTGCAAGATCTCCAGGACGTCAGGCCAGGACGTCAGAGCCAAAAGTAGGCTCCGGTGCATTTCTGTGCTGGGTGGAGGGCTGCATGAGCACCCACACCAGCTGCTGGCAAGAGCGGGTGGGTGACCGTGAGGACCGCTCTTTGTGAAGAAGCTAAAGATAAAATGATGCACAAAGTGCACTCACATTGCCCACCCCTCCCCCCGAGGCAGGCTTTCGGGTGTGGGAAGAGCGCCTTATGGAATGTCACAGAGATCCAGAAAGTCAAGGACGTCCCAGAAACCAACAAGGAACCTGTGTGATGATAGTGCTGGCTACTTAGCGGGCAGTCAGGAGGGTCCAGGTCAGACCTCTGACACGGAGAAGAGGGGGCAACCCACAGCCGGCCATTCTGGAGGAGGGAGAAGGTCTTGGAGGAAGAAGAAGGTCCTGGAGGAGGGAGAAGGTCCTGGGGGGGGGCGCATCGTGGAAGAGGGAGAAGGTCCTGGGGGGGCATCGTGGAAGAGGGAGAAGGTCCTGGGGGGGCATCGTGGAAGAGGGAGAAGGTCCTGGGGGGGCATCGTGGAAGAGGGAGAAGGTCCTGGGGGGGCATCGTGGAAGAGGGAGAAGGTCCTGGGATGGGGCATCCTAGAGGAGTGAGGAGGTCCTGGAGGAGGGAGAAGGTCCTGGGGGGGGCATCATGGAGGAGGGAGAAGGTTCTGGGAGGGGTGTCCTGGATGATTGAGGAGGTTCTGAAGGAGGGAGAAAGTCCTGGGGGGGGGGGGGCATCGTGTAGGAGGGAGAAGGTCCGGGGGGGGGGGGGGCCGTCCTGGAGGAGGGAGAAGGTCCTGGAGGAGGAAACTGGCCCTAGTCCCAGAACCACCTGCTGTTGAGAAACACAGACTGGGCCCGGGTGCCTTGCTCAGGAGTGATCTTTCTTTGCAAAGAATATTCAAGGAGAAAAGACAATTCGATGACCATGGCACACAGTACACAGGACATAACCATAGGCTTTTTATTCAGTGTTCTTAAAAATATGTTATTTGAAGTATATTAAAGAGATGAAACGCTAAGTGCGCTGAACACAACATAAATCATAGATGTATGACTTACATATGTATGTGTATATATTTAGCAGTGGTTTTCCATTTCAGCAACAGAAAAAGGTATAAATATGAAACCCACACGCATATGAACTTAAATTTTGTTTGCATATATTACACTATAAATACATATGCTCGTGTTGAAGAGGGACGGAATGCCTGGACCCAGCCCGCACGCAGCTCCTCCCTAACTGTCCACATCGGTCTCCTGCTCCGGGTTTGAGGGAGATCCTGACCAGACTGTCTCCGTCCCATCGTCTGCGTGAGTGATGGGTGGGGAGACCAGGGGAGTGGGCTTTGTGTTGCGCCCTATCCTGAAATCTGATCCCGCTCGTAGAGCCCCGGAAAACGCCAGGGACAGGCCTTTCACGGGGCTGGTGGGAGCCGGGGGAGCGGGGCCCTGGTTCAGAGGGAGCAGGAATGCCTTCACCGCCTCTGAAGGACCCCCTCGCTCTCACAGGCACCGATCTTGCTGCCTGAGGAACACAGGTGATGGCCCAGCAACGGGAGGCCTGGGTTCAGTGCCGTCATCTGGGCTGTGGCTCCAGCTCCAAGCCCTGACCTTGGCTCACTGTCCACAGGGCAGGAACAAGAGGCTTCAAACAGATGCGCACAGAGGAAATGTTAGGGGAACAGAAGCAGGCTGGTGGGGACCAGCCAGAGCCTAGCTGATGCGGACAGCCCGACAGGCCAGTCTGTCCCAGACGCTGAGAGCAAATGGGGGTCTGTCCGGTACCTTGGACTCAAAGGTAAAGCCTAGCTCCCGGGTGTCTGCCAACCTGACCCCACCACTCGGCAAGGATGTGGCTTACTGGGGCTCCGATACCCCGCATATCCCCCGTCTCCTGGAAAGGCCCCAGGACTTTGCATGGCTGACAGCAGAGGGAGAGATGCTAAGACACAGGCCCACCGGCTCCGGCGTCGTCCCCTGCAGCCCGTGCGAGCCCCTCGCGGAGGGTGTCCACCTGCCGTGGCTGCTCTGTGGGAAGGTGGCTCGAGACCTGGGGGGGTGGGGGCCACACAGGCAGGGCTGGGGGGGGGGATCTGAGTGGCCTGGACCTTCTGTTATTTAAGTCGGGCAGAAACCGGGAACCCTACGGTCCTGGCTGCCAACAGCGCCTCTCACTTGGGACATTGATCTGTCCTATTTATAGCGAGACGTGTGTGTGTGCACGCGTGCGCGTGCGCACGCAAAGCCCTCTCGGGCAGGAACCACCTGCCAACACAGAATTCTATACGTTCAGCTCAGCTCAACACATGTTCATTGAATATCTGCTTGGAATCAGCCTCTCGGCTAGGAGCCACGGACACAAAGAAAGGCCAATGTCTGCCTTTAAAGAGATCACCTCCACACAGGAAGGGCGTCTGAGCACCATGTTCTGACACTACACATGGGCTTGGACACCTGCAGGCCCGCAGGGGGCCACTGAGCCATCAACCGAAAACCAGCTTTGACCACTTTGGGCAAAGGGCCATCACCTGGCTCTTGCCCTCGCGGAATTGCCGAAACCTTGGACCACACAGGTGGGAGGCAGGGGGAGTGGCAGCCACAGCCGAACGCAGGCGCGCCATGCCGCCTCCCCCTGCACGGGGCCTGCTGTCCGGCCTCCCCGCGCCAGGCCCCGCCCGCCGGAGGAGCAGTCTGTCTCCTGCGTCTGTCTGGGCTTCTGCTTGCAGCCCACCCGCCCAGGACCCAGTGGGGAGTCCCCGGGCCAGGGAAGTCGTGGTGGCAGCTCCCAGCGAGGAACACGGTCTGCTGGAGAATCAATTCTCAGAGGCAGGTGCTGGCCCTACGAGAAAGGGGTGTTTAGGGCAAGAAAAACTACCCATGGTTACTCCACTAGGCCTGGGGCCAGACGGGGAGGTCAGAACAGCGGTCAGCCTGTCACCCACTCTGGGACCCTCCAGATGCCAGTGGGAGGGGGTCTGCACTCAGGACACAAGGACGCTGGAGGGCTGGGAGGGTCACCGCATCCAGCCTGGGGCGCGAACAGGCCGGGACGCTGCACGCCGCACACGGGTGCCCTCGTTAGAAGCTTCTGGCTTCGACTTCCAGCCAATTGCTAAATTGAAGGGCCCCGTGGACAACGGTGGGCCCGCCAGCCAGCTGTGTCCACTCTGGTCTCGAAAGACCGCCTCGTGCCAAGTCCCGCCTCCCGCGTCAGAACCTCGTCGGTGACGGGAGGGTCTACATCTCTGCTAAGCGCAGACGTCCAGCGCTTTCGGCAATGAAACGGGGCTGCTTCTCACTCGTTCGTACATTTAACAAACGGTTATCTGGCGATGGTTGCTGGACACACGGCCGGGCGTGAGGAGGACTTGTCCCCAGAAGATGTCGTGTTGGGACCCAGAGGCCACTTACCACACAGCAGGCGAGGCCGGGGAGGGCGGGGTGCAGAGGCGGCTGGCCTCAACCTCGTGCTTCTGCGTCAGCGTCCTGGAGTGACCCCGCATCCCGCGTCCCGGCCCCTGGCAGCCAGCCTCCGGCGGGGCAGGCCCACCCCTCGGTGGCTTCTGCTGGGAACTGTGTCCTCGTGACTGCATCCGGGTGAAAAGACACCCCAAGGCGTGCACCCAGCGCCGCGGGGCTTCTTCCGCAGGATTCTGACAAAATCCCCTCCTTGGCTGTGAGCCCAGTCGGCCAGCAGCACGGCAGAGGGGGGCTGGGGGGCCAGACGTTCAAGTGGAACTTTGTGATGGAATTGATTTGGAGTCTGGTTTTGAATGTTAGACCTGAGCGCCCGGATGGAAGAGCTCAGCAAAGCCCACAAGAGGGGCGCGCTGTGTGTCGGGGCTGAGCGCCCGAGGGGCACGTCCTCTCTAACGCGGAGGGAGGGCCGGACGGATGGTCCCTCCCTCCGGGAGCTCCTGGAGTCTGGGGCGCAGAGCCCCCCGGGACCGCTCCCTGTCACTGGGGGGGGGGGTGCGCCGGTCCTGAGGGAGGAAGGCCTGGCCCCCCTCATGGCGCCAAAGGTCAGGCCGCCAGCTGCCACCCGTGACCTTTTCAGGGCCGCTCGTCCAGACTCCGTGGCCCCGGAGCTGCCCCACTCGGGCCTAGGAGCTGACCAGTGAACCTGTGAGCTCCGACCGTTTTTCTAGGAAGTGACCAAGTCACTCGTGGAAACTTCACCTGGGAGCGGGTGGTGCTGGGGGCGGGGGGGGCCTTCTGGGTGCTGGAAGGCGCCCCACGATCGCGGGCAAGGGTGTGTGTGCGTCTGCGGTGTGAGCCATCCCGCCTGGGCCCAGTTTCCACCAGAAAATGTAGGACAGCGGTTAGGGATTGATCAGGCTTGTTCTTTACTATTTATGTCCTGGTAAGTTTATGAAAGTTAATTTTTAATAACGGCTGTTCAACAACCGCCTTGCTCCCATGCTGGCCCAGCAGCCCCGGGCCCCCGCTGCTCGAAGGCGCCTGCACGCGCCCCAGACAGATATTAATAAGCAAAGGTTCTCCATCAATGTAGCCCCGTTGCCCGTCCTGTGAGCGGCTGGCCTCTTCACAGCCTCTTCCGAACCTGCCTTCTTCCGAGAGAAGCGAACACGTGATGTAGGGGGCAGACGGTAGAGACCGGGAGCTGGGACCGCTGAGGAGCCGCCTGGGCATCTTGGGACGTGCAGACCTGCAGTCTGTGGTCCGGGGCAGGGTCTGGGTTCTGGAAGGTCCAGCCGGCTCAGGGTGCAGGTGCCCGGCTCAGAGCCGCGGCAGCCCTTTGTTCTGGACGCGCACCGGAGGCCCCAGAGGCCCATAGCGGCCGCCGCTCTCTTCCCAGCTAGTCAGACAGGCTCCCCCGCCCGCCCCTCCCCTTTCTCATCCACCCTCACTGGTGTGCCCGCACGGCCTCCCCCTGCCTATCTCATCACTGTGCCTGCAGGGCCTCCCCCCTGCCCATCTCATCACTGTGCCTGCATGGCCTCCCCCTGCCCATCTCATCACTGTGCCTGCATGGCCTCCCCCTGCCCATCTCATCACTGTGCCTGCAGGGCCTCCCCCCTGCCCATCTCACCCAAGTGCCTGCAGGGCCTCCCCCTGCCCATCTCATCACTATGCCTGCACGGCCTCCCCCTGCCCATCTCATCACTGTGCCTGCAGGGCCTCCCCCCTGCCCATCTCATCACTGTGCCTGCACGGCCTCCCCCCTGCCCATCTCATCACTGTGCCTGCAGGGCCTCCCCCCTGCCCATCTCACCCAAGTGCCTGCAGGGCCTCCCCCTGCCCATCTCATCACTGTGCCTGCACGGCCTCCCCCCTGCCCATCTCATCACTGTGCCTGCAGGGCCTCCCCCCTGCCCATCTCATCACTGTGCCTGCATGGCCTCCCCCTGCCCATCTCATCACTGTGCCTGCAGGGCCTCCCCCCTGCCCATCTCACCCAAGTGCCTGCACGGCCTCCCCCTGCCCATCTCATCACTGTGCCTGCACGGCCTCCCCCTGCCCATCTCATCACTGTGCCTGCAGGGCCTCCCCCCTGCCCATCTCACCCAAGTGCCCGCACGGCCTCCCCCTGCCTATCTCATCACTGTGTCTGCAGGGCCTCCCCCCTGCCCATCTCATCACTGTGCCTGCAGGGCCTCCCCCCTGCCCATCTCATCACTGTGCCTGCACGGCCTCCCCCCTGCCCATCTCATCACTGTGCCTGCAGGGCCTCCCCCCTGCCCATCTCACCCAAGTGCCTGCAGGGCCTCCCCCTGCCCATCTCATCACTATGCCTGCACGGCCTCCCCCTGCCCATCTCATCACTGTGCCTGCAGGGCCTCCCCCCTGCCCATCTCATCACTGTGCCTGCAGGGCCTCCCCCCTGCCCATCTCATCACTGTGCCTGCACGGCCTCCCCCCTGCCCATCTCACCCAAGTGCCTGCAGGGCCTCCCCCTGCCCATCTCATCACTGTGCCTGCAGGGCCTCCCCCCTGCCCATCTCACCCAAGTGCCTGCAGGGCCTCCCCCTGCCCATCTCACCCAAGTGCCTGCAGGGCCTCCCCCTGCCCATCTCATCACTGTGCCTGCAGGGCCTCCCCCCTGCCCATCTCATCACTGTGCCTGCACGGCCTCCCCCCTGCCCATCTCATCACTGTGCCTGCACGGCCTCCCCCCTGCCCATCTCACCCAAGTGCCTGCAGGGCCTCCCCCTGCCCATCTCATCACTGTGCCTGCAGGGCCTCCCCCCTGCCCATCTCACCCAAGTGCCTGCAGGGCCTCCCCCTGCCCATCTCATCACTGTGCCTGCAGGGCCTCCCCCCTGCCCATCTCATCACTGTGCCTGCACGGCCTCCCCCCTGCCCATCTCATCACTGTGCCTTCACGGCCTCCCCCCTGCCCATCTCATCACTGTGCCTGCACGGCCTCCCCCCTGCCCATCTCACCCAAGTGCCTGCACGGCCTCCCCCCTGCCCATCTCATCACTGTGCCTGCAGGGCCTCCCCCCTGCCCATCTCATCACTGTGCCTGCATGGCCTCCCCCTGCCCATCTCATCACTGTGCCTGCAGGGCCTCCCCCCTGCCCATCTCACCCAAGTGCCTGCACGGCCTCCCCCCTGCCCATCTCATCACTGTGCCTTCACGGCCTCCCCCCTGCCCATCTCATCACTGTGCCTGCAGGGCCTCCCCCCTGCCCATCTCATCACTGTGCCTGCACGGCCTCCCCCCTGCCCATCTCACCCAAGTGCCTGCACGGCCTCCCCCCTGCCCATCTCATCACTGTGCCTTCACGGCCTCCCCCCTGCCCATCTCACCCAAATGCCTGCACGGCCTCCCCCCTGCCCATCTCATCACTGTACCTGCAGGGCCTCCCCCCTGCCCATCTCACCCAAGTGCCTGCAGGGCCTCCCCCTGCCCATCTCATCACTGTGCCTGCAGGGCCTCCCCCCTGCCCATCTCATCACTGTGCCTGCAGGGCCTCCCCCTGCCCATCTCATCACTGTGCCTGCAGGGCCTCCCCCCTGCCCATCTCATCACTGTGCCTGCAGGGCCTCCCCCCTGCCCATCTCATCACTGTGCCTGCAGGGCCTCCCCCCTGCCCATCTCACCCAAGTGCCTGCACGGCCTCCCCCCTGCCCATCTCATCACTGTGCCTTCACGGCCTCCCCCTGCCCATCTCATCACTGTGCCTTCACGGCCTCCCCCCTGCCCATCTCATCACTGTGCCTGCACGGCCTCCCCCCTGCCCAGTGCAGACTCCCAGCGGTTTCCAGTGCACTCACCTGCACCCACACTAAACAAACCACAAAAATGATGGGGACCCTGTGTAAACAGGACATTTAGCTGCGTATCACACAGTGAACCACACAGACCCTGGTGCGCCAGCTCACAGACACTGTTGTCGTTCGGGTCTGTCGTCAACACTGTGACCTCGGCAAGCACAGAAATGCCACTGTGCCGCTGGGCACAGCTTGGGGACAGCAGTAAGTAGGCCTGAGTCCTGCTGGCCTTCTGGAATCAGCTCTCACAACACCACTGCCAGGCAAGTGGGTGGCCTGAGGGTTATCCAATTGGCCAACAGCTCTGCTTTCAGAACGCGACACAACACAACGCTGGGAACCGGAACTGCTTCGGGTCACCCGGCGGCTCAGTGGGTTAGGCGTCCGACTCTCGACCTCGGCTCGGGTCGTGATCTCATGGTCCGTGGGTTCAAGCCCCACGCCAGGCTCTGCACAGACAGTGCGGAGCCTGCTTGGGATTCTGTCTCCCTCTCTCTCAGAATAAATAAAGAGGAATGGAAAGGAAAGGAAAGGAAAGGGAAAACTAGAACTGCTTCAAGCTCCTTTTGCAAAGGAAACAACCTTCTCTGGCCCAGCTCCACGGCACTGATGACGGGCCCTGGGTCTGGAGCTCAAATGTCCCCTCCCGGGGGAAGCTTCTCTTCAGTGAGCTGCCCCGGTGGGCGGCCCTGGGGCCCACAGGCTCTCTGCCTGACTGAACACTTAGCTTTTTGGGCCACACAGCTCGTGACGGGCTGCCCTGCGGCCGAGGTGAGAGGTGCTTGGTCAGCAGGGAGGAACCCGGTACCCACATCCTTCCGTCTCCTGGGGGCAGAGCCGCACCCAGGACCCGCGATCCCCGATTCCCGTATTTTAGCTAAAAGATGAGCGGAAGTCTCATCCCTGAGAGCGAGGGACCGTCCGATCTCCCGGTGCACGGAGGACCGGCCCCCCGCCCCCACCATCGAGCTCTGTGCCTCGTCGTGCGGTGTGGACCCTGGCACACGTGTTGTCACGGAGACCGTGGCTCTGCAAGGGTCAAATTGTGCGGTGGTTGTATTTGGAAGGAGTGCCGGGCACCAGCTCACCCTGAGGAAACTGCCCTTCTGGCCCTGTTTCGCGACGACGTTTTTCTTCCGAGACCTGGCATTTTATTACTCTTGAACGGCTGTGCGTTTCCTTCTAAAATCCAAATTTTCAGTTTTAGAACTTGGCCGGAGCTCAATTTGAGAAAAAAGAAAACAGCTTTTTTTTAAGAGAAAAGAAAAATTTTAAGCTAGCAGCATTTGGCGTTTTTTGTTTTTGTTTTTGTTTTTTTCCAACAGGAACTGTTTCTCTCATGGCTCTGCAGTCTTAAGAGTTCCCGCGAGCGGGGTCCGGGGGGCCCCGGGGGGCCTCCCATCGCTGTGCTGTGCCCTGCTGGAGGAGCTGTGGGGCATCGTTTTATTTTTGGTCCTGGTAATCTCTGGCTCGTAGGTGTTGAGGGAAGGGGAATTTTCCAGTCGTTCCAGTCGTTCCGTACAGGAACCTAGGTGAGCAGGAAACCGTTCAAACACGGGCCTCTGCCTTTCCGGCCTCTGTGACACCATGACTGTTCCCTAAACAGCATTTCCAGAACCGCGTGTTGACCCAGGAATTAGCCCGTTCCCTGTGTGCCACGGGTCGCCCCCCCCCCCACCCCGGTGCCACAGACCCCAAAGGTGGGACGGTCCCTCCTTCGGCGGCTAAACCTGCCCAGCGGATGCCTGGCCCGGGATGGGTCCTGCAGAAACCCCCGTCAGGAGAGGAAATGAGCAGACAGATGAAGCTCTCACGGCCACTCTGAGCAAAAGGCTTCCCCAGAGTCTCCCTTTTCAAAACACGGTCATGTCCTGGAGTCACTCTGGGAGCTGGACTTCCAACCCAGCAGGGGGCCCCCGCGGCCCCTTCTCCGGTGCCCGTGCTCACAGCAAGGTCGCGAGGAGCACGCGGCCACCCCGTCCGGAGCTCACAACTGGGGCGCCCGGCCGGCTCACCCGCAGAGTGTGCGATTCTGGATCTCAGGGTCGGGAGTTCAAGCCCCACGCTGGGCATGAAGACTACTTAAAAAAAAAAACAAAAAACAAAAAAGCCTGTCGATACTGACCACTGTCTCACTATCAAACAAGTAAAAGTTTATGCCCAGTGCTCTTGCCAGTGGCCGGGGAAGAGTTTTACTCAAGATCCCTCACCTGGTAATCATGTCCCGCCCTCTGTAGTCAGGGTGAAAGGCACGCATCTGGGGAGGGGGAACGGAAGCAGGGGGGGGGAGAGTCCGCCCATGACATCACAGGGGACAGGTGGCACACGGGAGGGGGGCCGTAGCCCGTCCCCGGGATCACCGGCCCAGGTAGTCCTCAGCGCAGGGGGAGACGCGGGCCCGGCACCCGAGAGGCACCCGGTCCATCCTCTCTGTGAAGGTCCAGAGCGGCCCTAAGACGGTCACCCCAGCACTCCGTCCTGCAAGTGTGGCCTCCCCACTGGACACAGCCCTCCGGGCCGCTGGCTCTGTCCCATCGTGCTGTGAAACGACCCTTCTCACTTCTATCCATATACAGAGCCCACCCCTGGGTCTGCCCCTCAGACGTCCGCGCAGGAAGGGCTGCAAGGTGGCGGCGAGATGGGGAAAGGATGAGGTAAGTGTGCCAGCACCACGACTGGGGACAGCCCCACGAGCCCTTTTCATTAAGTGACATGCCTCCACACAGGCAGGACCGAGGCCAGCTGAGAACCTGGGGGCACCTTCTGCGTAAGGCCGTCCTCACTTCTGACACCCCTGAAGACCACCCTTGGATGGGATGAGAGTCCACAGAAAGCTGTCACGCTCAGGATTACAGCTCATCCTGGGAAGGACGGACGGCCACCGCCGAGGGGAGCCCAGGGCCGCTGCATCTGGGCAGGGTCACTGTCCCACACCTGTGTGGTGGCAGTGCGGGGCCCTCCACCCAGGGAAGCTCCCACAGCCCCGGTGCCCACAGTTCTGTGCGGCACGGTCCCAGAGGCACTACCGATTGCCTGATTCTGATTGAGGACCGGGGGCTGAGTCTGTGTCTGCACCCAGCTAAGAACATTCTAGAAATTCCGCTTTCGAGGGCTGGCGTAATGAAAACAATAGTTTCCGTTTTGCTTTGTTCCCTGTGGAATGTGCTTTCGCAGCCCACCTGGGCCAAAGCACAGCGTCCAACAAGGAGGTAATGATAGCGAGACAGTGAAACATCTAACCCCAAATCAAATCGTCTGTCTTGCTCACGCTGGCTCAGACACCAGAGGCAACCGACGCAGAAAGGGCTCCCAGCTAGGTCTCGGCTCCTTGGCCGCTCGTCACCGGTAAACTGTGGCACACAATGGGAGAAGGGACACAGTACGTGCCCGATGGCACAGAACTTTGTAAGGTTATGACAGAAAAGGCCGACAAGGCCATTGGAAGTCATCAGAGCGTCAGAAAGATGTGGAGATCCAGAGCCAGATAAGTCTGCAAATAGGTTAGAGCAGAGTCGGCAAACTGGGTAAGAGCGAGGTCCGGAAAGAGGAAGGCCTAGGGCCGGGGCGGGTACAAGAGAGTGAGCGGAGAGCCACGCTTCCAGCAAATGGACCTCCCTCCCTTCCCTTGGTGTCACCCAAACACAAGAATTTGGAATGCGGCCGGCACTCCGTCACTTCTTATGGAACTCAGTGCCATCACTTCATTCCTCTACAGAACTTTCTGCCCCCGCCAAGTGCCACTGTCCCCGGGATTGGGGGTGACAGACGTGGGCCCACGTGGAGGAAAGAGACACCGAACCAACACCAGCGTGTAGCAAAGGGACGTGCGTCATGACGGCGTGAGTGCCTGCACAGCCCCATCTGCCCCATCACACCCGCCCACCTCTACCGTCACACCTGTCTAGCTGCCCTACCCCACCTGCCTTTCTGAATATCACACCTGACACCTGTGTGTGGGTCTCTTTCCCCTTAAGATCAGAAGCTGCTCCGTGGCAGGAATTTTTGCATCCCAAGCGCCTGGCCCATACCTTGCAGTGAGAGGGTAATTAAGGAAAGTTCTGGAATGAGGAGACATTATTTTACAGTAACAGGAAACTCAACTGACAACCCTGTGTTCGGGCATATCGATACGGGTTTCAACCAGTCAGTTCAATATGAAATGTGGGCGCGCCCAGGGAAGCTGGTTGACTGCGTTCTGAGCGCCGCGTCGATAAAGGGCGCGGCGTCCTACGGGCGATGCAAGGAAAGCCAAGACGAGCGGACGATGCCGGGTCCCCTCACACAGCGTCTACGCCGTCCGGGGAACGAGTTGCTTCGGGACTACCTTGGTCGGAATCTATCGTACTGTGTGCTCTTTCTCTGACAGGAGCCTCGGCGCTAATCCTATACTAATTTTAAATGCTGGCTCAGCTCTGGACCCCACAACGAGAGGGCGGACTCGGGATGACTCAGCCCGCAGCCGCGCGCAGGAGTAAAGTGCTGGCAGGTTCCCCCCATGAAAATCTGCTAACGGAACTGGAATGATTTAGCTGGAGAAGGGAGAAGACGGGCCGAATCCATCACCCATAACGCGTCTATCTTTAGCTCCTGCGACTCCCACTTTGGGGGTTGTGGCTTCGGGGCCCATGGGAGCACTGGCTGGCCGGGGCCAGGGGGCCGCCTGGTACGTGGGGAGGGGCCGCTCCCGACTCGGCCGCACACTCCGCCATCGTTTCCTCCTCTGTTTGTGGGCGGGGTCACATCTTCCTTCAGTGCGATGAGTAGTCAGGCCTGAAACAGGTACAGAAAACCAGGGGCTTGCTTCTCTGTGCTTCCAGATTGGATCTGAGACGTTATTGAACGTTCCGCTCCCACAAATGCAGCAGCACCGGATGACCTCTGAGATCAAGTCCAAGTGGCAAAACCTCATTTCAGCTCTAAAATACAGCGGTCTTCTTTATCCTAACAGAGAATTCGGGGTGTGGACGTCGTATAACACAATAGTTCTCCAGTGGGGTTCTCTGCCCCCACCCCCGGGAACATTCGGCAACATCTGGATGGTCTTGGTTACATATGGGGGGGGGGGGCACTGGCATCTTATGGGCGGGGGCTGGGGACGCCGAACATCTGGTGAGACACAGGACCCCCCATAGTGATCCACCGGGGAGTCGAGGGAGCCAAGGTGGAGAGGCCCGGCTGTCCGGTGTTTCTCTGCTCTGCGCGGTCCCTCTCCTCACCCTCTCCCAGAGCTGTTCCCCCCTGGGGACCCGCGGCCCTGGTCCTCCCTTCCCCACCCTCCCAGCCTGATCTGCCGGGGAGTTCATGGACACCAAGATAACCACGCTGGGACAGAAACGAGACCTGAGCTAGACCGTTGGGACCCCTCCCGGGAATGCTGCCAGAACGTCTCTGCACGGGAGGCTGGAAGACAAAGCCTCCTGCGTTGGGGCCTCCGCCCGCGTGTGGCACCTGCTGAGAACAGACAGGACAGGACGGCAGGGCCCAGACCAGCAGGAGAAGAAACACGGGCCCCATGACATCATCTGAATGCTAAATTCGGGATGGCCTGAGGCTGAGCTCTTAGCCCTGAGAAGGGGGTTGCAGGGCTGAGTCCTCTGGAGGCTGAACCAGCTTGAGAACATTTCTCGTGTCCAACCGAAGTTCTGGTTAATACATTTACTGATGGCATAGTGTTTCTAGTAAAGGGGCAACCATGTAAATAAATATAAAACCCTTCACTCTTTAATAGCACACTAGAGGAATGGGGAGCGTTTTTGCAAAGCCTGCAACTCTTCCTTTGACTTGAAGTTGAAAATGTCAGAAAACACCAGAATTACCTTTCTTTCTTTCCTTTTTTAATGTGAAGCAGTTTAATAAATTAGGATTTTTTCCCTATTTAACTGTCATTTGCTCCAATGTTCTATGGTTAAAAATGACACTTTACAGGGGCGCCTGGGGGGCTCAGGCGGTTAAGCGTCCGACTTCAGCTCAGGTCATGATCTCACAGTCCGTGAGTTCGAGCCCCGCGTCAGGCTCTGTGCTGACAGCTAGAAGTCTGGACCCTGCTTCGGATTCTGTGGCTCCCTCTCTCTCTGCTCCTCCCCATTCACACTCTGTCTCAAAAATAAACATTAAAAAAATCTTTTTAAACAGCACTTTACATTCCCGGTATTTTACCAAATTGTTTGCAAAACACTAAGTCCTTCCAGCACAAGGACTTCCTCGATCAGTTGATAGAGTTTACGGGTTACAGGTCAGACGGGGCATTGTGACTGTCCTGTGACTGCGAGTGAAGCCGTGGGGTGGGGACGGGCCCTTATATACCGTCCGTTTCCCACCTGTTACCGTTATGAAAGTCCCACGGGTTCTTGACAGAAGACACGGGAAGTACAGAGAAGCACGAAGTGCTCAGATCTGCAGGCGAGGCGCACGGCGAGCTCTGTGCGACGCCGTCCTCCGAACCTCCGCGTCCTCCGGCACCTGCCCCGCAAGCGGGACCCCCGAGGCGGCCTGACCGGAGACCGCTTCGCATCGCATTTGGCAGATTTTAACCCAGAGGCAGTGTAACACCGCCCCCTGCACCTGTCGTGGCGCCAGGGTCGTGCAACATCACGAGGCGTTTGTGGCAATAGTGTTCTGTGCAGCATCTCTGTCCACGTCCCCCACCGCGACCCACGAGGCCAGGCCGAGCTTGGTGGCTCCCCATTTTCCCACTTTGCAATATTATGAATACAGCTCCTGTGAACATCCTGGGACCTAGACCCCTCCGTTCCAACCCCTTCCCATCTGGGACAGCGGAGAAGGGTACCTGTGCAGAGGGCATCCGACGGGAAGAGACATCGTCTCGAGGGAGCCTCAACGGCGTCTCCAAGTGCTTGTTGGTATTTTTACACCTTGTCACTTCCATTTCAGTCCCTTGGGAAGGAGCCGCCCTTGACCGCTCTCATCGGACAGACGACAGACTAAAAGCTGGGCGGAGGCCGCCAAGCCCAGCGGGGAGAAGCCAGAGCCTCTGCCCGCCAGGTGTGGCCTCCGGCCAGTGGGCCGGACGCCTCTCTCCTCCACGGAGCTCAGCTGGCCTCGTGGTCACCTCACAGCGCAGCAGGGCCGCGGCCTGCTGCGGAGGACCGTTGGGGACGCTTGTAGAAAGCTGCACTAAAGATCTGTTCGCTCTGAGAGGTAAAAACACAGCTACTCTGATGGACAGATATTTTAGTGATTTTCAGCGGAAAACAATGGCAAGGGCCCCACCCAACCATTAGACACTTGAGAATTCGGACCCCTGTCCACACAGGACACACAGCACAGAGGGGACAGATGGGCACCTGCCGGGGAGGCCCAGTCAAGGGACACCTGTGATTCAGACACTCCCTTGGTGCCCAGTGACCCTACGTTCAGGAATTACTCTTCCCCAGCAAAAGTCGTCCAGAGGCCGCGCCCAACCACACCGGTGCCGCACCGGAGCCCCAGGCCGTGTCTGTGCCTGGACCCCCACCCCCAAGGAGCCCCAGTTCCCCCTCCACCCCACCCCTCCACCCCACAAAGATCCCGGGCCCCCCTCCACCCCACCCCTCTGCACACCCTCCAAGGAGCCCCAGGACCCGCTCCACCCCACCCCTCCAGCCCACAAAGAACCCAGGCCCCCCTCCACCTCACCCCTCCACACACCCCCCAAGGAGCCCCAGTTCCCCCTCCACCCCACAAAGAACCCGGGCCCCCCTCCACCCCACCCCTCTGCACACCCCCCAAGGAGCCCCGGGTCCCCCTCCACCCCACCCCTCCACACCCCCCCCACAAGGAGCCCCAGGACCCGCTCCACCCCACCCCTCCAGCCCACAAAGAACCCAGGCCCCCCTCCACCTCACCCCTCCACACACCCCCCAAGGAGCCCCGGGTCCCCCTCCACCCCACGCCTCCACACACCCCCCAAGGAGCCCTGGGCCCCCCTCCACCCCACCTCTCTGCACATCCCCCAAGGAGCCCCAGGACCCCCTCCACCCCACCCCTCCACCCTACTTCGCAAGAAGCCCCGGACCCCCATCACCCCACATTACCCCACCCCTCCACCGCACCTGCAAGGAGCCCTGGGACCCCCCCTTCACCACCCCCACCCCAAAAGGAGCCCCAGGACCCCCTCCACCCCACCCCTCCACCCCACCCCTCCACCGCACAAAGGACCCCGGGCCCCCCTCCACCCCACACCTCCACTCCACCTTACAAGGAGCCCCGGCCCCCCTCCACACCCCCCCCACCCTACCAGGAGGCCTGGGTCCCCCCACACACACACCACACCTCACAAGGAGCCCAGGCTTCGCTCTACCACACCCTCCACCCCACAAAGAACTCCAGGTCCCCCAACCACACAAGGCCCCCACCACACAAGGCCCCTGGGCCCCCCAACCCCACACACACCCCACCCCACAGGGCCCCAGGCCTCCCTAACCCCCTCACACCCCACACTCCCACCCCACATGGCCCCAGGCCCCCTAACTCCCCCAGACACCCCACCCCACAAGGCCCCGGGCCCCCCTAACCCCCACACCCCCCACCCCACAGGCATCCAGGTTCCCTAACTCCCCCACACGCCCCACCCCACCCCACAAGGCCCTGGGCCTCCCTAAGCCCCCACATGCCCCACCCCACAAGGTCCTGGGCCCCCTAAGCCCCCCAGACACCCCACCCCACAAGCTCCCGGGCCCCCTAAGCCCCCCACACACGCCCAACCCCACAAGGCCCCGGGCCCCCCTAACCCCCGCACGTCCCCACCCCACAAGGCCCCTGGGCCCCCCAACCCCCCACCCCCACCCCGCAGGGCCCAGGCCCCCAAACCCCACACCTCCACCCCACCCGGCAGGGCCCAGGCCCCCAGGCTCCAGTCTGGGTCTGGCAGACCGCTTTCATCTCACTTGTGGTGTTTCCGCTGAAGCCTCTTTTTCTGGGAGAGGAGAGCCCTCCCGGGCCCATGAGGACACCTGTTGTCCCTCCCTGGGCATCGAAGCCGACCCTTCACATCTATCAGCCTCCACCAGCCCTGTCGCCGCCACAGAGACCCCGCTACGACAAAGGGCCACCAGCCAAGACCTCGGAGACTCTTGAGGTGCTGTTGGGGGAAGAGAGGAGGTCCTCATTTTCCACCTACCAGACTCCCCAGTGGATACAAAGCGACCTCCAACAGGGCAGTTCCTAAACGGAAGAGAACGTTTTAGCTGACCACCTCTAGCCGGCTATGATCTCCTCCCGTGCACTGAGTTTAAATGTTTTCCAATGAGTTGTTTCAAATGCAAGAAATATGACTGATTTGCTACCAAAATGTAAGAAGTTACTTTTCCTTCAGAAAGCTTGTATAAGCGTGGCAACGGAGGGTGGCCCATAACACACAGCAGGGTCCCGGTTCCTGCCTGAGAGACAAGCCAGCAGGATTGTTCCCCCCTGTTGAGTATGGTCCACGTGCCACGGCAGTGGGGCCACGCCAACTGTCTCCGGTGGCCCCAGAAATTGGAGACTCCAGCATCGATCCTCTGGCCCTTCGCTCCTTCCCAGCTTCACCTGGGGCCACCCTTCTGGACAGTTCCTCACCTCTTTGAATGGGAGAGACCCTCACCCACCCCCGGGCGTGGCCGCCCTGAATTCCCGTCTCCTCGTTGCTGGAGGCTCCGGGCCGGAAGCCAGGAATGGGGAGCAGGGGAAGCAGCCTGACAGCCACCGGACCCCAGGCTTTGCTGCCGGAACTAATGCCACAAGTATAACCCAGCACCCGCCACACGCAGGACTCCCTCCCAGGCTCTGTGAGGACACCTGGCGTCTCCCCTCCAACACGGGGGCAGGCTGAGGGGCCAGGCACACACATGCACACACGTACACTCTACACACACGTCACGCTCACGTGTGCACACACACTTCACACGTGCACGTCTGTGTGTGCTTACACACGCATGCACATACACACACCTCACGTGCACACACACCTTGGGCATGTGCACGCACATCGCTCAAACACACATGAACAACACAAGGTTAAAACCCATCAGGTGGCGCGTGTGAAGGGACCAGGAAGTCCCAGCGAGCGTAGCAGGGAAGGCTGTGCCTTGGGAACGAGACGTGGGCACACGCTTGTCCATGGTCGTCTGCCAGCCTCCAGGGACAGATGGCTCCCGCCCGTGCACCTATTTCCTCCCTGGACCCAGGTCAGACTGATGTCACTGTTCCAACTGCAGAAGCAAACACAAGTGTCTCATGGGAAAATGCCCTCGGAATTTCCAAAACCCACCACCAAGAAAGTGATGTTTCACACTGATAAATGCCACGGATCGTGTGCACGCACGCGCGTAGGCACGAGGGCGAGAGCGAGCCCTCACGGATTGCTCCTGTCAGAGCTCCTGGGACCGGCCCCCAGAAGGGGTGTCCGTGGGGCCCGGGACAGGCTCTTGCCACACGGCATCACTTTGCTCAGGACAGGTAGCATGCAGCCCCGGCCTGACCCACACGGCGCGACCACCACAGAGGCCCCGGGAACAGAGTTCCCAGCGTCTCCGAGGTCACCACGCTGTCTGCAGGGGTGCAGGGCGCTTCCGATGCTGTTGTGTCCGGGGCCTCGTCTCGTCCCGGATATTCCTTCTGGCCCCACGGGACGTGTGGAAAACCCGCCACATCGCTGGTGTGGTAAGGGACAGACCTCAGGCACACCGTCCCCAGACGCGGTGGGGAGGAGTTTGTGCAAGGGAAGCCTTAGCAAGGGTGTGAGGCTGACAATGAATCCAGGGAAAAATTCTAACAAAACGCCAATCGTAGCTGAAATACTACACGTTCTTAGAAACCGCGGTCTTGCTGTTTATTCGGAGGAGACGGACCACGTCCTTAGACAACTAGGGGAAGGACAGCACAGCCGGACAACAGGGGGCCGTCTGCAGGGGGCCGGGCCTGCGATCCGCGGCCGGGAGACACTTCTGACCTGAGCCGACAAGGGTCTGGGCGTCTGGGCCCGCCCCCAGGACACCAGCTCAGGCAGATGGTGACTACCAGCATTTAGACACAGGCAAGGGTCCAGACACCGAAGAAGTCGGCTAAAAACGAGTGGATGATGGGGGGTGGGGGAGGGGCACTGAGGAGGGCACCTGTTGGGAGGGGCGCCGGGTGTTGCATGGAAACCAAGTTGACAGGACATCTCACATAAAAAAACCCCAAGTGGACGCATGCCGCCCCTCCGTCGCCCAGCAGCTGAGAAAGAACTCGCTCTCGCGGGGCACCGAGCGCCTCTGATCCGAGCCCACCCTGACGGACCCGTGCGGACTGAGTAACAAAATGGAAGCCTGCCCACGCCTTCCGCCTGGAGCAGCGCTCTATTCCCGGGGCGCCTCTGCTGCGTCGGGAACCTCGCATCCCAGCAGACGGCTTCCCAGTCGGAGCTCGGGTTAAGGTGCGGGAACAGAGCTAGGGGATTGGGATCAAAAGGAGCGGACAAAGGAGGAAAGCCGAGCGAGCTCAAAGGGAGGGGGCGCTCCCGGTGACTGACGGACGGGACTGCTTGATCCATCAAAAGCGGGACGACAAAGCCGTGCGAGCTAAGAGAGGCCCGCGGGAGGGACGCCGATCTCCAGGCATTTGGGGCCACGGCAACGCGACCGGGAGAATAAGCACTGCGAACCCTCGAGAGAAAGATCTGAGAGCAGAGATGCGGAAAGAGAAGCGTTGGCAGTGGCAGCCGAGCGAAGCCGGGAGAGGCGCCGTGGAGGAGGTGGTGGCTCGAGGAAGAGCCCGTGGCCGCAGAGACGGCTGCGGAGAGGGAGGGCGGCAGAGACGGTCCCCTCTGTCGTGACGGCACAAAACAAGAACCGAGAGCCAGCGGGTCAGCAGGAGAACACACGCGTCTGCCGGCGCGGGGTGCCGGGGTGCACCGGACGTCGTGGGAACCCAGCCCAGCTCCAGCCTCCGCTGCCCGCGCCCCAAGGGCCACCGGGCCGGGGAGGCAAGGCAGTAAAATGTCCTGAACCGAACGTGCCAGTGGCCGCACGCCTCTGTGAACATCCTAAAAACCACTGAATGGCACACTTTCAATGGGCGAATTGTCTGGGGTCTGAATTCTACCTACCGCAAGGCAGCTGTGACCAAAAAAAAAAAAAGAAGGAATGTATCATCTCTTGGTTTGAAAAGCATCCAAGGAATGAAAAGTCATGAAACTTAGAAATATCTAGAAAAACCGACTACTTTGGAAAATATTAGTGAAGCGAGAGATTAGACGTGTTACTCGCCTCCTCAGCCGCACACTCGGGAGACGTCCGCTGAGCTCACACTCGGGCTTCCGGGCTTCACAGAGGTGAGTGAAGGCACACACAAACTCTGTTCAGGGAAATGAATTTTCAGCTACACTCACACAAGGACCTAAGAGCACGGCGGCCAGTGTCACTCACCACTGTGTTGCTGTAGGCAAGTGGGTCAAGATACGCCTCCTAAGCTGCTTATGGCAGAGTATTTTATAATAGGGAAAAATTCAAGACAATATAATAGCCAGATAATGGAGTCTCACTTACAGCATGGTGCCAGCCGCAGGACGGAGTTCTACGCCATCATTCAGAATGACGCTGGAGCCTGGAAAACATCAAAGATGTTCATTTCTCGTTAAGTGGTGAAAATGTGACATACATTATGGTGCTATTTTTGTATATAAACAACCAAAAATATATTGTTACTTTAAAAAAGGACAAAATGTTTTGGCACAAAAATTAGGGACCAAAAGAGGGGCAGTAATGATTTCTGAGCGATGGGGATGGGAAAGCAGGGGGGTTCTTCTTTTCTCCTTTGGATTTTTCACAGAGAGTTTACTGATGTTCTACAACGAGCACGTTATTTACCTATTGTAAATGTTTGCTCCTTCCAGAAAACCGAAGCTATACAAAAGTGCAAATGCGTAAACCAGGACAGGAGTGTAATGTTACCTAGCAAAAGCAACCGGGAGCCTCCTGGGGGGGGTGCACACCATCTCTGGCAGCCCCGCCCCGGGCTTCTGTCCTCGTGAACCAGCCACACAGCACCCCTCCCCCCCCAGACGTGTGGCTGCCAGAGGGTCCAGTGCCCCCAGCGTCAGCCCTTTACTGACGCTGCCCAGCTGTGACTTCGACAACAATCGAAACACAGACGAAACACTGGGGGGTTGGGAAACAAGGCAAGACAAATAATAGGAGAGAAGGAGACACATAGGAGGGAAATTACAGACCAGCCTGGCATGAAAAAAGACACACAACAAAGGGAACGTGGAGTAAGAGGTAAACGGAGGTACATGCACAGCGGCCCTGAGCCCACCGGATGCCTGCTTAGTTACATCGCGTTTCTGAAAGGCTTTCCGGAATGTCTCCGCTGATGCACGCCAAACAAAATGGGAGATGCGAGTTGCTGGAACAGTCCAGGCGGGAGATAGATTGCGGCCGGCCCAGCGGTCAGGCCCGGTGAGTTGATCGCCGGCCAGCACCAGTTCCCAGGCAGAGCTCCGTGAGCCCTCCGGGACCTCCGGCACGGCCTGCCTTCGACAGCAGTGACTGTATCCGTGCCCCGGCCTTGTGGATTTGCCTACGGCTCGGGGTGAGGAAGCAGCAAGACGTTGCACGACAGGATTAGGTTTTCTGAGACTCTTCATTGCCAAGAATCAGAGGACTGCAAATTATGGATCAGGACAAATAAAAAAACAACCAGCTGTAGAGATTTTTGTTGACTAAAAAGCCAAGGTTGACCGAAACTGATGCAGCGTCAGAAAAGCCCAGATGAACAGGGGTCTCGCGTCTGGAAAAGGGAGGTGACGGGCCAGTCCCACTCTGCACAGTCACGGAAACCCAGACACTCGCTAAAAGCTTCAGGGTCTGCAGGAGGCAGCCAGGGTGCAGCTGGGTCTGGAAAATTCCTCCGGGAGGAACTGCAAGGGACTGAATAACGTTCAGCCCGAGAAGTCATACAAACCCACCCACATCCTTACCTGTGTAAATAAAACTACCAGCTGAGTGCCAGGCACACGAGAACTTTCCATGAGTTATCTGTTTGCCTACTGGTCCTTCAGTGCGTGTTCTCGGGTGGAGGCTTATGTGCTGTGGTTCCCGGAGGCCCCTGCAGGGCAGCTGGGTACCTGCTCCGGAGAGGCAGAGTTCTGCTGGCTCTGGGGAAGACTGCTAGGAGAGGCGACGAGGACAAGCCATGGCAAGTGACAAGTCGTGGCGTCCCGAGGGAAGGGTGGCCTTCCAGGGCCGCTGGCCAGGCCTCTCCTGCTCTGAGAGTCAACCAGGGTTTCTACGGAGAAGAACCCTCTTTCCAAGGTCTCCGTGTTCAGGCTCAGGCTGGGGGGAGCGCCTCCTCCCCGGCAATGGAAACCAGGAAACGAGTCCTCACCCGAGGCCGCGTGGGTCACCCAAGTTCATGACAGGGACGCAGCTGGGATGCTGGCCCAGACGGCAGGCCCTCTTGGCGCGGGACCCGCCGTCTCCAGACCCGAGCGGCCTTCCGGAGGGTTCCCGGGGCCGCGCCCACGAGGACGGCCCGGGGTCTCCCCTCTACCACAGGGTTGCTGCGGGTGTGGTTTGGAGGGGCGCCACGTTGTGTGCGTGTGTGTGAGCGCGAGTGTGTGCGAGCGAGTGTGAGCGCGTGGGGCGCGCGCGGCGCGGGGTCGGGCCTCGCGTGTCCCCGAGCGCCCGCTGAGAGCGGACCCGGCCCTGGGGACCTGCGGCCGGGCGCGAGGGGGCGCCGCGCCACCGCCGCGGGGCGGATCGCCGGGGCCCGAGCCGGGCCGGGGGCGGCGCGCGGGGCGGTGCCGGACTCCGCGGGCTGCGGGCTCCGGAGACGCCGCGCTCCGCCCCGAGGAGGCCACGGCCGGACGAGCGGAGCGGCGGCCCGCGGGGTCCCGGCCCCGAGGTAAAGTTGCGCGCGCGGCGGGGCCGGGAACACGCAGGGAACCCACAGCCGGGGCGGGGGGGGGGGGTCGTGGGGACGCGGAGGGTCTACGCGGGAGTGTTCTGGGCGGGGGCGCGGCGCGGAGGAGAGGTCCACACGGGAGCCTCTCGGGGCGGAGTGGGGACGGGGGTGGTGTCCACACGGAGGGTCCGCGGCCAGAGGGGACGCGGAGGGGGGGGAGCGCAGGCGCTGGTCCCGCGCGCGCAGTTGCTACTGGGTTGCGCCGCGTGGTCGGGGGCGACGGAGATCCGGGAGGGGGGGCGCGTCTGGAGAGCCCTCCCCGCGCCCAGGGACCCCCGAAGCCGGGGAGGGGCTGTGCCGGGCGCCGCCCCCAGCCCCCGGCCGCGACCCGAGTCCTTCCTCCCCCCGCCGGCCGGCGGGGCCGACTCCGGGCGCCCTGGGCACTTCCGCGGGGGTCTGGGCGGCCGCGGCCGGAGCCCCTTCCGTCCGCGTCGGGTCCGCGGGAGCCCGGGGCGGGGAGGGGGGGCAGGCGGTGCCCGGAGGGGTGGTGGCCGGGGCTCCCCCTGCGCCCGCCCCCGCCTGCTGGTTGGGCGCCCCCGGCTCCTGCTGCCCGAGTCGGGACGCAGGCGAGCGCGGGGCTCGTGGGGGCCCTTCCTCGCCCCTTCCTGCTGCCCCTCGTACCCACCCCTGCACGCCTCACACGCGCGCCTCACACTCACACACCTTTCACGCGCGCACGCACGGCCCTGCCTTCTCCAGCCGCAGCCCCGGCGCGGATCCGAACGGGGGTCCCCAGGGTGCCCCGGCTCGGGCAGCCGAAAATTCTGCAAACTCAGTTGCCCGAGCCGGGCCGAGGGGGCGCCCGCACTTGCCCGAGGAGCCCGGATCAGCGGCTGGGGCGCGGGGTCCGTGGGGGCGCGCCGGGAGCGGCCCTGGGTCAGTCGGCGGGGGCTGGGGAGGGGCGAGGGGCGCGGTGCTGAGAGGGTTGCAGGCGCCTGCGTGTGCTTGTGTCCCGGCGGTTTGGGGGTCACGGTGGAGTTCTTCCAGCCTGCCCTGTTCCAGAGGTTTCCGGCCCCTGAACAGGGCCACGGTCCCGGGAGGTTACTCCCTTTGTCACCCAGACTGAAACCCCAGCCCAGGCGCGTGGTGGACTCCAGTGAATTCTACGTGGTCTTTAGAATCCCTTGAAAGTCCGTTCCCGGTCCCAGGCCTCCCTTTCTCCTCCCTCTTCCCTGGGCTGCAAAGACCCATGGTTTCCTCAAGTGTGTGCTCAAGGTCGGCGTTTGGGCCAAGTAGTGGCTGTAAAATGGACTTGACTCTGTTGAAGCGTCACAGAACGACCGACCTCCGTGGTTCAGCATTGGTTCACTTCCCAGCCCTGTCCGGGGAGGGGACGGGGCGGCTGCTGAGGTCAGTTAGGGGAGCGCTCCCAGGTCATCCTGTCTACCCGGAAGGAAAACCCAGTGGAGGGAGTCATGAGATGGTTCTGTTTCTGCCGAGATGCCAGGATGGAGCCCGCAAAGCCCAGACGCGCTTCGGCCGCAGCGTGGCCCGTCGGCCGGCACCGTCTCTGGGGTTGTGCAGTGGGTGCTGCTGTCCTCCCGGGGCTCCCTGTCCCTGACAGTCCCAGTTAGTGAATGGGATGGGACTGCTCTGGGTTTTTTCCTCTTTTTTTTTTTTTTTTCCTCTTTTTTATTTAAGTTTGTTTATTTATTTTGGGAGAGCACGTGCACTATCAGGGGAGGGGCAGACTAGGCAGAGAGGGAACCCAAGCAGGCTCTGTGCCGTCGGCGCAGAGCCCAACACGGGGTTCGAACTCACAAACCGGGAGATCGTGACCTGAGCCGCAGCCAAGAGTCAGGCGCGTGACCGATTGGGCCAGCCAGGTGCCCTGCTCTGGGTTCTCTTGAACTGGGAATGGTGGGGAGGGCGCGTTGCGGCTGGGGGGTGACATCCACTTAGCTGTGGCTCCCTGGTGTGCACCGGCCACACACATACTAAGAATCACACGCTGTGGCTAAGAAAAGACATATTTGTATCTTAACTGGAGACAGGTTAAGAAATCAACTTCGAGATTCTTTCCAAGGCCAGTGCCAAATAGCGTTCTGATCTCTTTCCTCTTACAATTTATATATTCCACTTTGCAAAAGTTTTTTTTATACCTTGAGATTTCCATAATTCAAGAAAAAATGGGTGTTTCTGTAGGCATGGGGAGAAAAGGAGGGAAGTGTGTTCTTAGCTGGCTCCGAAGCGGGGAGGCTGTGAGGCGTTCCTTTTCTATGCCTGGCACCGAGTCCTGCGCATGCCAGATGCTCAGAAAATATGTGCTGCTTGATTAATTGTTGGAGTTGCAATTAAGAGTTCCTACCCCGTGTGTGGCTGGGAGCTGCGTTGTCATAATTACAGGTGTATGTGCTGTAATTAGTAGGTCGTGTGGAACACACAGGCTGATGGGAAATGGTAAGGCGTTGGGGTTTGCCCTGGCACGAGCGGGTGGGGTCTGAGTGTCTGGGGAGGACTTGGCAGCCCAGGGCTCGGCAGCCTCTCCCTCCTCCTGTCCCACGGTTCCGGCTGCAGCGTCTCTCATTCAGGCGCCAGGAGGGCAGGACTAGCTGAGGAGTGTTTGCAGTGGGAGGGAGTTCTCCGCTTCTGCAGCAAGTGTGGATGTGTGGGGGTGGGAGCCGGGGGGGGGGGGGGCAGCACCGTGGGGGGGGAGGTGCTGGGGGATCAGGAGGCCGCAGAGGATGTGAGAGATGGGGAAGGTGGGCTTTTCCAGATGAGATGGGGGCGGGGGGTGGGGGCGTCCAAGACGCGTGGCCGTGCGTGTCATAATACCTGAGCACCTGTGCACGGCCGGGCAATTGCGTGAGGAACAGGGGTATTTTAGGGCCGAAGCCGGGGAGCCCCCGCTGCCTGAGGGCCCGCTCGCGGTCCGACCGAGTAAGGGCGGCACCAGGGAGCCTGGGCGGGCCGTGTCTGAGGACAGTGACACGGTGAAGGGAGCCAGGTGAGGGCCAGCTCCTGGCACCCGGCTCTCCCACCGTGCGGAGGATGGCCCTGGAACTGGTCAGGGCTGCAGCCAGGCTCCCGGACCCCACGCAGCCTCTTCGTGAGCTTAGTGGGCGCTTCCAAGCTGGAGAGGCACGCAGGGCCACCGTGAGGTTAAAGAGATAGCCATCCAGCGCTTCCTGTCCCTGGGCTCTGAGGCCAGCTCCTGGCTCGGCGTCTCGCCTAGGGGCACCTGCAGTCTTTGCTGGGCTCCACTTAACAGGCAGGTTCGTTCGTAAGAGCAAACTTAAGTCAGAAACCACTTTGAGAAGCAAGAGGACCGCATGCCAAGTGTAAAGACATCACCGGGGGAAGGCCGAGTTGGGTCGACCCGCAGTCACAGAATTCCTGAAGGAACCCTGTGAACGGGCTGCTTCGGCCTCTTCTTGCGACAGGTGAAGCCAGACTGATGGCAGTGCACAGACTGCTTACTGGCTCCTATTGTGAAGACCCCCCAACGGCTAAGGGTGCACGTTCCTGGGAGGGCCAGCGCAAAGGTCCTGGGCCTCGTGGGACGGGAGATGTCAGTCAGTCTGTCGTCGACTGCTTGTGTTTTCTGATTCCTCCCGCAACAGATGACAGGGCTGGGACGAGCCGTGTCTTAGCTTTCTGATGTTTGGAGGAGAAACATGCATCCTGAAAAAGGAAGTTAGTAATATATTCACTCAAAATGGAAACACCAGTATTTTATTGATTTCATGCTTAGGAAAAGGCTAATTGAAGTATGTTTAAATAGCACAGAAGACCTTTTCGTTGCTCTGTTCAATTAGGGAAGGTAAGACAGAGAGAGAGAGAATTCACAGAAATGCGGGTGCCAGCTCCCAGGGGTGCCCCTGAGGGGCCAGGCTCAGTGCCCCTCAGCCGCTCCTGCCCAGCACGGGGCGGGGACTTCACGGCGCCTGTAGACCCAGCAGTGTCTCCCATCGGCCCCCAGGCACCGTGCCACAGGCCACAGCGGCTCTGTCCCGGCCCTCGGCTCGGCCTCCCGTGGACAAGCTGGCGTGGTCAGAGCCCTGGGTGGCAGTTCCCAGAATTTAGGGAAATTCCTGGATATGTTTAACCTTCTCAGATATTTGAACCATGAAGTTTAAATCTCGGATTAGGCTGGAGTGTGTTGGGCACACGAAAATCAAAGGCGAGAATTACGGGCCCAGCGGAGCCTCAGAAACCCTCAGTCTCATCTGAATGTCAGCACTTTTTACACAACGTACCCTGAAGAGGCAGATTTATTTCTGTAAAGGCTTAGCGCCCGTGGGAGAGCCTGTGCGGCGGTCACGTTCCTGACTGGGCTCTGACCTGCACCCGCCTGGCCCCAGTGCACCCGGGGAGGGCTGGGTGCACAGAGCGTCTGCCGCCCACCGGTGTGGCTTCCAGGACCTTCTGTGCCCCTGGCTGGCTGTCCCCACACACGCCCTGGGCCCTGGAGGGGCGTGAAATCGGTGCATTGGGTGGACGCCTGCCCCCAGGACACCTCTCTCGGTCCGGTCTGGTGGGTCAGGTGGGGCCCGGGGATTCAGATTCCCAACACGAATTCTGGGTAGTTCTCATCATTTGGAAGGCTGGAAATGCTCGTTTGTGGGTTGTGACTGGCCCTTCTGTAACAAGATAGAGAAGAGCAGGTATCAGAATTTGGTATCTCACAGGTGCGGTTTTGTGTGTGTGGACAATATACAATGTATTTCTTACTGTGGGTTCAAAATAAGGACAGTCCCCTGACCGTGTGTGCCTTGAGGCGCCCAAGTCTGTCTCTGCGCTTAGCTGTAGAAATTTCCGAAAGCTCCCAGTTGGGTAGCCCAGGCTGGCATGGGTCCCGGAGCACAAGGGGCTGGGACCAGCACTGGGGTCGGGCCCCGCCCTCGCTGAGGGGCGCCTGGCAGGCTCCCCACACAGTCTTGCTTCCTCCGCTCGCGGTCAGGCTCGGGGGTCCCGCCGGGCGGAGTCGCGGGTGCAGCCCAGCGGGGTTTCTGATCACCCCCCAGAGCGGACAGGGGAGCCCGTGTCTGGTAAAGCCAGGAAAAGGGTTCCCTTCCTGTTCCCCTTCTCTCTTCTTGGGGGGCGTGGAGGAGGCGTCTTCGTGTGCACATTAACGGGAAGGTAAGCCGCATGACGAGTTTTATTTCACATCATAGCAATTAATGTTTGGTAAAATAAAATGCATGAAAAATCAGTGCTTGTTGTGTCGCGTGGCTGTTCGGTCACAGGAGGGAAACTTGGCGTCTGTGAGGCTCGACCGTGGTGGCAGGAACAGGCGGCACCCCGACTTCTGGCGTCTCTCTGAGCTCGCGCTCGCTCGGCTCTGTGTTTCCTTCCAGAAAAGGACAGTTTCTGGCTGTGAATAAATTCCCCTGCAATTTTTCCACCGAAGAAGACAAAGACATCATTTAGATGAGGGAAGATGAGAAACGTGTTTCGCTGGCTTCCTCCGGAGGCAACGCTTTAGAAATAGAAAAATTCTAGGGCCTGGAGGAGGTGCAGGTGTAGGAGCCGGTGGGCAGCGCTGAGGAGACACGAGGGGACTCTTGCCCTCTGGCAGTCGTGACACGTTGTTTTTCCAAGCAGCCCGCGACGTCGGCGGCTCCCGAGGGGCCCTCCCGCCGGCCGGGGTTGGGGCTGAGACGCACCCGTCTCGGGCGGCATGGGCGCTACGGTCTGACCCAGAGCTGTGGACGGACCCTGGTCCCGCACAGGCCACGTCGCCGGATCTGGCAGGAGCCTAAGGACAGGGCCACCCTTCCCGGTGGGCCCGGCGCGTGGGTCATGTCTGGGCTGACGCTCTTTTCTGGGAACTGTGAGGGGACCGTTTCCCAGCAAAGGCAAGGAGCCGGCACTGGGCCCCAGGAACTCGTACAGTTTGTCGTGTTTCCAGATGCAACGAATACGATGTTAAAATACCTGTTTCTGCTTTTCCCTCCTTTCGAAACAAGCCCACGTCGGAGACAGAGAGTAAAGAGAAGCATACGTTTGAAACCCCTGTGTGGTTTCCGCTCTCCGCAGGCAGTGGCTCCGGGTTGACAAGGACGTTTCCCCTGTCGCTCGGTGTCTGTGCGCAGAATCAATCACCCCACCTACCAGCAGCGCACACAGTGTCACCTGCACACTTGTTCTGTTGAGCACGTTTTGCACGGATCTCTCGGAACCTGTCCGTGTGTCCTGCGGTCGGCCCCGTGGATTGTTTCTAGCTTGTCCATATTCTAAGTACCACTGACATAGCATCTTTGTACACAAATGCTTGAAAAACTTTGAATTGGGTCACAAGGCATCAATGCCTAAGGCGCGTGATACTAACGTCACGTTGTCCGTCAGGGGCCTTGGGGGCCCGCACCCCCGGCACCCTCCTGCTCGACCCACTCCTCTCTCCAGATGCCAAAGTGAATGCCTTTTGGTTGTGAGTCACACATGCTCGTTATGAGACATCCTCACGGGCAGAACGTGTGAAGTGGGGTACGGGCTGCTGTCCGGGCCCTGTCTCTCTGGGCCCCGGGTCGCGTGTGCACACGCGTGTACACGTGAGTACGTGCATGGACACGTGTGTCTGTGCACAGGAGATACCGGCTTATCTGGGTGTGTTCTCAGAAGCCCTTGCTGCCCTGAGTGTCGTATTTACCTGTTGGGAAGGTGACCTTTCTCTTGCTCCGGCCTCAGTTTCTCTGCGATGCTCTCCTGTGCCCCGTTTTGGCGTACACTTGTTCCCAGAACACTGTGTGCCCACCCCCCCCCCGACACTGTTTGCATTTGCCTCCAGCCTGCGGTGGGTCGCCCAGCACGCCAGCACCCACGCTTGGCCGGCTGTCCTCGGGCCCGTCTGCACTCGTGGGGAAGCATGTACCCTCCTGAGTCAGGAGACGCGGCTGGGCATTTGGAGTGACCTGGGTCTGCTCAGACTTAGAAAACGTGTCTCAAGCCTCTAAAATCTCAAGTGTAATCATGGGGCAGGAGGAGCCGTAGACAGATACAGGTAGATGTACAAGCCTCCAGTGCACACACACGCATGTGTACGAACGTGCACACACACGTGCGCGGATACGCAAGCCTGGGGCGCAGGGGTGACCTGCGGAAAAGTCGCCCGGCGTGTCCCGACGAGCAGGTGCTGACCCAGAGCTGACTCAGGGCTCAAGTCCCCAGCGAGAGTCTGACCTGCACACGCTGAGCTGGGTGGTCCGTGTTGTGTCTCGCCCTCATCCGTCTTCCTGATGTCTGCACTATGACACGCAAGTGCCCTGGGCGACTTCGAGCCTCGTCCCCGCCGAGTGGGGGGAGCCTGCCGCCGAGAGTCTCGTCATCTCCCGCGACGAAGGGCAGCATGCACGAAGGAGCCTTCCGTGCCCACTCGGACGTGCTGGTCCGCCCGTCCTCTGACCCCACGTGGGGTCGCTCCACCCTGCAGGCCGTCTGGCCAGCAAGGGCTTTGTTCACCTCGTCTCCGGGCTTGGGGTCCGTTGGGCTTGGCGGGATCACATGGGTGTCTCCTAAGATGTGTTCGGCCAGCCGCTGGCGCATTGCCTGGGGCCCTCGGCAATGCGAATTATTCTGGGATTCTTCAGACGTGCTCTCTGACCCTAGCCAGGCCTGGGGAAGAAAGCCCGCGGAACCAGACGTCTGCTACCTCTCAGAAGTCGGCACGATTAACACCCGCTGGGAGGAAGCTTCAGAACACGCCTCTCTGCTCCTCACCGCGTCTCCGTTCACCACGGCAGTGACCCCTCGCTGTGCTGTCTGGTGCCGGCACTCGCCCGAGACCGTGGTGGTGACCCCCTTCCGGGCCGAGCCCAGGAATAAGCCCTCGGGAGCCTCCTCGGGCAGGTGAAGGTGAAGTTAACACCGAGGAAAACAGCTTCTTCCCTCCCAGGGGGCCTGCGTTCCCAATGCGCACTGGTTTGGGGCCGGAATTAGAAATTAACAATAAGTGGGGGTTTTGCATCATTTTCTCTTCTTCAGTCCCTCCCCATGGCTCGCAGCTCTGTGTCGGGCGTCAGGCTTCCATCGGGGCTGAACTCCCTCATCCTTTTCAGGGTCATTACTAGAATTAGCCTCCAACCTGGGGCCGCCTGGGAAGAACTCTGGGGACGCTGCCCCAGCGCTCACTTCAAGCCAGAGGGGTCGACCCAGGGCGCGGCGGGCTCGGGCCCACGTGCTGGCCTGCACCACGGCTCCACGCCTGGAAACGCAGAGGTGCGTCAGGGGCAGGGCTGCGGGCTCTCGTTCTCTGTTCTTCCCCCAAAGGGGGGTCTCCGAGGGGTGCAGTTCGCACACGGGGCTTTCCTTGCATCCCGCGAGACACTTCACAACTTGCCCCGCACCCCTGTTTGCCTGCACGTGTTGTCACCTGAGTGAGCCCTTGAGCTGCACGTTCAGGCTCCAGGGGAGCATTGTGGGCGCCCGAACTTTATGCCGTCTGCACACATCACGCACTCACCCTCACAGAGACCCTGAAGCAGGTGTGCTCGCTGCAACAGAGGAGAAACATACTGAGTGATGGGCTCAAGGGCACACATCTTCCAGTCAAATGACTAAGACATTTTCTGACTCAAAATCCCTTTTCCCAGCTTGTTGTCCCAGGCCCCGACGGCCCCCTTCCCTCCTGACTGTTCCCGTCATCTGGGTCCTGGCAGCACTTTGGGCATGGGTCCACAGCCGCTCACGCGGTTGGCCCCCATCACACCACGGCCAGAAAGGCGGGTCCCAGTTGTGATGCCCCAAATCCCATCCGAGTCTGCACTTGAGAGCCTGGTGCCATCTGCCTCCAGCCACACACGGTGCCCGGGCGTACCGGTGCTCTGTGGGGCTTCTGTCCTGACCCTCAGTCACAGCAAGGAGGACACTCGTGTCCCCCGAATCATCTCATACGGTGCACTGTGGCATGCCGCCCTAGAATAGAAGGCTGTTCCTCTCTTCTAGAAGATGCAAGAGCTTCAGAATGACGCTAACTGCCCCGGCCCACCGTGGTTGTGGGATTTCACGAAAGTCTTCCTCCTTGCCTCCTTCGCTGCTCTGGGCTTCAAACTCCTCGTCCACCACGGTGGGCACCCAGCCTGCAGGGGCCGTGGGGGATCCTGAGCGCAGGGCCAGGGTCTGTGCCCCAGGTAGGCACCTGCATTTGGGCCAGGCTAGTCCTGCGCCGCTCACTCAGTCAGCCTTGCATGGCTGCCCTGTCCCTGGGCTGAAACGGGCCCCCACCAGTCTTAATACAACTTACAAAATGGGATAAATTCTTTTAAGACTCCTAAGAAAGGAGATATTCAAGCCTAGGTAGTCTCACTGGAAAATTCTACCAAACATTTGAAGACGACTTAATTCTATCAAACATTCAACAAAAAGGAGGAAACTCCTAACTCACTTTCTGAGGCCAGCATTACCTGGAGACCACACTAGACGGCACAGAAAAGGAACTACATATCAGTAGTTTTCGTGAACTTAGACACAAAATTGTAAGCAAAATATTAGCAGATTTCTCCAGCAATGTAGAAAGCTGTTGGACCAGGTGAAATTTACTCCAGGTGTGCAGGGCTGGCTCAGTATTCAAAAATCAACCAGTGTGATCCACCACATCCACAGGAGAGATACACAATCAGATCAACTGGTGCAGAGAAAGCATTTGATAAGGTCCAACACCCACCTGTAATGAAAACTCTCAGAAAACTAGAAATAGATATTTAACCAGATAAAGAACATCTCCAAAAAGCCTAAAGCTAACAGCATACACATGGCAAGAGGCTGAATGTTTTCCCCTAAGATCAGGAGCAAGACAAAACTGTCCACCCTCACCGCTGTTACTCAACCTAGTACTGGAAGGTAGGTAAAACAGGAAAAGGAAACAAAAATGGTATAGGTTGGAAAGGAAGAAATAGAACTGCTCCTCTTTGCAGATAGTATGATTATCTGCGTAGAAAATTCCAAGGCATGTACCCCCCCAAACCACCTAAACAAATGAAAAGATATACCATGTTCATGGATTGGAAGACCCTATATAGTTTACTTGTCTCTTCTTCTCAAATTGATCTGTGGATTTGATAAAGTTTCTATCAAAATCACAACAAGAATTTTTGTAACACATAGGCAGCTTATTCTGAAATTCATATGGGAAGGCGTGAGCTCCAACATAGCTCAAACAATCTTGAAAACCAGGTCTCACTACCCAGTATTAATGTTCATTATATAGATCCAGGAGCCAGAACCATGTGATGCTGGCAGAGAGACAGAGAGATGCACAGAACAAAGGAACAGAATACAGACCCACACCAGTATGTCCAACTGATTTGTAACAAAGCTGCAAAGCCAGGTCAGTGGAGGAAGCAGAGTCGTCACAACAAATGACAGTTAAGCAACTGGTCATCCACAGGTGGGGAAAAAAAGAACCTCATACCTGACCTCATACTTAACCTCGGTTAAGTGTCTGACCCTTAATTGCGGCTCATGAGCTCACAGTTGTGAGATCAAGCCCCAGGTGGGGCTCTACAACTGACAGCATGGAGCCTGCTTGGGATTCTCTCTCTCTGCCCCTCCCCCACTCTCTCTCTCTCTCTCTCTCTCTCTCTCTCAAAATAAATAAATAAATAAATATTTTTAAAAATGCATCATAAATTTAAATGTAAAACGTACAGCTATGAGACTTTTAGAAAAAAATGAGAGAAAACCATTTGGATCTAGGGTTAGGCAAATAGTTTTTAGACTTCACACCAGGGCGCCTGGGTGGCTCAGTCGGTTGAGCGTCCAACTTCGGCTCAGGTCATGATCTCGCGGTTCGTGGGTTCGAGTCCCGCGTCGGGCTCTGTGCTGGCAGCTCGGAGCCTGGAGTCTGCTTCAGATTCTGTGTCTCCTCTCTCTGCCCCTCCCCTGCTCACGCTCTGCCTCTCTCTCTCTCAAAAATAAATAAGCGATAGACTTGACACCAAATGCATGATCCATGAAAAGTAGACTTGATAAATCTGACCTCATGAAAATTAAAAACTGCCCTTCAAAGGACCATTTAAGAGCATGAAAGGGAAAGCTAAAGTGAGAGAAAATATTTGCAAACCACACATCCAATAAAGGACCAAAATCTGTAATATATAAAGAACTCTCAAAACTCAATAGCAATCCACCCCCCCCAAAAAACACAAACAAAATATGCAATTAAATGAACAAAATGTATGAAAAGATATTTCACTGAAGACGATATACAGATGTTAAATGAGCACATGGAAAGGTGTCTAACATCATTAGCTATTAGGGAAATGCAATTAAAACCATAAAGAGGTTATCATCACACACTTATCAAAGTGACTGAAATAAAAGTAAACCCCAATACTGATGAGGATGTAGAGAAATGATCTCTCATACACTGCTGATAGGAATGGAAAATGATATGACCACTCTAAAAATAGTTTGGCCATTGCTAATCAATCACGGAACTACCACGTGACCCTGTGGTTACACTCCTGGGCATTTATCCCAGAGAAATGACAACTTCTATTCACACAAACACCTGTACACAACTGTTTATAGTAGTGCTGTTTGTAATAGTCGAAAACCGGACGCAATCCCATGTCCCTCTATGGGTGAATGCTTACACCACAGATGTCCTCACACGACACACTACTCAGCAGTGAGAAGGAGTAAACAATTTTTTTTTCAATGTCTATTTGTTTTTGAGAGACAGAGAGAGAGCGAGTGGGGGAGGGACAGAGAGAGAGGGAGACAGAGGATCTGGAACGGGATCTCTGCTGACAGCAGTGAGCCAGCCCCACGTGGGGCTCACACTCATGAACTGTGAGATCATGACCTGAGCCAAAGTCAGACATTCAACTAACTGAGCCACCCGGGTGCCACAAGGAGTAAACTATTAACACACCCAACAACTTGGATGAATCTTCAGGGAATTATGCTGAATAAAATAGGTGAATCTCTAAATGATCATCTAATGATTCCAGTTTCTATAATATTCTCGAAATGACAAATTACAGAGATGGGAAACAGATTAGCAGTTGCCAGGGGTTATGGAGGCAGGGACAGGGAGGGACCTGGGTGTCAGGATGCACGTCCCGCATATGGGGCATCAGTGTCAACATCCCGGTGGTTTTAACACGGGGGAACTAGGTAAGGGGCACGCGGAATGTGCTTGTATTAGTGCTTCAATTGCATATGAAGCCACAGATATTTCAAAGTAAGTTTTATCTTCAGAATGTGTATGCAAATATTTCATAGAAAGGTTTAGTAAAAGCTCTGGGCAAATGTGTCACCTTGAAAGTCACCTGTGGGTGTTGGATTGAATTTGAAGGGGACGGTGGACACGGGGGCTGTTGTAAATGCTAATATAGAGACAGTTGGGATGAGGAAAGCGTCTCAGGACAAGCGCGGGAGCGTTCACAGCGTCTGACTGTAGGTTAGTATTGAAATACTGTCCACTCGCCGAAGTAAGTCGTGACGCATCCTCGGGTTGAGACAGTATGCACGCTTTCTGTAAACACGCTCGCCAGCGGTGTAGACGAATGTGGCGGAGTGGCTTCTAATGGCGTCGAAGAAGCCCCAGTGCCATGTTTATACTGGATTCCCAGTGTCAGTGAGAGAACCACCGTTTACCAGAAGCGTGGACCTCATCACACTCCATGGCCGTCCGTCCCGTCCAACCAGACGGCACAGACCCCAAACTTGTCCTCGCAGGCCTTGCTCGACCTTTTTGACTGTTGACTTCTTCTGGGGAGGGAGGAAGGAGCAGAGTCCTGGACACGAATCTGAGGACGCTCGAACTCCTGCCCCAGGGGCTTTCCTGCCGTGGCGACCCGTCCTCCCAGGGTGCAGCCCCGCCCCTCTCTGCCCTTGACCCGGAGCCCCGCGGCCCATATACGGAGTCAGCCAGCCACGAGGAAGAGGGCCCAGGTTCCCACGGCTGTGTGGGGCGCTGGGGTTAAAGGTGTTCTTTTCCTTCTATTTTACTCTACTGTGCGATTTCCCATTTTTCCCATGGGTTACTTTTATCATCGGAACATTATTTTTTATGAAGTTGAACGTCTGAGACTCATTTAGGCGAATGAACGTAGAGAAGAATAAGAAAAACAAGAACATACCCTTCTTGTGGCTAAAAGAACAGAGAAGAGTGTCGTATCTGCTGGGGGGCCCCACCCCTGGGTGGCCCCCGGGTCAGTCGCCATGCTGGGCGTTAGCTAGACGTAGACGGTGTGGGAGCGAGACGTTCCCACAGGGACGTTTGCTGACTTGAGTAAGGCCATGCACGCATCAGCAGGGCCAGCATGTGAGCGAGCGGAGGGACAGCCCGGCCACCATGAGGAGAGAAAGCAAGGACCGCAGAGACACGGCCGTCACACATACAGAATTTGCAGATTTTATTCCTGAACCAAGCAGATGCCTGGGGGCAGGCACGTGGGCAGTAACCCAGCCCCAGTGGCTCTTTGGCTCCCTGAAGCCACGGTCGTCACGCCCAGGGGTCCCGCACAGGTGTCGCACAGGCCGTCACATACTTGAGGGTCAGCAGGTACTGGGTGGGCACAGAGCTTTCTGGGATGCCCCATCCTCTGCCCTTCCCCATCATCGTGCCCACAGCTTCCCCTGCCCTGGGGCTCCTGGACCCCCACCACCTTTCCCATCTCTCTCAAGGCCTCATCCTTGACCCTTGAAGGGGGGGCAGCCCACCCCCCCACCCCCCCACCCCGGGACCCACAAGCCGGCCACCCCGCAAGAGGCCACGAAGAGGAAGCTCTCGGAGCGAGAGCTCCCGTCACCCCAGAGGGCGTGCACGGGGCGAGGACCCCAGCACAGAGGGATGCCCGCCCACGCCAAGTGCTCCTGCATTCCAGAGCCTCGGAGAAGCTGGAGGGGCCGGGGCCCCTTCCTCCTCCCGACCCGGCAGCCCGTCACCCTGACTCTTCACAGCAAACACCATCACCAGCTTAGGAGACCATCCAAACTGAGGAGAAGTAAGAGAACCCCAAATAATCGGAAAGGAACACGGCTGGTTGTGACCTGATCACTGAGGAGTCAGCGGAGAAGTTGTTCACGTGTTAAAACCCGGGTTCCTGGGCAGGTGTCCTACCTCTGAGTGTGGCTCCACCCAGAGCAGGGGCAAGACCGGGTGTGGACAGAGTTGGGGCAGGAAGGGAGGGCATCTCAGCGAGACGGATGGCCGTGAGGGGAGCCTCGGGGACCCAAAGCTGACGTCCTCTGCAGACAGCCAGGCTGGAGTGGTGTGCCCAGATGGCCCCTACGGCCTCGGGATCTTCTTGAACCCTGACTCCGCCTCTGGGCTCCCAGCCCCTCCCGGGAGAGGCCCGTGGCCGCCTGTGGCCCCCTGACGCCCCTCAGCTGCCACAGACCATGGGCCGAGGAGTGGGTCTCGGCGGGGAGGGCACCCAGCTTCTAGGGGGGCGCCTGGCCACAGAGGACAGAGGGGGTATTTCCGGGGACTCCCGTGTGTGCGTCGGCCACCTGTGGTCTGTTCGGGAAATTCTGAGCGAGTCTCCTGAGGAGGGCACTTCACCTGAGAATTTGGGGGGTTCCTCGTGCCAAGTGTGGCCAAGAGGAGGGTGATGAGGTGTAGCCAGGGTGGCTTCAGGACTCCGCGTGGGGTGTGCTGGACGTGTAAACGGCGCTTTCTTTGTGATCCCTGTAATCTGGACGACGACTCGGTGACAAGACCACAAGCAACTACACGGCTTTGGAGGGTTGTTACTGTGGTAAAATACACATCACGTGACAGGTGCCGCTCACCTGCCTCTAAGTGGCGGTCCGGGGGCGGGAATACATTCACGCTGTTGTCCGGCCATCACCATCCGTCTCTGGACCTTTCTCATCCAAGCACGTTAAACGGCAGCGCGCCGCCCCCGCCCCAGACCCTGCCCGCGTGTCGGCACCTCAGTGTGCCCCTCGTTACCGGCCCGTTGTACTCAGCACGGCGTCGTCGAGGCTCGTGAATTTCTGCAGGGGTCAGAATCTCGTTCCTCTTTGAGGCTGAATAATATTCCAGCGGATGGATAGACCGCACTCTGCTCTCGATTCACCCGCTGACGGACACGTGGGCTGTTTCCACCTTCCGGCTGTTGTGAGTGATGCTGCTGTGAACGTGGGTGTACAAATGTCTGATGCATCTTGGGGCAGATGCCCGGAGGCGGACTTACTGGACCCTGTGGTGGTTCCACTTTTAACGTTTCGAGGAATTTCCACACCGTGTGCACAGTAGCTACACCCGTGTACGCTCCCAGGGCCCCAGGCCTCCGCTTCCTTGCGAACACTTGTTACGTTCTGTGTGTTTTCTTGGAACGGCCCTCCTAGCGGGTGTGGATGGCGTCATTTCTCTAGTGATTAACGATGTTAGAGCATCTTTTCGCATGCTTCTCGGCTATCTGGGTATCTTCCTTGGAGAAGCGTCTATTCAAATGCTTTGCCCATTTACAATTGTTTTCTTGGTGCTGCTGTGTTCTCTGGATACATGGAGTATTCTGGATATTAATCCTTGATCAGATATATGGTTTGAAAACACTTTCTCCCTTCAATCTGATCTGTGGGCCTTTCCACTGTTGATACTGTTGTGTGTCCACAAAATGGTTTAGGGTTGAGGAAGTCCAATTAGTGGATTTTTTCTTTTGTTACTTGTGCCTTTCGTGTCCTCTCCGAGAGCTCACCACCAAACGCAGTGTCATGAAGGCACTGTTTCCTTCTAGGAGGTTTAAGGTTTGGCTCTTACATTCAGCCCATTGGTCCGTGTTGAGTCAGTTCTTCAGTCTGGCGTGCGGCGAGGGTCCGGCCCCTTTCTTTTGCACGTGGACGTCCAGCGTTCCCAGCGCCATTTGTCAAAGACCGTCCTCTCCCCAGTGGATGGCCTCGGTGTCTTCACCAGCATCCGTGACCACGCACGGTGACTTCATTCTGGGCTCTCTGCTCTAACCCTTTGGTCCGTGAGTCTGTCTCGATGCCAGCAGAACTCTACTTGTGGTGGCTTTGAAATCAGGAAGTGTGAGACATCCAACGTGGTTTGTTTTCAAGACTCTTTCGGCTGTTCAGAGATCTCACATAGATTTCTTCGGTTTCTGCAAACACGTGTTGTTGGGACTTTGATAGGGCTGCACTGGGTCTCCAGGTCGTTCTGGGTGGTGTAGACACCTTCGTCCAGTACAGGAACGTGGGGCGTACGTCCTCTTTTTTTAACTGTTTTCTAAGTTTATTTATTTATGTTTTGAGAGAGGGAGAGAGAGAGAGAGAGAGAGAGAGAAAGAGAGAGAATGAGCAGGGGAGGGGCAGAGAGACAGGAAGACACAGAATCCGAAGCAGCTCCAGGCTCTGAGCTGTCAGCACAGAGCCCCACGCGGGGCTCGAACCCACAAACCGTGAGATCACGACCTGAGCCGAAGTCGGACGCTTAACCGACTGGGCCCTCCACGCACCCCAGGGTGTACTTCCTAGTAGCTGTGTGATCTTTAATTTCATCCAGCAGCCTTGGTAGTTTTCACAGAAAACTCACCTCCGTGGTCAGGTGTATTCCTAAGTATGTTATCCTGTTTGATGCTACCATACGTGCCGTTGTCTTTCACTTACAACGGCCTGGGCTCTGCAGGGTCCAGGGCCGCGCCCCACACATACCTGCTTCCTGGGGCCTCTGCTGTCCAGCTTCCCTCACTCTGCTTCTGCCACGAGGTCCCCCAAGCTTTGCAAACATGGACGGACCCTGCCCCAACCTGGACCTGTCCGGTGAGTTGAGGACAGCAGTCGGGACACCCCCCCCCCCCACCCACCGGCTCCTTATCACTAGCGCCCCGGTGCCACCATAGGACTGACTTCCTGGAGGAGAAGACGTAAGCGGCACAGGCGTTTTCCAGGAAGGCATTGCTGTCGTTAGAAGCGGTGGTAGTCACCGACCCCGTGGCCCTCCCTGACCCCCGCGGCCTCTGGCAGGTGAGGTGCCATGCCGTTGAAGAAGGGCTGGGACGGCACACCCGCGACTCCAGGCTGCCGGGGCCCTGACGACTTTGCGGGACCGGGACGTTGGCTTTATTTGACTCGTTTTGAACTGTAGCAGCTGGAGATAAACGTGAAGGCGGGGGAGCCTTCGCTCTGCTGACAGAAAGCAGAATTTCTTTTAAAAATGTTGTTTTCTGAGGCCTGAAAGTCACAGCAGCCCACAGGCGGATTGCCTGGAGGCCCCTTCGCCGTCCTGATGGCGCCTCGGAGGGTGCAGGGTGCCTTCAGGAGCAGTTAAGTAGCTTTATGTCAGGGAGACGGGCTCCAGATCAGCTCTGTGTCTCCAAGGAGCAGCCCCTCCCGCCCCGAGCCCCTTGTGTCCGAGACGGAGAAACGCCTCCTGGAAGAAGCGGCTGGAAGGCACCCTCCTTGAAGGCGCCGAGCTTGCCGATGCTTTGCAGGGAGGGCCGCTCCCCAGTTACCCCGAGGTGGGCCTCTGGCAGCCTTGCCGTTGAAAACGGCCCCCCAGTTGGCTGCACCGAGCCGTGGCCCGCCGTGGCCCCGGGGTCTGGCTGCCATCACTGAGGACAAGTGGTCCAGCCTCTCAGAGCCCAGGGCCCGGCCCGGCACCTGGCCAGGGTAGACGCTCCGGTGTGTCAGATGACAAACTGAGGCGCCTGTGACAGCAAGGAGCTGAAGGAAACGAAAGACAGAGGAAAGGAGCAGCTGGGTGCACGCGGCCCTGGTGGGGAAGCTGGCTGTGCAGCCCTGGGGTGGGACTGAGCCCTTAACCCGCACCCCCCCCCCTCCAAGGCCGGGGAGGGGCAGTGGCCGTGCCGGGAGGCAGGGGCGCAGACCACGTGCCCACAGGACGCAGGCCGTGGAAGAAGTCTGCAGAGGGATGCTGGGCAGGCCGATGCCCCTGGACGGCGCGTCCTCCACCCTGCGTCACGGCACGTGGCCGCACGGACGCTCGCAACCTTGCAGGTGGACGTAGGGGTGCGGCTCAGGGCTCGGCCGGCAGGGCCAGAGCCAGCACTGTCCACCCTGCGGAATACAGACGCTGCCGTTGCAGCCATTCCAAACTTTCCTATGTGGCGGCAGTGACTGCGGTCGCTGCACCCACTGAGCGCTAACTCCCCCTCCCTCCCCCAGCCTCCCTGGCAACTTCTAAGCTACTTTCTGTCTCCATAACTTTGCCTTTTCTAGCCATTTCACGCGCTGTCTGTCCTTCCTGTGTCTGGCTTACTCACTTAGCACAATGTTTTCGCGGTCTCTCCGTGTCACTGCGCGGATCAGTACCTCCCTCCTTCTTGCGGCTGAAAACATCCCAGTGCATGTTTACACCTCATTTTCTTTCTTTTTCTTTTTTCTTTTTTTTTTTTTGGTAAAAATACGGAGTTTAATTTAAATTACCCTATAATTATTTTTTTCGTTTCTTCTCTTAACTTCAAGAAAAAAACACAGAAGGTTGTACAAATATACCATTGTCTTTATCCATCCATCCGTTGGAGGATGCTCCCACCTTTTGGCGAGTGTGAATAAGGCCGCTGTGAACATTAGCTTACACGTATCTGCTGGAGTCCCTACTTCCGAGTATTTTAAGCATTACTTAGGGGTGGGATTGCATGGTTATATTATAATTCTATGTTTAATTTTTGAGGACCCTCCAGACTCTTCCACAGCAGCTGCACCTTTACATCCCACCAGCCGTGCACGGGGTTCTGGTCTCTCTACATCCTTACCCACACCTTTCTGTCTTTGTGATTCTAGCCATCCCTGAGGTGGCAGGTGAAATGTCATTGCGGCTGTGATCTGCGTTTCCCCAATAGCTAGTGACAGTGAGCATCTTTTGGGGCATTTATTGGCCATATGTATGTCTTCTTTGAAGAAATGTCTCTTCCAGTCCTTTGCCCGTTTTCTAACTGGGCTGTTTTGTTGTTGTGGAGTTGTGGGGGCTCTTACACATTGTCAATGTTAAGTCCTTACTGTGTGCGTGATGGGGAAATACTTTCTGCGTTGCGTGGGCTATCTTCTCACTTTGCTGATAGTGTCCATGGGAGAACAAAAGTCGTTAATAGAGCCCAACTGATCTATTTTTTCCTTTTGTTGCCTGTGCTTCTGTGGCATATTTAAGAAACCACTGCCGAATCCAAAGCTGTGAAGGTTTCACACTGTGTTTTTCCCTAAGAGTTTTATAGTTTTAGTTCTTAAACTTAGATTTTTTATGTACTTTGAGTTAAGTTTTATCAATGGTGTGAGGTAGGGATTTAAGTTCACCCTTTTGCATGCAGACGCCCAGTTTTGCCAGTGCCATTTGCAGACAAGACTGTTTTTTCCACATTGAGTGGTGTTGGCACCCTTGTCTAAAATCAGCAGAACACGGATGTGAGGACTTATTTCTGGACTTCCTGGTACGTGACACTCATCAGTGTGTCTGTGCGTCTGCCAGGGCCGTACTCTTGATTACTGTAGCTTTGTGGTATGTTTGGAGGTTGGGAAGTGCGAGACTTCCAACTTTGTTGTTCTCTTCAAGGTTATTTTGGCGATTCCGAGTCTCCAATGTTCCTCATGAATGTTAGAATAGGTTTTTTCTATTTCTGGAAAGAAAACACCGTTGGGGTTTTGAGAGGCCATCCTAGAAGTGGGCTGAACATCCTGGTAGGTTTGGCCTGTGCGAAACTCCCAGCACTAATATTTGGGGGAGGGTGTGAGGGTTCCAGTAAAACTGGTCAAATGCAGACTCACGACATTTCATTCCAGTGCCCCAGGGTTGAAGCAGAAGAGTTAGATTTAAAAAAACCAAAAACAAAAAGGCTTTATTTGAACTATTTTAGGCTTACAGAAAAGCTGCAAAATTAGTACAGGGCCTTCTCACTCGTCTCCTTAATGTCACGTCTCACCTGACGAGAACACAGTGACCCAACCAGGCCGTGGACGCTGGTCCTGCACACTGACCGGGCTGGAAGCCTCCCTCAGCTGTGCCCACGTCCCGCTGACGTCTGTCCCAGGCCCCCGCCCAGGCCCCCACAGCACACTCGGCGTGGCCTTCTCAGCCTGTCCCCTGCCCCTTGGCTGAGGAGAGGGCCGTTGTCAGCCCGTGAGAAGGTGCGGGCCTGAGCCGGCCCTCTGTGCACAGCTCTTACTGCCCTGGATTGTCCCCACGGCTCCTCGGGTCGGGTCCCGCCTCCTCAGCCGCAGTGACGTCGTGCTTTATGCGGCACATGAGCTGAAGTCTCATTTATTTCGTGGCATCTGAGGGGCTGTGGAGACCACCGTGTTTCTAAGGGTCGTAGCCGTGCAAAGGGCGCTCGGAGGGGGTCACCCTCCCGAATTTCTTCCGGTAGTCAGACACGTGTGTATTGTCACGTACGTCTGTGTCACCCAAAGCGTGTCGCCCTCTGCGTTTTCCTCTGCCCCTTGCGTTTCGCCTCACGGCCTGCCCCGGAGCGCACGCCAGGTCTAGGGACCTTCCTCATTCTCCGCGCCCGGCAACACCCCACGTGTGGACCCCCAGGTGTGTGCGGTCCCTCCCCCGCACGGGCGTTTCCGGTGTCTGCTGCGGGGGACCCGCGCTGTGGGCTCTGAGGTTCTCTGCAGACCCGCTCCGGGGGGCTGCACCTGCAAGGCGGCCTCACGGTGCCGTGCGGTTGGCTTTGTAAATCGTTCAAGCCTCCCGGACGAGAAATGACGTCTCACTGTTGCTTCTCTGACGATGAGTGTGCGTCAACATTTGTTCACACGTCTGAGAGCCATTTTTGTCTTTTTTGTGGATTGCCTTTTCGTGTTTTTTCCCTCGTTTCTCCATGGGGTTTGTGGTTCTTTGTCCCTCAGTTGTAAGAGTTCTTTATATGTTGGCTTTTCTCCTAACTTCTTCTTCGGAGTGTTCCTGACGACGCGTGCGTATCTGAATCATAGCGTTACGTGACTGGCTCCGTAAAAGGCTTGCTCTTTTACTGGGATTGAATTGAACGTATAAACCGACCTTAGGAGAAAACTTCTTTGTGTAAAATGCTGGGTCGTCCTGTCCAAGAACAAGGGATGCCCTCCCTGTGTTCCGCTCTCCTTTTGTGTTTCTGGAGTGTGTTTCAGTTGCTCCTTGTAAAAGCTGTACACATTCCTTGGGAAACATCTTCCCACGTATTTGGTTTTCTTCTGTTGCTGTCGTAAATGGACTTCTCGATCGTCACATCCTCTGTTTCTTGTGTGTGTGAAGAAAACTGTTGGCTTTGTGGCCTGCCACCTCACTCAGTTCTTTTGTTCCGTCATTAAAGTTTTACCACTGGTTCCCTGCGATTTTCCGAGCGTGCTGTCGTCTCCAAGCGGACACGGTTTTCCCTTCTTCGCCTACCCCCTCCTCTAATTCATGTTGCTGTGTGATTTCACTAGTTCGCGCCTCAAGGAGGGTGGTGAGTGATTTCAGAGACAGCAGGTATCCCTCCCTTGCTTTTTCTGGGAAAACCTCTCGTACTGAACCAGAGACTGGCTTTTCACGTGGTAGTTTATGTGTTAATGAAATATTCCTCAGCTTCTTGACATTGTTAAGAGGCTTTCTTGGTGTCTATGGAGATAATCAGATGATTCTTTACCCCTTAGATTTATTTTTATGATGTATGATGCTATTGAACCTGTCCTGCATTCCTGGAATAAATTCCACTTTTCCTAGTATTTTTTTTAAGTTCATTTATTTATTTTCAGAGAGAGGGAACACGTGCGCACAAGAGTGGGGAGGGGCAGGGAGAGAGGGAGAGAGAGAATCCCAAGCAGGCTCCATGCTGTCAGCACGGAGCCCGACTCGGGGCTCAAACTCACGAACCATGAGATCATGACCTAAGCCAAGATTAAGAGATCAAGGCTTAACCGACTGCGCCACCCAGGCGCCCCTTAAATTTTTTTTAACATTTATTCATTTTTAAGAGTGAGAGAGACAGAGCATGAGCAGGAGAGGGGCAGAGAGAGGCAGACACAGGATCGGAAGCAGGCTCCAGGCTCTGAGCTGTCAGCACAGAGCCCGACGTGGGGCTTGAACTCATAGACTGTGAGATCATGACCTGAGCTGAAGTCAGATGCTTAACCGACTGAGCCACCCAGGCGCCCCTGCCATCCTAGAATCTTAAGCATGATTATTTTCAAAGCAACATGTTACAGACTACTGTTCACTCTCAGTTTTCAGAGAATAAGCCAGCGTGTGGTTTTACAAAATGCCCCTTCCGTGCTGTTGGTTGGAGAACTGCCCACCGTGAAAGTAGTTGCAGTGCTTGGGAATCACGGGAGCCCAGCGATGGGGAGGCTCTGACCATCCCTGCTGCCGGCTCACACAGCTTCCAGAGCAAATACCGGGGTGTTCCGTGCCAATACAGACGTCTCACAAAGGTAGATGTATCACATCACCATTTCATGGGGTTTCCCTCTCATCACATACAAACCTGTAGGACGCGACTGTCCCCCTATCGTTGCCCAGGCTTGAAAAGATTGTCTTGAAAGCGACGCAGAAAGGAAGCTCCCTGAAGGGGACGTTGTGGGTCTGTGGGCTCAGGTTGTGGGACGTGCCCCCTGGGTCCGCATCTGCCCCAGCCTGGCAGCGAGGGGGGGCCCGCGGTGTCGGCGCACGAAAGTCGGGGCGAGTGCGACAGCGTTCTCGTCAAACTGGCTGAGGGAACCCTGGATGGTGAGTTCTCCACGTGAAGGTTGCTGCTTCCGACTTTACGTGAAGACTTATTTTTGCAAAAGTGGGCAGCGCCAGACCCCGTGGAGACGTGCTGTCCCCTCTGTGGGGAAATGACGGCCACTCAGAAATCGGGCCATCAGTGCCCCCCCCCCCCCGCACACGTGCCGTTGGCACCACGGCGAGGCAGCTTCACAACTGTGCACACAGCTTCTCACGGAAAGTTGAATTATGTGCGCTATGTTCTGTTTCAGGGGCAGAGCAGTGATTAATCGCTTGCTTTATAAAATTGATTTGAGAAAGAAATTACCAATTAAGAGTTGTCGTGATTGAAAAGTAAAATTAAATCGCCTGGGAAATTTGCTCCCTTCCTGTTGGGGTCAGCGAGATTTGCCGTTTGTGTCTGCTGTCACTGGGGTGGGAGGGGGGCCCGCTTTGGTCTCCGCTGGTCCTTTATGGGGACGCGACAGAGGCCTGAGGACCAGCCTGGGGACCCCTCACTGAGGGCTCGGCAGAGACTCCCCGGGGTCGTGCAGCCAGAGTGGAGCCTGGCGGCTTGTCCGAAACAGACCCTGTGCCCTCGGATCGCAGCCCCCACCGCGGCCTGTCCGGTGCCGGGGGTGCCGGTGGGCAGAGGGCGGGAACAGGGAAACTACCGGAACCCATGGGAAGTTCAAACCGAGCTCCCATTATTTCCCCTGCTGTTTCGGTGGCTCTGTCCCGCAAGCCAGGGCCAGGCCGCACCGGGGCCGTCCGGATGGAGCGGGGGCTCGGGCCGGGACAGGGCAGGGGACTCAGTGGCTGGGGGTAGCAGCTCTCACACGTCTCCGCGGCCTTCAAGGAGCTGGGTTTTCACGTGGGTCGTGTGTAGCACCACTGCCAGGCTAGAAATCGATGGGCAGAAGCGCCCTGAGGGCCGTGCCCTGGACGGGCCAAGGGTCCAGCCCCTGCCCGGATGAGGGGCTGCACAGGTTCTCACCGCGGGTGAGAGGTGCTCAGGGCGGACTTGGGAAATGCTAGAAGGAGTGTCAGCCACTCCCTCCAGGACTGCGTTTCCTGCAAGCTATGGGCCCGGAAAGCACCGGCGAGCAGATGGGCGACTCCCCTGCCCACCCGTCCGCTGCCCGCTGCTCACAGCGCTCGCTTGGAGTGTGGTGGGCGGAGGGAAGTCTCTCTTCTCTGGACTCCACAAGCAAAAATACTCCCAGAAATAGCTGCTTCAGAGGAAAAATGAAGTTGACAGTACATTTGCATACAAGTGTGCTAATTATAATCCTCTTACCTATACGCTGAAACAGATTTAGCAGTTACAATTGGACTGGAGCAGCTCGTCTTCTCAAAAATAGGCACCGGGCAGAGGGGGGGGTGTTAGGCACATACGAGGGCGTGTGTGTCTGTCTTTGCAGACTAATGGGACCGCGGGTGGGGGGGCCCAGGCTGCCCCTCACGGGTCTCGTGGGGCCCCGCGGTATGGCTGACCCGGAGGGGACGTGGTGCACACCTGGGGTCGGCTGGACCGGGGACACCGAGGCAGGGGGAGCAGGCGCCCCGGTTACAGCGACTTGTGTTCCAGCAGCTTCATCGATGCAGGGGCGGCTGGTTCTCGGGGGGAGGGAAGGAGACGCTCTGGGCGCGTAGGATGTGGCGAGCACTGGCGTTGCCCAGACGTCCGGGAGGAGGTCAGAAGCCACCAGATGCAGAGAGAGAGGTGAGGAGCCAGGACCCGGCTTCTCTGTCCTAACCGCACGCCGGTCCAGATGACCTTGGGTGGAACGCACAGGGCCGGGGGGGCCCGGGCCGAGCCACGATTATGTGTGTGCTGATGTAGATTACGTCCGAGGAGATGGGTTGTGGTCGTCACATTCTCTGACAAGTTCGTGACCCAACCACGGTCAAGAAGCCGTGCCCTAAAGGGGGATTTGACGTGTCGTTTCAGGGACCTGAGAAGCCCTGGCAGGGGCCTGATGAGATGGCAGCATTTGCAAAGGGCCGCCTGGGATGAGCCCCCGCACGGGGAAGCCGACAGGAGGTAAGAAGCGTGCCTGTCCCCAGCGTCCCACTCCCGAGAAAACTGGGAGGCTGATCTTTTCGGTGAAACCATCTCATTTAAAGAACCTTACCATACGAGGCCACAAACGCACTGACTTCCTCACAGGTTAGGTGACGGATAGGAAGGAGCCAGCCCACGACCTGTGTCCTGAGCGAGGCCACTTTGCACACCTGTCCCCTCAGGATGGCTCCCCGGAGCCCAGGGCTACTCGGGAAGGCCGGCAGGAGGCGGTCAAGGGTGCCGGCTTGAGTTTTAACTGCAGAGCGGGATGGACTGGGATCCCCCAGAGAGCCCGTGTCCGCTGTCCCCCAGCCCCATCCTTTGTCCTATGAGTCCCCAAGGCTCCAGCCTCCCCCATCCCCCACAGGACTGTTTATTCTTCCAGCCCCTCCCAAGATCCCAGACTGAAGGCTTGAAGGGGATTTGGGGTGCTCACCACCCGGAGAAGGGATGATGTCACAGCTCACAACCAGCTCCGTGCCAACCTGCCGCACCTGCCCCCCGGGGGTCCCTCACCTACACCCCCTCCCTCACCTGCCCCCCCAGGGTCCCTCACCTACCCCCCAGGGGGCCCCTCGCCTACACCCCCTCCCTCACCTGCCCCCCCAGGGTCCCTCACCTACCCCCCAGGGGGCCCCTCGCCTACACCCCCTCTCTCACCTACACACCCTCCCTCACCTGCCCTCTGGGGTCCCTCACCTACAACCCCCCCTTACCTGACCCCCGGGGTCCCTCACCTACACCCCCAGGGTCCCTCACTTGTCCCCCGGGGTCCCTCACCTACACCCCCTCCCTCACCTGCCCCCCCAGGGTCCCTCACCTACACTCCCTCCCTCACCTGCCCCCCCAGGGTCCCTCACCTACCCCCCAGGGGGTCCCTCACCTACACCCTCTCTCTCACCTACACCCCCTCCCTCACCTGCCCCCCCAGGGTCCCTCACCTACAACCCCCCCTTACCTGCCCCCCGGGGTCCCTCACCTACACCCCCTCCCTCACCTGCCCCCCCAGGGTCCCTCACCTACACCCCAGGGGGCCCCTCGCCTACACCCCCTCCCTCACCTGCCCCCCCAGGGGGTCCCTCACCTACACCCCCTCCCTCACCTGCCCCCCCCAGGGGGTCCCTCACCTACACCCCCTCCCTCACCTGCCCCCCCAGGGTCCCTCACCTACACCCCCTCCCTCACCTGCCCCCCCAGGGGGTCCCTCACCTACACCCCCTCCCTCACCTGCCCCCCCCAGGGGGTCCCTCACCTACACCCCCTCCCTCACCTGCCCCCCCAGGGTCCCTCACCTACACCCCCTCCCTCACCTGCCCCCCCCAGGGGGTCCCTCACCTACACCCCCTCCCTCACCTGCCCCCCGGGGGTCCCTCACCTACACCCCCTCCCTCACCTGCGCCCGCAGGGTCCCTCACCTACACCCCCAGGGTCCCTCACTTGTCCCCCGGGGTCCCTCACCTACACCCCCTCCCTCACCTGCCCCCCCAGGGTCCCTCACCTACCCCCCAGGGGGCCCCTCACCTACACCCCCTCCCTCACCTGCCCCCCCAGGGTCCCTCACCTACACCCCCTCCCTCACCTGCCCCCCCAGGGTCCCTCACCTACACCCCCTCCCACACCTGCGCCCGCAGGGTCCCTCACCTACACCCCCAGGGTCCCTCACTTGTCCCCCGGGGTCCCTCACCTACACCCCCTCCCTCACCTGCCCCCCCAGGGTCCCTCACCTACCCCCCAGGGGGCCCCTCACCTACACCCCCTCCCTCACCTGCCCCCCCAGGGTCCCTCACCTACACCCCCTCCCTCACCTGCCCCCCCAGGGTCCCTCACCTACACCCCCTCCCACACCTGCGCCCGCAGGGTCCCTCACCTACACCCCCAGGGTCCCTCACTTGTCCCCCGGGGTCCCTCACCTACACCCCCTCCCTCACCTGCCCCCCCAGGGTCCCTCACCTACACCCCCTCCCTCACCTGCCCCCCCAGGGTCCCTCACCTACACCCCCTCCCACACCTGCGCCCGCAGGGTCCCTCACCTACACCCCCAGGGTCCCTCACTTGTCCCCCGGGGTCCCTCACCTACACCCCCTCCCTCACCTGCCCCCCCAGGGTCCCTCACCTACCCCCCAGGGGGCCCCTCACCTACACCCCCTCCCTCACCTGCCCCCCCAGGGTCCCTCACCTACACCCCCTCCCTCACCTGCGCCCGCAGGGTCCCTCACCTACACCCCCAGGGTCCCTCACTTGTCCCCCGGGGTCCCTCACCTACACCCCCTCCCTCACCTGCCCCCCCAGGGGGTCCCTCACCTACACCCCCTCCCTCACCTGCCCCCCCCAGGGGGTCCCTCACCTACACCCCCTCCCTCACCTGCCCCCCCAGGGTCCCTCACCTACACCCCCTCCCTCACCTGCCCCCCCCAGGGGGTCCCTCACCTACACCCCCTCCCTCACCTGCCCCCCCCAGGGGGTCCCTCACCTACACCCCCTCCCTCACCTGCCCCCCCAGGGTCCCTCACCTACACCCCCTCCCTCACCTGCCCCCCCCAGGGGGTCCCTCACCTACACCCCCTCCCTCACCTACACCCCCTCCCTCACCTGCCCCCCCAGGGTCCCTCACCTACCCCCCAGGGGGTCCCTCACCTACACCCCCTCTCTCACCTACACCCCCTCCCTCACCTGCCCCCCCAGGGTCCCTCACCTACAACCCCCCCTTACCTGCCCCCCGGGGTCCCTCACCTACACCCCCTCCCACACCTGCGCCCGCAGGGTCCCTCACCTACACCCCCAGGGTCCCTCACTTGTCCCCCGGGGTCCCTCACCTACACCCCCTCCCTCACCTGCCCCCCCAGGGTCCCTCACCTACACTCCCTCCCTCACCTGCCCCCTGGAGTCCCTCACCTACACCCCCTCCCTCACCTACAACCCTTCCCTCACCTGTGCCCCCAGGGTCCCTCACCTGCCCCCCAGGGGGTCCCTCACCTGCCCCCCCAGGGTCCCTCACCTACACCCCCTCCCTCACCTGCCCCCCCAGGGTCCCTCACCTGCCCCCCAGGGAGTCCCTCACCTGCCCCCCCAGGGTCCCTCGCCTGCTACCCAGGGAGTCCTTCACCTGCCCCCCCAGGGTCCCTCACCTACACCCCCTCCCTCACCTGCCCCCCCAGGGTCCCTCACCTGCCCCCCAGGGAGTCCCTCACCTGCCCCCCCAGGGTCCCACACCTGCCCCCCCAGGGGGTCCCTCACCTACACCCCCTCCCTCACCTACAACCCTTCCCTCACCTGTGCCCCCAGGGTCCCTCACCTGCCCCCCAGGGGGTCCCTCACCTACACCCCCTCCCTCACCTGCCCCCCCAGGGTCCCTCACTTGCCCCCCAGGGAGTCCCTCACCTGCCCCCCCAGGGTCCCACACCTGCCTCCCCAGGGGGTCCCTCACCTACACCCCCTCCCTCACCTGTCCCCCCCAGGGTCCCGCACCTGCCCCCCCAGGGGGTCCCTCACTTACACTCCCTCCCTCACCTGCCCCCCCAGGGTCCCTCGCCTGCCCCCCAGGGAGTCCCTCACCTGCCCCCCCAGGGTCCCACACCTGCCCCCCCAGGGGGTCCCTCACCTACACCCCCTCCCTCACCTGCCCCCCCAGGGTCCCTCACCTGCCCCCCAGGGAGTCCCTCACCTGCCCCCCCAGGGTCCCACACCTGCCCCCCCAGGGGGTCCCTCACCTACACCCCCTCCCTCACCTGCTCCCCCAGGGTCCCGCACCTACACCCCCTCCCTCACCTGCCCCCCCCAGGGTCCCGCACCTACACCCCCTCCCTCACCTGCCCCCCGGAGTCCCTCACCTACACCCCCTCCCTCACCTGCCCCCCCAGGGTCCCACACCTGCCCCCCCAGGGGGTCCCTCACCTACACTCCCTCCCTCACCTACAACCCTTCCCTCACCTGTGCCCCCAGGGTCCCTCACCTGCCCCCCAGGGAGTCCCTCACCTGCCCCCCCAGGGTCCCACACCTGCCCCCCCCAGGGGGTCCCTCACCTACACCCCCCCCTCACCTGCCCCCCCAGGGGGTCCCTCACCTACACCCCCTCCCTCACCTGCCCCCCCAGGTTCCCACACCTACACCCCCTCCCTCACCTGCCCCCCCAGGGTCCCACACCTGCCCCCCCAGGGGGTCCCTCACCTACACCCCCCCCTCACCTGCACTGCCTGCCCCCCAGGCTCTCCTCATGGGCTTGAGCCCCTCCCCTCTTCAGCCTTTGCTGCTACTTTCCTCCTCCCCAGTCTGCTATTTTCCAAAACACCACGGCTCCCTTGCCGTCCACTCTTACCTGGCGTTGACAGACCTTAAATCTGGAGGAGAGGTAGAGAGTTTCATTCGACCCTGGGTTTACCACCTGGACTCTGAGACCCTGAGGGATCCGGGTGATGGGCCCCAGATACACAGCCGTCGCAGCCAGGACGCGTCTCCCAGCCCTGTCCTCTGACTCATCCCCCGGCTTCCCCGCCTGGGCGGCAAGAGTCCTGCTGGGCACAGCGCCCGGCTGGCAGGGAACCTCCAGCATTTGGACGTGGCGTTTCAGCGTGGTCTCAAGGGGACATCCCTTCCCCACGGCCCCGTGGAAGGCAGGTCGTCATGAGCCAGAATATAGACTTGGGCCCCCCCTGCTGCGAGCCCGGGCTCCCCCCTCCTCGGGGAAGGTAGAAGCTTCATGTCCCTTAGAATTTGGCAGAAAGGGATACCCTGTGACCTTCCTTTGCCGTGGTGTCTCTGCGGGCCTCAGGCTCCGGGCCTAGCTCAGGTCTTTTGACGTCCCACCTGAGTCTCTTGATGTGACCGGTCCTGTGGCGGACAGTGTCACGTGTGATTCTAATTTAACGCCCGCATCCGCGTGGCATTTGGGGAGTGAGAAAGCAGGGCCTGAGAGGACGAAACCCAAATCTGGCTACAACAGTTTCAGAAGTGCACTTTCACCGAGACCCACGGGTGGACAGAGGCTGCGCAGGTCAACGTGCGCTGCACGAATGGAAGGGACAGATCAGTGGGAATGTCTTTTCACGAGATTAACCCGTCCTGTCTGGTCAAAGACCAGTGTTGTGCGTTGACGGGTTCCGGGAGTGGACATACGACACAGCAGACGAGCACGCACCCCAGCTGGGTCCTTGGCCTGGGGCCACACTGTGTCCAGGATCCAGACTCCATCCAAAGGCTGCAGGGGGCGGCTGGATCCATCAGACTGAGCGGGATCGGGAGAGAAAGGAAAACCCTCGTGACCCACAGCAGATGGTCAAGGGTGTGGATGCCCAACCCAGAAAGTAACATCACGAGAATTACGTTTGGTCGGTTTGGAGTTTGTGTTTTGTTCTGTTTTGCTTTTGGCTGTTTTTCCCCAGGTTTTTTTTCACCGAGATTCAAACATACACAAAGTAGAAAGAGTAGTGTGATGGAAACCTATGTATGTGTGTGTACGTACACGAAACGTGTGTGCGTTCATATAAAATGAAATAATGAACCATTCTGGAACTAGCTTACAGAAATCAAGACATTTATCCCTGAATAATTAAGTATGAATTTCCTAAAAAATAAGGTCACTCTTTTCCATAACCACAATACCATGTAACACCGAAGATTTCCCCAATTGTCCGAACACTGTCTTTTATAGATTTTTTGGATGAAATTAATCTGGTTTATAAACTTCATCGCTTGGTACGTCTCAATCACTTTGACTCCATCAAAGAGAATCAGGCCATCCTGATTCTAGAACATTCTTCCCACTGGCTGATCCCCCACATCACTGACTCTGTGAAGAATGCAGGAGTCGTTCTGCAGGAAGGCCTTTGCTCTCGTCTCTGTGTGGTGTTTCTCTATCGCCCCGTATTCTCTGGACCCTGGGATGCGGGTCTACGTGTCTGATCGGAGTGTGTACTCAGGGCAGAGCCAGACGGCTGCCCGTGGTGCCAGTCACTCTGCACGTTGCGTCACGTTCGAGGCACATAGTGTCAGGATGGCCGTGCTGAGTTGTGCTACCGGATTAAGGGGTGAGCCCAAACGTACTCATGGTAAAGCCACGTCCCCCTCTCGGAGGCTGGGTAGCCAGCGCGGTGCAGACGCCCGCCCTCCGATGGCGGCGAAGGTTTTTTCCCTCCTCTCTGTTTCTCTTTTATTCCTGCGTCACTACAGACTCGCGGCCTCTATTGGCTAATGTTTTACAAGAAGCTGAGTCGTTCCATGTCTAGACTCTTGGCATCTGCGGTAGGTCCCTTCCGTGTGCCTGTTGACACCGGAGTGCCTCTCTGCTTCTGGACACAAAGCACGAGGTCCCACCCCGGACTCTGCCTGCCTCCCCTCAGGAATCGGCGCTTCTGGCGAACACGGCTCAGGTGGGAAGGACCGGTCCCTGATGGCTAAGTGCGTTGTTAGCATTTATCTGTGTGGTCTTAGGAGCTACGTGGGGAGTGTTCACTCTACTCTCCCGAACGGCTACAGCAGGAGGTTATGATAAGATCCAGAGCCCGTAACATAAAACCCAACGTTTCCAGGTTTCACTGGAAAATCAGTCATCACACCAAGAACCGGGAAGATTGCAAACCAAATGGGGGACAATCAGCAGACACCGACATCAAGATGACAGAATTATTTGAGCAGCTGCTGTAAAAACGCTTCAACAAGTGGTTACAAACATGCCTGAAGCAGACACGGAAAGAGAGTCTCAGCAAAGACATAGAAAGTCTCAGTGAAGGAAGAGAAGACATAAAAAAGAAGGCCATGGAAACTCTAGAACAGAAAAACACGATACGTGACATGAGAAGCTCGGTGGGTGGATTCGGCCTCCAGCAGGAAGGACGGAGGAGTCTTGGACGCAGAGCAGAGCAACCACATTTACCCAACCTGAAAAGCAGCGAAGACACGGGCCGAAGATAAAATGGACAGAGGCTCAGAGACTGCGGTCCGTAACCAGAGCCGACACTCGTGCTGTCGGAGTCCCGGAAGGGGAGGGGAGTGGTGGGGCCGAGAGTTCCTGCAGAAATAATGACTTAAAACGCCCCCAAATCAGGGGTGCCTGGGTGGCTCGGCTGGTGGCTCAGGTCATAGTCTCCCGGTTCGTGGGCTGGAGCCCCACATCTGGCTCTGGGCTGATGTCGAGGAGCCTGCTTGGGATTCTTTCTCTCTGTCTCTCAAAGTAAACAAAGAAACATTTAAAAAAGAGAAGAACGAGGAAGAAAGCCACAACTTGTGGGCGGTGAACAGACTGTGGCCCCTCCGTGCCACGAGCCATCACCAGGACGAGGAGGAATGTGGACGAGCCTCCAGAGACCGATGCTGAGCAAAGGGAGCCAGTCCTGGGCGGCTTCCTAACGGCCCGTCAAGACGCCACTCCGGGGTTTAACTGGAGGACAGGGAGGGGCGGGTGAGCAGAGGCCGGGGGAGGGGAGGGGAGGAGGAGCTGAGCCCAGGGGAGGGGAGGGGCAGGCGAACCGAGTCCAGGGTAAGGGAGGGGCGGGAGGGAGGGGGCATCAGGGGCCTCCTGCTGGTTGGGGTTCTGACCGGGTCAGTGCCCACATGACACCCTGGCCGTGAGACGGGCCTGCAAGTTTGCACGATGCCACTGCCTGGCATCACGGGGCCGCTGCAATCTTAAAAGTTTAATTTTCAACGTTTATTTATTTTTGGGACAGAGAGAGACAGAGCATGACCGGGGGAGGGGCAGAGAGAGAGGGAGACACAGAATCGGAAACAGGCTCCAGGCTCTGAGCCATCAGCCCAGAGCCCGACGCGGGGCTCGAACTCACGGACCGCGAGATCGTGACCTGGCTGAAGTCGGATGCTTAACCGACTGCGCCACCCAGGCGCCCCTTAAAAGTTTAATTTTAAAAAACCTTCGAGGCAGTTATTTGCAGCTGTGCTGTGCGGGTAATTAGTTGCCAGATTTCCACGTGTCTTACAGATTTGGAGATGGTATGTAGTTCTAATACATCATGACTGAAAAATAATCGTCGATTTTTCCGTCGATGACACGGCTACAAATACATTTAATTAGCACATCTTCAGGTCTGTTCAGATACACTTTAGAGACTTTTCTAAGTTGTGTCGCTTTGACATATAGAAAATAATCCATTTCAAAACAAAACAACTGAACACATGTGGGTTTGAAAATCAGAAAGGCATTATAGGAATGATCCTAAGAGTACTAATTTTGAAGACTATGAAAATCTCCGAAGAATCATGTTTTATTTGAAATTAGTTATTTGGGGCACCTGAGCGGCTCAATGGGTTAAGCGTCCAACTTCGGCTCAGGTCATGATCTCGTGGTTCTTGGGTTCGAGTCCCGCATCAGGCTCTGTGCTGATGGGTCAGAGCCTGGAGCCTGCTTCGGATTCTGGGCCTCCCCCTCTCTCTCTGCCCCTCCCCCGCTCGTGTTCTGTTGCTCTCTGTCTCTCAAAAATCAGTCAACATTAAACAAAACGTTTTAATTAGTTATTTACAGTTGGCTCTTTGTTTTTAACTGATAGGTGATCTTTACCTTAACTCATCTTTACCTTTACTTGGCGGGACAGTAAGAATTAAAGACAGAGCGGCTCCTGGCCCAGTACTAGCCTGCGAGCTGTCGTGTCACGAGGGGAGGGTGCTTGGGCTTCGGCGGTCTCAGCCACCGTCCCACGGGAGCCGGCCGGCCGAAGGGCATCATGTGTCCCTGCTGTCACAGGGCCTGGTTCATGCGTCTGCTCTTGTGAACTGGGTCATCTCAGAGGTTACGTGTTTGGACTGAGAGGCGGCGTGTGTGCCCGGGAGAGGACCAGACACGCCGGGAGGGCCGAGGGGGCCTGGGAAGGCCGGGCGCCCCTGCCCCGAGGACAGACAGCGCAGGCCGCGGTGGCCGGTGAGGAGCAGAGAGGGAGTCGGCTCCGTGAAGACACCGGAACCAAAAGTGAGGCAGGGGCAACAACCAAAGGCTTTAATTGCTGCATTAATTATCTTGCAACATCTGTAGTGTGAAAACATTTTTAGATCCTAAAGTAATGGCTTGTAAGCTGAGGCCAAACCACTCTGAGCTTCCTCCTCGCCGGGACGCCCCCGTCGGGACGCCCCCAGCCTCAGCCGGGCTGTACCATCTCTCCTTGCACGGCTGCTTCCGTGAGTCAGACGGGCTAGTTTGAACGGGGTCTCCCCTGGGCACCGCTGACATTTGGGTGAATAGCTCTTTGCCGTGGACGTCCTGTGCCCCGTGGAGCCCTGACCTCCACCTCTGGTGCCGGTTGTGATGACCCACAGTGTGAGCAGATGGCACCCCGTGGCCCTGGGACCCCACAGGGGGCCCCGTGGTCTGTCTTTGCTGCAGGACCGATGACCTTGTTTCCCGGGGGCCGCCCTCTGAAGCGTGTTAACCCGTAGGTCAGGCCCGCCTGCCAGGCGCCCCCTGGGGGAAGGCATCCCTTGTGACCGCGAGGCCCCCACAGGAGCTCTTTCGGGGCTGAGCCATTCCGGTTCACAACTGCAAATGTCATGATGTCCCGGCACCTGCTGTTTATTTGTTACATCTCCCAAAAAGCCTCGGTGACACTGGGGTGACCACACCCTTCTGTTCACACACATACTCATGTGGGAAACGCCAGGGACGCCCTGGGAAGTACTTACTCGACTCTGGTCCACCCTTAGCCTTGATTCAAATTCAGACTTTTTTTCCAAGCACCTGAGTGCAGGTGGTGTTCTGGGCATTTGAGACACGGCAGCAACACGGACCCAAGTGTGCCCTCCTAGGGCCGGGCTGTGAGTGCACGGGAGCCCCCTCTTGGCTCTGAGATACGTGTCCCTCCCCGGACGCCCACCGCCTGAGCCTGGGCACGGTCAGGGACAGGGGCCGCACGTGCAGGTGTGGAGGCCCAGGGGCAGTGACGGGCCCGGGGCGCCCCAAGCCCTCCCTCGCCAGCGTGTGGTCACCCCTTCTGTGGAACAGATGATGCCAGCACACGCTCGCGTCTCTGCGGCACGGCATCTGCGACGCCCGGGGCCTCAGCGGGCGACTGGAAAGCCCGCGTGTGGCCTCCCTGTGTCACCCAGGCTTCCTCACATGTGGCACCTGGGCCCCACGGCGAGGTTCCCGGGAGAGTGGGAGCCTGTCCCGAGAGACCCCAGAGCTCGGCATCCACCACGGAAGGAGCATCACTGGACGGAGTGGGCTCCTGCTCTGTGTCCTACTCAAAAGCCGATCTGAGGTGCCGTCCCCAGAGAGGACGGCTACGGCACGAAGCTGGTAAGGACAGACACCACGCTGCTCTTGGCCAAGAGGCCCTTTGCAATACACTTTCAACAACGCGTAGGCACACGTACGCGTTAACATGTGCGGAGGACTCCCGTGCCAAGACTGTCCTAAACGCTCACGTGGCCTTTGTCTTCCTCACAAGGCGGGTGCTGTCATACTATTACTTATTCCGGCTTATTCGCGTGGGATCTGTGGCTCTAGCAAAACCAAGTGACTTCCTGAGACTGCACGGCTCTTGAGGCCAGGAGCTTGGCGTCGGCCCGGCCGCCTGGCCACCGTCATGCCCTGAGCGTGGGCTCCACCTGTCCCGTGGTGGCTGGAACGGAGGGCGTTACAAGTTGCCGTGGTTGCCACCGAATCGACTGTCCACTCCCTCGGTGACAGTACGTAAGGAGTAAGCTTTCTCCCTTCTCACGGGGATGAGGCCACGATTGGTACTTCCGGTAAGGCGCCACGCATCTCCTACCGCTCAGAGAGACGCTGGTCTGAACGCTTCATTCCCTGAGGAACATCTCGTATTAACTTAATCCTCGCTCTATTTCTGCAATATTAAATCATGTCCGGGAGCCCGCGTGTTGAATCAGGACGTGTTGAATCACCCAAGAGGTTCAGACGTTAGTTAACGGAGAGGACGTGTTCCCGGATAACGTGGCACCACCCAGCAGCGTCACGGGAGGAGAACGTGGAGCCCTGTTTGCAGGCTGCTGGCGTCCCTGCCTGTGCCCTGGCCACCTTGGGTCTCCCCACACCGGTGACGGCCACACCCTTCACGGCCCTCAGGGCTCCCCCAGCCAGGGTGGGCTGTGGCCCGTCAGAGCCGGATGTTCGTCTCACTGGTGAGGAGACCAGAGCTCCTCGGTGGGGCCCCAGCCGCTCGCAGCAGAGCCACAGCTCAGCCCCGGGCCCCTGACCCCGCTCGGTGTTCTTTCTGTGCCACAGGTGAGGACCCCGGCTCCCGCCCTAGTACAACCCTTGTGGCTTCTTCCAGGGAAATTGCGTGGGCTCCGTTCGTGGGCGACCCTGCGTCGGTTCAAAGCGGTCCAGCAGAAGCCTCCTGTGTCCGTGGACTGGACAGCCACACTCACACCCACTCTTGCCACCGTTCAAGGGGCAGGTGACGTGTCGGGGCCATATGTGCTAGGAACATCTGGGGCAAGTCTGAGGCTCATTCATCTACTGGCTTGTCCCTCCAGCAAATATCTCCTGACTACCCACTATGCTCCAGGGACGGCGTTGGGGTGTGTGATACGTCCTGGGCAAAACAGGAGAACGACAGCCATTCCCTCACGGGGCTCAGATTCTCGCAGGAGTAAAAAAAAAATAAGCGATTGGTGAAACAACGAATTACCTGCTCCTTCAGGAGGAGAAAAGTGCTATGGAGACGGGAAAGTACTCGGCAGGTGCGCGGCTGGGGAAGGACACGGGTGTGGGTGGTGGTGTAAACTGAGCGAGGGAGGCCCCAACAAGAGGTACAGTGCGAACAACGCTGTGGCTGCGGCATCTGGGCAGGTGCTCGGGGCAGGGGGACAGCCAGCACAGGGACCCCTAGCTGGAGCGTGCCGGGAGGCGAGGGGGAGGGCACGGCACCGACCCCGCCAGCACCGTGTGGAGAGCGGCCTTGTCCGCGGGAACAGACCCGGAGCGTGGAGGTCGGTCGGAGGGATGGTGGGCGGGCGGGCTTCGGGAGCCCCCGCGGCTGTGGTGCTGGGCACAGGCAGCAAAGGGCGGGGGGCTGGCAAGGAAACCCGTCGGGGCGGCTACCAGCAGTCCTGGCAGGAGGGGGTGGTGGCTCAGAGCCGTGCGGTGGCTGGCCTCCGCCGCTCGTCCACACCAGTCAGGAAATCCCCCCGGGGTCGGGCCCGTGGTGTCAGCGGCCCGCCGCCGTGACCAGGCTGGACGGATTCTTGCGGAAGCTGGCGCGGCTGGGACCACAGGACGGCTCGGAGGCTGCCGCCAGCGCTGTGCGGGCCGGCGAGGAGGTCGGGGTGCGTTGCCTGCTGGGCGCCGACGCGGCCTCCTTCCCGCGGGCTGACGCCACTCAAGGGGAAGCTGGCCTGTCCTCGCCGTGAGCCTCCTGGCGCACGGGGGTCTGGGCCCTCTTCATCCAGTGCGCGGCCTTGCGGGTCTAGGCCTGTAAAATGCCGTAAGGGCAGGAGCACAGACCTCATTGCCCTGAATCTGAGCTGGACGCGAGTGCGTGAGCTGCAAGGCCAGCTTCGATGTCCGCTTCTGCAGCCGGCCTTGGGAGTGTGTGTGCGTTACAGACGTGGGCTGGGGGCCCCGTGTCACAACCACAGAACACGGCCCCAGGCCAGGCACCTCCTGAGTGCGGCCGCTGAGCGTCCACACCAGCTCCCGAGTTCTTGGGATCGTCTTGGAGCACGGCCCCCATCGTCCCATGGCCCCCAGCGGGCTGGCTGGGAGCTCTTTCCTGTTTGTTTTCTGTGAGCTTTCCTAAGTATGCTTGGAGTTGAAAGCGAGGAAGCAAAGGCCTTCTTACACGTTCCACAACACACATAAAACGTCCGGAAAATGCTGTCGAGTCTCAAAACTATAGTCTTCTGAAATTTTGAGGAGGAGTCAAAGAATACCAGTGGGAGACTTGGGGGTGAACAGGCCTTCCGGCACCAGAAGGGGCCCAGGAGGCGTCCGGGAGCCAACGCACCCCGAGGGTCCCACCCTGAGGAGCCAGAGCGGGACACGCGGCCCGGCTTCACTGCTGTCCGGGCCGCCGCCAGGACGTGGACGGTGCCCAGCCACCAGCGGCGTGCCCACCGCTGCCAGCAGTAAACGCCACAGAGATGCCAAGCCACAAAGAACGGGTAAATTACGTGGACGTCCTTCCATCCGGAGGACGCCACGAGGCAGCACAGCTCGGCCTGCAGACCCGGCCCCGCTCGGCGTGGCCTTTGTTCACAGCTCTGCGGGCCCCCGCTGACCGCCGAAAGAGCAGGCGGCTAAGCAAACACCACCACATGTCAGTTGATCCGGCAGAAAGGTGAAGGCAGACAGGTTAGCAGGACCCGTTACTGAGGAATCAGCAGGGCAGGGTGAGTGTGGGGGTGGCCAGCGGCCAGTGCAGACCAGGACCAGAGCCCCAGCTCTGTCACTCCACAGCGAGGACACTACTCAGCCTCCGTGATACTCGGTTTGCCACCGCAAGACGCAGCCGACAGAACCTGCCTCTTGGGGTCCCGGTGCACGGAAACGACACGGTATTCACGGAAGTCTTCCCACCTCGCAAGCCCTTAGATGGTCCCCCGAGCAGCTGGCGCTGCCCTTGGACCGTGCCCACCCCCCAGCTCCTCATGTCTGCCCTGCTCCCGAGGGTGAGAAGTGCCTCCCTGGGCGGGCTTCCTCTCCCTCCTCCACCCCGTGCTTCTCCTCCGGGCCTGGGTTCTGTTGCTTTCGCCAGTAAACGAGCTCGGGATTCTCTAGGGGCTGCGTCCCCTCTGCACAAGCTACCAAGCCGGCCGTCTCGAGATCGGGTGGGAAACAGACTGCCAGGGCATGAGCTCCAGCTGATGCACCAGCCTCTCCCAGGGGACCCTCCGCAGGGCACCAAGAGCTTTGCCCGGGTCCCTTCTGCTCCCCTGGGGCAGGGTAACATCCCTCTCAGTGGACTCTGTTGTCCCTTGTCATTGTTAACAGCACCCTTGCCTTCTGAAGAGTGAAGAGTGCCCCAGTTTGGAGGATAGGCTATGTGGCACGGGGGAGGAAGGTAATGGGCAGAAGTTGGCACTGCGAGGTTCGCAGAAACAGTATCATAAACAGCAGCAGCTCCTATAAAAGACCCAGTAAACCAGCCAAGGTAATGGCATTAAATCCCCTTTCTTTCTACAAAAAGCAGAAGGTTCCATTCTTTTTTTTTTAATTTACATTCAAGTTAGTTAGCATAGAGTGCAACCATGATTTCAGAAGTAGATTCCTTAATGCCCCTCCCCCATTTAGGCCATCCCCCCTCCCACAACCCCTCCAGTAACCCTCTGTTTGTTTTCCATATTTGAGAGACTCTTCTGTTTTGTCCCCCACCCTGTTTTTATATCGTTTTTGCTTCCCTTCCCTTCTGTTCATCTGTTTTATATCTTAAAGTTCTCATATGAGTGAAGTCATATGATATTTGTCTTTCTCTGACTGACTAATTTTGCTTAGCATAATACCCTCTAGTTCCATCCACATAGTTGCAAATGGCAAGATTTCATTCTTTTTGATTGTCGGGTAATATTCCATTGTGTGTGTGTGTGTGTGTGTGTGTGTGTGTGTGTATAGCATCTTCTTTATCCATTCATCCAGCGATGGATACTTGGGCTCTTTCCATACTTTGGCTATTGTCGAGACTGCTGCTATAAACATTGGGATGCACGTGTCCCTTCGAAACAGCACTCTTGTATCCCTTGGATAAATGCCTAGTAGTGCAATTGCTGGGTCGTAGGGTAGTTCTATTTTTAGTTTTTTGAGGAACCTCCATACTGTTCTCCAGAGTGGCTGCACCAGTTTGCATTCCCACCAACAATGCAAGAGGGTTCCCCTTTCTCTGCATCCTTGCCAACATCTGTTGTTTCCTGAGTTGTTAATGTTAGCCATTCGGACAGGTGTGAGGTGGTATCTCATGGTGGTTTTGACTTGTATTTCCCTGATGATGAGTGACGTTGAGCATTTTTTCATGTGTCAGTTGGCCAAATGGATGTCTTCTTTGGAGAGTGTCTATTCATGTCTTTTGCCCATTTCTTCACTGGATTATTTGTTTTTTGGGTGTTGAATTTGATAAGTTCTTTATAGATTTTGGATACTAACCCTTTATCTGATATGTCATTTGCAAATATCTTCTCCCATTCCGTCGGTTGCCTTTTAGTTTTGCTGATTGTTTCCTTCGCCGTGCAGAAGATTTTTATTTTGGTGAGGTCCCGATAGTTCATTTTTGCTTTTGTTTCCCTTGCCTCTGGAGACGTGTTGAGTAAGACGTTGCCTGTAGCCAAGATCAAGGAGCTTTTTGGCTGCTTTCTCCTCGAGGATTTTGATGGCTTCCTGTCTTAGGTTTTGGTCTTTCATCCATTTTGAGGTTATATTTGTGTTCGGTGTAAGAAAGTGGTCCAGGCTCATTTTTCTGCAGGTTGCTGTCCAGTTTTCCCAGCACCACTTGCTGAAGAGACAGACTGTCTTTATTCCATTGGATACTCTTTCCTGCTTTGTCAAAGATCCGTTGGCCATACGTTTGTGGGTCCATTTCTGGGTTCTCTATTCTGTTCCATTGATCTGAGTGTCTGTTCTTGTGCCAGTACCATACCGTCTTGATGATTACAGCTTTGTAATACAGCTTGAAGTCCAGGATTGTGATGCCTCCTTCTTTGGTTTTCTTTGTCAAGATTGCTTTGGCTGTCCGAGGTCTTTTCTGGTTCCATACAAATTTTAGGATTATTTGTTCTAGCTCTGTGAAGAATGCTGGTATTACTTTGATAGGGATTGCATTGAACATGCAGATTCCTTCGGGTGGTATTGACATTTTAACAATATTTGTTCTTCCTCTCCAGGAGCATGGAATATTTTTTCCTTTTTTTGTGTGTGTCTTCTTCAATTTCTTTCATAAGCTTTCTATAGTTTTCAGTGTATAGATTTTTCATCTCTTTGGTTAGATTTATTCCTAGGTATTTTATGGTTTTTGGTGCAATTTTAAATGGGATCGATTCCTTGATTTCTCTTTCTGTTGCTTCATTGTTGGTGTATAGGAATGCAACCGATTTCTGTGCATTGATTTTATATCCTTCAACTTTGCTGAATTCATGAATCAGTTCTAGCAGTTTTTTGGTGGAATCTTTTGGGTTTTCCATATGGAGTATCATGTCATCTGTGTAGAGTGAAAGTTTGACTTCCTCCTGGCCGATTTGGATGCCTTTTATTTCTTTGTGTTGTCTGACTGCTGAGGCTAAGATTTCCAATACTGTGTTGAATAACAGTGGCGAGAGTGGACATCCCTGTCTTGTTTCTGACCTTAGGGGGAAAGCTCTCAGTTTTTCCCCATTGAGGATGATATTAGCATTGGGTCTAGAAGGTTCCATCCTTGAATCAAAGAGTGTGACACAGAGGAGGCTCTGAATAATCATTAGTTAGAGGGACAGATGCATGCTTGAACGAAACCACTGATAACGTTCTCTTTTAGACCCTTTTCCCTGCATGTTCCTGTTTCTTTAAAGTTCCAGCAACTGTGCACTCCAAACCCAGAGCTGGCCTCACACTTCCCAGATGTCTGAGCTCAGTTTGTCCAGGGCAGACCCTAGGGCAGGGGTGCAGAAGCAGGCAGCTTACTCGGGAAGCAACCCCAGGAATGCCAGTCTGGGAGTCGGGAGTGACCAGGAAGGGAATGCAGAGCAGGTCAGCTTGAGAGGCCCCTCCCAGGACCAGAGGGCTCCAGAGGTCTCTCACCTCGGCTTCTCAGTCCTGGCGAGAGCTGTCCCTGGGGACACTGAGTCTCAAGTATCCCTGGTCTGTGCGGGGCAGGCAGGGCAGGCCTGGCCGCCAGAGAAGCCCAGGCAAAGAGACACAGGTGCTGCAGCTGGGTGTTCACCCAGTGTGCCCACAGGCCCAGGGGGACGGGGAGCTAGGGGGACGTGTGGCCCAAGGAGATTTGGGGGCTAAGGGACATGGGCCCAGGGGGACGTGGGGCCCAGGGGGACTTGACCAGGAAGACATGGGACCCAGGGAGACTGGAGCCAGGGGACATGGGACCAGAGGATGTGGGTCTAGGGAGATTGTGGAGGGGGAAGAACATGGGCTCAGGGGAACGTGCAGCTCAGGGAGACTTGGGGGCCAAGGGGCCTGAAGCCAGGGGACGTGGGGCCCAGGGAGACTCGGTTTCTTGTTCAGGTCCTCCTGGTCTCTTTGAAGATGTCCTTTTTCTCTGGTGTTTTAATTCCTTCTTTCACATCTTTATATATCTTTTAAAATTGTGTTATCTAAAGTTCCCAGGAGCTCAATTTTCTTCTTCGTGTGGCTCATGTGGGTTATTGCCCTGGGTGTTTTATAATTTTGTTTTGTAAATTCATCTTAGTTGGGGCTTCATCTGTGGGAATCCCTGAGACTGGAGGTGAGAGTTGTCCCTCTAGACCAATGGCTCTGTTGACACTGGGGCTGGTTTCCAGCTCTTGGTTCTGGTGGTGTCCTGTGCATTGGAGGGCTTAGTGGCACCCATGGTCCCTGCCTACCGTTGTCGGTCACAACAATGAAAAATGTCTCCAGGCCTTGCCACATGCCCCCTGGGGCAGGCTGTGAGCGACTGCTCTAGACCAGTGTGTGGCTCTAACACAGGCTGCAGGGGGGTGACTTCCTGGGACTGCCCACCGTGAGGGGTCATTTCCTGGCTTTGAGTTTCACAAACCAAAATTCCAACCTCAAAACCATTGTGCAGGTGGACTTTTTTTTTTTTTTTAATTTACATCCAAGTTCGTTAACATAATGGTGTCAGGAATAGGAGTTAGTAATTCAGCACTCACACACAACCCCCAGCGCTCATCCCAACACGTGCCCTCCTTAACGCCCGTCACCCATCTAGCCCATCCCCCTGCCACCTCCCTCCATCAACCCTCAGTCTGTTCTCTGTATTTAAGAGTCTGCTATGGTTTGCCTCCCTCTCTGTTTTTATCTTATTTTCCTTCCCTTCCCCTAGGTTCATCTGTTCGATTTCTTAAATTCCACATATGAGTGAAAACACACGATATTTGTCTTTCTCTGACTGACTTATTTTGCTTAGCAGAATACCCTCCAGTTCCATCCGCGTTGTTGCAAATGGCAAGATGTCATTCTTTTTGATTTCCGAGTGATATTCCATTCTATATATATTTACCACACCTCCTTCACCCATTTGTCGGTCGATGGACATTTGGGCTCTTTCCCTACTCTGGCTACTGCCGATAGCACTGCATGTGCCCCTTGGACTGAGCCTTTTTTTATCTCTTGGATAAATAGTAGTGCAATTGCGGGGTCAGAGGGTAGCTTTATTTTTAACTTTTTGAGGACCCTCTGTACAGTTTTCCAGAGCGGCTGCACCAGTTTGCGTTCCCAGCAGGCGGGCTTTTAGGTCCACGCTGTCGTGTTTCCCCTAGAGCCAGGCAGAGAACTCTCACGGTCTTCCTCTACTGGCAGCTGCGTGTTTTCCAGTTTTTCTCTTCCCTGGAGACGTAGCCCATCAGAGGCCTGGTTAGTTCACGCCCTCAGCTGTCCTAATGGCTGAACCCATTTACCAGAGGTGGGCGCGTCTGACAAGCCCACACCCTTGACAACAGAGCGCTCAGACCTCCTCATTACACGCTGCGCATTGGGAACAGGGTGTGTGTGCAGGCTGCTTGGAAGTGACTGTGCAGCCTCTTAGGGCAAAAGGAAGTTGACTTAAAACACTTTCAGACTCACATATGATTTATGATTGTATTGCTTTTTTTTCTTTTTTTGAGGGCGAGAGAGAGAGAGAGAGGGAGCACGTGCACAAATTGGGGGAGGGGCAGAGGGAGAGAGAGAAGCCCAAGGAGGCTCCACACCCAGCTGGAACCCACCTCGGGGCTAGGTCTCTCCACTGTGAGGTCATCACCTGAGCCAAAATCCAGAGCCGGACACTTAACCGACTGAGCCACCCAGGAGCCCTATAGTTATATTTCTAAGTGTATATTAGGGGGAAGAAAACTGTTTACAGGAGTTCCAGGTTCTAGCCCTCTTACTGACTATCCATTTGCCTAAGAGACTTCGGAGCACACATTTGATTTAGCCACAAAAGGAATCCTCCCTCCTGTCCCGCAAATTTCGTGTGTGACTGACTGCAGGGAGCCTGGAAAGGGGGAGGGATCAAGGCCACGTGCAGCCCAAGCAGGCTTTCCAGCATGTGTGTTATAGAAGCCGGGTTATCCTGGCCCTCGTGGTGAAGCCGGACTTGTATTCCAGGCAGAAACTGTCGTCCCACCTGCGACATCAGCAGCCCCAGGAGAGGGCGTGTGGGCTTGCCCCCTGGGGCTCTTGATCTACACAAAGGCTCACCTCTGCCCTAGCTCACAGACTCAGGGCGCGGCACCTCCTGAGCCTGCCCCGGAACTGCAACCAGCTGGCCTCTGCGGCTCCAGAGACTGGACAGAGTCTCCCAGGAGGGCCACGGGCCACCCCCACGAGGCCCCCCGGGCACAGTGCTGCCGCCGCTGAGTCCCCGCAGTTTCAAGTGCGTGTGTTCAGATGCCCTGTTGCCTCATTAAGAAGTTCAGTCTGTGAGCCCTGGAGTTCGTGTGAGTTGGAACCCTCAGAGCCCGAGCCCCTCGGGGTCTCCGATTTGAGGAAGCAGCTCGGGAAATCGTGGCACCCAGTGTCCACCACCCAAACACTGGATTTTAAGTAACCCAGGTCTGTCTCTTCCAGCACAGCTTCTTCCACATTTCCCCCAACTTGCTGCCCAGTCAGCTGCTTCTGGGAAGCCCTCCTGGCTGCCCCGGACCTCGCTGGTGCCCTCCAGAGCACCGCCCCCCCCACCCCGGTTCTCACACGGAGCTCACCTTGCAGTTGGGGGTGCCGGGCTGTCCCTACCCCAAACTGTGACTCCAAGGAGCCATGTCCTTGGTGCCGGGAGGCTACCCCCAGGTGTTCATGGTCTCCAGAACGCAGGCACAGGTACCCACAAGATTCAGTTCTGGTCACCCTCTGTCACATCCAGCACCCAGCTTGGCTTTCCAGAGTCCACCTACGCCCTGTTCCACAGGTGGTCCTCCTCCCTCGACCTCGTTTGAGGATCGGGTGAGCCCGGCCTGGATCCCCTGGGGGCGGGGGGGCGGGGCACCTCCGGGGCGGCCGCCCTTGGTCGCCGGTCACCAGGGGACGCAGCGGGTCTGCTCCGCGGGCCCCCCGCGGACGGACGTGGGGGCCCCCGCCCGGCGCCGCCTGACGCCTCCTTTCCTTCGCAGGCGCTGCGTCCTGAGCGCGGCCGGGCGCCCGGGGCCATGGCGCTGCGCCCCGAGCCCGCGGGCGGCCGGCGCGTCGTCACCATCAACGTGGGCGGCTGCAGGGTGCGCCTGGCCTGGGCGGCGCTGGCGCGCTGTCCCCTCGCGCGCCTCGAGCGCCTGCGGGCCTGCCGCGGCCGCGACGAGCTGCTGCGCGTGTGCGACGACTACGACGCGGGCCGCGACGAGTTCTTCTTCGACCGCAGCCCGTGCGCCTTCCGCGCCATCGTGGCGCTGCTGCGCGCCGGGAAGCTGCGGCTGCTGCGCGGCCCGTGCGCGCTGGCCTTCCGCGACGAGCTGGCCTACTGGGGCATCGACGAGGCGCGCCTGGAGCGCTGCTGCCTGCGCCGCCTGCGCCGCCGCGAGGAGGAGGCGGCGCAGGCGCGCGCGGGGCCGCCGGGGAGCCCGGGCCGCCGCCTTCGGGACCTGCTGGACGACCCGCGCCCGGGGCCGGCCGGCAAGCTCTTCGCCTGCGTGTCCGTCGCCTTCGTGGCCGCCACGGCCGTCGGCCTGTGCCTGAGCACCATGCCGGACATCCGCGCGGAGGAGGAGCGGGTGAGCGCGGGCGGGGGCGCGGGGGGCGGCCTGGGGGGGGGGGGACCCGGGGGCAGTGGTGGCGGCGGGGGGGGGGGGGGGGTTGGGGCCAGCCGGGATGGGGCAGGGGGCTGGAGGCAGCCGGGCCAAGGGAGAGCCAGCCGAGCCACGGTCCGTGACACGCCTCCCCCGCTGGGTGGCTGGCGCCTGCAGGTGCCAGACGCCCCCCTGCGCCGGGTAAGGGCACCCCGAGCGGGCCTTCTCCAGGAGGCCCGCACATCGGACGGCTGCCGTGCCCTGACTGACTAGACGGTCTCGAGAACCCAGTGAGAGGCCTCTCTCTGGTCAGCAGGCCTTCCCTGAACCTCTCCAACAGTCGGGCCTTCAAAGCCGGGACAACTTGGAGCTAAAACGTTCGGTGTCCTGAAGGTCTAGGGAGTTGTGTGCTCTGGTCCCAAGTCCCGTCATCTCGAAGCAAGGGGACGTGACCGCCACGTTCTTGCGGGTCACGGGAGCCAGGGACGGGCGTCTGCTGAGGCAGGCCCAGCCTGCCGGTCTGTTGAGGTGCCGGGGGCTGTCTCCCACCAAATGGTAGACTTCCCGCCCCTCTTTGGTCTGTGACAAGCTGGTCAGCACCCAGCTCGTGTGGCCAGAAATGTTGCTTCCGGGTTAGGATGTCACCACGCTCACCAGCGTTGGTGCACTGAGCGCACCGTGGAAGGTTCAGGGAACGTTCGGGGAAAGCCTGGAGTGTGCTGTCTGGGGCGAGAGGGATGGAAGGCGAGAGGACACCGCAGTGTTTGCAGGACAGAGCCCAGCGCGGCCTTTCCCCCTGGGGGGTGGGGATGACCCCTCAGCAGTCCCCCTGCCCCGCCCTCCAGGCGCAGCACAGAGGCTCTGACTGAATGAACCCCTTTCTTGGGCAGAGAGCTCACCGTCAAAGCTTAGAGCCCTTCGGAGGTCAGGAGGTCGTGCCTGGAACACATGTGGTGGGGTCAGCTCCTTACCGAGAGACACGGTGGAGAGCTGAAACATTAGGCATTAGCCGGCTGGACCGAGAGCAGGGCGACCCTGACCACAGATCGCGTGTAAGTGTAACTGTCGGGAAATCGGTTTGGCTCCCGTGGCTGTTTGGGCGTCCGATTCCTGAGCCGTGGCTCCCGGTTGTGCTTAGGTTTTTCTAAATGGCGGTAACGCCATACAGCACATAGGAGGGGAGCCATTTACGTGAGAGTCAGGACACAAGGCAAGTTGGAGGTGCCTCAGTTCGTGACATCATCCCAGGAGTCGAGCTGGCCCTCTCAGAGCATCCACTGGCCTCCATGTTACCCACTGTTCATATTCGCCAGCCCCCCTCCCCATTTCCTGAAACGTCACTTCATACCGCCCAGGTCCTGTTTTACCAAATCAGTTATCGGACTGCGGGGTAATAACCCAGTGTCGGTGAGCACGTGGTGACGTATGTCTGTGCGCTCCCCGTTGCCTCGCGAGGGACGCCGACGGAGCATCTGGCCTGCTGCGCGTGGCAGGTGCTGAATCAACAGCAGGTGCTGTCGCTCGTCACCTTTCTAGGTGTGATGAGATATACACAAAATGTATCGATATCTTAACCATTTTAAAGTATGCTGCCCGGCGGTATTAAATACATTCACATCGTGTGGTTGTCACCACCACCCATACCCAGGACTTTTTCTCCTTTCCAAACCGCAACTCTGTCCAGTTAAACACGAGCTCCCCACCGGGCGCCCTCCCCCGGCTCCTGGAATCCCGCATCTGCCGTGTCTCTATGACTGCGACTCCTCTGAGAGCCTCGCAGAAGCGGAATCCGACGGCGTTTATGTTTTGGGGACTGACATCTCACTGAGCGTATTGTCCTTAAGGTTATTCCGTGTCGTAGCAGGGGTCTGTGCTTTCTTCCTTTTTAAGGCTGAATAACGTTTCGGTGGTACGCGTACACCACTTCTGCTTATTTGCTCGTCTATCAGTGGACACGTGGGTTGGTTCCACCTTTGGGCCACGGCGCATCATACTGCCGTGGACGTTCACGTAAAAACATCTGCCTGAGTCCTTGCTCTTGGTCATTTTGGGCAGACACCCAGGAGTACAAGCACTGGACCATACGGTCATTCTACGTGTACTTTTCCGGGGAGCCTCCAGACTGTTTTCTGCCGTGGCTGCACCACCGACTCTTTCCAGGCACAAGGCAGACGGGGTGGAGGGCGGAGAGGAAGAGAGAAACTTGGGAGCCTTTGATTATTTTTTTTTGTTGGTCTTTTCCAGTAGAATTTTACTTGAAAGTTACAGGGCTAAAATATTCCGTGTGTGATCTCTGGTTCTAAACAAGTGGCTAAGAGATTTCTCTCTAAAGTGGAAGCATTGTTCTGAAGCTCCCAGTGAGCCCTCCGAGGCCGGGTCGGCAGGCCCGTGGGCCACCGGCTCTGATGTGCGTGGGCCACAGAACTGCTTCTCCTGAACCACATTCGAGTGGACGATCTGACCACAGGCACCCAGTGTCTTCTGGAAAAACGCGCTGGGGGAGCAGGGCGTGGCCTGGAGAAGCAGAGGTGAGTGCAGGTGCTTCCCATCAGCTGTCTCCCCTCCGGCAGCGCCAGCATCAGCGGTCGTTTTCGCGTGTTGGCCCGGAGAAGCACGGAGGAGAGAAAACATCGTTCCCCGGGATTAAAGGGCTTGCAGGAGAACAGCTGTGTGGTTCCCAGGGCTGGTCCCTAAAATGCCTCTGTGACTGAGTGAGTGCCCTTGCCGGGGGTCCCAGCCCTCAGCTCCGGGGAGGCCGTCTCCATCCACGTCTGTCTCGGCCCCACACGGGATCACTAACTGCCACACAGAAACCCCTTCCCTGAGGCGGGCTGGGGCCGAGTGACCCAGCTGCCGGGGAGGGGCGGGGCTCTGCGGCCCGGAGGAGGCGGGGGCGGGCCGCGGGCCGAACTTGTGCCTGTACTTGACGCCCCTGAGCCGTGCACCTGAAAGGCCTGAGGTGGTAAATGTTACGCTTCGCATATTTTACGCACACACCCGCGTGAAGTCATCTGCTCGCCTGTGTGGGTGGGAGAACGTTAGCAGAGACCCCGGGGCCTTGGCCAGGGCTCACCCTTTGCCCCGGTTGTCTGGCCACCCGTCCCCGCGTCCACCCCTGTGCTCGGGGTGCTTGTCAGCTTGGCGTGAGGCTGAGGGCATAGAGGTGCCTCCCCACACACTGGGGAAAGCCAAGCACCTGGAGACTCAAGCTGCACGATGGCCGGGGTCACCTGGTGCCACAGCTGCCCTGGCTCAGCAGAGGTCCCGGGGTCTCCTGCTCTCCGGTCCCTTCTGGAGTCCCTTCACTCACCCTGGGGCACACGATGTTCTGGAACTAGCTGCTGCCATTGGGTGGGTGGGGCCTGGGGCAACACAGAAGCCAGGCTCTTCTGCCCAGGGCCACGGGCCCCACTTCCTAACACACCAAGGACCCGGGCCGGGAAGCGTCCCTCCCCCACTCAGCTCTCCCACCGCAGTGACAGTGAGTTCTGGGGGCCTTCGTGAGCTTAGAGGGACTTCCCCAGCAGGCAGCCCCTCAGGGCTGCTCCCAAAGGGCCGGAGAAGACGCACAGCCCCCTCCCAGCTCATCCCTGCCTCCTGCTCCTTTCCTCTAAGATGAGGAGGGCCGGGGGGCACAGAACTACTCCCCCAACTCGGTGGCCCGTGACCGTCCAGATGCTGGCATAGAAGCACCAGCACCCTGGTGCCCAGAGGACCCCAGGTCAGGCCGAGCAGCAGGCGGGGACCGGGCCAGGCCACAGTGCTGGCCCCACATGACCCCAGGGCGAGGAGTGCAGCCAGGGGACCCTAGGGCCCCTCCTATGGCTGGAGTCACCCTCAGGGCTTAGCCCAAGCCGCCAAACCCTGCCGTTCCGAGGGCGACGGTGTGCGTGGTCAGGCCCAGGTCAGGCCCAGTTAGCGGGTGCTGCTCATGGAGAGCACCTCGTATCTGCCTCTGGCTGCATCGCGGGTCACTGCGTGTGCTCCCTGTGGCCTGAAACAAAGTGCCACAGACTGCCTGGTGGCAACGCCCACGTGGCTCCCCCCAGTCCTGGCCCCCAGCCCGCCGGGCTCAGACCGCTGGGGTGGGCTGGGCCAGCCCCCGGGGGCTCCGGGACGGCCCCGGCCTCCCCCTGCAGCTTGCAGGGCAGGTGTGCTCCTGGTCAGTGGCCTCTGCCCCCTTCGTGTTCTCCTTCCTCAGGCCTCCCTCTCGTGAGGACCCTGGATGACATGGGGCCCCTAATCCAGGACTGTGCCCAGGGGACGGTAAACACTGCTGTGAGCTGCTGCCTCAGGCTGCTTGTGCTGTGTTCACAACCTCTGCTGAGCAGATGGGCGAGAGCTCCTCCTCCAGTAACGAACCCCCCTCCTGGGAGGGCGTCTGGGCCTGAAAACCACGAAAGTGGTAGCTGGGCCTGTGGCGTCAGACCTGCGCCCTGCAGAGTCTGCAGCGGGGAGGCGAGGGTGAACCTGTACTGAGCGAAGACCTTACCGTCGGGCACGTGTGTCTGTAACGGGAAGTCAGCCGCCCGGAGCGCTGTGGACCACACCCCAACCCTAACTCATCCGTGGGCCGGTCACCATGTGTCACCGACAGCTCTTTGAGGCATGCTTCCTCGTTTCGGGGGCCTCTCCGAGCACACCCCGCCCCTTCCCCACTGCACCCCGCATCCCCCCGGCCAAATAGCAGCCCCCAGGGCCACGGCCGCTGGCTTCTTGGCCCCCACCTGCAGGACCTACCCTGCCGGGCCCCAGAAGGTCTGCAGCTCAGAGCTGGCCCCCCCTCCCGTGGCTCCTGACAACAGCGGGGCTCCCTCCCCAGCACCTGGTCCACGGGCAGCTGTGGAGTCCCAGGACGGAAGGCTTGGTGGCATCCTGAATTCAAAACTCGTGGCCAGGTCTTGGGGCAATCTGCCCGGTGGTTCCACCTTATGCGCAGAGACCAACATTGGTAACATAAACATCCGTGGCCAAAGAAAGTTACGCTGAATTCTCTGATCGCCAAAAAATACTAAACCAGAACATGCCCGGTGCATACCCTCTCTTTCCCACGCTTCCCAGAACACACAGCACAGTAGTGAGAATCCAGAGGTGTCCTTTGTGACCACGTGGGAGGGTCTCGGCAGATGAGTCCACGTTCTGACGCCAGGAGCTCGCAGGGAGTGTGGGGTGAGGGGGGGACAGCCGGAGTGGTGCTGTCGCCGCTGTTTACAAGGAGACCCCAGGCCCCAGGCTGAGGGTCGTCTCCAAGCTCCCTCTCCCTAGAAGGCTCGGCAAGTCCCCGTGGCATCTGTGGTCTGCACCTGCAGGGTGGAGGCTCTCCCGTCTCCCTCGCCCCCTCTGCTGTGGTGCCCACACACCCACGTGGGGGCGCCCGTGAGCACGCGCTTGAATTACTGTGTCGACCCTCCATCAGGAGTGAGCAAGGTCACCGAGGCCCAGCTCACTCCAGTGGCCGGGAGAGGCCAAGGCCGTGCTGAGTGTGGGCTGTAGCCAGACTTGGCAGGGAGACCTCGGTTCTGGCGACTCCGTGCTCGGAGCCGAGGCCTCCGAACCGTTTGGAGGACGGGCCACAGGAAGTTTAATTCCGGCAAAAGGCTCCTGGGTTCCTTTTGTGCGGCGGCAGCTGGGGTGTTGCTGGGAGACGGTGCTGAGCGCCCACCCCGCGGCTGGCCGTGGGCACGGGCCACGCACAGCAGACTGTCGGAGAACAGGGTGTCTTCGGGGAAGGCGCTCGGGGGGGCGGTGCGTGTCAAAGCCGTCCCTCGCTCTGAGGTGGTGCTGGTCTTGGGCTAAGTCAGCTTTTGTCCTTAAAGCCCACATGATCAAAAGAAGACCCGCGTATTAGTTACAGATTTCGTGACTGTGATTGCAGCCTGAATTCACCAGGAACATTTTGGCAACAGCATCGAAAAGCTGGTGGCCAAGCTCCCGCTGCATGTGGCCGTGACACACACACGGAGCTTTGCCAGGTGCTCTGAGTAAGAGCCGCGCTGTTTGTGAGCTTTGTTAGGGTTTTCCAGAGAAACAGAATCAGAGCCAACGAAAGGGGACCTCTCTCTCCTCCTTCTTTCTTCCCGTTGGACAGAAATGTCTGCCCTGTCCCCGGCCGACTGTTGCATTTTGGGAGCCCACACCTGGTCCAGTTCACAGTTCACAGCCGGGGGGCGGGGGGGGGGGGCACTTTACCCTGATGGATCACATCTGGAGTATCGCCTGCCCCTCCGTAGACAAGGGTCAGCGAGGCTTTGGCCTTGGACTTTGGAGCTGATGTTGCAATGACGTGAGACTGTGGGGCTGTTGGATAGAACGAATGAGTCTTGGGGCGCCTGGGTGGCTCCGTCGGTTAAGCAACTGACTTCGGCTCAGGTCGTGATCTCGCGGTTCGTGGGTTCGAGCCCTGCGTCGGGCTCTGTGCTGACAGCTCCGAGCCTGGAGCCTGTTTGGATTCTGTGTCTCCCTCTCTTTCTGCCCCTCCCCCACTCACACTCTCTCTCTCCCTCAAAAATAAATAAATGTTAAAAATATATTTAAAAAAAGAAAAGAATGGAGGAGTCTTGCCTATGGGAAGGGCAGGAACTGCGGTTGTCTCGCCAAACTCACATACTGAATCCCAACCCCAAGGGGATGGTTTTAGGGGGTCAGGCCCTGAGAGGCGATTAGGGCAAGGGGGCGATTAAGCCCCCATTAGTGTCCTTAAAAAAGAGGCCAGAGCCCCCCTCCCCTCTCCTGCCACAAGAGGACACAGTGAGAAGACACCGTCTACAAACCAGGAGGCAGACCCTCACTGAATCTGCAGGCGCCCTGATCCTGGACATCCAGCCTCCAGAACCCTGAGGAACAAATGTCTGCTACCCGGCCCCCGCTCTGTGGTTGTCACACTGCTAACGGACAAAGCCAGCAGGCGGAGGAACCCCGGGCTCTGAGCACAGCGCAAGGACCGGGCTTTCCTCTCGAGCTCTCACCAGAGTTTTCTGTCCAGCACGAGAGAGCTGTGCCGGCCGGGGCCGCTGCCAGAGGGCCAGACGACGGGCGTCTCCCCTCCGTGTCCAGGGGCGGTGAGCGGGGGCCACGGGCAGCTGTGAGCGCTCAGCGTGCAATGCTCCCCTCGTCCCGAGAGGCTCCGGCCCCGCCCAACAGGGGACAGGTGGCTTCCACAAGGAAATGTAGCTGCACAGGGAGCGGCCCGTGTCCTACGTGCCATTGGTGCACACACGTGGAGGGGCTGGGATCGCTGTCCTGACCGGACGGCCACAGGCCCAGGTGACACTCAGCTTGCTCTTTGCCGACGGGAGGAAGGAAACACAGACGGGTCAGCAGCCTGTGCCACCACAGCCGGGCCCGACAGACCGTCGCGGGATTCCCCACGGCTGAGGGATACAGACAGTGGAGAACAGCACAGGGAGTGCCTGCCCCTGGGGGCCAAGGAAGCCACAGGACCACTGCCAGGAGAAGAGGCTTCCAGGACCCCCCAGAAACAGAGAATGAGTTTGGTTGGTTTGTTTTCCCATTTGCAAAGATCTGATCTGATGATCAGCGAACTCCAGTGGCAAGTTTTGTGCAGCGAACCACGCCCGTTCGGGGGGACAGACATGCCCGGTGTGGGCCCTGGTTCACCTTCCTCTCGGTAAAATTAGGTGATCATTCCTCCGGGGCTGCTGTCTTGGGTGCCAGCGGCCCCCCCAGCCGGCCCGCAACTCCGGTCCAAGGCCTCAGGCCGTCGTCCGCGCCGCTTTGGAGAGACCATTGCCTGCTTTCGCAGGAGACCCTTTGGCGAGAGCCTTACAGGCTGGAAACAGCTAGGAGTGCCGGGCGATAAATGTGAGGACTTTGCTCCGCCTCTGACACATCTGGCAGGAAAAATGCGGGATTTGTGCTTCAGTCTGGAAAAAAGACTTCAGGGCACCTGGGTGGCTCAGTCCGTTGAGCGTCTGACTCAGGCTCAGGTCATGTGTCACCATTTGTGAGTCTGAGCCCCGCCTCGGGCTCTGCTGACAGCTCAGAGCCTGGAGCAGCTTCGGATTCTGTGTTTCCCTCTCTCTCTGCTCCTCCCCCACTCACTCTCTGTCTCTCTCAAAAATAAATACACGTTAAAAAAAAAAAAAAAAAGCCTTGTACTCAAATGCCTAGAATAGAGGCTTCAAGATTCTTGTTGTTGTTGTTGTTGTTGTTGTTGTTGTTGAGAGAGCATGAGCAGGGGAGGGGCAGAAGGGAGAGGAGAGAGAATCTCAAGCAGGCTCTCTCTCCTGAGTGGAGCCGGACGCAGGGTTTGGCCCCACAACAGTGAGATCATGACTTGGGTGGAAATCAGGAGTTGGGCACTTAATCGACTGAGCCACCCAGGCGCCCCTCTTTTTTTTCAAAACCATTTTTAGAGCAGTTTCAGGTTCAGAGAAAAATTGAGAGGAAGTCACAGAGATTTCCGCTAGACCCCCGCCCTGACACGCACGGCCTCCAACATCACCAGCATCCCCCCAGAGTGGTGCATTTGTCCCTGTTGATGAAGTGACACTGATGCGTCATTATCAACCAAAGTCCGCGGTGGACATTAGGGGTCACTCTTGGTGTATATTCTGCGGGTTGGGACCAAAGTAGAAAGTCACGTGTTCATGGTTATGGCATCACACAGAGCAGTCTCACTGCCCTACAAACCGTGTTCGGCGTGTTTGTCCCTCCCCCCACCCCGCCCCCCACAGCCACTGGTCGTCCTGTCTCCACAGTTCTGTCTTTCCCAGAGTGTCCTATACTTGGAATCACACAGGATGTCGCCTTTCAGACTGGCTTTTTCCACTCAGCAATAGGCATTTAAGGGTTGGGGCGCCTGGGTGGCGCAGTCGGTTAAGCGTCCGACTTCAGCCAGGTCACGATCTCGCGGTCCGTGGGTTCGAGCCCCGCGTCAGGCTCTGGGCTGATGGCTCAGAGCCTGGAGCCTGCTTCCGATTCTGTGTCTCCCTCTCTCTGCCCCTCCCCCGTTCATGCTCTGTCTCTCTCTGTCCCAAAAATAAATAAACGTTGAAAAAAAAAAAATTTTAAGGGTCTCCCGTGGCTTCTCGTGGCTTGATAATGTGTCTCTTTTCATTGCTGATAATATTCCATTGTCTGGATGGACCACAATTTATCCATCATCTACTGAAGGACATCGTGGTTGCTTCCAAGTTTTGGCAGTTAGGATTAGGTAGATTATGAATAAAGCTGCTGTGTTTATCGTGTGCAGGCTTTTGCATAGATACAGGTTTTCAATTCATCTGGATAGCTGAGGAGTGCGATTGTGCCATCGAACCTAAGAGGACACTTAGCTTTACAAAAACCAGCAAACTGTCCTCCAAAGTGGCCGCACCATTTTGCATTCCCACTACGCCAGATAACAGTTTCTGGTGTTGCGCGTCCTCTCCGGGATTCGGTGTCAGTATTTTGGATTTTGGTCATTCTGACAGGTGCGTGTGGCATCTGGTCGTCGTTTTAATCTGCATTTCCCTGACGACGTCGACGCGAAACGTGCTTTCCTGCGCTCACTTGCCATCCGCGTATCGCCTGTGAGAACGTGGTCAAGCTCCTGGAGGCAGGTCTGAGCGCGTGGCGGGGCCACCCCGTGGCTGGAGCCTCGCACACTTGCCCACGCTGAGTGTCCAGCCGTCTGGCGATCACAGTTTGGGTTCTCCTGCCCGGCGCCGGCTCCCGCGGCGGTTTGGAGCGTCTGCCTCCGCATATCTGCTGTCTCTCCGGTCTTGGGGCCGCATTCTCCCTTCTCCCGGATTCCAAAAGAGCCACCGATCTTTCCATCTGTTCAGCTTTTAATTGGTAGGATGAAACCCTTTGGTGCAGAACTGGAGACAAGCTCCCAGGTTCTTTTTGCCAGAACCTGTCCAAGGCTCTCCTTCCCTGTCACCATCAGAGGCAAAACTGGGTACCTGTTCAATTCTCGGGCTCTGTACACAGAGCAGGGCCCTTCCCACTTCCTGCCCGACAGCTGCAAGACCTTGCAACACTCCTGCCTCCTTCCAGAGCCGCGGCCACCTCATCTTGTAGATGCAGACACTTCAGAGCTAGTGAGATTAAACTGAATAATTCATGTAAATTACTTTGGATGGTGCTTTGCACGCAGAATTGAATATGTGGCCACTCTCTTTGCCTTTCTGCGAACGAGGGTACTAAACTGTGTGCAGGATATGGCAGCAGTGGCGGGGGTGGGGGGGCAGTGCCCAGGAGAGCCTTCTTCTCCCAAAGCTGGGTTCTGTAAATGGTCTGTGGAGCAGCAGAGAAAGCCAATCCAAAGACATCAGCAAACCAGACGCCCGATCTTGCATGGAGGTCAGCAGGTGCTTTGTCACGCCTAGGATGTGACCCAGATGTGGCCACCGCTCTCACCTCTGCCTCCCCTCCGGGTGCTCAGTGGGGTTCACAGCACCTGGCCAGGTCCGCACCCTCCCTCCCGGCCCCTTCGGGAGCCCCGGGACTGCCTGCAGCCCGGGTTCGAGCAAGACTCCCACCGGCCGGCAGACAAGACCCCCCTCCCCCACTCCCCACAGCCCAAGAGGGAGAAGGTGGGCTTTACTGTTACTGCACATTGAAGGAGTCTTTCTGTCCCTTCTTTCCCTGCTGCTGCCGGCGGCTATGAGAATATTAAATGCTTATCAGAAATAAGTGGAAATAGAAAGATCTCTCCAAGTGTATATAATCTCATTGCCTCCCAGCATTTCCCTCATAGGATTGAACTATTTTGACTTAGAAGCTGCATTTTTAAGGGACCTAAATTCATCAGGCATCACCACCCAGGAGAAAAGACCTGAGAATTCAGATGATTTTAGGCTCCACCTAAGCCTGAAATATTAAGTATGACATCAGGGTTGGGTTTTTTTTTTTTTTAATGTTTATTTATTTTTGGGAGAGAGAGAAGGGATGGGCAGGGGAGCGGCAGAGAGAGAGGGAGAGAGAAAATCCCAAGCAGGACTCAAACTCACAAACCTTGAGATCATGACCTAAGCCGCAACCAAGAGTCAGACACAAAGGATTGAGCCACCCAGGCGCCCCACGAAGGGATATTTTTAATAATAATACATTATTCTAATTCAGCAAAATGGCTATTCCCAAATGAGGAGCTTCTGCTGTTTATTTTACCAAAAATATTAATTTATCAACACATGTAGTTTGCTAAAGGTTTGGAGTTGGGACACCAGCAGGAAATACGTTTGTGAAAGTTGTAAACTGGGGGCTCTTGGGCCCTCTGGGGGGAGCAGTCGGGGTCCTGTGCTGCCCGGGCTCTGTCGGAGCTGCGTTTCCAGGCAGGACTCACAGGGGTGGATGTTTTTGAGTTGGCCTGGAAATGTCCATCTCGAGACAGAGCCGGGCTCCTCCCCAAGAGCGGTTTTGTGGGCTCAGGGTGCCACGGAGCTGGGGGAACACAGCCGCCGAGCCTGGGGTCCTGTCCCGGGACAGGTGTGTCAGGTGCGTCCCACCTGCCTCCTGCGCTGTCACTGCAGCCCTAGGGGTCCCCGGGCGGCCTGTCCGTCTGCCCCCCCCCACCCCTGCCACCAGCCCGGGGAATTTGCAGCTCCTCACAAGTGCCTTCCTGGCTAAGCATGCCACTTGCTGCCTACAGAAAGGTCCAGAGCCTCACGCACCTTCCTGCCCTGCCTCTCAGAGCCTCTTTATGCCGTCGCAAAGCAGCATGCAGTCCGCGGACGGTGCAGCGTGGAACAGTCGTGTCGTTCTGTAACTCTTGAGTATCCCTCCTCACTGCTTTTGGTTCTAGTTCTTTGCGGACATAAGGCCACATTGGGATGAATGTTCTCACAGACCTTCCACCGTCTGCTGGCTGTTTCCTGGGTATTCTCATCCGTCACGCTGCAGGCCCCACTTCTGCCCCAAAGGGCCCCGTGCGGTCACGTGAGCACCTCACGGGTCGTGTCCCCGAACGCTGGGCCGTGTCCTCGAACAGTTAGCCTGCGTCTGAAAGAAAGCCGGCTCCCGGTGGGACGCGCACTCGATCAGCCGGAGGCCAACGCCCTGCCACGTGTTTACTTACCAGTTACACTTTGAGGGTTTCTTTTCTTCTGCTCCGCTGGCTTGTGGCTTTGCTTTCGCTCTGTGTGCACAGCAGCTGTTTTCCCAGTGGCCCCGCATCCGCCGTGGGGTCGGGGAGGATGGCCTCCAGCCTCTGCCACATTCAGGGTCCCCAGGGGCCTCACGCTGCCTGTGGCCTCCTCCCCTGCTGGCCCTCGTGGGGGCCGTTACGTCCCGTTACGTCACCACGCCTGTCCTCTGTCCCGTTACGTCACCACGCCCGAGGTGGCCTCTCTGTGGGGCTCCTGCGGCTGCCCCTCCAAGGCCACCTCTGTATCAGCCTTCCCGCGCTGCCCCCGTCATCCTCCGCCCCTGTTTTACCGACAGCAGGCGCTGGGACCCTCCTGACATGTGTCTGGCTGCGCCTCCCCCACGCCCAGGAGCCCCAGTGAAGAGACGCACGGCGGGTCCTCACGGGAAAGATGCGAGTGACGGCTGTGAGGTGAGGGTGCCGCTACCCTGGCCCAGGAGACACCCTGGGAATCCAGAAGGAGGGGTTTAGCCCAAGGAAAGACACAGCCTGTGCCCCCAGCGGACGAAACCACGTGGCCTTGGCACAGGCGGGCACAGACACAGCCTCAGAATGCGCTCGGAGGTCCCAGCGCCCCAAGGGCACCCGAGGTCACGCCTGCAGGGGGAGGCTGCCGGACGGGGCAGAGCCGCATCTGAGGGCGGGGCACGCACTTGGGACGAGGCCCCGGCTCTGAGTGCCCACCTCCCGTTGCCCGTCGTCCGGTGCGGCTTTGCAAGCTCCCCACAACCTTGCCTCTGACCTGAGTGCTCCTCCCGGCACCAGGCCCGAGGGGTGGCGATTCCATGCACACACTGCATCTGGTTAGCAGGTGACAGAAGACGGACCACAGACGCGTTTATTTCTAATAAGCGACTAGTACAGTTGGCATAAGCAAGTCCTTTACTTAGGAAGTATAAAATGTGAATGGTAAAGTAAACGTAAATGTTCCTTTCACACATAAAAGTCTAAGTGACTAAGAGGATGGATCTAGATCTGTGAACACACCGCCATCAGCCGTGACGTCCAGGAGCCGCGGGAGACGAGGACACGAGCGCGAGCATCGGCGGACCCGTTGCAGACACCTGTGTCGAGCCCTGTTTCGCACACACACCGTTCTCCCCTTCGGGCCGCACAGCTGAGTGACTGCATCACCAGGTGGAAGGCTTTTGTCCGTGTTCTGTACTGAGAGCTAATTTGCTGCGTTATTTGCACGTCAAATGAAACCCAAGAGGACTAGCTGAGAAGTTGTTGTAAGTAAATGAATTTGTCAACGTAGCTGGCTTCCAAATAAACATGTAAATGTCAGCCGCTTTTCCATATATTATCAGTAATAGAAAATGTAATGGAAAAACTGTCCTGGTCACTAATAAAAAACACACGAAATGCCCAGGAATGATCTTAGCGAGAAAGGTTGGATATTTATAACAGAAAAAACAATGTAACTCTACCGTGTGACACAAAATGGCTGAATGAGAGGCAGGCACCTCACGTTCTCGAATGAGAAAATCACTCCCCCGGGGCGCCTGGGTGGCTCGGTCGGTTAAGGGCTGAGTCTTGGTCTCCGCTCAGGTGGTGGTCTCGCGGTTCATGAGTTCAAGCCCTGAGTCAGGCTCTCTGCTGTCAGCGCAGGGCCTGCTTTGGATCCTCTGTCCCCCTGCTCTGCCCCTCCCCTGCTGGTTCTCTCTCTAGCTCTCTCAAAATTAACAAATAAACTTAAAAAGTTATTAAAACAAGAATTGGAATCAATAAATAATTAAAAATAGTCTATTCTTTCAAAAAAGACAGAGAAGCACATTTCCTACCGGCAGAGACGCAAGGAGGTCATCGGCCGCACCCAGCGTTTGCGAGCTCCGCGCGACCCGCGTCCGGTGGGAGGGACTCCCACAAGGGAAGGCCACTGGAGACACGTAAGTGTGCTCGCCGCTGAACCCACGCAGTGCGCCTGGGTCACCGGTGCTGCGTGTCTGGGAAGCTAAGGCCCCAAATGAGGACAGTGGCTGCAAAGTATGTGCTCAACGAACGACACTCCTCGGTACACGTGTGTTCGAGGCTGTGGCACCGCAGTCTCCTTCCCTGCTTGGGGCACCAAACTGTGGGCCCTTCCTCGTTTGTGTAGAGACCCTTCGTGGCATTTAGTCCAGGACGCTGCTCACAGGAGAAACCAACAGACGCCAGACTGGGGCCCTTTGGAAGCCCAGGCCAGTTCCAAGCGGGGGCGGGCAGAGTACGGAACACTTTACAGCGAAGCTGGAACCATTTCTTTTCGAAAGACGGCACGACACTAGTCAACGGAGCGATAGCAGGAACGTGAATTGACACCCTGCCTCAGTGGAGATAATTTGAAATGAATACGTTCATTATCTCTATGTAAATGTTCGCTATTTTTAAACAATCTGTTCTCTGAAGTAGATTTAATATTCTCCCACTTTTCTATTTGCACTACAAGAACCTTTTTCCATAGATAATCGGAAAGAATAAATCCCAATTCAGTTCAAAGTCAAATTATTATAAATTCACAGTGAAATGAGTTAATAAATATTTTCTTTCAGGCACTTATGGGAGGCTGAAGATAAAATCTGCACACAAAGTCATTCACGAATGAGTAGATAAGTCAATAAGGGTATGTCCCTTTTATAGGGTGTGTCCTTCACGGTGGCCGGCGTGGGAATGGAGGTGGACTCTTGACCCAGCCCTGCAGCTGAGGACACCAGCTTTCCTGGACTGCTTTGCCGCCTACACCGGGCCCATGAACAGCGAGATGGGCATCGGTGTCCAGAAAATACACAGGCGGCAAAGGCACGTGACCATTTAAGAATTTAATTACACGCCAGGTAAACACAGGGCAAGTCTGCAGGCCTCGGGGTCTCTGCTGAGACCCTCACTGCGGTCACACCCCTCACGCCGGGGTGATGGGCCTTCAGGCCGGGAGCCCCGAGGTGCCCTTGCCGTGTGGCTTACAGAGAGAAACCCGCCCCCCCGGCCCCGCCCCACGCCCTTACTCTCCGGTTGAACCCACGCGAGTTACGGCACAGAGTGTGGTGGAGCCCGCAGAGCTCACTGCTCGGTGCTCTGAAACGAGAACAGGGCAGAGATGGGAGGCTGTGCGGCGTGGCCTCGCCCGAACTCCGTGTGCCGAGGGCCCCGCAGCCTCTGTTTGCCTCGTGGAGAGAGGGAGAGGACCGGGCTGCAGGTGCAGGGTGAAGGTCGCGGTGGCCTTGGACCGCGGGCGGCCGGGCCTCTGCCTCCCGTCTGGGCTCCGTTTGGAACTGCGCTGACACGGTTTATGTGCTTTTCCGAGTGAACGTTAAACTTCTGGAGCTACATGGAAAGCTTGGACACAACGGGGAGCACCTTCAGAATCCTGCATGGGGTTAATTTCTACCCATCGTTCGACATCAAACTGTCATAGCAATCCAGGCTGGGGGTAGAACGAGGCTTCCCAGACGTGCAGAGGCTCAAAAAGTTACCCCCCACGACCGTTTCTCAGGAAAAGTGAAGGCTACACCTCAACAGAGTAATGGGATAAACTAAACAGTGGGGGTGGGGGGCACAGCGTTTAAGCAGCTCAAATCAGCGGCGGAGAAACTCCAGACACAGCGTTCAGCAAGAGGGCCGGGGTCCCCGCAGGGCAGGCGGGGCTCGGAAAGCAAACAGAACCCGTTAACAACTTGATGTGTTTGGGCATTTGGAAAAAATACACCGTGCTTCAAAATAGCAAGCCAAGCAATTTTAGAATGAGGCCATAAAACTTTAAGAAAAGGAAAACACTTTATGAGGGAAAAAGCCGTAATCGTACACCACTACCTGGGGCCAGCAGTGAACAAGATTTACATTATCTTAATAATTGCTGATTTTACCCCAGAATGTGACAAAACTATTTTTGAAGGAAAAGGGTCAGGGGTGTGGCGGGGGTGGTGAGGTGGGGGAGGTAAGGGAACCAGATCCTGAACACAAAGTCAGCATAAATGTATGAAGTTAGTATGCCTGTAAGGAGCCAGATACACATATTATGAAATAAAAATACGGAAATGACTGTCAGAAAAACCGAGTAAAATAGAAAATTATTGCCTCCGGGAGGTAAGAGTTGGGGTGAGAGTACTCTTTTTTTCCAATAAGCCTTTTAGTATTTATCGAGTTTTTTTTAATTATACACATGTGTTCGTTTTGTAAGACAATTAAAATTAAAAACATGTTCAATCACCAAAACTCACTCAAGAAGACGTGGATAGGGGCACCTGGGTGGCTCAGTCAGTTGAGCATCTGACTTGGGCTCAGGTCGTGATCTCACGGTTCGTGGGTTCAAGCCCCGCGTCGGACAGCTCGGAGATGAGCCTGCTTCGGATCCTGTGTCTTCCTCTCTCTCTGCCCCTCCCTCGCTCGTGCTCTGTCTCTCTCTGTCTCTCAAAAATGAATACATGTAAAAAAAATTTTTTTAATTCAATTCACAGTTTAAAATCTTTGAAAAAGAAGACTCCAGTCTTCGTGGTTTCACTGGTGAATTCTACCCAAAAAAGTAAGGAAGAAATAATATCAGTTCTGCACACTATCTTCCAGAAAATAGAAGAAGACAGAGTACTTCCCAACTCACTCTGTGAGACCAGTATTATCCTGGTGCCAAACCAGACAAAGACGTTGCAAGAAAAGAGAAAATACAGACCAACATCTCATGAACATAGATGCAAAACTCCTCAACAAATATTAGCAAATCAACTGCAACGTATAAAAAGGACACCACATCATGACCAGGATGAGTTTTCCCAGGAAAGCAATCCGGGCTCAACATTTGAAAATCAATCAGTATAATTTATAATATTAACGCACTGAAGAAGAAAAGTCACGTGATCATCTCAACAGATGTAGAAAAAGCATTTGAAAAAATTCAATATCCATTAATGGTTAAAACAAAAACTTTCAACAGTATAGAAATGGAAGGGAGTTTCCTTCACGTGATCGAGAACCCCTGCAGCTGATGACATACGCAGCAATGAAAGACGGAACCCTCCCCCCCCAAGATCGGGAGCAAAGCCTGGCAGTCTTGCACTAGAAGTCCTAGCCAGTGCAATGAAGCAAGAAAAAGAAATAATAGGTAAATGATTGGAAAGAAAGAAAACTGTAGATTTTTAAATGCATGAAAAAGCTTGAAGAACAAGGACGTGAGTACGCTCACATGCCATCCAGCAGCCCACTCTGGGTCTTCGCCCAGGAGCAGTGACTCACGCATCCATCCGTAGATCTGTACAGGAAGGTGCGTATGGCTGATCGGAAACGGCCCCAAACTGGAAACCACACAACGCACACCAGCACATGTGACAAACGTACGTGCGTACGTGTGCCAGTCAGAGACCAAGAACAAACCACTGATTCCCAAACAACATGACTGAGTCTCCGATTATACTAAGTGGGAAAAGCCAGATGCAAAGATCTGGCATAATTCCATTTCTGGGACGTTCTGGAAGGGGCAAAGGGCGTCAGTGATTGCCACGTTGGGGTGGGGACAGTCCGGCTACAAAGAGGTGGCACAGAGACGGCGGGGACGACGGTGGTGCTCGCGGGCCTCGACGCATGTCCGGAAGGAGCACACATCCTCCCACGTAAATCCGTGGGCACGTGTGCGCTGTTTCCTGAGAACCCATTTCCCAGACCAGGATTTCCAGGTCAAATGTACACACACTTTGAAGGCTTTGAAAATATATTTGTGAGAAATTGTACAAATTTATTCTCTGCCCAGTGACCGGGGATCTACCTGGAACCACCCAGGGCCTCCAGACCCTTGGCCTGGGGGAGGGAGTTCAATCTGTGTAGCTACTTAGGGGAACAATTCAGCAATTGCTGACAAACGTGAAAGTGTCCCACCTGACAAAGCAGGAAAGCCCTAGACAAGCTCTAGCCGGTGCACACGAGAATATTCCCAGTTTCGTTTGCCTGTGTTGGGTTTTGTCGTTGTTGTTGTTGTGCGTTTTGTTTGTTTCGGTGATGGCGAGCGATAACATCTACCTAAGGTTTAAAGACATGTTCCCAGTCTGATGTTCGGCTTAGTAGTGACTGGACATCAGGGACATGGAAGGAGCGGAACGTGCTAGCTGAGCCACTCCCTTGTAGGCAGCTGACCTTTGATTCTTGAGCCACAAGTCACTGAAGGATGCCAGTTCCTATCCTAGAAAGAAAACAAAAGAAAAATAGGACGGACTCACGGCCCAAGGGCTCAGGTGCCAGCTGGGGTGACTTTGTTCCCTGCCACGTGCTAACTTTGAAGGTTGATACCCAGACCCGGGCGGCCACTGGGGAAGGGCACACAGTGTCTTGTGGCCTTTCACCGAGAAGGGAAGTTTGCCAGTGAGGAGCCCAGTGAGGGTGTCCAAGCCCGTCTCCGGAGGAGGGGTCGGGATGACCGTGGGGGCTCCTGGCGGAGGGCTCTGCGTCCCGGAGCTCAGAGAGTTAGGGCCCTTCTGTTACCTTCAGCCCCTCTGGGAGCAGGCCTGTGTGCTGACTCAGCTGTGGCTCCCAACCTGCTGTCCCCGAGGATGACCCTGCACGGGGCTCTTTCTTTCCCGCAACCACGGGCCTATCCCCACGTCAGTGGACCCTTTCCACAGGCTCTAGAGACCCTTGGGCCTCGCCTTCCCCAGCACCACCACCCCCACCTAACGCCCCCCAGGCTTCCTGGTGGTGGGTCCAGTGCTGGGGCCGTGACCTCTGGCCCCGGCCTCATGTTGTCTGGGCCTTGAGGCCGGGTCTCCTCTGCCTTTGCTCTCCTGGTCCTCAGCCCCTCCCCCACAGCCCGGATGCCACCTGCTTCCTGTCGTTGCCTGGGGCCAGTCCCGGCAGTGGAGGCCCGCACCAGCCTTGACCCTCCTGAGTGCAGCATAACCCACAGCTCCTGGCCGTTCCTGCAGGGGTGTCCACTCCGCGCTGCTCCACCCGCCCCGTTACCACCCCCGTCTGGGCTGGGACCGTCCCCCTGACCCTGACGTCTCCATCTCCGGACCCCAGCCCTCCTGCCGTTTCCTCTCGTCTCACGCTGCTTCACGGCTTGGCTCTCACCTCCCCGCCCACGTCCCTGCCTCCATCCACAGGAGCTGAGGCCTGGCCCCACGTGGCCCAGACATCCCCTGCTTTTTCCACCTGTCTCCCAGGGCCTCCACCCGCCTGCAGGGGCCCCTCCTTCCCCACACACCCCAGCTTGACCCTTGTACCCCTGATGAGAAGCCCCTGCACCTGTCACTGTCCCTCTTGGCGTCCACCAGCCCCACGGCACCGTCCGGCGTGTGTCGGCAAAGGGAACCCACCGAGGCTTCGTCCTCCGCTGCGGCTGCCGTGGGGCCGGGGCCCCAGCGCGGCAGCCGTGTGGCCAGAGCAAGAGAGCTCTGATTCCTGGGATCCCCTTATTATCACTTTATATTCCTGTGGGGCTGGGAGGTGAAGCACGTATGGGTTCGGGAGCCGCTTTACCTGCGCCCGGGGGGGCAGCGGGGAGGGGGTTGGCGCATATGTGGGGCTCTCTGGCACCTCCTGGCACATGGGAGGCGATGTGTCCCACATGCACACGTGGAGGGGGTGTGGGGGTGAAGCGGCCCCCACACTCCCCGGGGGTCTGCAAGCACCGGTGCTGCCCAGACCCATCTCAGGGTTTGGGGTCCGCTTTCTGTCCGTCCACAAGTGTCTGTACCAGAGTCCCTGCGTCGTCTCCAAGACCCCAGGGCCACAGCCCCCTCCTCTTGCCCCCGACAGCGAGCAGACGGTCAGAAGCCGTCGGCTGGACACCCCATCCCGTTCCCGAAGGCCAGCTCCCGAGTGGGAGCAGGGAGTGACCACAACAAAGAGACGGACGGTGTTTCGCAGCCTAGAGCCAAGCAGGCAGAGGTTAAAAGGCATCGGCCCAGCCCCGGCAGAGAGAGGAGTCCGGGGACCCCAGCCCCACCGGGGCAGGCGGGGACAGCCTGCATGCCTGTGCCGCTCGGCAGGGCCGGTGCGCAGACAAACGTGTTATATCCATTCGGGTGCGGTTTGTGACCTGGGCACAGCTCCACACGTCCATGAAAACAGAAGCAGAGGCCGGACAAGGGCAGATAATGAGAGGGAGCCCTTCAAAACTCGGTGAGCCACGCCGAACGTGGGTTTATTTCTGACCCGATTTTGCCCAAACAGGCCAGATGTGTCAAATTGTGATAAATCAGGGTCTGTTTTCTGGGTTAAAGTTCCAGAAATAGCTCCTTCCAATTAACCTCCACGGCTGGTCCTTAAGCAGAGGGCAGCCGGGGGCAGGGCTCTGGTGGGCTCTGACAAGCTGTGTCATCTCGAACCCACCGGGGTCGGGTTGGCTTCAGGCGAGCATACTGGGGTCACTATGCACGCGCGGGGTTGGGGGACAGCCTTCCCCGGCCACCCCCCGAGGGGCCCAGGGTCTCTACATCTGCTCTTTCTGAGCACGGAGGTCACGCCCGGACGGGGACTCACACAGCTGCACTCAGCCGGCCGGCGTGGCGGGGGCTGGGCCACAGTCGGCCCAGACGGATGAGGGGCCTCATGGGGGTGCGTGCGGGTGGGCCTGGGGCCCCAGGACACCGAGCGTCCCTGTGCCGTGGTCCTCAGACTCCTGCCTTCACCTTCCAGACCTGGCTCTGGGCTGGACTTCAGCCACCCTCCTCCGCCCCGTCCCGGGTCCTTCCACAAGCTGGGACTTTTCTAACCACACTGGCCCCCGTGGGCCCCGGCCGGCCGTCTCTTTACTGAAAACTTGTCAGTCGGGTTCCCCCTTGGATCCAGCTTTCCCACTCCTGAGGCCCCGGGCTCTCTGACCAGCCCGGGTGCTGAGGTCTTGCCCTGGAGAGGTCCTGTGACCTCCCTGAGCCTGACCTAGCTTGAGACTGATTCCACACCGGGGGTGTGACAGCGGGACCCCATCCTGGGGAGGGTATGTCCCCCAGGCTCGCCTGCCCCCTGGGGTTCAGGACTCAGAGCCTTTCCGCCATCGCCCAGCGCAACCAGCCTCGACTTGTCTGCCATCGAGATAAATAAGCATCACAAAGAGCTGGGACAAAACTCCCACCCGAACCTGGGGGCAGGGTGGCTCCGGGAGCAGGGGTCCTCGGTGCCTCGAGCGCCAGCTGGCACGGAGCAGCGCTGGGGAGACCTGACCGAGCCCGTGGGATAACAGCGGCCACGGTCGGCTGCTGGTGATGCCAAATTCTGCACACCTGGGACAGGAGTCCTGCAGAAAATAAATGGGAGCTGGCCCTGGTCCTAAGGAACTTTCCGGAAGGATGAACGGCAGACGCCCTCGCTGTGTCCATGCCCCCAGTCGCTGTGGACTGTCCTCCCACCAGGCCTCGCCCCTCGAGTGCCCTCCTGCCAGGACCTGTGCCTCGCCAGCCGCCACCGGGTGAGCATGAGCAGAGCCAGTCTGCAACACCGTCTGCGGGGGGAGAGCAGCTGGCACCCCACCCCGGGAGCCCAGCAGGTGATATCCCCGCCTCACTGGTGTTCTCCATGGACCCGGGATCTGCAGGGCTGAGGCCAGGACACCCCCAGAGCATGGCTGGGGCAGCAGCCCTGGGGCGCTCCACGTACAGCAGCCCCTGATTCCAGCTCTGCTCTCTCCATGCGACAGAGGGACGCAGGCACAGGGGCTGACACGACGCCACAGACCGGACACGCTCAGGCCCCCAAGCTGTGCTGCAGACCTGTCCACAAAGAAGCCGGGCCCCTCCAGTCAGGCTGCAGCCCCCGCTTGTCTTTAAATCAAGGGCAGCAGAGACGCCACAGGAGTTTCTGGGACAGGCGCAGCACCGTTGGCACCTGCAGTGAGCTAGCTGTCCACTCCCGAGCCAGGACGGGCCAGGTGACCCCTGGAAAGCCTCTGGACTGGCCGAGACACCACCGGCCCTGGGAGGAAAAAGCCTCTTGGAAAGATGGGCCGTCGAGGATCCCCAATCAGTGGCCTGCACACCCCGGGAGAGGGTCCGAAAACCCCTTCATCTGGGCTGAGGCACCACGGCCTCTGTTCGGGACAGACCTGCCAAGTGGTGATCAGGGGACTTACACCTAAGCTGTGCACCTGCAATCAGGCATGTGGAAGTCAGAAGCAGCAAGCGCGTGGCCATTATTTCCAGTCGCCAAACAGAGACGATGAGTAATGAGGCGGCTGAGGCATCGGGCTCTGACAGCTCGTTAATGGAAGGGCTGAGCTCTGCTGGTGCACACACACTGCCTGAGGCAGTGAGCCTCTGGCTGGGAGTACAGACTGGAGACAGGTTTGCGGGAGCCCAGTTTGCCTCGGGTTCCTTGAACACCCACGACGAATCGGCGCCTGGCCCTGGACATACGAGACAGGACTTGGGGAGAAGCCCTATGGGGTCCTACTCACCGCTGGCCTTCAGAGTGCCGAGCTCAACGCCACGGTAAATGTTTGCAGTGCGTAAAAACTGATCGCAAGCCACCACCTGCCCCCATTTGAAGCAGCAGCAGCTGTCTGTGGGTGACAGAAACTCGCCAGGACTGGCCCCCTGGAGAGGGCTCAGGAGCTGGGCAAGTGTCAAGTGTGAGGGACGTGAGCCAGCGGGGGACAGCGCAAGGCCCCCGGTCCCTCTCTCCTCCAGCATGGGGTGGGTCCACGAGAGCACGCGGGCATCGGCTGAGTGTGGCGTGTTCTCTCCAGCCCCCGGGGAGGGGGTTCACTCCAGGTGGGCGTCCAGACGGGGCCGGACCAGGGCCCGCCAGCAGCCGGGGGCTTGCAAAGGTCTGCACGTTCTGCCTTCCGCCGCATCAGCAGATGTCCGGGAAGGCCCCGGCACTGGGACCCCCCACACACTCAGGTTTGCCTAGAGACGAAGTGTTCTTTCAAAACAGCTTTACCCATCTGTAATTCACATGCCATACAATTCACCCATTTAGGGTGAGCGATTCGGTGGTCTTTAGTACATTCACAGCGCTGTGCGCCCATCACCACAATCTAATTTTTGCACGTGTCTATCACCCCAAGGGAGACCGGTGCCTCTAGCACTCAGCCCCCTTCCCCCCCTCCCCCCACAGCCCTGTGCAGCCACTAATCTGTCTTCACGCGTTCCGTGTCCTGGGCTCCGGCGGGAGCAGCATCAGACCGCAGGCCCTCCGTGGCTGGCATCCTTCAGGTCACATCTGTGAAGATCTGCCCGTGTTGCACACGAATCAGTACTCGTCCCTTTTGATGGCCCAGCGGTACCCGCTGTATGGATTCAGCAAGTTGTGTCTACCCTTCAGTCCGCCGGTGGGCATTCGGGTTGGGTCGTGCGGCACCCCGTGGCGAACACCAGTGCACGCTTTTGTGTGCGCACGTGCTCACCTCTCTCGGGCGCACACCCAGGACTGTAATCGCTGGGGCACGTGGGAATGCCATGTTCAGCTGCGCGAGGAGGGCGGGACTCTCTTCCAAAGGGCTGGACTGTGTCATGCCGCGCCAGCTGTGCGTGAGAGCCCCATTTCCTCCCCGCCCCCCAACACTCGCTGGGCTCATTCCAGCCGTCCCGGGGGGAGGGAAACGGTATCTCTTGGTGGTTTCAATTTGCATTTCCCTGATGGTGAATGATGTTGAGCATCTTTTCACAGGCTTCTTGGCTGTTCGTGTATCTTTCTCAAGATGTCTATTCCTTTGCCCATCTTTTAATTGGGGCTTTTAATTGTTGAGTTGTAGGAATCCTTTATATATTCTAGACACAACTCCCTCATCAGATGTAGCACTTGCAAATATCTTCTCCTGTCCTCTGGGTCATCCTTTGCTTTCAGATGGTGTCTGTAATAGTTGCTCCAGCCGCTGTAACAAAGGACCACAGACCGTGAGGCTTAAACGATGGAAACCTATTTTCTCACAGGTCTGGAGGCTGGAAGTCTGAGGTCAAGGTGTCGGCAGGGCTGGGTTCCCCTGAAGCCTCTCTCTGTGGCCTGTAGACACTCTCTTTCCCGTGTCCTCCGTGTGAGACTGTGCCCTGATCTCCTCTTTTTATAGACACGTCAGTCACGTTGCATTAGGGCCACCCTCGTGACCTCATTGAACTTGAGTCACCTCCTTAATCAAGACTCTATGTCCAGGGGCACCTGGGGGGGCTCAGTCGGTTGAGCATCCGACTTTGGCTCAGGTCATGGTCTCGTGAGTTCGAGCCCCGTCTGGGTCTCACTGCTATCAGTGCAAATCCTGTTTCCGATCCTCTGTCGACCTCTCTGCCCCTCCCCCACTCATGCATGCTTTCTTTCTCTCTCTCTCTCTCTCTCTTTCTCAAAAATAGGTAAAACATTAAAAAAAAAAAAAAAAAAGATCCTGTGTCCAAATACAGTCCCCTTTCTAGGTGCTCTGGGTCAGGGCTTGAACATACGGATTTTGAAGAAGCCAGAAGTCTTAAATCTTCATTAAATGTATCTATTATGTCTTGCTTGCTCATGTGTTTGGCGTCATCTCTAAGAATGTTTTGCCAAATCCGAGGTCATGAAGATGCTGGGATCTTCAGCCTAAAGAGCTTCCTTCTGAATTTTGGCAGGGCAGCTGCGCTAGAAGCAGATTCTTTCAGTTTTTGCTTCTCTGGGAAAGTCTGTATTTCACCCTCACCCTTGAATGACGGCTTTGCTTGGGTACAGGATTCTCGATGGCCACCTTTCCCGAGCCTTTGAACACGTTTCCCCACGGCACTCTGGCCTGTGCTGCTTCTGCTGAGACGTTAGCCTGATCCGAGGCACTTTGCGAGGACAGGCTGCTTCTGCCTGCCCGGGGTTGGGGTAGGGGGTGGGGCGGCTCCGCATTTAGCCTGCTTGCGATCCGTGGAGCTCCCGGGATGTGCAGGCCACTGTGTTTCCATAGATTTGGTGACTTTCCAGCCCTTATTTGTTTCTAAAAGCGTGTGTCTCCGCCTCCCTCTCCCCGCTCCTTCCGCACTGGCGTTTTACAAACTCGCCCCACGCTTTTCACACTCTCCTCGGTCCCCCTTCTCTCTTCTCGGGGTAATCTTCTAGTTCACCAGTTCATTCTTCTGACGGTTCACATCTTACTGTGGAGCTCCTCCCGTGATATCTACTTGTACTTTTGAACTCCAAAATCTCCATGTGGTTGTTTTAAAAAGTTTCTCCTTGTTGATATTCTCCATTCGATGCAATGGATTTGTCATCGCACCTTTCACCTCTTCCCTCTGCCTCTGGTTCCGTGAGCACACCGGTGACGCTCCTTTGAAAAATCCGACACTGGGGCCTCTCAAACGCAGTTTCTGTTGCCTGATTTTTTTCTGCTGTGTGGATCATACTTTACTGCGTCTTTGCCTGACATGATTTTTTCATTGGAAACTGGGCATTTTACATAGTACACTGTAGCAGCCCTGGGTAATACCCCCCCCCCCACACACACACACACACTTTTTTTCAGGGCTACTGTTATTTGCCCATTTGTTTAGTGATTGGCCGGATTGTTTTGGTGGAGTATATCCTTGCCCTCCCCACACACCCAGACACACACAGAGCTGAGCCCCTGACGCTGCCCCTCCGGAGGCACAGTTGGGGGACGCCCACGGTCTGAATGGCCTCCCATTTTCCTTCACTACCACCCGCACGGTTCCGGAGAACCCCTCGAAAGTGGAACTTCTCCCTACCGTGTTACAAATGAAGCCTGTGCAAGAAATGAGCTGCTTTGAGAGCCCGCTTCTGCCCCCAGGCAAAACCTCCGCGCAGGGACTGGGGAGTTGGTGACTCCCGTTCTCTGAACTGAGGGCGGGGCGCGGAGCGACCCCACAAGCCCAGGGACAGGGCGCCCCTCTCCTCAAGCGCACTCCCCCAGGGGGAGCCCCGTGGCGCGGGGCAGTGGGGTGTCCTCCCTGAGGCCGGGGTGGGGGTGGGGAGGGGCGCCTCCTCTCGCCTTTTTAAGCGAAACTTCCTCCATTTTCTTGAAGAGATGCTCCATTTGCAGTTTGCCCCGGGGCCCGTTTGCAGAGGCTTCAGTGACGTTTCCCAGCGGCGCTGGGGGCCGTGGGCAGAGCTCCTCGCTCCACCCCCGATCTGGAAGCCAGCCGCCTCCGGCGGGGATCGGGACCGTCCGGCACAGGAACCGCCCCCCGCCCCCATCGGCGGCGCCCCGGCGAGGGTCGGGGTCCCGCCGGGAAGGGCGGCCCGGGCGTGACCCCCCGCCCCCTCTCCTCCGCAGGGCGAGTGCTCCCCCAAGTGCCGCAGCCTGTTCGTGCTGGAGACGGTGTGCGTGGCCTGGTTCTCCTTCGAGTTCCTGCTGCGCTCGCTGCGCGCCGAGAGCAAGTGCGCCTTCCTGCGGACGCCGCTCAACATCATCGACATCCTGGCCATCCTGCCCTTCTACGTGTCGCTGCTCGCGGGGCTGGCGGCGGGCGGCGCGGGCGCGGGCGCGGGCGGCGCGGCGCTGCTGGAGCGCGCGGGGCTGGCGCTGCGCCTGCTGCGGGCGCTGCGCGTGCTCTACGTCATGCGTCTGGCGCGCCACTCGCTCGGGCTGCGCTCGCTCGGCCTCACGGTGCGCCGCTGCGCGCGCGAGTTCGGGCTGCTGCTGCTGTTCCTGTGCGTGGCCCTGGCCCTGTTCGCGCCGCTCGTGCACCTGGCCGAGCGCGAGCTGGGCGCGCGCCGCGACTTCTCCAGCGTGCCGGCCAGCTACTGGTGGGCCGTCATCTCCATGACCACCGTGGGCTACGGCGACATGGTGCCCCGCAGCCTGCCCGGCCAGGTGGTGGCGCTCAGCAGCATCCTCAGCGGCATCCTGCTCATGGCCTTCCCGGCCACGTCCATCTTCCACACCTTCTCGCGCTCCTACTCGGAGCTCAAGGAGCAGCAGCGGCGCGCCGTCGGCCCCGAGCGGGCCCCGCGCGACGACAGCACGCGCTCGGACAGCACGCGCTCGGCCCCCGCCACCGAGGACGGCGCGCAGGGGCCCGGGGGCGGCCACGGCTGCCGCCCGGGCCCGGGGCCCGCTCCCGAAGAGCCTCTGCAGAAGTAGAGCCTTCGCCTTTCCTCCCGCCCGCCGCGCGACCCGGCGGGGGGGGGGGGGGGGGGAGAGATGGGGGAGGGGAGGGCCCACCCCGTCAGGCCGCCCCGCGGGGCGTCCACTGCATGTCGCTCGAGCCAGCGAGGTGCGGGCGAACAGCGCTTCCAGCCCGGTCGTTCCCTCATCCGCTTTCCGCCTTCCCTTTGGAGCTCGGCCTCTGGCCCAGAAACTCCGAGCTTGCAGCAAATGCCAGAAGGCTCTGCGGCCGGCCCAGGGCGGGCAGGTAGGGGAGTTCCCTGAGGAGCAGCCGGCCACAGGGGGTCTAGGGGCCATGCCCCACCGCGAGGGAGCCCCTGCCTGCACATGGCGCGCTGCTGAAGCCCACTCCCCCGACAGGGACAGGGGCAGAGGTGTCCCATCCACGTGGCCACCCACGCCCAGACCTCTGACCTCCCTCCCCTAGGCCAGCTCCGTGGGGGCTTCCTGGACCCCCTCCCCTTCCCCCCACAGGCTCTCCCTGAAAAAGACTCTGCAAAGCTCAAGGCCTGCATGCTTCCCGGCCCTTGTGCTGGCCTTGGACGTGCTTACCCTCCGGGGTGCCTCAGGAACACCCCCTGGTTCTCCAAGGGCCGTGGGGGAGGGGCTGGGTGTGCAGCCGCTGGAACCCCGTCCTCACCAAAGCATGAGCCTGTTTCTGCTGCGGGCATGAAGGAATGGAACTTTCCGAATCATGTTACTTTGTACTTTTTCATGTTAATGAGTCGGGCCATGACATGGGAGACATTGCTGCCACAGGCCCCTGGGAGGATCACCCGCAGCATCCGCCCCCCCCCCCCCCCCCGCCCCGGGACCTGCTGACACCCGCACCCACCCTGCCACCATCACAGCTTTGGCAGGGGCCCTGGTGCGAGGCCAGAGCCAGGACACGCTGGGTGGGGCTGGGGTGGGACCCTTGCTCTGGGGACATTTCCTAAGATGCTACCGCAACCAATAAAAAGTGCCACCTCTCCTGCACATACCTCTGCTGAGTTCCTGTGGGCAGCACCGGCGTCTGCCCCAGGCACAGGGGCTCCCAGGCCAGGAAGGGGTTTCCTGCCATCGCAGGGAAGTCCGTGTGTGCAGATGGCGGGGCACCTCTGCCTGGACAAAGCCCTCGCATGCAAAGCCGGGTTGTACCCCTGCGAGTCCTACCGCAAAGAGCCCTGTCCCTAAATCTGCAACCACACTGTGACCCTCCCCCCCGGGGGGCTGGTCGTTCTCTGGGAACCAGGCTGGAATAGAACCCGGGGCTGGAACTGCAGGCTTTACAAACAAGCCCCAGCTCTGGGGCGGGGTGGACTGCCTCTCGGCAGACAAGTTTCCCCTGTATCTGCTTCCTCCTCACTCCCAGCCTCACTTTCACACACACACACACACACACACACACACACACACACACACCTGGGCTCCACTGCTGGAGTCTATAGGTCAGTGTCAAGTGGGCAAGGGCAGTGAGGAGTAGGGAGGCTGAAATAACGGTCTTACCAGCAGCCAAGAAACGTTCTGGGATCAGAATGAGCTGAGGGTCCCCAAACCACATGCAGGTGAAGGCTGTCTCCCACCGTCTGCTCTCGCATGGATGCTCACATCAGCTCCGAGGCAGAAAGGGTCCCCTTGTATCAGATGGGGACACGCTCTGTCCACAGTAGACCAGGCCATTCGCACCCGGCCTGACACCTGCCCCCCCAGCCCAAGCTTCTCCCTGGGGCAGGCTCCTGGCAGGGGGGAGGCTGGGCTCCTGCCCTGGAACCCGCACTCCCTGGGGCAGGCTCCCCTGCTCCTTCCTTCCTGGGTCCACGTACTCAAGCAGAGGCCAGCAGGGCTCTGCCAGGAGAGAGGGCAGGGAACTGGGGGCCAGGGGAGCCCCCCTGAGTGCAGGCTCTCGGCAGACTGAAGCCGGAAGCCTAGCCCTGCCTCTTCCTGATGTGCCCGGTTAGCTGAACCCCCAGAGGATGGGGCTCGGGAACCCACAAACACACCAAGGGTGGCCGCGCTCTTGCAGTGACGGCATTGGGTCTTGCTCAACCCGGGCGCCGTAGCTGGTGCCCGTGGGGTTCCCACGCATGGGGGCCACACTCGGGGTGCCCGCTCCTCTGCTCCTCATTTGGCTCGGCCGATGAGCCCCAGGGACAAACTGCTTTTTCCTGTGCCGTGGGGCTTGCTCAGCATCACCACGAAGACCTCCGGAAATTACCCGAGTTGTCTCTCCAGGACCAGGTCAGAGGTGGTGGATGGCCTGAGGGACCTGTCCCCTGTCCTCCTCGCCCGGGGCCTCAGTGGTTCTGTGGGTGCCCCGCAGTCCCCCCCAAGACTAGGAGAGCCAGTGGAACACCACGGGTCCCAGGAAGGAGGGGCACCTGCCAGCCGTCCTGCGTGGGGTGCGCTTTGCCCAGCGAGCCCCAGGTTTGCTTTCCCCTTCCCCACGGTACCAGCCACCCCGCCTCCCCACCCCCAGCCCCATGGCCGTCCCTTCCACACAGTCCGAGCTCCTGCCGCTGGGCGCCGGGCAGGCCTCTGCCGCCTGTGGCCTCACTTTCCCCCTCCGGGTCAGGGACCGGGAACTCGCCAGGTCCCCACCAACTGCCCCCTCACACACTCTGACAAAACCTGTACTGAAACATCTGCTGTGGGATAGAATTGTGCGAGCCCTACACGTGACGCTGACCTTGCCAATCTGTTCAAGATGCGCAAAGGCAACGAAGGGGGGCAGTTTGGAAATGTGGCCGTTATCACCTCCAGAATTATGCGGAGAGCTCTGTCCAGCTCCCGGAGTATCACTGACTCGGGAGGCAGGCTCTGACACCAGGTGGTCAGTGACTTGTCCCAAACCAGCAGGCCAGCCAGAAGCCTCTGGCTCACCAGAAACCGTCCTGAGTGTGTAAGGGGTGTGATTTGGGGCCGTGACGTTCCAGAAACCACCCCCCTTACCCTCGGGGCCGCTATGTGTAAATGCAGCGCTCTCCCTCTTGTACCTGAGCCCTGCCTCGTCCCCCCACCTACACCCATCACACCCACCCGCTCCCCCCACACCCACCCTGGCTGAACTGTGTGCTTCTGGACAACCTGGAGACCCGTGCGGGCCGAGCACGGCAGCCCCAGGACGGAACCAGCTCCAGCATCGCTGTTGGGGAGTCTGAAACCCTCCCCGATACTTGCTGCCCAAAAAATCCCTCCACACTTTGCTTTTGGGAAAAACGCACCACACACACACGCAGACACACACTCTCTCTCTCTCTCTCTCTCCCTCTCTCTCTCTCTCTCCAGTCCTTGGCCAGCTGGAGACCGGGACAGCATCAGTGGCCCCAGAGCCGTGGGCAGGGCCACGGCACATTCACAAGCCTCCATATGTGTAAGTTCTCCGAGGCCCAGCAGGATGAGATAGACCGTGGCGCTCACCCGGAGGCCGTGACGGCGTCCCCGCACTGCTCCCACCTCCCAAATGCGGTCCTGTCAGAGGAAGGGCCGTGGAAACAAACAGGAGGCTTAAGGCTGCGGAGGGTGGCCTTCACCTGTTTTTAATTGGGGCCGTTCAAACCTGGGCCCTCCCCCCAACAGACAGCTGTGTCCAGGGCTCAGGGCACGTGCTGTCCCGGCCAGGGCGACAATGGCCCCGGGGCTCTCCGCTCGGAGACTCCTCAGAGGGACACGGCACTCTCCCCGTGCCACTGCCCTGCTCGTCGGTGGAGCCGCAGGAAGAGGCCGCAGGTGAGTTTTCAGGAACACAGATGGGTTCACAAAAAAGACACCTTTGTATATTTTGCCGCCTTTCATCTTACTGTGGACGTTTTCACTGCATGCGTTAATTTAATTAAGTTGGTTTTAGGTAACACATGGTCAGAAAGCAAATAAAAAGCCACCGCCAGGCAGGACTGTCGCCCTGCGGCAGTAAGCGGCCCCCAGGGCCCACGCCGGGGATGTCTGCTGCCGGCACGAGGGCCACACCTGTGTCACCACCTTGGCTCGGCCCAGACCAGACTCTCTCAGACTAGAATCCAGGGCCGGGGGGTGACGCATCCCAAAAACTTAAACTATCACTTCCACGTACCTTCGCTTTGTGTATCGTTTTGACATTTTTTGCATCTTGCCCCCAGTGTAAATTGTCTCCAAGAAAAAAAAGAAAATCGCTCGGTGCAAACAGCTCCGTCCCTACTTGCCATACAGAACCGTCGATTATTCTTGAGACACAGCCCTTGGCCTAAAACGAGGCACTTCCCGCCCTTCCAAAGCATTCCACGGTCCGGGGCCCTGCCGGCACTGGGCCGTCACCCGTCCGGGGCTGGCCTGCCTGGGGAGGGGGCACCTGAGCGAGCAGCCCGGGTCTCACGAGGACAGCCGCACCCCAAGGAAGGGGCGTCCACCCTTCCCTGGAGACCCTGAGGTGAAGTAAGGGCGGGGACCGGTTCCTCCCTCTGTCCTGGGCCCTCGCTCCCGAGTCCATTCACGAGGCCACACTGGATCCGCGAGCGGTTTATTGATTCACAGTCACCACACTGACAGAACGGAGCCCCCCCCACCCCCCACCTGGGCGCGGCCGGTCACCACTGCAATCGGTGACGTTTTAATTCGGAGGCTATTACTGCTGCAGACATGTCCCTTCATTTTTATAAACTAAGCATTTCCAGGTCATCTCACAGCCATTAACTCGGCAGGATCCTCGCTCAAACACGCAGGAGTTTTTGAGGAAAACTCTGGAGGAGGGAACGGCTGTGCACAGCAGACACCACTAGGGCTGTGGCACCCCGGTCAACCCCCCCCCCCCCCCAGAGCTGCCCCTCTGCCCAGCAGAAGGGAAGCCACGTGGAAGCATCCAGAACACAGGCTCTGGGGGCCTGAGAGCTTGCCCAGGGCTGCTGGGCACGGCTGAGATGCTCATGTGACAGTGAAGGGGGGAAACACGGGGCGACCAGAGTCACCCAGCAGCCCCCACCGCAGCCAGATGCAGGGGATGTGGAGGACCAGGGGTTCGGCGGGCAGAGATGCCGGGGCCCGGCCCCCTACCCCGGAAGGTCACCCCAGGCCTGAGGGCCCAGAGTGTGGGGTGTGGGACTGGCTCGGCAGCAGGGACACGGGCCACACGTGTCCCCACTCCTGGCCCGCAGACCGGCCCCGTCCTGAAGATGGAAGGCTCTGTGCTGCAGACACGTGCGTTCCCCAGGGTACAGGGAAACGCCCCGCAAGGCAGCCCTCCTTGGGGGACCCGGTCGCGGGCCCCTGGCTTTCCTGGGAGCACACGCGGGCCACCGGCACCCCACCACACCCCTGAGCCCCAGCAGGGTCCACACCGGTGCCTGCCAGGAAGAAGCCAGCGTAGCAGTGAGGCCCAGGGGGCCCACAGGACAGCCCTGGGCCCCACTGCCGAGCTGACGGCCGAGTCCTGAGTCCCATGAGGCAGCTGCACTGCAGGTGGCCCCGAAAGGGCCAACTCTGGCCGGATAATCAAGAATACTCGTGACGTACGTCCTCACGGCCTCCTTTCCACATGTATCAGGCGGGCTCTGCGCCCGGGCCCTTCTGAGACCGGGCTCTGCACTCCGGAGGGGCTTCATGGTGTCCTCTGTCCTGTCGCAGCCCCAGGTCAGCCTTTCCCGGGTTTGTGAGCACGTTCTAGGCTGCAGACAGGCGTCTTGTGAGAGGAAGGAAGAGAACGCTCGCTTTTCCATCGCCCGAAAGCAGCTGCAGCCCAGCCCTCGCGGTGAACCCCACCGGCGCCCGTCCTCGGGGCGGGCGGGCACAAAGGCCGGCACCCAGGCCCCCCCACCGGCCCACCCCAGACCCACAGAGGCTGACAGAGATCCCGACGGCTGAGACCCCTCTGGGGCCACGGTGCCTGCCCGCCCCGACGGGGAGGCCGGGCGGCCGGGCGGCGCCTGCGGCTGGAGACCGCCACGCGTCCTTGTCCTCCTCCCCGGCTGCCTCAGAGGGCCTTGGCACTGGCGGGGTGCGCCGCGTGGGGGGCGGGCTTCGGGGGGTGGCGGGCGAACACGTAGGCCTGTCCCAGGATGGCCAGGTCCACCAGCACCTGCAACAGGCCACACACGGAGAACTGCAGGGGCGCGCCGTTCAGCAGGAAGTAGGCGGTCTTGAAGGCGTCCCCGCTGGTCCACATGAACACCATCTTGATGCTGCAGAGACACCAGCCAGGGGTCA